>NC_136071.1:711170373-711770373 GCF_964261635.1 Lissotriton helveticus
GGGATTCCAGGCCACTGCTTGTTCCCACCATCCCATTAGTAAGGATGCGTAATTTGGACTAAAAGAAAATACCATGGCCGTACTGTTTCTTTGTCGGAAAACTTCTCCGATGAAGAATATGTTTTTTCGTCAGACAGAATTGCATAATTTCTGTTAGCATTGCATTGTGATGGTAAACATCACTTACAACAAAACTTTTACAACGCACTACCATTACAACGCGGTCATTACAACGCAAATGATTACAACGCATTGCGCTGGGGGGCGCTCTAGGATAGGGAATACGTTTAATTTACTATCCAACACCTTCCCTAGTGTCCACGGGGACTGGAGTTGGAATAGTAAATTAAACTATTCACTATCCAGCACCCAAAAGCACTATGCGTTGTAATGGTATGCGATGTAAAAACCGCGTTGTAAAGGCAGGCGTTGTAATAGCCTGCGTTGTAACGTCATACATCCCATTGTGATATTTCAGGTGAATGCTCCTTTCACGCAGTAAATAGTTATTGCCATTCGGCCAAAATCATTTCCTATGGTCGTATAAAGTGAGATAACATCCATTGTTATTATTTGGTATGTATCTTTCCACTCTTTTTTTTTGCAATATTCTCAATACATGACTGGTGTCCTTTATGTAGGAACTAAGGGGCATATTATCAAGGGGGTTAACTCCGCTTTTTTGGCTTTAAAAGCCAAGAAAGCGGAGATAAAATTATCTCCCTATTACCTAGCTGTCGCTAACACCAGTTAGCGACAGCTAGTAGGAGATAGCGACCATCTTGGGCCCCACTTTGCATTTCAGAGTAATTTATCACTAATGACATGCAAAGTGGGCGTGCCAAGATATTAGTGACTGGAAACAGTCGCTAACATCGCTATCTCCTATTACCAACTTTTGGAGATATTTGCGCTAAGCACGAATATCTCCAAAAGCTAACACCTGCCCTGAGCAGTTCTTAGCCATGTTATCCAATGGGAGGTGGATAACATGGCTAAGAGCATTAGCTCGGTAATGCCTGAATATCGCGGACTTTTCAGCGATATTCATGCATTGCGGCCGATTTTTATCGCATTTGCGATAAACCTTGGTAATACCAAGGTTTATCTGCGATAAAAATCGCTGCAGGTCGGCGATACATTTTTGTCTCTAACCAAGCAATAGCAATAATTATCTCTATTGCTTGGTAATATGCCCCTAAGTTGCTTCACACATGGTTTTAAAAAGTAGTCAATGTAGTTTGCTATGGGTTTCAGCAACAAACCTTTACCGATCCCTCTTCTGTCTCATACTCCTTGTTGTTGCCCCTATCCTGTCTGATGACCTGCTTGCTCCTATTTCTTCTTCGTTGCGGTTTCTTCCTTGCCATGTGCATCCTCTTGCTCATCGTCTCTGGTATTGCTGGGTTTCCTGATTTTGCTCCCACTGCTTTTGCTGCAAAACCAGGCGCTTATCGCCTAAAAAAGTTTGCTTACTTCCTTCCGTTGGATTTTCATTTTCAACCCCACTCAGATCTGTGGAGGCCAATGAGGAGAAAGTACTTGATGTACTTGCCGAGGTGTTTAATGGTGTTTGCTTTCTAAAAGAATCACATTTTCGAGCAAAGGTGAATATTCTTCCTTCCGAGTAGTCAATTGTATCACGCACAAATTTGGTGTGTTTTCTTTGGCATACTACCTCTCCATGGCCCACATGCATCAAGCATTTTTGTAGTCGCAAACGGTGCGATTCCTTAAAATCGGCCGTTTGCGAATGCAAAAGTGCTTTTTGGGATGCATGAAGCAATTTTAGAATTCGTAACATTGTTGCGAGTTCTAAAATTGCGGGTGCTTTTAAGAAGTCGCATATGTGCGATTTCTTAAAAGCAATGCATCATTACTTTTACAAGTGGAAATTCGCAGTTAGGGTGCCAAATTTACCGAGTGGTTGAACCACTCGGTAAATTTGGAAAAAGTGTTTAAAATGGTGAAAATGTTTTTTTTTCCAACATTCATGTTTCACACACACATGTCCTTAGGACATGTGTGTGTGAAACATGATGCGAAAAATAGATTTCAGGGGTGCATGGGGGGGTCCTTTGGACCCCCCCCTGCACCCATGAAATTTTCTAAGTGCCACTCGCAATTTGCTGATGCCTTCCCATTGACTCCTATGGGCCTTTTGGCCCATAGGAATCAATGGGAATTGCGAAAATATACTTAAGAATTCGGTATTCATTTGGGATTCGGTAAAAATTGCAATTTTTACCGAATCCCAAATGAATACCGAAAATAATGATGCATAGCATTTTGCACTTCTTAATTTGCGATTCCTTATTTTTCGCAAATTAGGAAGTGCAAAATGTAACAATGATGCATGTGGGCCCATGTTTTTCTTTTTGGCTCTCCAGATCATCTCTGAATTTGCTCAGTTCTGAATTTAATTTTAAGTTGGCTAGCTCCCTTTTCACCTCTTGCAATTCTTCTTTAATTTTATTTAGCGAAATTTCAATATGTTTTACTAGAATCTGAATCAAACCCAAAGATGAGTTTGAAACATACTCTCCCCACTCCTGTAACAGTTAATTGGTAGCATCCTGATGGTTTGGCATTAACATAATTCTTAGCCCCCTCGGGACTCATTGTACCTCAAGATATTGCTGTAGAGTAATTAATTCCCATGATTTGTTAACTTCTTTTCTACTTAGTTTTTACCACATTCGTAGTTTGCTTTTTGTGTCCGATTTTGCTGTGATGTTTTGTGTTTCCACTTCTGTAGCCACATTTCCTGTCTCAAACATGTTGACAAGAACTCCATTCTGTTCGCCTCTCTTTTTTCCATAATTTCGTCTGTTTTTTTTTTAAAGTTGTGTTTGCCTTTTTATTTTTCACCGTTCTGTATTCCTTTCTTTTACTATGTGTTTAATTTTCAATATGTCCTGTGACCAAGAGTTTTTTGGTGCACATCAGTAGCCGATTTCTACTTGCTCTGTTTGATTTCAAACAAACTTGCAATCTTTAGCAGCTGTCATACTCTCAACAATAACCAACAGTTTGACAGCTTTTTGTCTTGGTTGTCTTGGTTGAAGATACAATGTTGCTTCATTTCACACGCAATTGCGCTTACCTTGATATTGCTGAGTTTTAGCGCCGTGTGTATACTCTTTTTTAAAAGTTGGCGGTCACCACTGCTGATACTTAATATTCCACGTGTCGGTTTCCACACATCAGCTTTTGTGGCGCTCGTCTGCGGTGCGTTGCTCCAGCGGTTGAAACCAAAGCCGCTACTAATTCCACACGTCTCCCGGTTTCCCAGAAAAGATTGGGCTGCACTCCTCACAGGTTGTATTTACGATTTCTGTTTATTCTTTTGCGTCTTGCATCAAAAATAATTCTTTAGGCATTTTACAGACGACAAATTCCTACGAGTTTCAGCATTACAAATGCCTTGATCACGGAATACTTTTCGCGCTCAATTCTCACTTTTTTAAAGCTTTGAAAAAATAATTACATCATTTCCTATTCGTCATTCATGCCCCATAGCTTTTTGGGAATTGTAGTTTCTAACAATTTTCTTTCTGTCTTGCAACTAGGCTTGGAAAAACGTGGACTGGATTGTAATTTACTGAAAACGAGAGAATCACTATTCTGTACATAGTATTTAACCAATAATCGCTGCAAAAAATTGCGAAATATTTGTCCAGCTATGGTGCAACATTTAGAAATATTAAAGGACCCATTAGTTTGTTAAGAGAAAGAGGAACAACAGTTTAATAATTGCTGCTAAAATGGACACATAAAATGAATTAATAATAAAAAAATGGGCCCCAACATGAGATATCTCCATCAAAGGACGTTGATGGCAAAATAAAATAAAGTGTTTAAAACTGAATAGAATGAGTGAATTCAGAATGGATATTAAGCAATAAATCTTGAACTGTGTGTTCCTCTTTCTCTTAACAAACAAATGCAACTTTTTGCAACGATTATTGGATTTACAGTGTTGACACACTGTATGTACTTCTACACTTTGGCTAGTGTTCATTTTAAAACTTACTACTGAAGTGATGAACTAGTCTTTCACCATGTATATGTGAGAACTGAGATATGGGGCAGCTTTGTTGGTGGAGAGGGTGCTATAATGTTAAAAGGTAACTAATAAATAAAGTTTTGTGTTTTGCTTTGGGTTTGGCATATTGAAGTAAGTGAAGGTAAGTCACATAGCTAGGTTCATCTGTAGATTTAAAACTGCAACAAAACATGAAAACTGTTTTTGTATTATGTGTAAATCTGAAGTAAAGTAGCTGGTACGTTGGCTTGAGTAACAATTTAAATGTACTTATTTTTTTTAAAGAACAAAATATACATAACTACAAACAGTTAGAATGACAACAAAGTTTGGGAGGAAAAAGCAACAGAACCATCTACAGTATCTCTGCAGAACTGACACACCAAAAGGGGAAAATGCAGAAAAAGTGGTCAAAGAAAAAAGAGATACTTGTAAGAGGACAAAGTCATTTCTTAAAAATATATTTGGACACCTGCAAATATTTAAAAATAATGCAAATAAAAACCAAACTGTGAGAAACAATAAGTGTTTACAAAATCTATATCACAAAAACAGGAAAGAATGTAACAAAGTTGGACTCACCTTAACCAGAGAGTGGTTGTAAATGTATTGAGAAATATGAAGAAGTATAGAAGAAGGAGAGATGCACTGAAACAGAAAGAACAAGTTGAGGGAGTAGTTGATAAAGCATTTGGGACATTTGTTATCCTATGAGGAGAGGCACTTGCATGTAAGTGATGTTTGTGGGAGGGCACCTATGCAGAATTGAAAATATAATCTTCTATCAAACAGCCTTGATATTATGTCCCAATAAGGTTCATATCGTAGAAGACGTTTGATTTCTAGGAACCTCCCTGTGAATGAGGTGCTCTGGACTGCTCTAAAATAATTGATCATCGTCATTTCCCAATAATGTTGTTTAATTTTATCTTTTATTGGGAAGTGTGCGCTTGTTGGGCTCTCCAATAGTTGCTGCATTCCCATGTTGATCAATGTATTCTTGATGTTAAGAAGCCAACCGATGATGAATGAGTTGTCTGCCTCAAAGACATTCCTGGGAGCGTCATCATAATTTGCCCACTCAGGGTGGACCATATTCTGCACCAGTATAAGATAAGATAAAGTCTTGCCATATCTTCAAGAGAGTTTCAGCCTAGGTTGTTAAGCAGAGGTTTGAGTGGGGTGTTTTGTGGGAGGCTAGTCATTGTTCAATAAAATTTATTTGCTGCTACAGCTAGTGGTGTCAGATTCTCGACACCCCTGAGTTCTTTACCATAAAGAACGGAACTCACTACTTTAGAATTGTAAATATGAAGGGCTTGACTGATTGGCTTTGTCAGTGAGGTCTTAAATTATTTGACTAGCGCGCCTGCTAGCTGGCGATTTATCAGTGCCATAATTTCTATTTGAGGTCTCCAGCTTATTTTTTTTGCTAATGCGATTCCTAGATATGTAAACACATCTGTTTGTTTTAGGGGCTCCCCGTCTTGCTTGATGATACTCCTTAATGATCGATGCTGACTGAAAGTCATAAACATTGTTTTGGATGTGTTGAATACCAATCCTCATTTTGTGCAAATTCTTCAAAACTGGAAAGTGCACGCTGCAGACGTTCAGTGTTTTGGAAATTATAAGTGTTTCATCTGCAAATAGTAAGATAGGTATCCTTTTGTCTGCTATAACCGGGGCATGTGAGGGGTAGGTAGCAAGAAAATGTGAGACCCCTTTGACAAAAAGGGAAAATAGTGTTGGTGCCATATAACATACCCCTGGCGCACCCCCTTTTCCACCTGGAAGCGATCTGTGACATTACCCTGCGAACCCCAGCGGTCTTGCGCAAAGTTGTCCTCATGGAGTCTGACAAATAGAGAGAGCAAATCCAGGGGCATTCCCAGGTTCTGAAGCACTATCCAGAGCTTTTGTCATGGAAGTAAGTCAAAAGCTGACTTAAGATCAACAAAGGCAGCATACATACTGTCCTACAACTCTCTGCCAGTAAATTAGTAAAAAATTGAAAACTTGATCGATCGCGCTAACATGTGCCCAGAAGCCCGTCTGAAGGGTGTCAGGATATTGTTGGATTCGATCCATTCTTGAACCTTTATCAGTGCTAGGCAGGCCACCACCTTTTGAATTGAATCTATTAAGCTTATAGTCCCATAGTTTAATGGTGAGGATCTATCGCCCTTTTTGTAAGTAGGTATTATTACTGCACCTTGCCAGGATTCTGGGATTGCGGCACCATGAGAAATGATGTTGGCTAACAGTAGTATATATTTTGACCACGTATCCTTGTCATGTTGGAAAAAGTCTGCCAGCACAATATTGGGGACAGGGGCTCTTCCCCCTTAACTGCACTCAGAGCAGCTTTAATGTCTAAGTGTACAAAGGTCAATTCAACTGTGTGCAGTAAGATTGCAAATGCCTCACTTTGTTGCTCATCTTCATTTACATATTCTCTAGTGAAATGATCAGTCAAAACATTTGGGGCAATATAGTTTTTCGGGGGCTTTGATTGCCCCCCTCATCCCCATTTAACTGGCTGCCAAACCAGTTGGAGATTGTTCCCAGAGCATGCTAGTTTAAGCTCCTGCCATCTTTTTTTGTCCCAATCTTTTTTGCATACCACTGGACAGTCTTATACATTTTGCTGGCTTGCTGTATGCAGGTTATGCTATTAGTTTTAATAGCCTTAGCAAGATGCTTGCGAGCATGTCTGCATTTGTACCAATGATGCTGTGACTGGAGGGGATTCCCTTTGCTAGGGGAGGACTTGACAAAATGGGTTAGAAGTTTATCAAAAAGTTTAGTGTGAATCCTTGACATGGCTTCACATCAAGCAGCACTCAGTTGATACAGCTCTAGTTCTGCTGTTGCAAGTGCCACTTCATTACTTATTATGGTTAAAGCATCTTGATTCTCTACTATCCTAGTCCACTTGATGAGATATTCCCTTGCTGGTACTCAATGACTCAATTGCAAAGCTCAATGTATTATGGTCACTCTCTATTCTCTTAATAATTTTCATAGCAATGAGAGTGTATATATACACCCACAACCACAGCTATATATATATATATATATATATATATTACCTACTGGCGGGCGCCAGTAGATAAATATAGTTAGGACCTAGTTTCCATAGGAACTCCGCAACATTCTATTGGGAATAACTTTGGTGCCGGTTGATGAATATTTGTGAATTTCTCAAAGAAGATGGCCCGCTCCGCTCTGCTCCTTCCCTGAAAGTTTTGGGGGGATTCGTGAAGTGGGGGCTGAGAAAAAAGGGGGGTCCCAAAACGTTTTTCCCCATGTTATTTTCCATAGGACTATTAAACATGGCTACAGCCCAAACGGCTGAACGGAATTACAAGAAATTTGGCAAAATGGTAGAGTCTGATTCGCAGATCACCCTTTTGTTTAAATGGTGTAAATCCCTCCAGTAGTTGTTGGGAAAATCGAATTTGAAAAAATGTATATGTCTATAAGCGCGCACCGTGCGCGCACCGTACGCGTACCGTACAAGTACGGTACGCGTACCCCGCGATTTTTAAAAACAAAACAAAACATTTTTTGGGCCTTGGGGGTCTTTGTGGGACCCTCTGTGCAGGCCTAGGGGGTCAGGGTGCTTCTATCCTGCCCCCTTTTTGAGTTCTACACGTTGGTTTTTCTGCTTTCTTGTGCCTCAGTCTACCGAGGCACAAGATGGCTGCCAACAATTTCTGTTTTGGAGTGTTGACAGACAGTGGCAGCCAATCAGCACGAGCTGCATGCTCATTGGCTTTCAACACTTCAAACCAGGAAGTGTTGGCAGCCATCTTGTGCTCGGTAGACCGAGGCACAAGAAATCAGAAAAACAAACATCTAGAACACAAAAAGGGGGCAGGGTAGAAACACCCTGACCCCCTAGGTCTGCCCAGGTGGTCCCACAAGGACCCCCAAGGCCCCAAAAATCTTTTTTAAAAACCTGGTCTGTTTTTTTTCAAATTACCCCCCGGGGGGACCAAATCGCGGGGGCATAGTGATAAAGAAGTGTGGGGGGCCCCAATCCCCCCACACTGCCCCAGGGACCGCCATCCCCCGGGGCAAAGCAACGCAGCCGCCTGGCGCATACTGGAGGTTCCAGGTGGGCTAGTTGGCCTCCAGGGACCCCCAGTATGCAAGTGGATTTAGTTCCCCCTCTGCAAACGCGCCCGGGGGCTGCGTTGCAGAGAGGTGTAAAAAAGGGTGTGGCCTCATTACACCTCTCTGCAATGCAGCCCCCTGGCGCATACTGGAGGTTCCAGGTGGGCTAGTTGGCCCCCAAGGACCCCCAGTATGCAAGGGGAATTAGTTTCCTTTCTGCAAATGCGCCAGGGGGCTGCGTTGCAGAGAGGTGTAAAAAGGGGCATAGTCTCATTACACCTCTCTGCAATGCAGCCCCCTGGCGCATATTGGAGGTTCCAGGTGGGCTAGTTGGCCTCCAGGGACACCCAGTATGCAAGGGGAATTGGTTCCCCCTCTGTAAATGCGCCAGGGGGCTGCGTTGCAGAGAGGTGTAAAAAGGGGCATTGCCTCATTACACCTCTCTGCAATGCAGCCTCCTGGCGCATACTGGAGGTTCCAGGTGGGCTAGTTGGCCCCCAGGGACCCCTAGTATGCAAGGGGAATTAGTTCCCCATCTGCAAACGTGTCAGGGTGCTGCGCTGCAGAGAGGTGTAAAAAAGGGTGTGGCCTCATTACACCCCTCTGCAATGCAGCCCCCTGTGGAATACTGGAGGTTCCTGGTGGGCTCGTTGGCCCCCAGGTACCCCCAGTATACAAGGGGAATTAGTTCCCCCTCTGCAAACGCATCAGGGGGCTGCGTTGCAGAGAGGTGTAAAAACTTTTTTTCAATTTATATTAAAAATATGTAATGTAATTTAAAAAATAAAATATCTCAAAATAAATAATTAAAAATAATGTAGTAAATCAGTATAAAAAATATAACAATTAATACATTTAAAGATTATCATTTACAGAACCATTGAACTTCACTGAAAAAACCATAGGTTTCTGCTACGTTATAGTAAGGAATTACCATTTAAAAAACCTTTGAAATTCCCCCATTATAGTTAGTTGTACTCACTATAACTCGCGCACCCGCAATCCACTGATGATGATGTCACATATTACATCATTCATGACATGGTCAGTGACATCAATGATGACATCTCAAATGACATCACTGATGACATCATCCTTGTGAAAGAGTGGCAGACCTCCCCTTAGCGTAATATAACCCTTGATACACACATTCAAAAATAGAAAATAAAATTTTCAAAAAAATGGAGATACCAATTCCAGTTAGAACAACCTATTCAGTACTTCCAAAATCTACATACACATCCAGTCATTCACTAACAGTTCTATATGGGCACTCATACGTGTACTCACTCATAATATGTACTCATACACCTATACATTTTATTACACACGGACACTCATCTATAGAGTTACTCATACACAAACTCAGAAGAATCCTGTGGCTGCTGTTCTGCCATTTTGATATGAAAAAAGCTGGAACAAAGCAGAGATCCTTCTCTCTGGAAACCAAAAGAGATAGTGAGGGAAGTGGGCGGGGTTTTTCAAGATTCTGGAAAAGAAACTACTATAAACCTATCAAAACTGTTGTTTTCATGTCACATGACTTTACGTGCACGCAACGTGTGCGCACGCATGCGTGCACGTTGCGCGACCGTCGCATATAAATGACGTTTTACCCGATTTTCGTAAAAGCTTTTAAAAACGTGAAAAGGAGGCAGGGAAGAGACTCCCAGCCCCCCTAGGCCTTCTCATGGGGTCCCTAAAGGACCCCGAAGGGCAAAAAAAACATTCATTTTTTTTTTAAATCGCGAGGTGCGCGCAGGTTGCTCGCACCCTCGAGGCAGAACTGAGTCAAAAACAATAGTGGAGAATGTGTAAAGGAGGCAGGGTAGAGACTCCCTGACCCCCTAGGCATTCTCAGGGGGTCCCTGAAGGACCCGAAGGGTAAACAAAACATTTTTTTTTTTTAAATCACAAGGTGCGCGCACAGTGAAAAAAAAACTAATTGACTAATTTGACTGTTTATATTTTGATTGAAGATGTAGACTATACTGTTTAACTTTATTTAAATCATAAAAACTAGCTGTGCCGTTGCATATTACAGGATACAGTCAATGTACTACAATATACAAAGGCAGTTTGTTGGAAAATAAATATATAAAAAATATAAAAATTGATACAGAAATTAGCATTTTAAAAACCTTGGAAATTCACTGAAAAAACCATAGGTTTCACACAAGTTATATTTAGGAATTAGCACTTAAAAAACTTTGTAAAATCACTGAAAAAAACATAGATTTCACACACGTTATAGTTAGGAATTAGCATTGAAAAAACCTTAGAAATTCACAGAAAAACCATAGGTTTCACACACATCATAATTAGGAATTAGCATTTAAAAAACCTTGCAAATTCACTGAAAAAACCATAGGTTTCAGGCCTGATATAGTTAGTAATTAGCATTTAAAAAACCTTTGAAATTCACTGAAAAAAACATAGGTTTCAGGCCTGATATAGTTAGGAATTAGCATTTAAAAAACCTTAGAAATTCACTAAAAAACCTGCAGATTTTAGGGGTGTTATAGTTAGCTGGACATTTCACTCATACAAAACCATTGAAATTCCTCCGATATAGTTAGTTGTACTAACTATATCTCACGCGCCCGTAATCCACTGCTGATGATGTCACATATTACATCATTCATGACATGGTCAGTGACATTACTGATGACATCTCAAATGACATCACTAATGACATCATCCATGTGACCATACACCTCATCATACACTAGTATAACCTTTCGTCACTCACTGTAAAATACAGAGTTCCATATTTAAATCCATTGACACACCGATACAAGTTTCTAAAAAACCACTCAGTGATTCCTAGATCTATACACACATCTAATCACTTACTTACAGATTCACTCATACATGCAGTCAATGATCAATAGAGCACTATGAAATATACTTATACACCTATATCGACATTACACACCAGCACACATCCTATTCACTTATAAAGTCATCCTATTCACTTATGCAAACAATGGATCATACTTACATGTACTTAGCTATACACTTATACAAACATCACTTTATCTATTCAT
Organism: Lissotriton helveticus; assembly: GCF_964261635.1. Taxonomy (NCBI): domain Eukaryota; kingdom Metazoa; phylum Chordata; class Amphibia; order Caudata; family Salamandridae; genus Lissotriton; species Lissotriton helveticus. The sequence continues at coordinate 711,181,597 of NC_136071.1, forward strand.
ATAGATAGTAAATTATACATAGTGTGTTATAAAATCACTATTACAAGTATACAAATATCTATACAATCACGCATACAATCAGTGAGTCTTACGTATACTTATTTATAAACAACAACTGACACATACATTGCCTTTTATTTTTCTACTTTGTTGGACATGTACCTTTAAGAGAGATATTTGCTCATCACCACACCCATAAAGATATTCACTCACCCAAACAACTGTTATAACATGTAGTCTTAACGTCATATACCTACTAAATCAACAATTCACACATCTTTGGGCAGTCACACACCTCCCACCGAACCACACACACATTCACTCTCCCATAGAAATACTTAGTTAACTAATCAATAACTAATATAGACTTTCAAATAGCTAGTAACCAACTGGAGAAGTAGTTTTTACAAACTGATACAGATGTTCACACAGTTTAGTCACTTTCCAATATATTTAGAGAGACACTTTAAATTAGTCAAGTAAACAGTCAATCACACTGCTACTAAATCCTCCATCCAGATATTTATATTTATATATCCACTCATTCTTCAATGCAAATTGCTATATATATAAAACACATATTTAAATAACAAAGCAAACCACATTCACTGGATGATGTCATCAGTGATGTCATTTGAGATGTCATCAGTGATGTCACTGACCATGTCATGAATGATGTAACATGTGACATCATCAGCAGTGGATTGCGGGCGCGCGAGATATAGTTAGTACAACTAACTATATCGGAGGAATTTCAATGGTTTTGCATGAGTGAAATGTCCAGCTAACTATAACACCCCTAAAATTAACAGTTTTTTCAGTGAATTTCTAAGGTTTTTTAAATGCTAATTCCTAACTATATCAGGACTGAAACCTATGGTTTTTTCAGTGAATATATATATATACATGTATATATATATATATATATATATATATATATATATATATACAAAAAGCATTCCTCCAACTGACGGGAGCCACCATCTCTACAGAGCGGCTTCGCAAAGCGGGCATGGAGCAACCCGCATTTTGGCACACCAAAGCACAAACAAAAGAACTGCGAAGCCCAACTGCGTGCGTGTCTCCCTGGCTTTATTTGCTTCTCAGAAGTGGCAGGACATTAAAACCTTACGCTTTCAGCCGTTATTTATGGCCTTGTTCGCAGGTGAGGTGCATCACACTCGACTAGCTCACATATTTTTGAACACCCTCATCATGTGACCAGGTAACAATACTACCAGTCCCAAAGTGCACCTTGATCATTACTTCATACTGTGGTGTTTCTAAACTGCAAAGTAGCGTCTTAATCCCACAGAATATATATATATGTATATATATATATATATATATCTATATATATATATATATATAGATATATATATATATATATATATTCAATGACAAAACCAAAGGCTACACGAGCATTGTAGTTAGGCTCAGATTTCACTCATACAAAACCATGGAAGTTCAGCTGCTATAGTTACCTGAGTTAACTATAACTTACACACTGCAATGCACTGCTTATGACTTCCCATATTACATCCCTAATTACATGGTCAATAACATCACTAATGAGATATCAAATTCAGTATATGTGGGGATGTGGATTCCTCACTATTGAATTCCTGATTGGCTAGCTGCACCTCCAGAGAAAAGTTGCGGCCGCAAATTTGTTTGTTGGGGAAATGATCCCTGGGGCTGAAACCTTTCTTGAAAATTGAATGAAGGGGCATGTGTCAAGATTCTTGACCTCTTGAACATGTTGTAAAATGAGGACTGACCATGGGTCCAGGGATCAGAAATTTGAAAAATCTTTTTTTGGGCCACACGTGCAATCTACAGATTCCTTGAGTGTCTCAGAACAGCCCCCTGTGTAAATTTTTGGATCCAAAAGAAAATGAGAAAAAGAAAACACGCATTGCATCAAACCATGACACTTTTTGTGAAGAATATATATATATATATATTTGCTGTTAGCAGCAGCGTCTGAGGAAGGCCACACAGCCGAAATGCATTACGCATATATGCTGTCGAATTAAAGCACTCACCTGGATTCCCTGCGTGGCCTCTTCCTTTTGTCTTGCTGGAGGGGCTTTCGACATTTGTTGCATCAGTCAGAGGCGCATTGGGAGGCCCCCTTTCGCAAGTTGGCAGGTGTATTGACTGGTTCCTGCATCTGCAGATTTTTGTTTTCCAAGGAATTGAAACCGCACCAGCCCACCCGCAGAGGTCGTTCAGCAGGGCTTGCTGCCATCCAGCAGCGCGTGACTTCACAAAGCTAGACTGATGTATTATTATCAGCCTGCAGCCCGATGGATTTCCATCTGTGTGGTTGAAACGTATGTGGGGGCTAAGTGAGGCTTTTTGACCGAATGGAACGGAGCATTCCGCGCCTTGACCAGCAGGTCACCAGCCACTTTGGGTTTATTCCAGTTTCCCTACACAACACCAGTCCGAGAATGTTGCATTTTGGGAGATGCAGTGACTACAGCGCTGCATATGGTGGGCGAGCACATGACTGGGGATGGAGGGTGCTCCCACCGATGGGAGAACTGCAGGACCATTCAAAGGTGGATGCGCGGCATTGTTTTCTGTTAGCAGCAGCGTCTGAGGAAGGCCATACGGCCGAAATGCATTACGCATATATTCTGTCGAATTAAAGCACTCACCTTGATTCCCTGCGTGGCCTCTTCCTTATATATATATATATATATATATATATATATATATATATATATATATATATATATATATATATATATATATATATATATATATATATATATATATATATATATATATATATATATATATATATATATACATATATATATATATATATATATATATATATATATATACATATGGGCAGGACATATAAACTCTGGGAAACTCACCTGCATTTTGAAAGCAACACCCACGGCGCTGAAGAAGGCAGATAACGCCGAAATGCATTCGCCACAGCGGGTGTACCTGGACTCCATTTGGCCATCTGTATCCTGATTAAAGGTGTCTCCAAACGTCTCCCCTGAAGTTGGTCTTTTCTTTTCTTCACGGAGGAAAGTGGATGTTTATATTCAACGCGTTTTCCAGTGACGCGTTTCAAAAGACCCCCGCAACGCAAAGCGGCTTTGCTTCTCACTGGTTCCACTTCGGTGTTTCCTTCTCCTGGGTACAGGAACAAGCACAGTCCACCCCCAGAACTCGGAATGAACAGGAGCGGTGTAGGTGTCATCTGACATCACGCTGGGCGAGGTATGATTCAGCCTTGTCCCCGCTTTATTTTCCCGAGTGAAGGAGGTTGTTGCGGTTGGGGACTCGAGGGGGCACCTGACGTTGGGACGGCTGGACACTGGGGCTCAATGCATAAATTACTCCACCCCACGCATTTCCTGCCAGCAGAACATTGCATGCTGGGACCTGTAGGCGCTGTACATTATGTGTCCACAAGGAGGTTAAGGCGTGTTTGGTATTTTGCCTATGGGGGCGGAGCAATTTCTTCAGAAGCAGGAAGGGGCAGGACATATAAACTCTGGGAAACTCACCTGCATTTTGAAAGCAACACCCACGGCGCTGAAGAAGGCAGATAACGCCGAAATGCATTCGCCACAGCGGGTGTACCTGGACTCCATTTGGCCATCTGTATCCTGATTAAAGGTGTCTCCAAACGTCTCCCCTGAAGTTGGTCTTTTCTTTTCTTCACGGAGGAAAGTGGATGTTTATATTCAACGCGTTTTCCAGTGACGCGTTTCAAAAGACCCCCGCAACGCAAAGCGGCTTTGCTTCTCACTGGTTCCACTTCGGTGTTTCCTTCTCCTGGGTACAGGAACAAGCACAGTCCACCCCCAGAACTCGGAATGAACAGGAGCGGTGTAGGTGTCATCTGACATCACGCTGGGCGAGGTATGATTCAGCCTTGTCCCCGCTTTATTTTCCCGAGTGAAGGAGGTTGTTGCGGTTGGGGACTCGAGGGGGCACCTGACGTTGGGACGGCTGGACACTGGGGCTCAATGCATAAATTACTCCACCCCACGCATTTCCTGCCAGCAGAACATTGCATGCTGGGACCTGTAGGCGCTGTACATTATGTGTCCACAAGGAGGTTAAGGCGTGTTTGGTATTTTGCCTATGGGGGCGGAGCAATTTCTTCAGAAGCAGGAAGGGGCAGGACATATAAACTCTGGGAAACTCACCTGCATTTTGAAAGCAACACCCACGGCGCTGAAGAAGGCAGATAACGCCGAAATGCATTCGCCACAGCGGGTGTACCTGGACTCCATTTGGCCATCTGTATCCTGATTAAAGGTGTCTCCAAACGTCTCCCCTGAAGTTGGTCTTTTCTTTTCTTCACGGAGGAAAGTGGATGTTTATATATATATATATATATATATATATATATATATATATATATATATATATATATATATATATTCAAACACCTTTTCACTCCAGTAGGGCTGAAAAACAAGCCAGCACACAGGTCTCCGATTCCAGAATATTTATTGCAACCCTCTCACCCCTAACAGACGCGTTTCGTTTAGAACAAGCTTCGTCAAATAAAAGATATATATATATATATATATATATATATATATATATATATATATATATATATATATATATATATATATACATAGAATAAGAAGCTGAGAATTCTGGACAGTTCCCAAGTTTAGGTGATGAGTAGCTCCTGTATTGACCACACTGCAACACGAATGCCACTATGAGTTTTCTCATCTCAAATGTCTGCTTTTCTATCAAAAGGACTAAGTATTATGCCATTTCGACAGCATTGTCTTTAAGCTTTGGATTAGCACAGTGCCATCCACGCCGAATTGTAAAATGACAAAAGTCTCTTATCACTCCAGGCACAATAACACAGCTTTGGATTGGTAAAATACCATCCAAGTCAACTGGGAATGAATAAAAGCAACCCTTGACATGTGTTTCACTATCATTATAGCCCTCTCTTAAAAGAAGTTTAGCTTTGTCTAGACATGGAATCTCTATTAAGACATAATAAAATCGAAATAATCATAGTGTTGTATATATATTTAAAAATGTATGTATATACATATGTATTTTTAACAAATATAATCTAATTGTTATATATTTATATATTAATATCTGCTGAATATAAGTCATTAAATATACATATATAATATATTTAGAAAAGTACAATAAAGAGAAAGAAGATGGAACCTCGTTTCTATGTTGTGAAACAATGTTTACTCAAATAGGATGCAAAACTATTGTCCTCCAAGATGTTAAGATTTTTTTAAAGCAATGAATGGAGTATGTAAAAAATACATTTAAAAATGTGCTAATGTTCAATGATTCAAAGACATTCATATTTTAACATAGAATTTCTTCAACTGTGCTCTGACAACATTTAAAAATCATCCAGATTGTTTCTTCACAATGGGATAATTCTCACCTATTTGCAAATGTTTACCAGAAAATAAAATATTATGATTTGATTCATGTAGAGATAGAAAACCCTATGTTGTAAATTTACCTCAATGCTAAATTAGTTCCTTACAAGTAGTTTCATTATCTGTTAATCTGCAGGGACAAACAACTGGCTGTAGTGGAACAGAGCCTCCCAGTAACCATCTAAAGTTCCTCTTCTGTAATGTTGGAATCCCTTTCTCCAGATCTCCCAACCATTTTAACTTTGCAGAGGAGGTGTGCACAGTTGCATGGTTAGGAGGCAAATGAAATCTAGTTACAGATGCACGTTTGCCTCACTGATGCATGCCTACCTCAGTGGATGCATACACCAATCATTACACTTTGAAAAACCAATCACCCAATGGCAGCAAAAGGATGTTTATGTTGTTGATGGACTTGTGTCCCAGTTGGGGTTGTTTGTCTGACTCGCATGACAGACAGGTCATGAATCTGCTATTGTATGTATGCCATGTATATAATGCTAGAAAGTTTGACGGAGATGGATAAGATGGTGGATTGTCATAAATGTGATGAATTCACATTATTCTGCTCAACATGTATACTTATGCAACTTTAAAACTAAAACATAGAAATTCTGTAAGATATTTAATTGTATGCGTGTAATTTAAACCTCTGTTGGAGTAATGAAACCCCCCCACAAACAATACAAATAAAAAAACTAAAAAGCCTAAAATTAATAGCGTGCAAAATGTAGATAAAACAATTCAACAAAAAAATGAATGCATACTTAACAGTAGTCATTGAAAATCAGAATAACAAAACCACAACAACTACAGGCACAACAGATAGCCCCTGCCAGAGTCAGAAGATGCTGGGCGACAATGTTCAGAGCTTTTCCTTACCTTGAAACCATGCTGGAAAAGGACATTCTAAAAACATAATGGCTAAACTGACAGACAATCTTGGACCTGTCACGCCAGCTCTCATCAGAATCATTGCTGATAAATAAGAACCCTACCGTAATTAAACCTCTTGTGAAACCACTTGCTGAAATGCATTTCACTGCAACTTGATCCTTCCAGTACACCATTGGAGATTGTGATTTAATGTCACAAGCAACCTTCTCATGTATGCCACAGCATTTTTTAAATGTGGTGATTAATCACAAAAATGACGTAATGCAATTTTCAACTGATGGAGCACCCCAAACAATATAAAAGATGACTTTTTTTATTTTCGAGGTATCCCACATGTTATTGGTGCCACCTGAATGGCAGCAAATATACTGAAACAGAAAAAAAAATGCAATCCTTAGTGCTATGCAATAGAAACATGCTACAGCAGATGGCACAATTTCACCATATGAGGGCCTGGTTTGTTGGCAAGGGTTGTAGTAAAATGTACTTTAAAAAATGACTGTACTATAAGGATTAACTTAACATTACTTGACATCTCTGTCATAATTTAATATTTTACAGGAGACTAAGCATATTTGAGTAGACCATGGTTGTTGCTACCTCTGCTGTATCCAATAGCCCCAGAGGATACCTACTTCAATGAGGCACATGGCAGGTGAAGGAGGCGTGTAGAGCTGGCTTCGGGGCTCCTCAAGCACAATCATGTGGCCTAGATAAGTCTGTTTGAGCCCTCCTCTACTCCCCTGAAAAAGTGTGTCAAATTGTGGCCTTCTGTTGCATGCTACACAACATTTCACTACGTAGGAACATACGATTCATCCCTGATGATGACTTTAATGATGAAACTGTGGGTGATATTGGAAAATTGCACCATGAAGATGGCAGTGAGGAGGAAGAAGACATTGACCTCAGGCATGAAGTAATAGAAAACTTCTTCACATGAGGGTATGTTGTATTGTGTAAATAATTGTATAAAAATAAAAAAGTATTTTACAATCAACTTCTTATTCAGCATTAAATTTACCTACTTTCCTACAATGATGCCTCATATAGAAAAATACAAAATATTAAGTGTAGATATGTTGTCTTTTTTAAAAATTATGTTTAATGACATCTGTAGCACATGTAAGAATTGTTATGGTTAGTAAGATAAACTTGAAAATATTTTTAAATGTACTAGTAGAGTTTTTGTTTTTGAATGATTGTTTAGTACGCATATTGTGTAAGAACCACCACATATTTCAGACACACAGAATTTTTATCAAAAAAGACAAAAAGACAATACTAATCTATTAACAAACTGTAGGAACAATGCAAACAATCATTGAACAAATTTTGTTCATGGTTTTATTAACATTTAACCTAAATAGTGACCTATTAATATATTGCAATTCCGATTAAAAATAATGACATTCCAATAAATAAAAGAAACCATTTTCAGATTCAGAATTAAATAGTTGGTGGGAGGTGTATATATAGGCACACTCCAAAGTTTCTGTTAGTACTTGTTCAGATGTTGCACAGGATATAAAAGGCAATTGTGGTTTATAATGTGCTAAACAGTGAATGTTGTTGGCCTATATGAGCACATCAAAATGTACTCCTCTTGATGGGGGTCTTCTTGGCTCTTTCTCTACTGGTTACAATGATCATCTCATCTTGAGGGGAATTGATATATCCATAGTTGCAGGCTCCAAGGTGATGTCTGGTGTTTTACTAGATTCAGGGCAAAACCTTCCTCTGGAGCTCCTTCGTTGGGGGGTAGATGAAGTTCCTTGCCCACAGAAAGAGGGTAAAGGTGCACATGGTCCTTACAAGGACGAGTAATTAATAATTTTCCCACCATTGTGACACAGAACAGTTTCCATCTTGCAAGCTTCAGATACTCCTAGGAAACATATTACCGGGCTAAACATAGACAGTATCTGAAAACGTGTTTCCAAGCATTTTTGTACAACTTGGCATGAAGCAAAAGATGCACTAGGTCAGCTTTGAACATATCACAGTTAGGACACCATGGCACCTACAGGTTTATTTTGCTTCCATAGTGTAACTTTTTTGTGGAATAATATAAAAATGGAAAACAGTTCTATAGTTCTGAATTTACTGGTGAAACTAATAAAAAGTCAGATTGATTTCTTAATATGCTCTTCTGTGATATGTTCACTATCAAAGGTGTAATAGGTTTACTGAACTACCATAACTAGTTGCTCGCCAACTCCCTATGCTGTTCCTGCACATCACTAAATGAGTAAAAATTTTACATCAACAATTCTAGATTATATTGAGGCCAAAATCAGCTGTGGGCACTAACTGTCATCCTCATTTTTTAATAGAACAAAGTATTCCTGGTACTGCAGTTCCTTGTACAATTGGTGCTGTGGAAGCATAATTCTTTATTGATATCTATTAATTTTTTTAAAGACGGTGGGTCCATCTAGCTTATAAGCACGGTATAACGAATAATGATTCCATGTAACAGTCACACTGTCCTGGAAAAACTGATTGTGACTGGATGACCCTGTGTCAGTGTATTACTGTTGTATTTAAGTATGCTACATCATGTGAAGTGTGTCACTGGTCATTTACCTTAGATTTCACATCTATAGGATAATGTACCAATTCATAATTAACAAGTTTGGGGTGAAGGAAAGGGTTGGCAATTGAATGTTGATTAGGCTAAAAAAAAAATCAGTAAACACTGGCGTCTTTGATTTAGCTTGAACTAGAGACGTCACCTATTGTAGCATTTTGGTACAGTGGTAAAAGCTTAACTCAGGGAGTGTCCAGCACTCATGAATCAGAGGAAGCTGGTGGTACCATGAAGTTATCCTGGGTTTTTGATGAACCCATATGAATTACAATATTAATGAATCGATTTTTTTGAAGATCGATTACAAAATGTAAATGGGTAGTGCTCTAAAAGAAGGATAGGACTATGATACACACGTCAAACAGCTGTTCGAATGGTAAGGGACCTTGGGAGGTATGCAAGATAACCCCACGGGGAGGCACAAAGACCAGAGGAGGAATATGGGGTCTGAGGGACTTTTAGTTCTGCCCGTAAAATAGGTTTACTCTGTTGTAGGGGTTGGAAGTTAATCAGGGGATAGCTCGACTGGCAAGTTAGAAAGAAACAAGGAGAAACTTAACTTAATAAACAAGCAAAAGAGATGGAAAGGCTATTGGCGGCATTGACACATCAAACAGTTTTCTTGACAATAGGAGCGCAGACATTTAAACGGGGAATGAATGGAAAGGAAGGAAGATAAATCAAATTGTAAGTAAAGAAGTGATTTTTTTGTATGCACATTTGAGGAGTACTATAGGTGTTTGTTCAGCAGTATGCACTTGGTAACTGCAATCACTCTTTAAAAAGTTGGTATCAATTAGTTTAAGGAATACACAGATTAATTGAATGTTGGGGGATGCAGCATATATTAGTGTGTATACCTGACAGAGATTGGTACAGAAATATTGATCGATACACTCCTTGAAATGGTTTTATATTAGATTAAAAACTACACCCAAAAATAGAACATTTTTGAAAATGTTATGTAAAAAAAAGACCGTAATTTTCTCAGTGGGAAATTCATCTCCTCAACGTTCACAGCCTTCAGATAAAGCAAACAGTGTGCTGGTGCTGAAAGAAGTGGCTCAACATCAACAGGTTCCGGGTCAGCAAAACTGCTGGTTTAGGTGGGAAAAGCTCTGAGAGGAGAGGTTCACGTTTTCACACCCCGGAGGTCTTTGGTGTTGATCGATCCTCCTTCGAGGGTGGCACCGATGAAGTTTTGGTTGGGAGCCAAGGAGGGCTCAACATTAACAGATTCTGGCTTTAAGAGGAGAATGTTTTAGAAGCTGTGGTGAAGTCAGGCCCGCCGACAACGTACCCTCAGCAGGTCAGTTGGCAAGTTGGTCCTGGTCCCTTGATGGTTCTCCATACAAAAACGTTTGTAGAAAGACTCTAAGTTTTTCATTTGTAGTGTTAAGCAGGACAAGTACACTTTAACACCAGCCAAGGGTTCCAGGGCTCAGGGAACAGTACTTGGGGGTAGCACTCACTCCACAGGAGCCTCCACAAGAGTCCAGTGCAGGTCACTAAGCTCTTCCAGGAAAGTGGGTTTCTTGCAGCTTTTGTTTCCATGTGGCTTAACAGGAGGTCAGCCAACTAACCTGTGGAGTCACCATTTTTTGCTTGGTACAAGTTGGAGCATTTCCAGGATTTTGAATTCTCTTTACAGGTCTCAACAGTAGGTGCAGTCTTTCTGTGGTGTTCTGAAGAGGGTGCCCAAGATTGCTTTGTTTATTCCTGGCACTAGTCCCTGGCCAGGGATAACTCCTCGCCCCTACCTAGCCAGTAAGAAGAAAGCTTGCAGGGGTAACTCAATCCACTTTTGCAGCAATTCTTGTGTGTCCTACTACAAACAAGCCCAAAGTGCTCTACTCTGCCTAAATCTAATATGGCAGACCCTTTCTACCCCTGTGTAGAGCTACTGTACCCACCCTAGAGGTGTGGCCAGGGAAATAAGCAACCACTCCTCTGTGGTCACTCAGAAACAGTTCTGGGGACAGCTCCTCTTCCACTGGAACTGGTGGCTGACTGACATGGGAGACAGAGAATTGGAATGACCCAATTGTTAGCTATATCTGTGGGAGACTGGGTGGGACTCTTTGAAGTTTAATAAGTTGCTGGGCACTGCCCCGATGGTCATCCTGTCAGAGTTACAGTACACCTTTCCAAACCCAAGTCCATTGTCCTTTGTCTCAGCTCTGGGAGCAGGTTCACACTTCATTAAAGGGGCTACTCAGCTCCCGAGTGACAGTTGAAGGCCTATGCAAATGGGCTTCAGGGGGCTTAAGGCAGCCAAACAGTTTTTTTTAAGAGTACTGTTTGTAAAATATTTACTAGAAATCCAACTTTACCAATGAATTAGATGAGTAATAAATATTTTAACAAGACCAAGAGTTACACTTTTAGCTGGTTCCAAGGCAGAAATAACTTTATTAACTTTGGTGGTGTATGCCAGTGCTTTCCTACGGAACTGCTACCCCTGCTACACTGAAAATAGCGTTTAGGACCTTGTCATTGTAACATTAACTTTAAACTTTTACAAGTCCTACTTTTAAAAAACATGCACCCTACCTCATTGGCAGTTGAGGCACACATAGGGGTGAGTTATTAATATTTAAAAGGAGGGTTTAGGTCAGTCAAAATGGGTAATTTGACAGGCCCAATTTGCAGTTTTAAAACCGCACAGACAAGCTACAGTAGTAGGCATGCAATAATGCTTTGCACTGTCACTATGGTGGTGACACACTGTGTGCTTCAGTTATTTTTAATTTACTGTCCCTGGGTACACTTTGTACCAAATACTAAAGATTTACAGGTAAATTAAACATGCCAGGTTTGAGTATACTCAATTTCTACATGTTTCATGGGTAAGGGCACATGCCCCAGAGCCTGGTTAGCAAAGTCTAGTGCACAGAGTCGAAAAACCAGCTGCATCACTCCAAATAATCGGGGGTGATCATGCAAAAAGAGCCATTTTATTACACCCCAATAATGATGTATAGTATAAAATGGGGGGGGGGGTTAAATTCCTCCAAACTATCAGATAAGAACTACTTCTGATCAATTAAAATAACCGTGGATATGTTACTACATATGCATTAGTAGAAAATTCCAGATTTTTACTGCCTTATCTCTCCTCAGAAGTGCACAGGAGGAATCTAGTTAAATAATGGACACAAATAGAATAAGCAATAACATAAGGCTAGAAATGTTTTAAGGAAAAGGCATGATGCCTATGAGCCAAACAGTTCACATAGACATACATTGATCTGAACACACATACAAGCAACTCAAATGGAAAATTTGGAAAATCTGGGCAAGAAATCTGATTGATTCACTGATAAAATAGGGACTTCACCTGACTGAGAAGACTGGGAACTTCATGTGAAAGGATGATAAATAATTATTAAATGGATTGCAGAAATTTAGCAGAGTATGTCCTGAAGAGAATAAAGTAATGTTCCCAGTATTACTTAGCAACGCACAAGTCTATCGAGTCCAACTCATGCTCTTAAACCTGACAGGGCTCTGAGAGTGCAGTGAGTGCTGCTAAACAGACCTCAGTGCCAGTGCTCTGACCCTTAAAGTGCATATGTAATTGGCTTATACCCAAATGGCGTAAGTTAACGTACTTACAAGTCCCTAGTATATGGAACCAAAGGTACCCAGGTCCTATAAGTTAACGTGTCCCTCATTGGCTGCAGCACTTATTTTACTTCCATGAGTGTGACAAAGTAAAACATGTCACCCAGTCTCACACTGCAGACAGGTAGAGTAGTCTTAAGCTACAAACTCAATCTTACCATTTAAACAAATGACAAAGTCCAGACCTTCCTTTTTAATATATCTAAGTCACCACTAAGTTAAGCCTGTTGAGCCCTAAAGCAGGGTGCTATATATTAAAACATAGGACCTAACAGGAAAAAAACAAATTGGTGTTTTTACTGTAGATCAGCTAGTAGATCCATTGTCATGTACAGGGTACATGCTGACAACAAGGCTGTGCTAATTTCTGAATGAGTTATCAGAATAATCGTTACATTAAACCCAACTTGATAGCCAAGTCATATTCATTATAACTTTTCAGTAAAATGCTACTTTTGAAAGTTGCCACTCTGTTGCCCAGGTATTCCAATGTCCATTGCAGATGCTTGCCACAAGACAGCCTTCTGACCTCCTGAGGAGAGGTGAGAATGACTCCAGGAAAAGGACACAATAGAGGCCAGCTGTTGGAAGAGATGTTATTTCTCCTGATAGGTGAGGCTCTTTTGTTCTGGTAAATAGGCTGGTGTCCAGGATAGAGAGGGGGACACAGAGGTCAAACCTGTGTTACAGTGGACCAGTAGCCCCCGGTTTCCACACCCCTTGGGTGGGCTACAAAGCCCCACACACTGAGGGAAGTGTTCTACCCTTTTATAAGTTGGCAGAATATTGCACTGTGAGATATCTAAATTCCACATACTGCAAGAAGTCATCATCAGGCCAGACGGGACCTGGTAGCCCATTGGCTAGTAGTCACTGCATCTCAGATCATGTCTGTATTGGATCGTGCTCCTACCCAATAATGACCGGATGGAATTAAGCTGCTTTATATAAGGGTTATTTGTATATATATGTTCGAAATTTTGTATTTCAGTGTTTTACTCTAGTCCTTGTTTAAATTTTACTGTGAATATTTTCTAATATTTTCTATCATTGTTTCTGAGCTCTCCTCACTTTTTAGCATTTCTTTTTTCACACTGGTTTATTTTTCAGAGTAGACTTTAATTTAATCGTCGAAAGCTCTATAAAGTGAATAGATTTGTCTAGTGGTTGCTGCTTGCGTCGAACAACGATAATCACTATGAGGTATAATTCATACCTTTATATTAAGAGACATATGGTGTTATTTTTTGTATCGGTAACTTAACTGTACATTCTGTTAGTATCTGAACATAAGAGATACACTATGTTAGCGGCTCTCGTTTAAATAAAGTTTGTTTTCGAAAAATAAAGGCGTGCAAGGACTAGATCGGAATGCGCGTGTTCGTCTGTTCGCGCTGAGGAGTCTGGTTTCCATCGTTACCATTATGTGTTGTATGCGTTTGGCTTAAAACGGAGACAACGTTACGTATGGTCACATGACCAGCTAGCTCCGAAGAAGATGGCGGTTACAGAGTAGATCGTGTTGATGATACAATTGGAGGTATGTTGCGATACATACAGGATATTTTTAACAGATAGAGTGGGAACAACGTGATTCTACCATTTTCAATAGCGGTAGGCTTTGTTACTTACTTTCAGATCGTATCAACCGTTCTTACTGGTGAAAGCGGCGACCGAACAATACGGCGGTGTAGAGGTATGCCCTAATACTGGTTTAGCATTTTTTTACATGCGGTTTTGTAACTGACCAATTTCAAGTTTAAGACACTTGTTCTTTCATTTAAACAGATTGAAATATTTGAAGCAACATTAGGACAAGACTTTTTCACTTGCCAAAATATATGAGTGCCTTGGAGATTTCACATCGAAGGTATGTTGTAAATAATGTTAAACAAAATAGAATGCTTAAAACTAATGTACCGAGGAAGACTAAGGCATTTTTACATTGGATTCCATTGTGTTTTTTGAACTTAGATTTGATGACTTCGATTTTATTTTAAAGAGTGATTCAGTACTCTTTTTGGATATTAGGCTTAGTGAGAAGTATCGAGTAAGTGCTCCAAAGAGTGTTTGCATGAACTATTTTCACGAAGGTGGTGGTTTCTATTAATCTTTTTTCAAAAAAATCTTCTCTTTTGACTAGAACTTATATGCATTGAATCATCTTGCACTTATAAACCCTTATAGCATCATATATGAATTCATGTAAATATTTCTATTGATGAATTATGGTGACTGTATTTGTAGAATACACTTTGTGCATAAAATAGCAACTTATATATGTATATTATTGTTTTTTGAATTACAGTGTGGCCCCTGAAGAAGGGACTTTAAAGAGTCCCGAAATGCATTGGGCAATTACCATCTTTATCATCTGAAAAATATATTCAACAGAGGACTGTGTATATATATATATATATTTTTGAAAAACCATAAGCTTGTTTTGCTTTACATAAAAAAAATTGTTTTTCTAATTGATTTATGAAGAATGGCAATTATGGAATGATTTTGATGAATCGTGTTTTGTTGAAATTAGAACTAAAGATAACTGAAGAAGTAAAAAGTTTAAATCAAAAGGTTAATTCGGAGTATCATTGTGAGTAATCACACAAAAGTAGTGCATGTCTGAGTCTGGTAGGCAATTGTGCTAACCAGCCCACCCCCCTTTTACATATAGTTGTAGAGTGTTTAGGCACACTCATTTAGACGTAGCACACTGATCATTTGAGAAGTATAGTTAAAGGAAACATTTAATAAAGTGGTGTGCATAGGTCACCCCACATTAAGTTTTCAGGTTACCTAACACTGACCTATATCACCCATTGAGTAATCATGTCTTTTGAAGCAATAGCATCATTAATAGACAATGGAGCAACCACCAGAGCATATTCCACAGAACAAGCTTCAGAAATATATGGTTTATTTCAGGAAATTGGCAATCTACAAGCACATAGTGGTTCTATAACCATCAACTTAAACAACTAGAATTTAGTGCAAGGACAGAACTAAACCAGAGGCTCCATACCTCTACCCTAATACAGTACCATAAAGTCAAAAGGATCCCTCGTGGCCTGAGGTTATCTATCAAACCAATGTTATATTGATTACAACACAATTCACAATTCATGGAAAAATGGTACCAGATCTTAAACAAATATTCTCTGGATCTCATTTTATTGATAATTGAGGAATTCACAAAAACAATTGAAGATTTGAACATTGAAATACAAAGTATTCGTATGGATTTATCAAACAGGATGCCCGAAGAGGATTGGAAGAAATATCTGGAAACTCTTCATTTAAGACTGGAGGAATATGGCAAAGAACTTCAAGAAACAAAGTTACGCAAATTTAAACGCGACACAATTGATTATAAATTGAATGAGGCATACACCTGGGCAGAGGTGTATGTCCAAAGACGTTTCACCAGAAAACAAAATACCTCTTCTGAGGAGAGTATTGCTACTGAGAAAGAAGCAGATCCTGCTAGAACTCCAATTATTCAACAACAATCATCTACTATTGGAAAATCTATTGAAAAACCAAGCACTTCTGATCAACAAGTGTCTTTTTTACCCCCAGACACGGATCTAGAGCATCCACCAGACCAATCAAATGTCCAAAAAAAACAAGGCGAGGAAAAAGAAAGGGAGAAAGAGAAAACCAAAATGGGATTGAGAAGTCAAGGGAAACCCTCGTAATAAACATCTCTTCATATCAATTATCAGCAAAAGAAAGATTTTAAACAAAGGCATGAGTTTTGTACCAACGTATTCTGGATCTAGTTTTGAACATGACATCTCTTTCTACAAATTCATGCGCACTTTGAGATTAAGAAATTTTTTTGAGAATGTAGTACCTCGTGAAGAGTCTGAAGAAGTGCCACGTGATCGATTTAGACCTAAAAGTACTTTTGAAGCCCCGGTGTCCCATAAAAGCCTGGATTTATTTGAATCACTCGTAACAAAAGACTTGGGAAAATTGAATTACAAAAAAAATAAGAAAAATTTGAACAACATGAGTAGAGCAGATAAAAGTATTTTGGCTCAGCTTGCACAGAAAAACGAAATAACTTTTCAAAAAGCTGACAAAGGCGGGGCACTTGTTTTGATGGACACTAGTTTTTGCAACCTTAAAGTTACATCTCATGTAGAAGACGCAAATACCTACATGTTACTTGAGCAAGATCCAACTATGGAACTATTGAACCATCTTCAAGAACTAATTGATAAGGCACTGGATATGGAATGGATAACTGAAAATATGGCCAGATTTTTGATGACAGAATTTCCAAGAATACCAGAACTTTACATGTTACCTAAAGTTCATAAGAATTTGGAGGACCCCCCGTTCTGACCTATTGTGTCGGGGTGTGGTTCGTTGTTTGAGCCAGCTGGGAAGATGATTGATTATTGCCTTCAACCATTGATACAAAAATGGCACACTTATATTCAAGATTCAACAGATTTCATCCTTAAACTTGAGAAACTAACTTTGACAACTGAGAAAGAATATACATTATGTACTATTGATGTAACAGCGTTGTACACATCTATAGTTCACTCTAAGGGATTGGAGGCACTAGAATGGTTACTATTGAAATAACAACAAACGTCAATCAATGCAATTTTCATTTTGGAACTAACACATTTCTGTCTTCATCACAGCTATTTCAAATGGAAGAACAGATTTTACGTGCAATTAAGTGGAACCTCTATGGGTTTTCAGGGGCACCTGCCAATGCAAACACCTTCATGACCAAGTATGAAGATGAACACTTTTTCAACAACGATAAGTGGAAAGGTGGTACTGAGGTTTTTTTCGATATATTGACGACATTTTTGTAATTTGGTCTGGAACTAAGGATAAGCTCATAGAGAACATTGACCAACTGAACAACAAAAACCCAAGGATACAGTTTACTTATCTGATTGATGCAAATAAAATACCTTTTCTGGATGTGTTAGTTAAATTAAAGGATCAAAAATTGACTACAAGCTTGTATCTGAAAGAAACAGATAAAAACAGTCTCTTGCACTTCCAAAGTTTTCATCCCCAAAGTCTTTTGAATAATTTACCATTCTCACAATTTTTAAGAGTGAAACGCATTATCTCGGATGAAAAGGAAAGCTACCATTATATTAATGAATTTAAAGAAAAATATGTAAGACGTGGATACCCTAAAAAACTTGTGGATGACTCAGCAAACAAAGTATTGTAACTCAATTGAGATAAATTGTTGATTAAGAAAGACAAAACTGTTAAAGAAAGATCTGTATTCGGGTCTAAATTCACTAGCAAATCACAAACAATCAAAAATATCATCAATAAAAGATGGAAACTTCTACAGTTGGAACCAGATTTTCACAATATTTATATGGAACACCCTTTATTTGCGAACACAAGAACTAAAAATTTGAAAGAGCTTCTTAAACCGAAAGAATCAAATCAAAGAAATGAGAATACTGGCATGAGACATTGTATAAATTGTGTACATTGTAATAATGTTATAACAGGCAACAGTATATCTCATCACCATACTGGAGAAAAAACAAAATTGAGAAATAAGGTCGACTGCAATACAGACAATGTGGTTTATATCATTAAATGTCCATGTGGATCCCTTTATATAGGGAAAACGGAAAGAAACTGAAACTACGAATTACTGAACACAAAAATCGTATTCGTAACAAAACTATTTCATCAACATTAGTTTCCCACTGGTTAGAACATAAACACACAATTGCAGAACTAAGATTCCAGCTAATCGAGAAGGTTGAGGCAAGATCAGGTCTAGATATTAACAGAAGGTACTCCAGAGAGAAACATTTTGGATTAAACGTTTGGGAATGATGACCCCGAGGGGTCTTAATGACCGGATGGAATTAAGCTGTTTTATATAAGGGTTATTTGTATATATATGTTCGAAATTTTGTATTTCAATGTTTTACTCTAGTCCTTGTTTAAATTTTACTGTGAATATTTTCTAATATTTTCTATCACTGTTTCTGAGCTCTCCTCACTTTTTAGCTTTTCTTTTTTCACACTGGTTTATTTTTCAGAGTAGACTTTAATGTAATCGTCGAAAGCACTATGAAGTGAATCGATTTGTCTAGTGATTTATTAGCTGCTTGTGTCGAACAACGATAATCACTATGAGGTATAATGCATACCTTTATATTAAGAGACATATGGTGTGATTTTTGTATGGGTAATTTAACTGTACATTCTGTTAGTATCTGAACACAAGAGATACACTACGTTAGCGGCTCTCGTTTAAATAAAGTTTGTTTTGAAAAATAAAGGCGTGCAAGGAATAGATCGGAATGCGCATGTTCGTCTGTTCGCGCTGAGGCGTCTGGTTTCCATCGTTACCATTATGTGTTGTACGCGTTTGGCTTAAAGCGGAGACAACGTTATGTAAGGTCACATGACCAGCAAGCTCCAAAGAAGATGGCGGTTACAGAGTAGATCGTGTTGATGATACAATTGGAGGTATATTGCGATACATATAGGATATATTTTTAACAGATAGAGTGGGAACAACGTGATTCTACCATTTTTAATAGCAGTGGGCTTTGTTACTTACTTTCAGATCGTATCAACTGTTCTTACTGGTGAAAGCGGCGACCGAACAATACGGCGGTGTAGAGGTATGCCCTAATGCTGGTTTAGCATTTTTTTACACGTGGTTTTGTAACTGACCAATTTCAAGTTTAAGACACTCGTTCTTTCATTTAAACAGATTGAAATATTTGAAGCAGCATTTGGACGAGACTTTTTCACATGCCAAAATATATGAGTGCCTTGGAGATTTCACATCGAAGGTATGTTGTAAATAATGTTAAACAAAATAGAATGCTTAAAACTAATGTACCGTGGAAGACTAAGGCGTTTTACATTGGATTCCATTGTGTTTTTTGAACTTAGGATTGATGACTTCGATTTTATTTTACAGAGTGATTCAGTACTCTTTTTGGATATTAGGCTTAGTGAGAAGTATCGAGTAAGTGCTCCAAAGAGTTTTTGCATGAACTATTTTCACGAAGGTGGTGGTTTCTATTAATCTTTTTTCAAAAAAATCTTCTCTTTTGACTAGAACTTATATGCATTGAATCATCTTGCACTTATAAACCCTTATAGCATCATATATGAATTCATGTAAATATTTCTATTGATGAATTATGGTGACTGTATTTGTAGAATACACTATGTGCATAAAATAGCAACTTATATATGTATAATATTGTTTTTTGAATTACAGTGTGGCCCCTGAAGAAGGGACTTTAAAGAGTCCCGAAATGCATTGGGCAATTACCATCTTTATCATCTGAAAAATATATTCAACAGAGGACTGTGTATATATATATATTTTTGAAAACATAAGCCTGTTTTTGCTTTACATAAAAAAATGGTTTTTCTAATTGATTTATGAAGAATGGCAATTATGAAATGATTTTGATGAATCGTGTTTTGTTGAAATTAGAACTAAAGATAACTGAAGAAGTAAAAACTTTAAATCAAAAGGTTAATTCGGAGTATCATTGTGAGTAATCACACAAAAGTAGTGCATGTCTGAGTCTGGTAGGCAATTGTGCAACCAGCCCCCCCTTTTACATATAGTTGTAGAGTGTTTAGGCACACTCATTTAGACATAGCACACTGATCATTTGAGAAGTATAGTTAAAGGAAAAAATTTATAAACTGGTGTGCATAGGTCACCCCACATTATGTATTGCTGCGAGGACAGAAGAAGGACTGTCCTGTTGCTCCTTAGACCTGGGAAAGAGAGGCTGCACCAAGGATGAGACTGCACTTGCTGCTCCTGCTCTAGCAAAGTGAAGACTGTGTCTGTGATAACTTGATCAAGGAAAGGAAATCCCCCCAAGCACTAGGCAGAAGAGGTGAACGTGAATATTAATTTGGCTGACTTCCTGCTACAGCTCTAGGGCCACAAAAGCTGAAGAAGCTGCCTTGGTGAGTTAGTAGACCCAGTCGCTTACACGCCACTGGCAACGGAATCAGAGGGACTGAGGCCCAAAACTCAAAGCTGCACCAGAGTCTGTTAGACCTGAGAGAGTAATCAAAGTGCAGTTTAGTGCCCCAAGATGGACAGCAGCCACAGTTAAAGGGAAACGCTGTGACTGGAGACCAGTAAACAAGTGGCAATCGGTTTTAGGCTGGAATGCACCTGGACTTCAAGGCACATCAACGTTTGGGGCCAAAAGCTGCCCTACCGTGTTTGTGGACCAAGGGGTGGCCCCAGGATGATGAGCGACAACCAGATCTTGCATCAGGACCAATCCATTGATGTCCATGGCACTTTACCCATAGAGCCTGGAACTGGACTGGGGACTGCTTTAACTGCAAGGTAACAACTCTGCTAAGACTTATTGGCCCCAGTGACTTGCTTCCTGGCAAAGTTGGTCACCCAAAGTGGACCGGAGTACAATTTTTTTATAAACAGTTTTCAAAGGCTTTCAAAGTAACCGCTAACCTTGGTAGTTGCCAATGCTTGTTAACATTCTAAATGAAAAGCAGTGATTTATGATTTGCCTAATAATTCATATCTCTGGAACCCTGTTCATTTTGGTGTCTAAAAAATCATAAAAATAAGATCTATCTTTATAAATCAGTTTTGATTTCCTTTATCCCATGTTTCTATCTTATTAATTTGGTTTCCACATGTTTCTTTGTTAAAGTATGAGTACTTGAAGCCACAGTTATCTAGGATTGAGCTAAGGCTTTGGAAACAAGCCTGATTGGACCCAAGACAGGTTTGTGAGTATATTACATGGTAAGGTTGCACAACCATATCATATAATAAATAGCAAATTTCCTCACAATGAGCTATACCTTAAATTGGAAATGTCATTTAGATTGTAAATATATGCTTTTGTTTTCTCTCAACAACTGTTTAAAAGGTGATATGTGATGGTAGGACTAAAAGTAATCTGTAGTTAATAATCAGTAGGGTGGGCAAAGGGAAAGCATAGATCCACTTGGGTCAGCATAGTCAATGCAAGGCAGAGCATTCCAAATAGGGTGGGGGGGAATACATTTAAGAATGGGTTAGGAATCCCCCTCCAACCACATATGTAAAACTGGAGAGAGCTGAGGGGAAGGGACGGGAGATGAGAGGTGGAAAAAAAGTTGCTGAATGGAAGAAGTCAGTCCCTTTTTAAAGAACACGGAATGTACTTTCTTGCAATGTTAATGGCTTAATTAATGTTTAGGAATAATAAGATATTTAGAGGGAAAAATGTATTGAACCAATGAGACTTATCTTCCCAGAGGAATCAAAGAAACATTGTCAGACTGTTAATGAGCACAGCAGGGTATTTTTTCAAGTGCCACTTAGTATGCAGAGCAGCGGCTATAATGATCTGCGTGCAAAGTGTAATTGCTATTATCAAGCATGAGGCAGACTTACTGAGACACTGAATGTTATGTTATGTTACGTGACATTATGTTATACTGATATGTATAGCACACTAATCAACTGTGAGGGTATCCAGGCGCTTAGTGGGAGGTTAGGAGGACTCCATGAAGGTTATTAAAAAATCCAAGTATTAAGGTTTTTGTAGAACTCAAGAAGTGATGAGGAGGCTTTGATGTGCTGAGGGAGGTAGTTCCATGCTTTGGGAGTGATTAGCCAAACGCTTCAACCTCCTGCTCAGTTATTGTGTATGCAGGGTACGTGTGCAAGTGAGATTCTGGCTGAGTGGAGGTGTCTGGAGGTTTGGTGGAATTGTATGCGGCTGTTCAGGTTTTCGTGCCAATGTTGTATAAACCTTTGCAGGTGTGAATAAAGAGTTTGAATCATGCGCATTTGTGTAGGGGGAGCAAGTGGAATTCTCTGAGGTATGGTGACATGTGGGAGCAGGAGGTAGGTTGAGGAAGAGCCATTCTGCTCTGTTCTGGTTTGTTTGGAGTATGTTAAGGAGCTGTTTGGTGATTCCAGCATAGAGTGTGTTTCCATAGAGGAGTCTGCTGGTTATAACTGCCTGTGTGAATGTCTTTCTCTGATAGACACTTGAAGATTTTTTGCAGCATCTTCAGAATGCGGAAGCAGGTGGTGTCGATTGAGTTCACCTGTTTGTATATAGCGAGTTTGTCATCTAAAATGATTCATCGGTGTCTGGCATGTGTGGTGGGGATGGGTTTGGCTCCTAGGTCTGCTAGCCAGTGGCTGTAGTTCCATGGAGAGGTCTTCTTTTAAAAGATCACAATTTTGGTCTTGTGCCTGAGGCAATTTGATCTCATGGATCATTGGCTTAATGAGAAAAAATATATGACTGATATTTTCATCAGCCAGTGCCCAGATCTGATCATTGTAGAAGATGGTTTAAACTTAATGTTGAAGCAGGAAGTCAGGAAAAGACTGTCCACAAATACTTAATGGAGGATATTGGAAAGGCAGGCCAAAAACGATGTATAGAGAAGTGTGAAACCTGGAAAGTTAGGCAAAATATAATATGGTGCCTGTTAGAAGAATACATCCAGGCTTGGCAGTGTCTTAGTTTCTGAAGATATAATTTCTAAAAATGTACAAAGATGCAAGTTGCTATTAAGCAAATTATATTTTCTATCCATGGCAGTTTATCATGGGGGATTTCCCATTAGACTTTTAGGCTTTTTAGGAATCAGTTTAGACCCTGTTCTTTTGATGGACACCCAAGATAAAAGTAATATAAATTCAGGGGTAAGAGAATATATCTTCGCACATCTGGAAACACAGGAGATTACAGTAGAGTCGGAGTCTTTCAAAGACATGTTTAGAGTGTGCTTGTAATCTTGGAACCGATTTGGAGTAAAGAAGCTTCCATGGCAAAGATAGAGGAGCAACAGTATTTACTATATAAGGTTCACAAAGGCCCCTTACAAGATTTTAAAATAATAGGTAAAGCATGATATGACAATTTGAAGCAACAGCTTGAAACTTTGTTAAAACAAAATGAAAGAGTAAGCTATTGAACATATACGCAACGATGCTATGAAGAGAGTACTAACATAACAAGATAGGGGGCTAAAGGATTATAACTAATGAAATCAATCACATGAAAGAACCTAGATTTGTCAAGCATTTGTTGTCTTGTATATAATTCTTTATTAACGCCTTAACAGCGGTGGTTTTTCCGCCGCTATGCGGGCGTTCTGAGGAGTGGGCGGGGCTGCGTCGAACGTTGGCCTACTGCAGCACGCAACGGGTTAAAACAATTATGAAATTGATTATGAAAGAAAAAGTATGTTTTTCTTTTTAAAATACTGAAACTTTCTAAATTATTGAGTTGCGCACAAAGGAGTGTGATAGAAAAGATGCCTATACAGGAGACAATTACTGGACTACAAGGCATGCTCAAAGTAAAGATGTCAGTGGAAGGATAGCATGGAATAAAGTAATAGTGGGAGAAATTTGCCAAACCCTAGGAATACTGTTTAACTCTATTCTTTAGGGAGGCCCCATCACGCATTCTTGTAAAAGGGACATCTTTGCAAATTTTCTAAAGTATGGAAAACTCCCATTAGAGTTTGGCTCATATCACCCTATAGCCTTTTTCGACTGTGATTATATGCTCTTTGTCACAGTCATGACAGACTGACTTTGGAAGGTAATAGGAAAAATGTGTCATGAAGACGAGGTAGGAATAATTTCAGACCTAATACTTGGGTGAATACCCTTTATCTGAAAGAATCATTAGGTGTGTTTCAATAGAAAATACATCAATGGAAAACATGTTTGGCTACATAAAAGGTGCTTGATCTTGTTCTGAAGGGCGCCATTAAGAAATTTGGAATTTGTGCCCAGTTCATCAGATCGATTGCTGGACTGTATGGGAGAGCATCAACAGCCTCATATGTGGATGGAGTTACCTCATAGGAAATAAGTTTTGTAAAGCTACTAGACAGGGCTACCCTCTCTCGCCTTCTTTATTTGCTCTATTTATACAACCAGCCTTTGGCAACAATGGTATGAGAGAGGAGAAATATGATTGGCCCTCTAAAGAACTCTGATGCAGCTAGAGTCCACTTATATGGTTATGTTCTTGTTAGTAAGTAAGTTATTAACCTCAAAGCTAATTTCAGCACAGTGTCAGAACATCAACTAAATGCATCAGAAACAGAGATATTTATAGATCTAATAAAAGCTAATTATTTCCCAAGGTTTATCAAAATGGAATTTATTTAGAGACCTCTGTTTGAATGTCTAAATATACCCATATGAGCCGTATAGACTAAACTACAGATTCAAATTCAAAGACTAAATGTTATTGAGTATCAACAATGCTAATCTCCAATGTAGTATGTATTATCATTCAACTATCAACTTTAAATATATTTGGGGAATTTACTCATCGACCCTACTACTATTGGCAGATCAGTTCCTAAACAAAATGCACATTCTCTGCTTAAATGCAAGCATTCCACTTTTTTTTTAAAAGATACCCACAAAGCGTGTTATTTTCGAAACAAACAATACTTTCTCTACAAAAAAAGTTTTAATTTTTAGTAAATGTACAACTATGTGAATGATTGCATGAGGCCTACAAAATGACCTGATACCATGCCGATTTTTTCCATGGTGAGTGATCATGTTGCAGTCCATGTGAAGTCACATTGGAGAAAACAAAAAAGTGATCAGTGGAATGCTTGAATTAATCTCAGTCACTCGGGCTGCATTCCACTCTGTCGTTCTTTGCCCACCATGCTATGCTACAAGACCAGCCTAGATCCTACTCCAATAAGAACAGTCCAGCCCAAAGTGCTAGACTTGGTCCTCATAGGGGAATACAAGGAACTCAGATTAGTTTTGGCTTACTTAGGCCTCATTAGTAAAATATATCTTTAATCCTCACGGCTGAATGAGAAAAAAAATTAAATTTAGGGTGTTACATTGCGAAAAACAAAAAGGCAATGGGCCAAATGCTTTAATTAATCAAAGCAAATGGTTATGAACTGGGGCTGCATCCCAGTTCATAATTTTTGTCCACAAAGCCATTCTAGGAGGATACCAGCTGCATGCAGATCAGTCTTGGCCCTGATCAATATTAACAGTCCAATCTAAACGCCTGGGAGAGATCCCCTCCAAATGGGAACACAAGCAATCCCGGAGCATATAGTCATATGTGTGTGTGTGTGTGTGTCTGTGTGTGTGTGTGTTTGCGTGCGTGCAAGTGTGATTGTGTGTGTGCTTGGGGAAGGAGCTTTGCCATTGGTTTCGGAAGCTGTCACTCTCAGGGTCTGATGCTGAGCAGCACTGTTGCCTTTATTTTTGTCTGCAGGTGAGCGTTACTCTGCTCTAGACCCCACAAATAACATACTGGTCTGAGCTTCATGTCTATGAACTACTATACAAACTAAAGAGTAACTTATAGCTCCCAAGAAGCTCATGACAGCCCCCTGATTTACATGTTTCTAAATGTTAAATCTGGTCATTACTTCCCAACGGAAAGCACAGTTTATTCCTGGGTACTACATAAAATTAGCAGCCTCTGCTCTGTCATAAGATCCGGATTCCCTCACTTCCAGTAATCGACGAATGTTCAAAGTAGTGTTGCAACCTGGAAAATTAGCTTCGGGAAGAGGGGGAAAAGTCTAGAGGCCAGGATCTTTCTAAGCATCTTCCAATCTAGATTTAAAATCGATAATGGCCGGTAGGCCTTATTATCTGTTGCTGGCTTCCCTGGTTTAGGGAGGGGGGCCACTAGCGCCTCCCAGGTGGAGCAGGGTAAGTGTCCCACATCCCTGGCAGTTTTTTTACATACTTACCAGTCTGAGGGCCAGCTCAGCAGAGTGGGTCCTGTAAAATTCTAGTGGGAGCCCCTCTGTCCTGAGTCTTTTACCCCCCCCCCACAGCCGCTTCAAAGATGCTCTCACTTGTCGTAAAATTATATCCTGCCCTAATTCCTCTGCCTCCTGAGCTGTACCAAAACAAAGGGGCAGTGGTGCCAGGAAGGCATGTTGTGTGTCCTCATTCTGATGTGTGACGGTGGTGTATAACTCCCAATAGTAATTCAGGAAATGGCTATTTATCTCCTCTTGCTATGGAGCAGTTTTGTCTCTCTCGGCATGCACTCTCAGCATATCATTTCTACAGTCAAAACATCTGAAACTTTCCACTTAAGCTGCAAACCTCTCTTTAGCATCTAGACTCGGTCTACCCTTTTTCACCTCTCTAAGGGCCAGATGTACGGGCATAGGCCATTGCAACTCGCAAATTGCGAGTAGCAATTTGCCAGTTGCAATTGCCAATGTACAACAGTGTCTGAGACACTGTTTGCAATTCCCGCTGGGGTCGCAAATTGCATGCCTGATGCATATTAATAAGACGGTCGCAATTTGTGACCCAATTGGAAATGGCTTGCACTCTGAGGAATGGTACCCTATAAATAAAGCAGTTTTTTGAATGCAGCCCGTTTTCCTTACAGGAAAATGGGCTGTATTTAAAAAAGAAAAGTGAAACGTTTTTGTTTAATTTTTTAAGGGCAGTTAGTGGTCCCTGCGACCACTGTCTGCTCTGAAAAAATGTTTGGGCACCCATTCAAAAAGGAGAAGGGGTCCCCTGGGGACCTCTTCCCGTTTGCGAATGGTTTACCACCCTCTTGAAGAGGGTGGTAAACGGCGAGTGGTTTTGCCGTTGCAAAATATTTTTACATAGGGTACTGATTTGCTATTAGGAAGGGACGCCCTTGCAACGCCCCTTCCTAATAGCGACTCGCTAACCTTATTTTTGCGAGTCGCCATTTAATTAGCAACTCGCAAAATATGGTTAATACATTGGTGATAGGTTTTTTGCATGCACAAATGGGTCTAAAACCCATTTGCGCATGCAAAAATCCATTGTACATCTGGCCCTTGTCCCCTTTCCTACTCCATAACCTCGTTCATTAAAGTGCTCGTAATACCTACAGTCTCTGCAATGCACCTCCCCATGGTCACTGCCTTAAAAGCATCGCACTCTGCTAATGGGGATGAGCCTGTTACCTCATTGACCTTAAAGTATTGTCTTATGTTTTCCCCAATTGAATCACGGCGCATGGGGTCTTCTAGTGACTCAGGTTTGTGTCTCCAGGTTGGTATGCATGGGCCTGAGTGATCCCAGTTCAGGTGCAGCAGTACCGGATTGTGGTACGATATCGTGCACGGTAGATAGTCCACCTTATGTACAAGAGCGTGTATGTCAAGAGTGCAGAGGAATGTATCTAGCCTTATGTGTAGATTGTGTAAGCTAGAGAAAAATGTGTAGTCTTTTACCTATGGATGTAATTGACACCATGTATCTACCGCGCTCCATTTAACTTGCCATTCTGTGAGAAAACTTGGCAGTTCTCAGTACTGGGGAGTCTCTGAGAGGGAGATGTGAACAATCCGCACTTAGGTCTTCTGTGCATTACAAATCCCCCTCTATGATCACCAAGTGGATCATATATGGGGCTAAAGTGCCGAAGGCGTAGTGAGGATCCTTCCCTGTTCTACATTTGGTGTATAGATATTGATCAGGGTTATGTGTCGTCCCTCCAGGCAGCCAGTGATCACTACGTATCTACTTCCTGGGTATATTAGGTCTCCTATATGCTGAAATGGGACACCAGCCCTCACCTACATTAGCACCTCTCTGGCATAAGCTGAATACTTAGTGTAATAGGCCTGACCTCTCAACCGTCTTTGTAGTGCTGCTCCCTCCTTAGCTGGTATATGTGTCTCCTGTAACATCGCCACATGAATATCCCTTCTATTCAGATATAAAAACTATTTGTATCTTTTAGCCATGATGTGCATACCCCTAATATTCTATGAGAGTATCTTGTAATTCTAAGGTGGTAACAATTTCTTTATCCAATTACTGCTCCCAAGTCTTACAGGGCTCCCCAGAGATCCTCTCCATATTTGCCTCATTCTATTGGGGACCCTCCCCATGTCAAAGTTGGGTGCAACTCGTGTGACCCCGAGTAACCAATATACAACCATCACCCATGATCGGTAGGGTCGGTAGGGTGGAGCTGTTCCCTGCCCACTTAAATTTAAATTTAAAAGGGCTTGGCTCCAGCACACACTAAGGAACCTGACACTAGTCTTTTATCTTGTCAGACTTCTTGAAGCCTTGGCAGGAGAAGGGAAGAACTTTCCAGAATCAGATGTTGGGGTATTCTAGAAGATTATCCCACATCAAAAGCTTGCACAAGGTATAAATATTGAACCCTCAGAACAACTGTTCATACACTCTTGGATCTGTGGAAGAAGGACTGACTTGGGGGGGGGGGGCTTATCCCCATAGGACAGCCCTGTTGCTTAAGGCCTGCCTTGTACCTCAGAGGACTGCCCTACTGCCACCAGAGGGCTGTCTTCCTGCTTGTGGTTTACCTTGACCCCCAGAGGACTGCATTTTTGCTTGAGGTCTGCCTTGCTGCTTGAACCCAGGACTGCCAGAATGACTCCAGGGGCTAGCAGGCTGACCTCCTGTGTGAGCGACATGGACATAACAAGCTCCATAGACCTTGAACCCTGCACCTGGCCACTGCTGGAGTCAATCACAACCCCCCCCAATTGTTTCCCCCTAAGTCCTTGGACCCTTGGTTGTGGTGTTAATGTTGCTGCTTCTGCCTAACCCTAAAAGTTGGGATTAATAAAAACATTAAGCAAAAAGTGGCCTGAGAACCAACAGAAGGCTGGTAACTACCTGCTCACTGCTCCGCCAAAGTTGCATCACCATTTGGCCTGAATCCGTGGTAGACCCCACCACATTCTCTGCAACAGCAAATACTGTTCAACTGGACTTCCTGGCAAAGGTATCCAGCCTTGTGGAGCTCTTGTTGGCTGCAAGTTGTAGCTTCACACCGCTAGAGATTTTCAACTTCTCTGCGACTCCTTCCAGTGGCTCCCCGATGACGATGCCTCTTCGGATACTGCTGGCTGCCTTACCCCCCTGTACTTTACATTCTGTGGAAATTTTCTTTAAAAATTCTTCTAAGTCCAAAGGTAAGCCAAGACTAGGCCAATACGCCTTGTGTATCCAAATTAAGCCCCATCTCGGTCAGGCATCACTTTTGACTTTGCCATGGTCTTCCACAACCAGATACCGGCGGTTGACGCTTTGACTTTTGGGCAATATTTTTCACTAAAAACTTTAAAAATTGATAACACCAGTACTACTGATCGGATTTAATTTGTGTTGGTGTAATTTTATTACATTTCTTTTTGTTTTTCTTAATTGATGTGGGATTTTCTTGTGTTGAGTGTTCACTTTATTACTGCTTGTGTGCTGCATAAATATTTTACATACATGCCTGACTGTTTAAGTGCCAAGCCAGCACAGGGTTACAGACAGGTAATTTAATTACTTTTGTGGTTCTTCATAACAAGAATATTGGTTGATGTTTGAGTCAGGTTTCCACCCCTCTCAAACAATAACCCGATTTCTTACAGGTGCCCAACTTGTGCTGCTGGATTTATGACTTATTCATATAATAGCAGCTTGTAATTCCATCTCCTTTTGACTGTAGCCTGTAGAAGATATACTTTGCCGTGAGTTCCAGAGTTTTAAACATGGCATCTCAAGAGTTCTCCACTGCTTCTGCTAAGGAGGTAAACTTACACATGAGTAAATGTATATGTGTAAGTATGCTTTGAAGTAAATGTATTACTTTTGGCTATTTACCATTTACAAGTGTAAATTTACCACAAAGTGTAAACTTGCATGTCTGCAGACCCTGAAGCATTGAGGTGGAGCTTAATTTATGTGTGTAAATTAACCACTTGTAAATTTTCACACGTAGGATGAGATCTTCGTCACCAGAGTATAGATCTCCCTATGCTAAAGTATTGGGGCTAATTAAAATGATTATTAAATAGGTAAAAAATGAAAAAGATTTATATTAATAATTTTCTTCAATTAATTTAAAATGTTTTTGTCCATTTTGGATGTGACACCGTATTTCAAGATAAAAAATAGCTCCACAAGCACTGCAAATGACAGCTACTCGCATTCTGTGCGCTTGCTTTGCTCCCACACTTCAATTTTGATGAGAGCGACATATTTTCGCAATGTGGCATAATGACATAATTTTGGAAACTGTGCATACAAGTGGAACGCGAAATTCCTAAACTGCACCAATAACACCATGATTGAAATTTCGCTTAGGCCTAACTTGAACACAGTGGTCTTGGAGTTAGTATAAGTCCAACTAGACTGTTCAAAAATATCTACGATAAGGAATTATTTGATAACTCGTGGGTAAACTGGCATGTTTCATACAATGTGGCAGCGTCATTTGACCTGCACAGTAATATACATAAGGATGGTACAGTGGCAGGCATAAGCACGATAGCCTTTGTTTTTAGAAACTTTGCATCATACTTGCCGTATGAAAATGTTCAATTAGTCACTTTACTGTAAAACAAATTATTGATATTTGGCTTAAGAGTGCACATTTACTCATGTCTATCAGATGAGTTGAAAACATCCCCTTTTTTGCAAAATTCAATAATAACACCTAAAGGTCGGGTGAATACGGTTCCCGTATTTTGCCACCTTAGACAAAATGTTATATTGGCAAAACTGCTGCACAGGAGATGTTGCAAACATTGTTTCACAGCTCTCTCAGATGTGCCCCAAGCATCAGCATAAACGTGCTTTTAAATAGAATGGCCTTGCTGTCACTCTGGCTGCGCCTAAGCCAACTCTGCCATCAGGAAGTAATGACCTGTTTCCCTGTCTCCGACAGAGCCTCCAATTCAGTTCGTCAGGAGGTTCGTCCAAATTAGCCATGGGTAACCTTGGGATGAAAAATCAGCAATGCGCCTCCACGCACATCAGGAAAACTCTCTGCAAATCTGGCCCATTGTTTTTTCCTGTATTACAAATAAAGCCCAGTTTTGGGGATTTGTTTCACAAATAAGAAATGTCTGCATTTTATTGTAGCCAAATGTGATCTTACCTGGATAGCTGCAGCATTAATAGCAAAGCAATCCCTGCAAAGCTGGAGGGATCTCTAGATTCGGCTTACAGGCGACGGAAAAGGCCTCTGCCACAATTGCTGGCAGTCCACCTGCAATGGTCCATATGACCCTATAAGCAAGGCCACTGGAATTATGCGGTGGGAGAGGACTAAATTATGTGGCACGGTTGATTAAATTATATGGCAAGAAAAGACAACGTATGTGGCTTAATGTGCCACATTTTGTGACAGTATTACTACTCTGATTTGTAATTTTTAACCATGTTAACACTGTTTTAGCAACTTTAACCCTCAAATACAGCAATAAGTTACTGAAAAGTGGCTAGTCAACCTTCACAAATGGCCTTCCACTGCGCAGCAACATGTCACTCCATTTTAGTATCTTTGAATCTGTTTGAGCGAGAAACAAATATTTTGTTAGTTAAAATCTGCAATTTATGCAGCATAGATGAATTCGTGTGGTAAATGTGGAAAATCGATAATTATGTTAAAAACTCCGAAGCCAAAGAATTGCATAATTCCAGGGGCCCTAAACACAAGTAACAGGAGAATACTCCCTAGAAAATTAGCACCAACTTGGCTGAAAGTGAATGATTGTAACAAACCTAGGAGACACGTTTTCACCTACCTTCTAAAATGAATGATTGATTTAGAACTTAGAACCCCTATTAAATTTAGTGCATCAGCAAATAAGAAATACCCCTATAA
The DNA here is from genome assembly GCF_964261635.1 of Lissotriton helveticus. Lineage (NCBI taxonomy): Eukaryota > Metazoa > Chordata > Amphibia > Caudata > Salamandridae > Lissotriton > Lissotriton helveticus. Next base: position 711,213,813 of record NC_136071.1, read on the forward strand.
TAAATGGATGTATACTGCATTTTACAGCTCTTCTTTTTTAAAAGCTAAGATAAAAGTTTCACTTTATATTATCATGCTCCACCTCTCCAGTCCTCTTCATCGTGACATTAAGGCATATGAAGAGCTGCACCATCTCAGAGTGGTATAATTATTATACAATTAATGACTAGTGTTTATAATTAAGATGCAAATTGTGCCTTCGTCATTAGCATGGGTTTTCATGGATAAAATTAGAATAGAACTGTTTGCTACTCTAAACATGTCTCGCTGCCTTCTAATGTTTTTACATGTCTTGTACCATCTTCATGTAAGGTCTGAATAAGGCGGGGTGTGAAAGAGATTGTTTTGGGCCTTCTTGATTCGTCTGAAGGTGTGTGTCGGGGCAGATGGATTTGTGGGTTGATTGAGCCTCTCTCTGAGATGTAGGCCACTCCTCATTGGCTGTCCTTCCTAAATGAAACCCAGCGGCTTGCGGAATGATGTCATCCAGTAACCATGTGCGAGGGGAATGTATTCAGCGCTGCATAAACTCATAGATGCTTCTTATTTAAAGAGCTGAAGAAATTCTGCAAAAGACAAGACCGAACTTGCAAATTATTTAAAAACGATCTATATTTGGCAACTTTAATAACTATGAAAATATTTCATGGAAGCAGAAGGGGAATCCCCTAGACATTGTACATTCCTAAGTTTATTTAGAGGTGAGCTTCTATGGAAACGCTGTATGAAACAATTTCTTTACATCTTGGAAAGGCTCATATGTTAGTCTCGTGAACACTACGCTGTAGTGATGTATTTGTAGATCGGATTGATCTGTGCACCGCGTCAGGAAGTTCATGGCAGGTTTATTATAAAATGTGAAAACGTAAATGCACTTCATATACCCACTAGTGAGAAGCGCGCGGATACATGGCTTCGAAAGAACAGAATGCGTGTTGCTTGCGTCTATTTCATAAAATATCTGGACTAATAATGTGTACTGAAAAAAGAAACAAAAAGTGCCCCAACAAAAACCAAATATACAATTTTCCTAAGGAAAGTCTTAAGTACATTTTAAGAAAGATTTTTTCTGAAAATGCTTGGATTACATACCGGCTATCTTCATCACTCAGTCTTCCTTCCTTGACCTTAGTAGGGCTGGGTGCAGTTTGCAGAGTTTCTCTATGCGGAACTCAACAAAGTTACCAGAAAACTCCACCGTGCTACGCAAAAGTAAGGTTTCTTAACGCGAGTGGTAGTGACCATCTGTGACAGCCAGCATTGAAAAATCTTGCAAAGAGGTGGTTTGGAGTAAGATTTTCCTTGCTCGCGCTCACCAACTTAAAATTGGCGAGCGTGGAAAAAACTCAACTTGGCCTTCCCGAACTCTACGGGCTACATGGAGAGCGGAAAAACTCCTCAAACTCCGCGGGCAGAGTGGAAAATTCACACCCAGGCCTAGTCCTTACTTAATTGAAGTTTAGCCGGTCCCTTCCATTTGCTACATCTTTTCCCAAGCTGTGTTCCATTTCTATGAATCCAGACCATCTGTTTCTCCCCATAACCCTTCTGCCTTCCTTAATCGTTTCTTGTGTTCATTTGTATCCTTCTTGATTCCTAATGAGGGCCTATGTAGACTCATTTACACTTCAAATGTCAGAACATTTATTTTAGTGCTGGTACTCAGTAAGATGTCATACTTTTAGTGTCTGCGTCAATGTGTAGCTGTCATTGGCCTGGGACAGACCCTTGAGAACTACATCATGCTGCAAAGTTATTTCATATTACACAATGTAAGCTTGCAGCCAACCATGCAACCAGCAATTTTTTTTAGAGAAGCCAAGAGATGATTTAAAATAGAAATCTACATTGGGGTCAAAGTGGGGGTGAAAGTGCAGAGAAAGTGTAGAGGACTACATAAGAGTATCAGAAACTCAAACTCAACTCTAAAGGTGTTCCACACACTCATAGGCTGACAGATAAAACCAGAGTACACCAAAGCCCAACAATGCATAAGGACCCTTCACATAATTCCATTGCAGCTGCACTTTTGCATCTAGGCACAAATAGAATTTTTCACTGAGGTTGAAAATGCCTGCCAGGTACATTTTAATGTAATGCAACAGAAAGGCAATATTTATTAGATAATTTAAGGTATTTTACAAGTACTATCTATCTATCTATCTATCTATCTATCTATCTATCTATCTATCTATCTATCTATCTATCTATCTATCTATCTATCTATCTATCGGTCTGTCGGTCTGTCTGTCTATCTAACAGTTAAAGTGACATTCTAGTTAGGTGCTGGAAAGACAGAAAAGCTAATGTTGAAAAACTCAGAAACCATTGAAATACTCAAGAAAAAACAGTAGGAAACTGTGGTCCACTTAACTGCGCCTCATATCTAGTTCAAAATAGTAGAGTATGGTGCACTCCTCTTCGAATACCAGCCATTGCATGGTATTACTGCAGGAGCAGACAAAGTCTTGACAACACAAAAGAGTGGAATGGTGCACCCGGAAGCAAGCTAATCAAAGCGTCCTTCAGTTCATTTGGAAAGTTCCTGCTCTGTTCACAATTGTAAAATCCAATCAATAAAAAACATACAGCCAACGCGTTTCATTCAAGCAGTGTTGAACTTCGTCAGGGCTTGTATTTGTATATTGGTAAGTATCCCTCTCATACTAAAAAGCGTCCATCAGTTGTGATAAATATTTTTTATATATATTTCTTATTTCACCATTGTGAATGAATGCCAAAATACCCAGAAAGTGTTCCAGGTGGGCAAATATCCTTGACCCAATCCAATACCTGAATCCGTATTGTCAATCGAAAACATTGAAATACTTCAAGTCTCCAGCTATAGTTTAATGACCTAACTATAACTTGCTCCCCCATCACGCACTGCCAATGACCTCACATATTACACCACTCATGACATGTTAAATGAAATCAGTGATGACATCACTGATTATATTTAAATAACAACATTGTTGAAATTACTAATGAGATCAACTCATGCATCTGACAGTGTGCTACATGCTTTTTGAATGTAGAGGAATACACATATCCAAATCAATGGTTGGATTCTTCTAAGCTAGTCTTTAAGCTTTTGAAAGATGCAAAAACAATGGATATTGTAGAGGCAAAGCACCTATGGTGGTTGTTATTTTCTTTTTACTTGTATTGACCAAAAGGATGTATGCACTGGGCGTATGTTGCATGTAGAAAACTGACTGCTGAACATCATTAGACAATAGTCCTTTAGGTCAACCTTTGCTATGAATGACTGAAGGCTGAGCAAGCAATATATTAGGTGGTCATTGTTGGAAAATGGATTATTGGTAGGGGTAAGTATGCACCTACCCCTAGTAATAAGGTCACTAACACGGTATAGGGTCCAGTAAAGGTCTTGGTAAATTAAACCTATGCTCATCCCTTGGTAACTGACAATGAGCAGGAGACAGGATTGCAAAGCATTTAAAACACCAATACATCATAATAATAATCCCACATCAATTTATAAAAATGTGAAAAAATGACAAAAAATCCAAAGTAGGGAACAGAAAGTATGAATTTGTAAAGATTAGCCACTTCATAGTGCTTAAAAACATGGGACACCTGGTCGTGCTTGACTGAGACAAAGTCAAAGTTTGAGGCCAATTGCAATAGAGCCCTGTTTGGATGCAGAGGGAGGCCTTGGTCAAAATGTTAACTTCACGCTTAGAAACCTTTTCTGGAGCTTTTTCTTATGACGGCCCTCAACCTTCTACAGCAGGCCACATTCGGAGACGGTTCACTGGCTCGACTTTACGCCATGCCCTGGTCAAATCATCGGAGGCCAGAGCTTTCAGCGGGACGAACCTGAAATCCTGGCCAGGTCGCGGTTGAAGATAATTGGCTTGACTCTCGCAGTTGGATCGGTCACCCTATGAGCTTTTCCCAAAAGATTTACAACTTCAGGAGGTGCTTCTTGAATGTATCCTTGCATACTCCATGTGTTCAAAACACCAATCCAAAGGTCTGGAATCTACTAGATGGTCTCTGGGATGTCTGGACCCACAATGCACGTGGCCAAATCCTTAAACGTCCCCTGGGCACACTCCAGGATGGGTTCTCTTGGTGGTGATGATGCAGGTGGGCTCTGTTAACCTGTAGCTTGCAGGGAGTTCACTTCTTAATTTTTCTTGAAGCAAGGCACAGTCCCCAGGGCTGTAGTGCCAAATTGTGCAGTAGGCGCAGTCAGTCTAAGTGCAGGCCTTTGGGTGCAAATCTAGATTCCAGCAGGGCAGTCCTTCTTTTCCATGTAGCTTTAGGCTGCAGATCTGAGAATTTATGCAGTTGTCAGATATTTATTCAGTGTTCGGTGGTGACAAGTAGGGGGTATCTCTTTCCAATGAGATTCTAGGGGGCACTTTAAAGCATGGCAACTTCCTCCAAAGTGGGGCCTCTTCTTGTCCCACAAAGCACAGAACTTCCAAATTCCAACATGGACGATTTCTCTCCAGATGAATAGGGCTTGCTATACCAACGCAATCCCAGAGTGGCTCATTTCTATTAGCTCTCCTCCTCTGATCTCTGCAAATTCCAGTTTTAAACTTGCCATCTGGCCAAGGCACAGGATGTGGGGGTATGTAAGCATGACATTCGGTACTGTTCTTCTCTTTCTTTGAGCTCTGTTTGATTTACCCAGCCCGCTCTGCAGGCCCATTCTCCCCAGCTGCAGAGCTCTATCCATCACATAACCTCTGCTACTGCCAGGCCACTTATCACCTAATCAAAACAGCCTGCCTAAGCCTGTTAAGGCTGGCCTATTAGCAGAGATCACTAGAAGGCTGGATTTTGGCATATAGAAGAGAAAGTTCCTCAACTTCTCTTCTATACTAGTTATGATAAATTCAACAGTGGCAATTGTTTATCAATAATAATCTTTTAAGTCATTGAATGATAAGTTACTCCTTTCTTAGCTATATGTATAAATAAATAAAATATTGCAATGTTAGCCTATGGAGCTAGGTATCTACAATAGGGAAAAATATAGGGAAAAATTAAATTGGCAGTTTTTCCCGCACCAGAGCATGTAAAACCTCTTTTATAAAGCCCCTGCATAGAGTTACATGACCCCCCCCCCCTGCCTCTGGAAAACCAAGGGGAAAACCCTAGGGGTATCTAATATATGAATGCAAGGTAGATTATAACTTTGAAAGTGCCCATACCATCAAAGTCAAGTTTGCACACAATCTTACCTTTAGCGACAGTTTGCAGGGCCAGGCTGCCTTTAAAATGACAGCAAGGCACTCAGCAGTGGACACAGTCAAGTGCAGGAAATCTGCTGGCTTCTAAACCTCCATGGCCCATTATGTACTTGCGACTTATAGGTACATTGCACCCGCTGCCCCAATTATCTACCAGGGACTTATAGGGTCTGTCATTGTCAATTGTGCGTGTACCCCATTACATTAACCTTTTTACACATAACACTGGGCCTGGGCCTGGTTAGCAGAGCCCAGGGTACAGTTAGAGTCAGTTAACACCATATTCATTGAGCAAACAAAAATGGGGGTGAACAAGGCAAAAGGATGACTTTCTAACAGTCATGGTGAGGCAGGCACAGGTCTTAGCTACAGATGAGGCCTTGCAGGCAACCCTTTGCAGTAGACAACCAAAGACCTTGCACAGTCAATTTGTTCACTTGAGGAGGATTGGGAGTGGAATCTGGATAGGGTAAGCCGACTGCCCAACTCTTATTGTATTTTATATGCAGGATGTTGTATGTCCCCATGCCTTGCAGACTCCACTGTGCTTGTTCAAAGTCTGTGCATAGTGAAGTTTGGACGCTTGTGGAGGGTTGGGTGCCAACTGTGGCCACAGGTTAAGCTCTGTGTAAAATATGTGTCAAGCCACACAAAGTTCATACTCAAACATTTTTAAATATGTATTAAAAGCCCAATTTACAAGTGAAGTTGGATTTGTAATAAATATTTTGCAAAACAGTACTTTTCAAATGTTATCTCTTTCCTGCCTAAACCCTCTGGATGTGCATAGGCATGAGCTCATCTGGTTGCTGACTAGGTCCTTTGATGAAGTCTGAACTTGCTCACAAAACTGAGGCAAAGATCATTGGTAAGGGTAATCATTTCATTCCTCTAGCAAGATGACCATCTGGGAAGTGCACATGAACTCTCTTAACTTCAAAGAGACCTTCCCTGGTGTATGAAATGTTAGCTGACATCTGGGAAAGGGCCATCTTTTGTCCCTACCAGCCAGACAGGCTCCAATCCCAGTGGAAGAGGAGCTGCCTCTAGAACTGGTTTAGAGTGGTTACAGAAAAGTGATTGCTCATTTACCATCTTGGATTTAGGCAAAGAGTGGCACTGTGGGATTGTTTGCCGTAGGACACATTGGAAATGTTGTGCAAAGTGAGTAGGGTTCCCTCTGGGAACTTTTACCTTATTGATTAGGAGGGGAACAGGAGTCACCCTCACCCACATGCTGGAGCCAGGTGTAAATATAGGCTCAGCAGAATATATTCTGAATCTGTGGAAGAACAGGAGAGGAGGACCTGCTGTTTGTAGCCTGAGAAGAGCACAGAAGCCTGGACCAGCTCTATCTCTTGTACTTAGGACAAAGTAGGGGACTCCAAGGGTCATGCACTTAGGACACAGTAGGAGACTCCAAGGGTCATAAGACTGAGTTCCTGTTCAAGATACAGGCATACAACAAGCTGCAAGACACCTTTCTTGCAATCCCCAACTGACCAGTTTCAACTGAACCTGCCCTGGAACCTACTGATGGCCTATGCTGGAGTGAGTCTAAAACCTCAAGTGCGGTCACCAAGGGCCTGGGCCCTTGGCTGGTGTCAAGGAGTACTCTTCCTAACATTTTCTGAAACCTGTGACTTTTTAATATTTTTGCTCCTGGGACAAACTTGCTTAAGATGATCAAATGAAGGTGCATTGCCGCAGGGCCAAAGTTTCAGGTTGCTCTGCTCTAAGCTTTTCTGCAGCAGCAAATCTGATTCAGTGGGACCTCCTTGGATGTATCCAGCCTCATGGAGCCTTCTTTTGATACAGCCTGATGCCTTGCACCCATAGGACGAATCTGCACTCTAACAAAAGTGACTAAATCTGATGGTAGAAATCTTCAATGGGCAAAGGCTTGAAAAGTATTTTGGTCGGCAAGGGTAATTCCTTCAGTGCAATATAAACATTTCTCCCATTCAGAGCTTTCCTGCCAGGAGTCAATGGCTTCACCTTAGACCTTGACCAGAAGATGTCCAATGACATGGAACCCTCTTTGGACACAGCCTGCTGCCACGCCTCTCTGAGGATTTTTGACTTTCATTTTAGAGACTAAGTCAGAAGTTAAAACTTCTGGCTGGGTTGAACGTTGTCTCCATATCTGATCTCTGCTCAATTGGGACTGACTTAATTTGTGTCTAGGTACTGGTCAAGCACAACCAAATGACTACGGTTTTTGATACTGTTCTGAACCTTAAAAGTAAAAAAATCATAACTCTGGTTTCCCATATTGGAGTTTTGTTGTTTTGGTGTCATTTTTTTAATTAAAATGTTTTATATTTTTGTAAATAGGCTTGCAACTTTTTAACTAGTGTTAAATTATAGAACATGTGCTCTTACTTTAACTTCTGGAGCACTTTCCATAACCTCTGTGAGAAAATCATGAGAGAAATCAGTTTTCCTCTCAAGCATGTTTCATCAAATCTCAGAAGGATGGGTCAGCATTTGACACAGGGTAAAATCACCTGAAAACTCAGCAGAATTCCTAAAATGAGTATATAAATACCTCCAACAAATGATTTATGTTTGACTAAATCCTGCTATCACCTTTGTATGTGCTCCTTTGTTGATCCATAAAACATGGCTCTCAATACAATGCATTTCAATGAGGAACATGTCCTTGAGTCCTGTGAAGGTTACTGCAATATGTTGTCAAGTTATGGCCAGTTAATCAAGTGAGGTTCCCTTTGGGGCCACTCAGATGCCACTGTGGGTCTGGTTGGGCCCGCATTACCCCCTTTTAATTGTTATAATAAATTTTCTGGATGCACTCACCATGTCACTCAGTCTTGTAATGCCTGCCACTACATATGGATCGTGGTGTGGTCAGCCGTTCAAGACTGACTAGTCACCTCTAAATTTGACCATCAGAGCACATCTGGACACCAACATTGAAGACATACGTAACATTTTAACCTCTCCATGCCGAACTTGAGCACCTCTTTAAATGCTAATTTCTCAAAGACAGTTGAAGGGTTTGACTCCAAACCCAAAAAAGCATGCTTTCTGAGTAAAGTTTTAACTTTTGTCAAATTTGGTATAAATCTGTTCACCCATTTTTTTGGTATTGGATAGCAAAGTTTCCCATTGAAATTAACAAGCAAAATCAGACTTTTAGAACCCCCACATTTCTTGGCACCAGCTTGACGGATCCACACAAAACTTTCCATTGAGGACTTTTTTGGGGAAAGTTTCAAGCAAATTTGTCGAACAGCATCAAGGTTGTTAGCTAACCAAAAGCATTCTTCCTATGGAAACTCTGACCTAACTATAACTACACAGTGGCAACTGCCACTGTGTAATATACATATTTGTTCTGTAAATATTTGGGTTTTTAAAAATCCACTTAAGACACAGTATTTTCCACATAACAGTCACAGTTTTGGATGTCGAAGAAGCAATTAATTAAATATAAATTGTGGTAATATAAATAGTGTATAAATAGTGTTTGAGATTAACTTATCAAGATTATTGTAACCAAGACAACTATGTGTTAAAATGATTACTGGGTACATTCCTAGATTGAGTTACCTAATTCAAGGAGAAAACTCTTTCAGTTTTGAATATTAGTCTGCACATAATGCAGAAAAGTTAATACCAACTTGTGGGCTGTCTTGCAATATAGATTAGCTGTTAGTCAAAACAACAATTTTTTTTCATGGTACAAATTATCCATCATTTGCAGCGTAATGTTTGCCACACGGAAGACAGAATGCACTCTGCATTTAAGAATGCATCTTTGAGGCTTAGAAATGCATTTTTGTCCTCAAGGTGTTTTTATTTCATTTGCACTTCTTTTTATGTGTCCACCAGTGACCTTTCGAGCTTGCTTTTAGCCACACTTCACAGGCAGTCTAAGTTACAAGACAGCTTGTCCTGCAAACTGTGCTAAATAATGTATCAGACGTACTCAAATTCCTTCCCAAGTTTGCATCATAAGACATTGCCTTTGACTTCTGTTCCACCTTCATGTGCATGTTGGGCCCAATAAAGCATTGTAACCTTGTAACAAAGATCTCATGGTCCCAATTTCCGGGGGTACTATTACTATACATTTAATTTTCCTTTATACATGGTTGATAATGGTAGAAATTAACATTACCAGATCCTGTTGTTTGGAAAACAGTACTTTGAAATGCTAAAACGTGCTCTAGGGTGTGCTCTGCAAAACACTGGGTATTATTGGGATACAGCAGAACTTGAATGTTAAATATACTCTTCTGCTTTAAGTGGGACATTGCTCCCCTATTATTATACACAATCCCCCAGATGCATTAAGCCCATATTCTGCGAATTATAAATTGCGAAAAATAGTGAATCACAATTTAGAATTTCGCAGAATGGGATGCATCAAGAAATGCGAGTAAAAAAAGCGAATCGCAATCCGCCGTATTTGCTGATTGCGATTTTCACAAAATCGCTTAAAAATCACAGAATCATCCATTTTTCATGTTGAAATTGCGAACTCGCAATTACCGAGATCGCAAATTGCGATCTCGCTTATTGCGAGATCGCCAAAACGGGAAGTCGCATTTCGAGCACAATGATGACATCACAACCAGGAAGTAGGCTGTAGCCTCCCTCATTCAGAACACAGAGCCTGAGAGTGGAAGCAGCACAGCCCAGAGCTCCACAACAGACTACCTGCAGCACCACACGAGGACACAAAGAACAACTGAAAATGTCCCAGGAAGCAGCAGGGAGCAGTGCACCAGGCAGAAAGAGGAAAATAAAATTCTCAGAGCAGGAACTGGAGTACCTCATTGAGTGAGTCTCAAAGGACCATGACCGCCTGTTCGGAAAGGAGTCCTGGAGGGTGCCTGAGGCCGACAAGAGGCGCATTTGGCTGCGCATCAGCGCAAAGGTGAACTCAGTTGGAGTGACCCAGCGCTCCATCGATGATCTAAAAAAGAGGTGGTACGACATCAGAAGCTGGGGGAGCCCACTGTTGCACCCAACACTCCACTGGAAGATCTGGTAGAGGACACCCTCAATCCTGCAGCCTGCGTGGGGGTCACCCGGCTGGACTCCTCCCGACCCAGCAAACAATCCCAAGGTAAGTGCCATGCGACTGTGACCCCGTCCCCTCACAATGCCCATGACTCCAGAGCTAGCTATTTGATAACCCCAGTAATGCAGGCCATGCGCACCTGAAATGCCCTATTGCATTGTGGGACCTGTAGTGTGACCACAATTCCCGGATAGCCACACACAGCCAGACCTGTCAAGTGAAAGTTATTCCTAAAGCCAGTCAGGGAATGCAAGCCTGCATGCATGTAGCAACATCCCATGTGCAAGATACACATCATTAATCATGCACCCATTTACATCACAGGTGTGGCTGAACAACCCAGCACCGACAGTGAGGCCCTACACATAGAGGAGTACCCTGAGGACACCGAGGGAGAGGGCCATCCTGCCCCACGACCCGGACCATCACAACCAGCTGGAGCAGTACCACCTCCTCCCCATGTGGACAGGGCCACCCCTGCAGCCACAGGAGCCTAGCAAACAACCCATGTGACACCCATGGCAGTGGTACAGGCCACAACACCACCACCCAGGAGGCAGACACGGCGCACAGCCACTGTACGTTCCCAGTACAGCGGACTGACGAGGCAGCAGCGCGAAGTCCCAACACGCGCTGGCAGGGGGGTCCATGTCTGGGATCCTGGGCTGGCCATAGAACACCGGATGCTTGCAGTCCACCAGCAGAAGGCACAGCACTTGGCAGCCATCCACCTGCAGCTGAATAAGACTGCCCGAAATGTGGGCCAGCTCACAGAATGCATGCAGACCATGACCGCAGCTGTCCATGAGAACAGCCAGATCCTGGTGTCCCAGCAGGATATCACCCGCCACCGCCATGTCCAGCTGCTGACCCGCCTGTCAGCATACACGAGATCTAACCATCTCATAGGAAATGCCACCTCCCAACTTTTGCGCCGCTCTCTTGCGATGCAGATCCAGATGGTGCAATGCTGCCAGGACGTTGCCAGGTCCCTTGACCAAGTCACCACAGCTGTGCAGAGTCTGCAGGAGCCTGGCCATGGCCAAGCAAGTGGGAGGGATGATGCCAGTGAGGGCACTTCGAGTCACAGCAGCCTGCCCTTGGCGCTGGTAACTCAACGCCGCCGCAGCACCAGGCCCTCTGCAGCATCACGGGCCACTAGTGTTGTGGAGGACGCTGAACGACGACTGGGTGCGTCCGGCCGGAGGCGCCAGTGACTCAATGTAATGTACCAGCAGGGACATGCTGATTACACTAGCACGCCCTCTTCTCTAACATGGGGCTGTATGAGCGAATACAGTTCTCTTGTAAATCGAAAAAAATTGAAATACACATTATTATGAAAATAACAATAAGAATTTATAGTCACAAGTTAATCCGACTCATGTCATTATTTCATTCGTCATGCATGAGTGCAGTGTTGTGTGAGGGGAATGGGTGCACTAGAAACAGTTCATTGTGATATGGTTGAGGTGCCTGTGTCCTTCAGCTGGGTTCTCCCCGCGTGCATGATGCACATGTGCAGGTGGGCGGTTGTCCCCTTCCGACTCACTGCCAGAGATCTCCACAGGTATCCTCCGCTTGGTAGCAATATTGTGGAGTATTGCACACACAACCACTATGCAGCAGCAGACCTCAGGCTGGTATTTGAGGGCCCCACCAGTCTTGTGTAAGATGCGGACTCTGCTCTTTAAAAGGCCAAATGTCCGCTCAATGCAATTTCTAGTGTGAATGTGTGCAGTATTGTAACGCCGTTGCTGTGGTGTGGCAGGGTTCAGGTATGGGGTGAGGAGGTACTCACGGAGGCCGTAGGCGCTGTCACCTGAATGAAAGGAGCAGAGGGTGAGTGCCTGTTATGCGCAGCTACATGGTCTCGATGTACTGTTTGTTGTCATGTGTACTTACCTAGAAGGTGTCCTTCGCCAAAGTCTCCCCTGACAAGGCAGGTGTTCATGTCGCTGTGCCGGAATATGAAGGAATCATGCGTGCTCCCCGGGTATTTTGCCACTATGTCGGTGATGATTGTCTTTGCGTTGCAGACCATCTGGATGTTCAGTGAGTGGTAGGACTTGCGGTTCCGGTACATGTATTCTGTCTCAGTGGCTGGGCAGATGTGGATGTGGGTACAGTCAATGCATCCAATTACATGGGGGAATTACGCAATGTTGTAAAATTGTAGCTTGGTTTGATTCAAGTCTTGTTGGGTTGTTGGGAATGTTATGTAATGGTGTAGCCGGGTCAGCATGGCCTCCAGGAAACTCCTTAGGCAGCAGGACAGTGTGCTCTGGGACATCCCCCTGCAACTGCAACTATCCCCTGGAAGCTTCTGGAGGCCAGGAGGTGCAGGCAGAACAAGACCTGGACATGGGTGGGCACGGCATTGGTCCTCCTCGTTGGGTGTTGCATCAGGGGGTCAAGGTCCCGGATGAGCTTGGTAATCATTTACCCATTCAGCCTGTACTTTGAGTAGATTTCCTCCTCAGTCTGGGCCAGGAGTGTGATCCGCTGGCGGAAAATTCGCTCATGGATCCGGCGTCTGTTCCTTGCTGCAGCCTGGATCCTTCGCCGCCTTACCAACATGTAGAGTCCTGGCATTGTGAATGTCCTCATGCTCCTACTGTGTCTCCTTAAGTGTGTTTGTTCAGCCCCGCACCTGTAGCTAGTTAGGAATTTCTATATTTTTTTTTTACTTTATGGTTACCACCTGGTTTGGGTTCTCCTTAAATTGCGCCTCGCAAATAGCGAATTTCAGCTTTTTCGCTATTTGCAAATTTTCTTGCATTTCATTTGCGATTTTTTTGCGACTTCGCAAATGGATTCGCAGAATCAATGGGAAATGGCAAATACAGAATCGCCAAGGGGGTTCCACCTTGATTCTGCGAATTTATTTGCGAAGTCGCAAAATATATTTTGCGATTTCGCAATTTGGTTACTTTTCTTTTCATGAATTGCGGATCAGGAAATTGCGATCGCAATAGCTGTTTCGCAGCTATTGCGATCGCATTTTGTGTTGATGAATCTACCTCTATATATTGATAAATAGTGCAAAGTTCAGCTACAAATTCAATCAGGTATCTAACAGATTAGAGGCACCAGAGAGCCAGTTTGCAAGATGATCACACCTCAGTGAGGCTCCAGCTGCTGAGGGGTCTAATCCGGTCAGATCAGCACTGTTTTGTTGAATTTGAGTCCCCTGAGCACCTCCCAACACCGATGACCCTAGCTTCTTTGATAAACTATGGGATTTCATAGTTTCATCTTCCTCTCCACCCTACTCTGGGCAGGTGATTTTAACTGCCCCTAGGACAGACCTTAGCCAATCAATGAATGAATCAATCAATCAATCAATCAGGGGATTGTAAAATGCGCTATTTACCCATGAGGGTCTCAAGGTGCTGGATTAGGGGGGTAGCCAGCTGCGTTCAGTCGAAGAACCAGGTCTTGAGTGCTGTCCTGAAAACGTCCAGAGAAGGAGCACGCCTGATGTTGGTTCGGAGATTATTCCAGGCCTTGGTCGCGATGTGGGAGACGGCTCTTACCCCTGTTCTTGGTCTGTGGATGCATGTGGTTTTGGCGAGGGCGAGGTCTGCGGAGCGCAGGGTTCTCTTGGGAATCTGGAAGGAGAGTGTGAGAAGTTGGCCTGATATACAATGTTTCCAATTCTGGAACCACTGTGTATCAGTCCAAACAACCCTTATGGTGTCTGGTTGTAAGTCAACCTTATTAGACAAGCTATCCTAGGGGTAGCATGGACTAAGCAGCCTAAAGGCTTAACTTAAGAGGTTGTGTTAAGTGAGCTGTTTTACCACATACAATCCTGTAATATCAAATGAAAGGACACCACACAAGTATATTTTATAAAAATATATGTATTTATTACTAAAAACAATCCCCAGTATTCTTTATGAATAAAGGGGCACAAGCGTTAAATCAAAAGCACAGTATAACATACAAAGTTGCACAATTTTGGATGAGGCCTAGGGGCCACTCAAACCATATACTAAAAAAATGGTATAAGAGATACCAATCGATCAGTGGTTAGGCCTAGGGCCTAGGGAATCACTGGGAGCAGTCAGGACTAGCAATGCTGAAGTCGGGAAAAGCCCTCGGGATTCGGGTGCAGCACGTAAAGTGCGGCTTGCATCAATGTAAAGTCAATGGTGCGTAAAAGTTACAAAGTTAGAGATTAAGGAGACTTCCGCTGAACCTAGAGGAACAAAACTTAAGACACAGACCCTAGAGGTGTGTACCAGTGTGGGAACACCGGCGTTGCAATGTTACCTCACCCACAGGAAGTGAGTGCACAGGGTCGAAGTTGAGTCGGGTTTCGTCACGCAGGTTCTTGGTGCTTGGAGCTGAAAGGGCTGCAGGCGAGGTGAAAGAGAAGTGTCCGGTGGAGTCCAAGGGTGGACTCAAGTCGAAAAGTACCTGAAAGCAGAGGGGACAGAGTCTGGGTCACTCAGCAGTGACCAGGGTGGAACCAGGATGGAACCAGGCAATGTCGGGCGCAATCAGGTGGTTGTTGAGGAGCTTCTCTCCGCTGTCACGTGGGCTCTGGGGCATCTACGACGTCCAGGAGCGGGTCACAATCTGTCCCACGCAGGCTCTCGCCGTTGGCGCTGTTGGCTTCAAGATCGGAGCAAACAACACTTGGCAAAAGCAATCCACGCGAAACCGGGAGATTGCTTCTCACTCAAACCAGGAGGGTCAGAGTGGGGGCTCCTTTTCAGGGGAGCTGGTGCAAATCTGGAGCAACCAGAATCGCAGGTCGAATTTCAAGTTTCGTTGGTACAGGGGCCACAAGCCGGCTGGCAAGTGACTGGACCAACGCGTTGAGCTAAAAGAAGCAGAAGGGCCCCACGCAGCACTCGTCGAGTATGGAGGGCTGAACTTCGGTGCAAGAGTGGCTCAGGGTTGGGGCTTCTCAAACCCCGGTGCACAGCTTCGAGGGTCACTCGTGGGCTGCACGGTCAGCGTCTCGTGGTCAATTCAAGATGCGTTCCCCACGCTTCCGGTCGCCTCCACGGGTCTCAGCTCTGCAGGGACTGTAGATCGGGCTGTTGGAAGGCAGGCAAGCTTGATCTCGTCGATCTCTGTTGCTCGAGTTCCGGCGGGAACTGCAACAAAGCAGACGTCGAAGGCTGGATGGTGCCTGTTTGCACAGGGTGGTCACTCCTTGACCACAAGGGAGATTCTTCAGTCTTCTACGTTGAATAGGATGTCGAAGGGTCCAGAGTTTTGTTTCTTATGTTTCATCAGGATAATCTGAAGTGCATTGGCACTGCTCCCACTCTTATTCGAATCTGGGGGGCTGGATTACCTGCTAGGTCCCCTCCTATGGGTGGGACCCAGGAAGTGGGTGGATACACCCCCTTCCTTTGATCCTGGCCGTGCTGGGATGGGGGCTGGAGTGCCCCAGAACCGGTTTGGCCGGATTATGCAAGGGGCAGCCTTGTGCTCCCCAGGCACTGTCTGGTTTCTTTCAAACCTCCCTGCTACAATCCACTATCTCCTGTCTGAGGGGGTGTAACACCGCCCTGCGACAGGAAACCCTTTGTCCAGGCCCCCTTGGCTGAGTTTCGGTCAGCTGCAGGGGGTCAGACCTGTGTCTGTGGCAGAAGCATCCATTTTGTGGATGTGAGGCTCTTTCAAAATTAACCGCATTTCAGTAAAGTAACATGTCTTCTCCCTCTAGAGGGGTGGAATGCTATCCCCGTCGCCAGAACTGGCGAGGGGATAGTATTCCAAATCGTATGACACCTTACACGACATGTTTTGATAAAGCCAAACCAAAGTTGCTATATAACCGCGAGGATTATAATGCACTTAATAGTATATGGTATGGCATTATCCTGAAACAGCTTAGGGAGTTGTTCCCGACAGCTGCAGACAGGCTCAGCTCATGCTAGAGCCCCATCTCACATTAAACCACGCACTCTGCCTCCAGGATTGATGAGGCCTTCCATAGGAGTGGCTCACAGGTTTATATGTGTCCAGATATAGGGTTAGATGTAGGTATACTATACCTAAGCAAGGGGTGATTACACCACCTTGCCCCAGCTGAGTGATCAGCCAGTTGTGTCAATTTAAGAACCAGCCAGGGGTGGCAAAAGATATGCTGCAGCCCCTGGTAGGCCTTGGTGGCACCTATGCCCTGAGCACCTATAGTGCATGGTACAAGGGCTGACAAGGAGTCCATTTCCAATTATGGTATGTACCTAGGGTACAGGGAATCCATTTTACAGAGAGAGCAGATGGCCTGGGGCCCTGATTGGCAGGGAACCAGGTCAACTAAGTCGAAAACCAGCTAAACACAAGGCAAAAAAATCTGGGGTAACCATAGTCAGGTAGCCACCTTCCTACAGAGAGTCTCTCGTTGAGGTATTGGGGTCCGGTGTTGTGGTGGCATTTGTAGGCATGGGTCAGTATCTTGAAAGTCACTCTCTTCTTGACGGGGAGTCAGTGGAGGTTCTGCAGGTGTTGGATGATGTGTTTGTGTCGAGGGATGCAGAGTATGAGTCTGGCTACGGTGTTCTGGATGGTCTGGAGTGTGCGGAGCAGAGACCTGTTGATCTCGTTGTAGAGGGTGATTCCATAGTCCAGTCTGCTGGTTATGAGTGCATGGGTGATGATCTTCCTTGATTCAAGGGGATCCATTTGAAGGCCTTTCAGAGGATGCAGAGGGTCTTGAAGCAGCTGAAGGTGACAGCGTTGACCTGTCTGGTCATGAAGATGGCAGAATCGAGTATGAGGCTGAGGGTCCGGGTGTGGCCCGTGGGGGTGAGGGGGCTGTCGAGTGCAGTGGGCCACTAGGTGTAGTTCCATGTAGAGGGACCAAGGATTAGTACCTCTGTCTTTTCCGAGTTGAGTTTCAGGTAGCTGTTTCTCATTCAGGACGCAACGTCCTTCATTCCTTCCTGGAAGTTTAATCTGGTGATGATGGGGTCCTTGGTGAGGGAGATGATGAGCTAGGTGTTGTTGGTTTAGGATACTATACTCAGTCCGTGCTGTCTGACGATGGGGGCGAGTGGGGCCATTTAGATGTTGAAGAGCGTGGGACTGAGGGACTATCCTTGGGGTACTCCGCAGTTCGTTTCTGTGGGTTCAGAGAGGAAAGGCGGCTGTCTAACTCTTTGGGTTCTGAGGAAGGAGCGGATCAAGTAGAGGGCAGTTCCCTGTATGCCGGTGTTGTGGAGTCTGGTGGTGCGTGTGCGGTGGGAGAGGGTGTTGAACGCTGTGGAGAGGTTGAGTAGGATCAGGGCTGAGGTGTGTCCTTGGTCGAGGAGGGTGCAGATGTCACCAGTGGCAGCGAGTAGGGTGGTCTTGGTTCCTTTGGTTGCTGCGGAATCCGGATTGGGAGGGGTCGAGGATGGAGTTTTCTTCGATTCATTTTGTTAGTTGGGTGTTGACGCTCGTCTTGGTGACTTTGGCCGTAAAGGGGAGGAGGGAGATGGGTCGGTAGTTCTTGCGATCAATGGGATCTGGTGAGGGCTTCTTGAGTAGGGGTCTGACTTCTGTCAATTTCCAGTCATCAGGGCAGGTGCCGGCTTGAGGGTTGCGTTGATGGTGCGTTGTAGTTCTGGGGCGATGGAGGTGTCTGCTCTGTGGAAGATGTGAGGGGGCAGGGGTCTGTGGGTGATCCTGAGTGGATGCCTTTCATGGTTGAGATGGTTACCTTGGTAGAGACTGGTGTCCAAGAGGAGATGGTGGGCTGGTTGCTGTTGCTGGGGTATAAGGTGGTTTCTGAGTCAGGTGTTAGGTTGTGGAAATTGTTGTAGAGTCCCTGTATTTTCAGATGAAAGTAGGTGCTAAACTTGTAGCAGATGTCCAGGGATGGGGTTATATCTGTGGTTTCGCTGAGTGGCTTGGTGAATTCCTGGATGACGCTGAAGAGTTCCTTGGAGTTGCTGGAGTTGGCGAGGATCTTGTTCTGGATGAAGGTCCTCTTGGTGGTGTGATGTATTCCTATAGGTTCTGAATCGATCCCCCTATTCCTGACCCTATTCTGGTTAAACAAACCAACAAAGTTAACTAGCAGTCAGCCCATGAGGCAGAAAACCCCCATGATGCAGATACCGTTATCTGACGCAGTCACACTACGGCACAGGAACGTGTTATCTGATTGGGTCATAACGCTTGCGATCTAATTAGACAAGCGATATTCCTCCAGCCCCTGATAAGGCATACGGAGTTCTCATAACAAATCAAACCTATGACAACCTGGGCAAAACCCTGCGGCCATTGTTTTGATTTCACCGAGAACTTCAGCAAAAGAATGTGCTAACGAGCAAGTCGTATGACATCCTTATTGACGTATCTATGTCCATCCTTACGTCAATCTCGGCACCTTAAAGGTATAAATATTACCGATATTGCCCTATGCAAACACACGCGGTGGTGACGAGACGGAGCAGCCATACTTGCCGAAGCGAAGAGCAGAGCAGACCCCGCTGGCGCAGCCCCGCCTTCCTGACGCGCTGAGAACGAGACGCGCTGCTTTCTCCTGCCGAGAAATCCAGCACCGGCGCTTCCGGGTAGCCCTCGCAGGCAGCCTGGAATATCGAGACCAGAGAGAGAGATACCATCCCTCATTCAACCTAGATTCCAGGTACAGAACTGAATAACCCCTCGCAGAGAATTCTTTAGTTATTCACTTGGCAAAAACAAACTTAACTTAAACTGTAACTTTCTATTCCCGCCCACGTATTAGGCTTAGGTCAGGTACACGGGGTAGGCGTATTTAGAAACACCAGTTGAGTACGTTTAGTCAAATGTATATGTGTATGTAATATATTTTATTCATTTTAAAACATCTTATGGCTTAGAAACCATATCAATGTTTTTACAGTATTATTTCATACTATTGCTTTTAATGTATGCACTTTACTTAGCTATAAGTATTGCAATAATATCGATCCATTTCTCTTGTATGAGAAAAGAGACTGATCAATAAATAACACCTTTTTATTGAACACGCCCGTCTCTTCCTTTTCTCTACATTCTGATGAGACTAAGAATGCACGTACTGACTGAGTAAAATAAATTGCCTTTTGTTCACACGACTCTCGAGATACACTCTTGATTAGGGGAGAGCAAAGTTGTCATGTTCTATGGTTGTCAGAAACTAAATCCCTTCTTGTCTAATCAGGGAAGTTAATTCCTTCCTGAACATTCGAGAAAGTTTCTAGTGAACTCTGAGCTAGCTGGCAAACCCAAAACTTTAAGTCTAATATCGACAGTAGTAGACCTAGTTAACGTCTGGTTTAGGCCTTTACTATTGAAGGTATTATTCCAATGCGCAGAGCCTATTGGGATAATAGGAACTACACTACATGGCGCCCAATGTGTTTGGAAGGGCGATAAAACTAACGTAAGACATTTAGAGTAACTCAGTCGTGCTTTCTCACTCAGACCCCTTTCTCCCGTAATACTCCAAAGACGTCTGGAGTGGGTAAAAGGTTATATCCGCCAAACCTCGCAGGAGGAAACTCCTATGTATGGTACTTGGTTTAGTCAACGTTGAAGGATAAACAGTTCCAAAATATTGTGCATCTAATCTTTGTTTCCATAAGAAACCTGATCTGCAAACAAAAGAAATAACCATCCTGTCAGTAAAATGGTAGACAGTGATGAAGAAAGAGAGGCAGTTAGATTAGCAACTGAACTCGCGGCAGCTGATGCTACCATGCAAGAAACAGACCCGGATATAATACTCATCCCGGTCATCAAAAGGAAATCTATAACTTTAAAACTTATAGAAAATGGACTGACACCTAGAGGTGGTACAGTCATATTCGTAATTGAGGCACACGAATATCGGCAGACAGAGGTATACTATTCATGGATAAACTTTCCAGCAGCAAATCCTGTAACAAAGTACTTCCACTATTACAAAATAGAGGAACCTCCTGAAACGTACACTCCTTTCGAGGAGGTGGAAGTACCACTCAAATTTCAAGAGCATTTGCTCTTATTTGATGGCGCCCTAAAACATAATAATCACATCACCAGGCTCGGTCTTTTAGGTAGACCAGGAGCAACGTGGCCGGTCCTAGCCGGATACACACCACATCCAGACATCGACGGGATGTCTGCAGCTAACCTGTTAACACAGCTAAAACAATTAATAAAAATACATAGTCCAGTATGTGATGCGGACTTCAACAATTCAGCCAGCGATTAAACTCCCACAGCTGACCCCTCACCAGGGGAACACAAATAAAATTACACCACAGAACATCCAGTCCTGCCTAGGTAAAGTACCGGCTAAACGGGAACAAATACCATTCTGGTTGGCACAGAAAATCACCCAAATAGAGGCGGTGTTTCCAGACACCACCCCGCTAGAAAAGCACAGGATTCTGACTATCTGTCTTCCAATGGGAATCGCACCACACATTGAGGACTGTGACACTTGGGGTACAGTCTTTGCTTCCATCTACACAAAAACGCACGGTGTTCCATCCATTTCGGTAATACCAGATGTGCTAAAACAAATTCAAGATGAATATGGTCCAGAACCCGCTTTAACTCTTGGTATGAAATTACTAAAAGACTTCAAGCAGGTCTCGGCTATATTATTAGCCAACATAAAGGGAGAAGCAGCAAACGTGGTGATCCGCCAGAGGTTAAAGGAGACAGATATAGCAGACCAACCAGCTGAAATTGCCAGAATCATAGAAAAATCCTATGAGGAACTAGGTAGAGATAGTTTAGGTGGAATACCAGTAAAACCACAACTGATTGAAAGTCCTGAAAAAATATTTTTTAATAATAATTCAACATCACAGAAAAAGAGCTGGGATGGAAACAAACAATCCAATCCCAAAGAAAAGAAATTCCAGTCCAGAGGAAGGTCTCCTAGGCGAAGAGAGAAATCTCCGAACCAAAGACACAGGTCACCCCAGAGTGACCCCTCTGGGAAAAGATATAACCTTAGAAACAGGGATAATATAAAAAAGCCTGATAGATATCAAGACATTGATACACGTCCCTCTCAATCTTTTCAGACTTCCTCGCAGAAATCGGAAAGAAGAGGACGATCAGAACAAAGAGAAGAGCACGCCAAGTCCAAAGACAAGGAACCTGCTCAGCTAAAAAAGAAATTACAATTTCCAAAGAAGAAGGTAGCCAGCATTAAAATAGTTAACAATGCCGAGAATTCTGAGGACACAACTGAAAAACGGGGAATGGGCTCAGACAATGCTAGACAGCGCAGCAGAAGTGAGCATAGCTCGCAAAGTCCTTATGAATCATCTGGAGACAGTGGACACGAATGAATATCTTCAAGTGGAAACTGCAGACACCAGAGTTAGCAAACCTCACAAAATATACGAAATAACATTGCGTATAGAGGGGGATAAGACTAGAAAAATAAGGGGACTATTTTGGGATAATCTCTCCAAGGGCTATGATATCCTTCTAGCTGAAAAAGACTGGCCACCAGAGTTTGTCAGGGATTGCCCTCATGGCGAAGAAATAATTATGCCTGCCTTCTCAAATCATATCCCAATTCATAAAAAATACACACTTGCTAGAAAGTGGGCAGTAGCCCTAGCTCCTGCTTTATATAAAAATCATGTAGGATGGGATGACGACTCTCCTCCTCACAAAATCCAGTTAAAATCACAACCTACTGCACAAAGACAGTACCCAATTAAGCAAGAAGCTAAAAAACAGGTAAAAGAAATACTAGATCAGCTAGAATACCAGGGGGTGATTGAAACTTGCACCTCACAAATGAACAACCCTTTGTTTCCGGTCTCCAAACCAGACAATTCATATCGTCTAGTTTTGGATTACCGACACCTGAACACATGTTGCAAAACTTTTGCAGTGCAAAATTCGCATAGTGCTGCACTAATGAATAACATAGTGCGCAAAAAATACAAAACAACCTTAGACATTTCTAATGGATTCTTTTGTCAAAACATAGCACCAGAGAGCAGATATTTGTCTGCGTTCTCAATAAATGGCACTCAAAAACAATTCTGTCGGTTAGCCCAGGGGTACAAGAACAGCCCGGGAGTATTCTCAGCGAGAGTAACAGAATTACTACAAATATATGATGATGAAGCATTATCTTATGTCGACGACATTTACCTAACAGATGATGACTTGGAGACTCACTTGAAGAGAGTGAACACCATAATACTTGGGTTCGCAGCAGAGGGTTACAAATTCAACTTTAAAAAATCCAGAATTGCCCATCTGACAGTCCTGTTCTTAGGATATGAATTATCAAGTGAAGGCAAAAGCCTGGCTGACAATTTCCTAGAGAAATGTGCCGTAGTCCAAGCACCTAGAACACTAAAAAACCTACAATCGATTCTAGGCTTCCTAAATTTCGGAAGAACATACATTGTAAATTACGCAGAAAGGGTCAAACCCCTTTATGATCTGATAAAACCAGATTTTAAAAAAACCAATTGGACTCAAAAACACACAGAGATTTTGAGATCCTTACAAACAGACATGCTAATTAAAACAAAATTAGAAACACGTGATAACACACGCAATCTTGTGATTCGAGTCATCCCAGGGAGATGCGGATTCACATACCTGACCTCTAATGAGGGGGAAAAGGTACCAATTGCATTCAAATCACACTTGTACACAGAAGCTGAACAGAAATTCAGCATTAAAGAAAAAATTGTTCATGCAGTTCAAACCGCAATAGCTAGAGAAAAAGATCAAGCTGACGGTAGACGTATCATAGTCAGAACAGCAGAATCAGCGTTTGAAGCATTAACAGCACCATGTAATTTACCAACAACAACATTGAATCCGAAATGGAGACAATGGGTGAATTCCATTACAACGGACAAAGTATACTACTACTTTGATCCAGAACTAGAGGAATTAAAAAATCTAGAATATCAAGAAACATACCCTCTGCCAATCGACATTCTGCCTTTACGACATTACGCCTGTGTAATTTATACAGACGGACATGCTCAAACCCCCGTTTGGGGAGAACAGGCATACAACCCTACATGTGGGATTACAAAAGAAGTGTGGCGCGGAGGTAAACTAAAACCTCTATTAACAAAAACACACTCAGTAGAAACTAATTCAGAACAACAAACTGAAATACTAGCATTGAAAATGGCGCTAGATAATGCGGATCGCGAATTCCCGACACTTATAGTGTCAGATTCATATTACTGCGTCAAAACATATAACAAGGATTTGCAGACATGGATTCAAAACGGTTACATAAATGACACAGATGCACCAATAAAGCAGAAACTGCTCTGGGAACAAATAGCTCTTTTACAAAAAGAGCTACCAAAGACTCACGTGACACACTCACTGAGTCATCAGCGTGATGGCGTTCACGTTGCAGGGAATTCATTGGCTGAGACAGCCACAGCGGCAGCCACTAAATCGGCTCCCGTAGTTCGAAAAAAGCGTACATTAAAATACATTGACGGTGAAACAGTGCTGGCGGTGAAAACGTCATCAAAAGGCGACTGCTCAGCGCTACCGATCAACTATCCACTCAATTATACATACATAATCGATGCAAACTCCGTCCCTTTTGCTCGAATCCCTGGAGTGGGGGATAGAGTGATTCCAAACATGGACAGGAGAAACGTGTTAATCGCGGACGCACATATGGGCGAGGGTCTCAGACACCTCAAACTAAAAGATTCTCTGGAAGAATTACAATCACGGTACTGGTGGCCAGGCATGAGCCTGCGTCACACCATGTTTGTAAAAAACTGCCCAAACTGCAACAGAGATCGCAGTGGGGAGAGAAACAGTTTAATACCTCGTCGTTTTACTCCAGAAAGAATCAAGAGTAAAATGGAAGGCTTGCGATTAACATATACAGGCTAGTTTCCACTTATAATGTAGATCACCAGCACTCGGCTGACGTCTGGACTGTTATACAAAGATTTGCGAGTCTAAATGGCATATACGCTAAGAGCATGCTACGTTTGCCCATTGTTTTCACTCTAGCCTTCCAGCCTGAGGGGAAACACGGCCAAATGAGCATAGCACAGCGGGAATCTTCTCACTTCCTTCCTGAGGGATACGGGATGGTGTAAAGAAAAAACCAAGGCATAAAGCAATCTATAACGGAAAGGATATAAGGTTCGGGAGCTGGGTGGGTCAAACATCTAATAAGTGTCCAACGTAGTCTAAATAACTTGCCAAGAAATTCTCTGAAGGGATTCAGTGCGTACGAATTATTATTTGGAACTAGGATGTTGATCTCTGACATTGATAGTCAGACTTCAGTGGTGAAAGAAAAAAGCTTTGATATCAAAGACCGTTTGGCTATTTTGCAGGACTTAAACAAAACAAGAAAAGACCTGAGCAACATAAAGTTGAAACAACAGCCAACATCCACTGAAGAACCACCACCTGTCCCAGCAAGACCTGTCTGGATTCCAAAAGTCGGGGATCTAGTCAGGGAAAAGATCGCGGTAAAGAAGGAATTTGGGCCTTCTTACAGAAAAGCAGTTCCTGTCTTGTCTGTCAACGGGACAAGATCAGTTGTACTACCGCCACTTGCTGGTAAAAAGGAGAACCGAGTTGTATCCATCGACCTGGTAAAACCACAATCATGTGGCCGATAACAAACAGTAGGCCAAGTGGACTCCCAATAAGTAGCCGAACACCAAGGTTTGCTACCAGTACAGAGGTCCTAACGAAGAGGCTCATCACATTCGAAACGCCTACAGAAGAACAACAAGGACTATGCAACAATGCAATAGAACTCAGACCTCTGAAAACCCAAATAAAAACATTTAGCAGAGACACACCAATCTATAATGAAGTACCAAGCGACAATGCAAGAAACAGAAATCCTGAAGCAATTGGAACAATTGACAGGACTGCATCCGGCTACTTCATAAACTTCGATGATTCCTCTGAAGGCTTCAATGAATCAAAGACACAGCCATCATCAAAAACCTTTAAAGATAAAGCAAAAGAACTTTTGAAACAACTAAAAGAAACATATCTGATTTCTCCATGGATCGAATTTTGGGTGGGTTTTGGTGCATTTATCCTCATACTTTGGCTCATCATGGTACTTACTTTGGGACGCTTCATTGAGGGAAAATATGCTAAAATGGACACAGCAAGTCAGAAAATCAACTTGATCCTCAAACCACACACATCTTCACACGTCGAGAAAAGAGAACTTTCTTCAGTCAACTTCACAGCCAATCCGATACCGGGTGGGGTAGCCTGGGACAACACTGACTATGAAATTTATGGTCCGGTCGAAATCCTGAAATATCCACACCAAATTAAGATCTCATTGAGTGACTTTGCAAAACCAAGCACATTTGCTGATGATTGGGACTTCGAAAGCATTAATAATATGATGTCTGACTTAGTAATGTCTGCTAAATTTACCAAACATGATTATTTGCAGGGTTCTACAAATTATGATAGTATGTACTGTTATAACCACTATGGTAACCATTTTCTACATAGATCTGCACAACCTAGAAATGTTTTAAATTATAATCAATGGGAACATTGTGCAACCCCTCCAAAAGGAAGCTCAAGAACCTTCTATGACAAATATTCATACTTTTCAGGTTTTAACACAAGTAATGCTGAAACATTTTTTTTCAAATTGTCAAACAAGACAGGAACTAAGACCATGATAACAAACACGAAATTGATATATTCAGACTCATTCTTTGAAAAAATGAATACTTTTGGTTTTGATTATTGGGACAAAAAGGTTGAATTGAAAAGTGTTTGGGGCACAAAAGAATGGCAAGTGCAGGGTATAGAATCTTTGTTTAGAGCCTGCATGATCCCAGAACAAATGATATTTTTAAATGACACTGTTCAACAAACTACCTGTCTTGGCCAAAATCAAAGACTTAAATAAACCGTCTATTCCAAAACCGACAATATACAGCAATACCTCTACAGATGAGGAGATAGACGTAAATTATGTATTAAACCAAAACAGAACACATCCTGATTGGAAACAGTGGTTGATCTGGCCCACAGATACTAATAACTGTCAAGACAGATTCCTGAACAAAACACAGGGGTTCAAAATGACCAGGCCAGACCCTAGATATCCTCAAAGACATCACCCAGGGATAATAACCACCTACAGTGTGGGCAAATTATGCCTTCAATGGCTACAAACTTCCACACTGGCAGAAATTAAGCAACACCTAACTTTACTTACTGATGGTGCTGACTTGCGTGATTTCATTATGGGACCGCGCAAACAGCGTCAAAAACGTTTCATAGCAGCCTCTGTATATGCAGCATACAATGAGGCCTGGAAGGTTACTCAAATTGAAATAGCAGAGAGAATACGGGAAATTGACCGTATTAATTTGGAAAAATCACTTTCTGTAGTGGACAATGGGTTAATGACTCTGTCCTCCAGAATTTTTTCTTTGGACAGCATTGTGTCTTCAGCAATCGACATATTATCGCAAGACTTACTGTTGCTACAACACGGTCAGTCTCAATTGCGTTCTATTGTACAGCTTGGATGGACGTTACAAAATCTGCGTTCAGGCTATGTGCCTTGGCGTTTAATCAACACAACGTCACTATTCCAAATCTTTAACCTTACTGATAGACAAGTCAGTATGGCACAAAAGGGTGCTGATTATACAATCTTGAGCATTGAAAAACTCAAAAGATTACCAGTGACAATGTCAGAACGACCTGTCAGTGAATGGATAATACATGGGATAATAAATATTCCAATCTCAACCTTCAGGTTTCAATACTGCCAAAAATATATACAGGCTGGCATGTACGAGAAATTGGGAAAGGGGTACATTAAAACAACATGGGACCTGCCCTATTCACATGCATGTGTCAGTAATAAAGGACAGAAAGTGTTTCTTAGTGGCAATAATTGTGCGATGTCACTAAGCGGCACGCTTCTGTGTAACGGAATTAGTTTGCATGGAACCTGTGAAGGGAATTCATACAACCTTTCATGTCACCAGCAAGGCGCACCTGCAACAGAGATAGAACCATTCTTTCAAAGACTCTACAATGGGAGTTACATTCTAATTGTAGACCGCAGATGCTGTAGTCTTATGCCCGGGACTCCTTATCTCGTAACTACGACTGCGAAGGTCAAGTGCTGTGGACGCTCATTGTTCCCCAGCTCCTTTCCAGACAGGGAGGCAAGGG
Source organism: Lissotriton helveticus (assembly GCF_964261635.1). NCBI lineage: Eukaryota > Metazoa > Chordata > Amphibia > Caudata > Salamandridae > Lissotriton > Lissotriton helveticus. The sequence continues at coordinate 711,241,260 of NC_136071.1, forward strand.
CATGGCCCAACTTGAAAATTACTTCTATTCGAATAGATACTTTAAGCAGAATGAAAACAGTGCTTCTTCAGACGCCGACAAGGCTCACGTCATCAAAAGAAACGTATGATCTACAAGTCGCAAGGACGACTGCAGAGATACATTCATTGTTATCAACTAATTCCCCCATACATTTCGCAGAAATCCTGAATGAAATCTTAAATATTTCTGATACCAATGGGGTCTCAAAGGTATTTAAGACAGTATTTTCGATGGCATTAACACCATTCAAAGCCATACTGGGTATTTTTCCAGATTTCGTCCATTCGATTTTTGGCGGACTTCCCCTGATCTTGGGACTAATTGCAGGAATCCTATTCTTAGTCCTTATTTTTCGTTATGGCAACCCATGTCACAGACAAAACTCTTGCGACAAGGGAAGAAACAATCCTAGCCATTGGATACCGGGACCGGATATCAAAAATCCTGGGACTCTCCCGGCTTAGAGACCTGAACATGACTTGGTTTCTATCATTTCGACCAATGTGGCAAAGATGTGTTTTACCTGTATTAAGGTGCCTGCTATGCGGAGAAGAATGCGTGTTAGACACCTGTCTGACGCTACAATCGGATGCGCCAATGGATGCAGAAACATTGTTGAGCCCGATCAAGGTTCACGCTTTGTGCTGCCCTCAAAGGCTACCAATCCTGATGACGGCATTCGTGGAAGCTTCACCACTACGATTGAGGGGTAGTGAAGTTCAAGATGAAAGCAGCATCGAACAGGTACGACCTTCTGTCAGCAATGCGAAGCAGAATGTCAATGGAGACAATCATGCGCACGAATGCATGGTTACACCTTTTTCCGAGTTAGTGGAACTTTCCCAGGAAGCTGTTGACAGCTTTTTCGAAAGCCTAAATGATATGATGTTCTCACCAGAGCAGAAATAGAGACTTTTGAGCAAGCTCGCACACGGCGTTCCTTGAATTCGGCCTTCAACTTTACAAAATAAAGTCACATGAACAATTTTACCTCCAGTTCACGGACAGCCATTTTTCAGCAGCCCCAAAGTATTTTTGCATATTTTTCGGGACACTATCTTCTGCTTAAAGTAAGAACTATTCTTTGAGAACTAAGGTTTCTAAATTTTAGATAACTTATAGACATTAGCTGCCCACTGGTATGTTCATAATTATTTTTCATAATTATTATATTCTGTGATGGAATGGTCTCGAACCTTTTTTCTGTATTAAGAGCCATTTCATGTGTAAATTCTGATATACCAAATAGCAATAATAGATACAAATGCGTGATTATTTTGGCATTTTTTCTACAGCTTGAGTGCATACAATACATATGATTGCAATTCTTCCGTTTGTTTGAAAAAATTCTAAATGCATTTATGTATTTTGGGGTGGTAAGGTATACACTATACTCTATAGTATGTTTTACTATGCATAGATTAGTAAATATGTCCATAGTTAGCGTGGAGTGGGTGTGATGTATTCCTATAGGTTCTGAATCGATCCCCCTATTCCTGACCCTATTCTGGTTAAACAAACCAACAAAGTTAACTAGCAGTCAGCCCATGAGGCAGAAAACCCCCATGATGCAGATACCGTTATCTGACGCAGTCACACTACGGCACAGGAACGTGTTATCTGATTGGGTCATAACGCTTGCCATCTAATTAGACAAGCGATATTCCTCCAGCCCCTGATAAGGCATACGGAGTTCTCATAACAAATCAAACCTATGACAACCTGGGCAAAACCCTGCGGCCATTGTTTTGATTTCACCGAGAACTTCAGCAAAAGAATGTGCTAACGAGCAAGTCGTATGACATCCTTATTGACGTATCTATGTCCATCCTTACGTCAATCTCGGCACCTTAAAGGTATAAATATTACCGATATTGCCCTATGCAAACACACGCGGTGGTGACGAGACGGAGCAGCCATACTTGCCGAAGCGAAGAGCAGAGCAGACCCCGCTGGCGCAGCCCCGCCTTCCTGACGCGCTGAGAACGAGACGCGCTGCTTTCTCCTGCCGAGAAATCCAGCACCGGCGCTTCCGGGTAGCCCTCGCAGGCAGCCTGGAATATCGAGACCAGAGAGAGAGATACCATCCCTCATTCAACCTAGATTCCAGGTACAGAACTGAATAACCCCTCGCAGAGAATTCTTTAGTTATTCACTTGGCAAAAACAAACTTAACTTAAACTGTAACTTTCTATTCCCGCCCACGTATTAGGCTTAGGTCAGGTACACGGGGTAGGCGTATTTAGAAACACCAGTTGAGTACGTTTAGTCAAATGTATATGTGTATGTAATATATTTTATTCATTTTAAAACATCTTATGGCTTAGAAACCATATCAATGTTTTTACAGTATTATTTCATACTATTGCTTTTAATGTATGCACTTTACTTAGCTATAAGTATTGCAATAATATCGATCCATTTCTCTTGTATGAGAAAAGAGACTGATCAATAAATAACACCTTTTTATTGAACACGCCCGCCTCTTCCTTTTCTCTACATTCTGATGAGACTAAGAATGCACGTACTGACTGAGTAAAATAAATTGCCTTTTGTTCACACGACTCTCGAGATACACTCTTGATTAGGGGAGAGCAAAGTTGTCATGTTCTATGGTTGTCAGAAACTAAATCCCTTCTTGTCTAATCAGGGAAGTTAATTCCTTCCTGAACATTCGAGAAAGTTTCTAGTGAACTCTGAGCTAGCTGGCAAACCCAAAACTTTAAGTCTAATATCGACAGTAGTAGACCTAGTTAACGTCTGGTCTAGGCCTTTACTATTGAAGGTATTATTCCAATGCGCAGAGCCTATTGGGATAATAGGAACTACACTACAGTGGCTCTGATGCGTTGGTAGTATTCCGACATGGCGTTCTTGTAGGTGGTGCGATATTTTGGCGTTTTGCTGTTTCTCCAGATCTTTTCAAGACGTCTGCATGTGCGTCTGGATTCTTGGAGGTCGGAGGTGAACCAGGTGGCCACATTGTCGGACCACTCCCAAGTAATGCAGCACAAGTGGCCATCGGTAGCGGGCCCCTGGGGGGTGCTTGTACCTAAGTGCGTAGGCACTCTTAGACAAGGCTTTTGCTGTGGATTTACTAGATGCTGTTGCAGAAAACTTTGCAATGAATATAGACTCAGTGGACAATTTAAGAATCCTTTGGAAAGGATTTAAGGCCTCCATGATTGGCCTGCATATTACCAACCACAACAGGATATTGAGAGACCTGAGGGAGCAGTTGGATATGCTGGAGACTATGTTGACAGACCTGGAGCGCAGACTTGGCATGGTCGACTCTTCCATGGTGCAAGCATTAACTGAGAGGAAGAGGAGTCTGGATTAATTCCTTAGAATGTACCTTTAAAAATCCTAGTACCTGTTCTGCCTTTGTTGTCCCTGGAAGCCCCACTTTTGACCCAGAACACACATTGCAAAGTGGCTGTGCCTCACCTGCCACCAGCTTGTACAGTGCACAAACCCTATTGAGGCCATCTGCCAGTAAAACACCCTTTCCGTGAGGCTCCCTAATACTAAAAGTAAGCTCCAAGAAATTCTGACACTCAACTTGGTGATGCATGCAGTCTTAAATTCAGCAAACACAAGGAGATGATAGAAGGAGCACTGAAACTTGTCAGACACTTGCCCTAGTCACAGATCTGGGTTGAATCCATCATCATTCTCTAGCTCACTTCGCCACCTCAGTTCATACCCAGCTATATGCAAATCAGTCTTGTCCCTGTGCCTCATGGGAACAGTCCAGCCCGAACTGCCAAGCCAGGTCTTCCCTGAACCGGAAACAAGCATCCTGCAACCGGTTTCTGGGTAACACCCTTCATCAGCCAGGCTAGCTTGAATCCAGTGGCAAAGTGAGCAAGGCACCCACATCTTGGCATACCCTGCCAACTTAGGCAAACAAAGCAAACACTAGGAAGTGCCCAGACGTGGGTCCTGTGCTCTCCATGCCACTGGAGTTAAGCTATTCTGGCTGATGAGGGGTGAAACCCCAAAACAGGTCCTAGGCTGCTTGTTTCCAGTCAAGGGAGGACCTGGCCTCGTAGTTCAGGTTGGACTTTTCCCATTGGAAACAGGGTCAAGACTGGTTTGCATATGGCTGGGTCCAAACTGTAATGGCATGGTGAGCAAAAAAACAACTCATTTAGGCCCAGATCTCTATTCTCGGGTAAATGTATGACATTGTTCTGCATTCTGTCCATCAATTGCTCTTTTTGCAGTCTTAAATTCAGGGCATTGCTGTATGAAAAGGTAATGGATTGTTGAAAGGACTGGCAAGATGCTTTGAGATCTTTTTGTATTGGAGTTCGGAGGCTGCTGGTTGGAGGATGTCCCAATAGGTAGATAGGGATGATTTTGGCATCCTGGTCAGCAGTGCATTTCCATGGACTAAATGTGAAATGCTAGGAATTCAACAGTCAGTTTAAGGTCTTCATTTTGAAGGAAAGACTTGAAGCTACAGAAATGTTTTTGATGAAATTTGGCATTATTGACCATCTCCTTTACTTGTCAATCAAAGTGAAGTTATTTATCAAGTGTTCAGCCAAGCGATTTAGATGAGGTGATAGTTTTTGATGTGATGCTCATGATGTTTAGTAGACCAAGTGACTGGAAGTTCCTTCCCTTTTTTAGGAGAAAGATGGAGAAATTCAGTATTCTGAGGGTTTACATTTTGTTTCATTCATTGAGTTTTGAATGTCTGTAAGGGAGGTGGTGGAAGTCCTGAGGCTCTTCCAGCATTCCAATTTAATAAATACTTGGAGATCATATGCATGATGTAAAAACCTGATACAATATTTGATTAGCACGTTGCCTATTTATTCTACATAAATACTGAAGAGCAGAGGCGTGAGACTAAGGTTGTGCAGAACTTTGCAAGGGACATTAAGATGGTTAGAGAAGTAATTTCCTAATTTTATGAATTGCACTCTGTCTCAAAGATCGGAACCATTTTATTACTTCTCCTTCAGTGGCAAAGGCATTGAAAGAGTTTGAGTTGGCTGCCAATAAATTTGAGATAGCTAGGGAACAGGAATTTCTTTCATCAAGGAGATATTGAGCATCATCCAGAATTGTGAGGAAATAAATTTCAGAGCTGTGACCTGAACTGAACCCAGAACGGATGTTTTCTAATGGAGAACTGTTTGTAGTGTGTTCTTCTTGTTGGCCAGCTACACATCTTTCAAGGAGCTTTGAAAAAAAGGTTAAACATATGATTGAAGCTTACTTCTCTTGCACATATGGGTCAGCAATATTTATTTAAGTAGGGAAAGGATGAGTCTATCTTGAGGCAATATGAGAGACTGCACTGGTTCAAGGAGGAGTCGGTGATTTGCAACCAGGGAAAGAAGAGGAAATAGAAGTAATCTTTAGCAAGAGACAGTGGAATGGAATCAGAAACTAAGTTGCTGCCTTTGAGTTTGCAGTGGCCATTTTCAGCATATATCTGGGGAAAAAGGGGTCAAAGCATTCCAGATGGCCACATGTTTTTTTCTTGAGTGGATAGGTTTTTATCGCAGACACAGGAGACTAGATAATTAAATTTAGATTTTACCACAGGAGGTGGGGTGTCCTCTGTAGTTTTATTCTATACAATTTGGAACAGTTCTCTAGAGCAGTTTGTAGCACATGCAATCAATTTACAATGGCATATAGCCATTTTATAAAATTGCCTGCCCATTTTGAATTTGAGAAATTAGACCGAGGAAGGAGATTTCCTAGTTTGTTATATTATTTCCAAATCTTTGAATTAGTCTGACACCAACTTAGACTTCTTATTTTTTGCGGTAGTGATGAATACTTTGGCCACGATAACGAGAATCTCCTGGTCATATTGTTTTACAAACTTGACAGGGTCGGCACTGAGTTATGCAGTTAGTTTGACAAAGTAAATCAGGAAACCCTGACCCTGACCCTTTTTGTCACTGTGGTTGAGGTCTCAAGAGTTTGCGAGTAGGGGATATACAATCAGAGTAGATAAGGATGGTATCTGAGTAGACATAATGCATGTTTGAAAGAGGCCACATACCATTTGTCCTCACCAAAAGCAAACAGAACACCACTAGAGGTGTCTTTAGTGATATCAGGAGGTTGTTGTAAATAAATGTCAAAATAAAGACCCAGTAATTCAGTTTCGGGCATATTATCGTACAGAGCAACTCTGTGTGGTATTCAAAAGATAAACTTTCAACAAGTTCAGTGGTGGATGTGGTATTTTTCAAAAGAATATGATGTTCAGATCTGGATGCTTACCCATAATCCTGTCTTCTGCTGTCTGATGTACAGGTGAATGATTCTGGAAGAAAGAATTACTCCACACACTGGAATATGCGGTAGGCAGGTGCCCTAAAAAAGCTGCCACCTTTTCAGGAGGAAGAAGCCACAAAGGTGTAAAAAATACATCCTTGCTGGGTGAAGCCTTCAGAAGATTGAAAACAAAGGAATCCAAAATTGGATAGTGGAATTCTTTAGGACCAAGGAGTCAAGATGAACAAGCAAAGGGATCATGGCTTTGCCGTGATGCACCCTCAATCTATACTGAGGCCTTCAAATAGTAAAATACTAGGAAAAGGGAAAGACATCAAACACCACATGACAGGAAACATTATGTTACTAGAAAGTGAGGAAGAAACCAAGGGAGGAACGGCCATCACGAAAGGGAAAATAAAAGACAACGAAAATCTAAAAGTGGATTAGCTGCAGAGTCACCTTAAAAGGCAGTTGCTACCCCTCAGACAGGTGGATTTGAAGAGAGAAGGCATTGCAACGAGGAGCCCAGGAGCATGAGCAGAGGCAAAGGTGAAAGGCTCTCCCAGCCCACAGCTACAAGCTTTGTATGGTGTCTTCTGAGGCTCAGGTCACAAAGTACTATGGTTCTCATGTGAACAAAATGATAGCCCTCGAGGAGAATTATATGGGCCATTATGTGCTGTAGGAAATACATTATTTGCCTGAAGTCTTCCTTAAGTAAGAATAGCATAATTTGCATTGATCCCTTACCCTATAAGCCCTCCTCAATAAGACATGTTATAACCTCTGTAGTATCATACATGGGCTAGTTAGGAATTCTATGCAAGTGTAAGGTTGTTTTTCTCATGTTCAGTTTATAAAGTGGTGATGTTTAGTACTACAGTACCACTCCCATGCTAGTTGTTTAAAAATGTTTTTCATCTTTATAATTGTTCAAAATAAAATAACATGTAAGGAAACCCTCTGGTCTATCGTGCTTTTAATGCAAAATAGCAAGGAGCACAGCAAATAATCAAAAGATAAAACTGATCAGCACTCTTAGTAGAAATTGGTCAGTTGGAACCTAATGGTAAAATGTATGATATTTACGACAGTTTATAAACGTTTTCCCTCAATGCAAGTTTCAGAAAACGCCTCCTTTCTGCATGATCACACCCATTTTGTTTAACTGTTTTTGGGCTCTGTACTCTTACCTAGATCCTAGTATATGGAACCCGGTGTACACAGGGTCTCAAAGTAAAATTTCAGTAGAGTTAGAAATGGGGTCTCTGGTTGGCTAGGGCATATGTGTGGAAATCCGGGATGCGTCAACGACTGATTCAGTGACGACGAGCAGGGCTGCATCGGTTTCTTCAGCTGCAATCCCTCGATGCGTCGATTCTTGCAGCCGCACGGCCATGCATGGAGATTCTTCTCACACAGCAGTGCTACGTCGAAAAAAACAGCCGCAAGAAGAGTGATTCATCGATTGTCTTGCAGTTGAGTTGCTTTTCCAGCTCTCAACAGCAGGAACAACCTCCAGCGGCCCAACAGAGTCACAGGCACATCTTGCCAGGTCAGAACTCCCAGCAAGGAAGTTCAGCTGAGGTTGAAGTCTTTGTGTCCCTGAGACTTCAGAACAGGAGGCAAGCTCTACTCAAGCCCTTGGTAGACTTTCTCAAGCAGGGGGACACAGCACACAGCAATGTCCTTGTCCTTTGCTTGGCAGAAACAGCTACTGCAGGCCTACCCCAGACAACACACTGGAAACGGGCAGTACTCCTCCTCCAATTTCTCCAGCTCTTCTCCTTGGAAAAGGTTCTTCTTGATTCCAGAAGTAGTCTAAAGTCTTGGGGTTTTAGATGTAATACTTACAACCTAAAATGTCTTTATTCGCTTTTTGGCAAGGGTCTCTGAACCCAGTCCAAACCAGTTCTGCTCTCACTGGTGCAGTATGACCACAGGGCACGGAGACAGCATTTTGCAAAAGGAGACACAGCCTATTCAGCAGTAATAAAAACTCCTCCCACTATTCTCAATGCAGAGCAGATCTATTCATGCCTGCAATGAGTCACCCAGGCAAGGCAGGGCACACACTCAACCCCCAGTGACTTTCTAGAGTGAATGCACATCTCAGCTCCTGTCACTCACACACCAAATGCTGAATACACGAACAGCCACAGCCACACAGTAGCGAAGTAAGAAAATGACCACTTTCTAAAGATGTATGTCGTTACTACGCATGCTTTTACAACGCATGCCTTTACCACGCAAGTTTTACAACGCAAGTCGTTACAACGACTTGCGTTGGGGGCACTGGATAGTGAATAGTTTAATTTACTATTCCAACTCCAGTCCCCGTGGATAGTAGGGAAGGAGTTGGATAGTAAATTAAACTATTCCATATCCTACAACGCCCCCCAGCGCAAGTCGTTGTAACGCTTGCGTTGTAAAAGTTGCGTGGTAAATGTACTGCGTGGTAAAAGTTGCATTGTAAACGCTGTTCCCCCTTTCTAAAAGTGGGATTTTCAGACACAGGATTTAAAAACCACCTTCACCAAAAGGTGCGTTAATAAATTCTGAGTTCAGAGAGTCTAAAGTTAGTTTTCTTATCATTCCCCTATTGTAAGTTGCACAAATAAAAATGATACAGTGCAACTCCAATGTTAAGCCTATGGGACTGGTAATCTTTGAATAGTGAAAAACGAATTGCACAGTATTTCACTATCAGGACATGTCCTACCTTCCTCATACACTGCACCCTGCCCATGGAGTACCTTGGGTGTACCTTAGGGGTACCTTACATGTAAGAAAATGGAAGGTTTGGGCCTGACAAGTGGGTGCACTTGCAAGGACAACAGGCAGTTTACAACTGCATGTGCAGACCCTACAGTGGTAGGTCAGAGATAGATTTAGAGGGCAACTTGTGTGGGTGGCACAGCCAGTGCTGCAAGCCCTCTAGTAGCATTTGCAGGTCCTGGCACACGCTGTGCACTTTACTAGGGACTTACCAGTCAATCAAATATGCCAATCATGGATAACCAATCATTGTCACAATTTATAAAGAGTGCATATGCACTTTAGCACTGGTCAGCAGTGATAAAGTGTCCAGAATCCTATAGACAATGAAAACAGGGTCAGAAAAATAGGAGGCAAAAGGAAAAAGGTTTGGGGATAAACCTGTCAAAAAGGTCTAACTAAGGTGACAATGCAAAGCATGTTTTAGGCCCTCCCTGCAGCCTGAGTGTGCAGTTTTAAAATTGCATATTTGACCTGGCAAAAGAAACATTCTGCAGACCTAAGCTTTCCCTTTTAATACTTATAGATCCCACCTAAGGCAGGCCCTAAATGCCCAAAGAGAATGATATATAAAAAGTAGAACATGTGTAGATACGTTTTTAAGTTTTACAAGTCCTGCCAGGGAAGAATTTCCACAGTTTTTCACTAGGTTACATTATAGCACTTTATGCATGAACCTCAGTTTGGAAATAGCTAGAAGCATGATTCAAAGACTCAAATGAATAGTAATTTACAATCCAAACTAATGGTTAAGTCAGATTTTAAATTACTATTTTGAAAATGCTACTTTTTGAAAGTTTGTATTTTCCTGCCTAAAGTCTCTAGATGCCTTTTCTGAGTTAACCCCCAACTGTCACCTGACAGCCTGATGGCCCCCTGCAAGGAGGTGCGAATGACACCCAGAAAAGAGAGCATATGGGCCTTGCCTGGAAGGAGATGTGACTTTCTCCTGACAGGACGGTCCGGGGAGGGGGAACACGCCCACCAACTGACCAACCTTCAAGGGGGAATCCTCTGTCACAGGCAGATGTAACTCACACCTAGGATATACCCCTACCACTGTCTGAGTAGCCAGAGTTTCACTAATACCAGAGGGGAGAAAATGTGTTTCAGAACAGGTTTGCTAGGGGAGTTTTCTTAATTCCATAGAAACACCCAGAGATAGGTGAAAAGGTTTTGCCATATTCATTTTAGGCACTGTGGGCTAGTTTACAGTAAAACACACTGGGAGTGCTGTAAAAGTGGGACACCGTACCACTGGGAAACTTTACACCTCGGTTAGGGTATACGTAAGAGATTTTGCCACCAACAGGCTGGCACAGGGCATAAAAATGTCACCCTCGGTACCCTCTTCAGAACACCTCTAGACCTGTGCAAGATAGAAGAAGTCAGCACCTGTGTTTATCTTGTGGAGAGAAATCCCAACGGTTGGACTTGCTCCCTACGTATACCCAGGGCAGAAGAGTGGAATAAAAAAGCAGGTTGGCTTTAGAAACTCAAAAGTTGCAAGAAGCCCACAAGTTCAAGAGCCCAAATGACCCATTCCAAATAGATTTGCCCTGTACTCTGCTTTTGGCTTCTGGGAGATTGTGTTCTAAACCCTAAGTTGTGCTCAAACGTTCTGGACCACTGGCTGGAGTTAGAGTGTACTATTTTCCCCTCCAAAATTGCAAGACTGGAAACTGAGGGGCATATTACCAAGCAGTAGCGATAATTATCGCTATTGCTTGGTTAGAGACAAAAATTTACCGCTGAGCTGCGGCGATTTTTATTGCAGATAAACCTTGGTATTACCAAGGTTTATCCGCAGATAAACCTTGGTATTAACAAGGTTTATCGCAAATGCGATAAAAAACGGCCGCAATGCATGAATATCGCTGAAAAGTCAGCGATATTCATGCATTACCGAGCTAATGCTCTTAGCCATGTTATCCACCTACCATTGGATAACATGGCTAAGAACTGCTCTGGGGCAGGTGTTAGCTTTTGGAGATATTCGCCCTTAGCGCGAATATCTCCAAAAGTTGGTAATAGGAGATAGCGCTGTTAGCGACTGTTTCCAGTCGCTAACATCTTGGCACGCCCACTTTGCATGTCATTAGTGATAAATATCACTGACATGCAAAGTGGGGCCCAAGATGGTCGCTATCTCCTACTAGCTGTCGCTAACTGGTGTTAGCGACAGCTAGGTAATAGGGAGATAATTTTATCTCTGCTTTCTTGGCTTTTAAAGCCAAAAAAGCGGAGATAAACCCCCTTGATCATATGCCCCTTAGTTACCTTTTTTGAACTTCATGCAAAAAGAACCAGAGGATACCACCAGACTTCCACTGAGTCGCAGCCTCAGACTTTGAACTGCCACTCATTCTCAACCAACTGGTTTGTCTTACTGAAAGGATATTGACTTCCAAACATTTTCAATCCAAACGCAGAAGACTGCACCAGGGCTGACGTCGAGCAGTAGGCTGACAACGTCTTCCTGGGCCGCAACTTTGAACTTTACCTGCTCTGAGTTTTTTTTACCTTTGGCATTGAGAGCATCACACTTCCCACTAGAGTTGAGGCTCCCACTGAGTTCCTGTACTTCACCCAGCCACCATTGACAAGTTCCTGTTCAGATCCAGCTGAGACATCGACCACCTTTGATGAGGACTTTTCTCCCAAAAAATAAGTCAGAAGGTAAACTTTCCACCTGGACAAACCTGGTCCCTGTATCGACCTGCACGCCATCACAGTGGGCCTTAAGTTTTTAGTTTGACCCAGTCTGGCACAACCACTGTTGGCGATTTGTCCTTTTGAGCTCTAGAAACATTTAAAATTTGAAGATCATATCTCTGGTTTCCTACATCTCTTTTTGTTTTTTTCGTACCTATCTTCTCATGAAATGTACTCTATTTTTAGAAACTGAAGTAGGATGTTTACTGTGTTGTGGTTTCTTCTCTTTACCTGTTTGGTACTGATAAATGCTCTACACATTTCTCCAAAGTTAAGCCTGTCTACTCTGTGATACAGATACAAAGGGTTGAGCTCAGGTTTAAATTATTGAAACCTAGCTAGACCTGGTAAGGAATAGTGTAATTGTATCTTAAAGGAGATCACCATCCACTTCCACTAATAATCCACTTTCTCACGAGTCTATGGAAGCTGATCATGTGACAGAAACATGTTGTTTTCAGCAAAAACGTATCTAATGAGCAGGTGGCAGGATCTTTTCCAAAAGGATGCACAAGATGTCCTTGAGAAGAAGATGTCGTTCATTATTCTCCTAAAATCTTGCTTCTCGTTGCCAACACTGAAAACAAGGCTTGCCTTAAAGAAATGTGTAATACACTACTCAGAATAAAATGTCTTCTCTTCCTACGATAGCCATGAAACTTAACAAGCATACTTTAGGCTAAAGGACACTTCACATCAATTACAAACAACTTCCATATTTGATGACAAAATATATCAGTGATATGCAGAATGCTAAAGAAACAATAACGTTGAAGTTCACATGAATATATATTTTTGTTCTCAGAATGATTCAGTGAATATTGGCTCAGGGTATTTCTAAATATTCCAAATCTTGCTGAATATTTTTTAGCTCAAAACTATTATTTTTGGGCCCTGGTTTTATTTCTGGGCTCCAGTATTTTCTGAGGCTATAACTCTAGGTAACAGACAAGGGGAATGGTTTCTTTGAATAAATATTTAATTCTAATTAGTCTATTCAAGCCCATCAATTATAAATGCAGATTGATGGTGACAGTTTTCTTAACAAAGTGAAGTGCTGTAAATAACACTACATGTTCAATAACCAACATATGTGATCACAGTAGAGTGAAAGAATCCCCAATTTGACATGTGACACAATAATGTAATCAACTGAATCTAGATTTCACAATTTGTTATTATTGAGTAAGTTCCCTCTGAATGAAATAGCTTAGGTTTTAGATGCACAAAGTAGTAATAAAACTAGTAATGAACTTAGGAAAATACAATCATATGTCAGCAAGATTTAAGTCGTCATACTAGTCAGCAGTAAAGAAGATTTCAGATTTCAATCCCTGATCTTGAAGCCTCCTTACAGGAAAACATTACAGGAAAGCGGCTCACTCATAATCTGTGCACAAGCAACATGGGCCTTGTGCACATCCCAAGATCTAAGCTTCAATTGTTGGGAGAACCAAAGATTTGGACCTCTGTACATACAGACATTTTGTATAAATACTGTGTTGGCCTTCTTAAAGGAAGAAGTTAAAATAGCTCTGTTTAAGAATTAACCTGGCTTTTATTTTACTACAGCAAGTTCAATTGCAGAGGTCTATCTTTATGGTACTTTATATTAATGTATTTATTGCATCCTGATCCTGGAATTTAGAGGAAATTAATAATGCGGTGTATCACGTGCATTTTTATCAAAAAATCATATTTTTCACATGATTTACAGGCTGTCATTTTTAAGAAAAAGAGAAAATTTCAACGATGTACACTCATAATTTTCGAAACCCGAAATTTGGGAATGTTAATGGGAGATTTTCTGCTTTCAAAAGAAAAGGTTAAACAGTTGACACGTTGTTCATATTTCTTGGAAAAGACTATGGAAAAAAAACTGTACTTGTAATCACGAATGTGGGAAGCGTTTGCATATTGCATTAGAAGAAACTATGTTAAATTCCTAGGGATTCTATTATTGACTGACATGAAACTTTTGACACAATAGAGGACAAAAAGTAACAAGGACACAAAAAAAGGAAAAATCCTAAACACAGCCCCTAGGTCATAGTAACACAATGAAAGAAGTAGAAAAGCAAATAAAGAAAATGTTAGGCAGGAGTATCTTAAAATAGGTAACACGACAGGTCAACACACTCCTATAAGCTCTGCAACAGTTCATAGCCTATTAAGACTATACTGAAGAATACAGCCACCATAAGAGAGATACGTTATTATAACAAGTGACAATAAAATATACCCCGCGACTGAAACCTTAAGGAGTCTGAACAAGAGAATGGAAGCATTTGAACCCAATTTATAACCCAGGAAAGACATATTTCAGAAGGAAAAGCAGACCAGCTATATGTGAAGTTAAATGTGTAAATGTGTATCCATGAGACTCGAACATATGAGGTATTTGTGAGAAATGTGAAAAATAAATAATTAATTACCTCTTCAAGAATCAGAAGCACTGATAATTATCAGGTAGAAGTAGCGTTTGATAGGCATTGCCTTTCCAAAAACTATGGCAAATTGAAAAATCCTGAAGAGATGACACAGCATGTGTGCAGTAAAGAGTTTCTGGCCCAGGCAAAGAAGACAAACTTACTCCCATCAATAAAGAATGTGCAATTAGCAGCACATTAGAACTAAGGCCTTCATTTACGAAAAGTGACGCATCGCAGCGAGAAAACAGTGATGCCCCACTTTTCATTCCGCCTTCCTTGCGACACCAATGATGCATCATAAATACAGTATGACGCATCATGTCGCAAGGAGTTACAGATACGTCAGTATTTCTGACGTATCTGTAGGCGCAAACATGACGCAATTCTGGAGTGTGTTGCAAAAGTGACACAACTCCAGCAATGGGTCATTACTGATGGGCAAGGCACATGTCCAATGTTCCTGCGTCAGTCTTACGCCTGCCATGAGGCAAGCATAAGATATTGATGCATTTGCGTTCTTGAAGTGGCGAAGGGAAATCTTATAGATTTCACTGCGCCACTTCTACGACCCTTTGTCGGAATGCCCCCCGCATACATTATACCTGCCGCAGGTATAATGTGGCGCAGGGGTTTAAAAAGTGACGCATCTGCCTAGATGCCTCACTTTGTAAATATGGTGCAACAAGGTGCATTTTCTACGCTGCTGGTGCGTTACAAAAAGTGATGCAACGGCAGCGCAAAAGTGACGCATGGGCTCATAAATAATCCCCTAAGTGGGCCAGGGGTGCGGGATCCGAGTTCTAGAAACAGGAAGACATTTATGGAAAGTAGATCAATTAAAGTGATGGCTATGCTAAAAACCGTAAACTAGAAAATATTAACTAAAAAGATACCCCAGTTAAGGTGCAAATAACGTATGATAATGAACACGTCATGGACCATTATCAGTACAAATGCTAAGAGCTAAATTATAATGTAAATATTGATGGATCTGGTATTATGATACTGCAGTAAACGCCTTAAATCAATGAAAATTCTAAACAAATGTTTAACAATATGTTACTGAACCAGGTGCATTGCAATGAAGGTGAACCAAAAACTAAGCCATTAAATACTCTGATTAGAAAACGGTCAGAGTTTCAGATATTTTAAGCTAGGTATGGTAAGTTGTGCTGTTGGTCCATGCTGACAATTAAGTACAATATTGAAAGGAACACAGTGGGGGATTCTTTACCCCAACTTTCCTCTTTGGAAACTTTTTGCAGTTCTCCTTGGTGGATTATGATATATTCTCCTCAAAAGAATTTGTTAGAAACCTATTCAAAATAAGTCAGGGTTTGTAAAGCTTGAGAACATATTTCTTAGTTTTTAGGTGAACTGCTGGTAGACTTGCTGGTGTGTCCTAGTGATTTCCAACCACCAAGCTCGGTGCTGGAAAAAGGCTGGCACTTTGCTGACCTGGGACCATATCACAAAAAGTGCTGTGGGGGAGCAACTTTGTAACAAAACTGAGTGGGGTCCTGGGACGTGAGGGCAGCTGGACCAAAATAATTTCATGTACAAACAAAAGTTGCTGGCCCCACACTTCACTTTTTATCTCCAAGTTTAAGAGTAAACAAACAAAGCCTAAGTCTTATGTTTGTTGGGTATATTTATTTTTACCCCTCTGAATTTATATTTTCACAATACTGTTTTCATTGTTATGAGTGAGAAAGACCTCTATACATTAAATATACATTTACACATATATACAACACAATTTTACAAAACATATATACACAATTAATATAATCTTCTTCTGTAGCTCACTACCTTTTATCCACAAATAATTAATCTTTGCATGATAATTGTCAAGTAGTAAGATTTTCACAAAAAAACACAAAATGTGAGCAAAGTCTTGCTGAAAGAAAGGTCAAATGAAACTTTAGGATATTCAAACAAAGTAACAATCAATGCAATCCTTTTTCTCCTTTCTTTATGCCGACGCGTTTCGAATCCGGTATTAACAATTGCCGGATTCTCATCAGGGCTCTGTCGTTTTGGGTTGTCTGATTGAAGGGACGGGCGGTCCCGCGGGTCCACTTCTTTTTGATAATAACGGGGCAAATTCCGCTTTGTTTATTTGAAGGAGGAATCTCCTCTTCTCTGGGTAGGCGTGTGTGAAGACTTCTATTCTTGAAGTATAGTATTCAGCCCAGTCTCGATTGCTTCATATCGGGCACCAAGCTTCTAATGTTCGACACTTTTTCCTCACAACACGCTGTATTCAAAGGTGGTTCATAGTCACGCGGCTTTCCTGTCAGTACTAGCACCAATGCGGAAATGCAAACAAGCTGTCTACCTGGGGGAGCAACTGGCATGTATGCTCGCTTTCTATTTTTCCGGGGCACTTTGATATTGCAAAACGAGCCAGCAAATGTGTGCACGGAAACTTCTCTAGCACAGATCATGCAGGAGCAAATATGGGGGCATATTAGCAAGGGCGTCTTCGCCGCTTTAGCAGCACTTTTGGCCACTAAAGCGGCGATATTTTAATCGCCCTATCAGCAAGCTGTCCCTAATAGCTGTTAACAACAGCTTTCTGGCGAAAGGGACCGTTTTGGGGGCCGCTTTGCATGTCAGCGATATTTATCGCTAATGACATGCACAGTAGGTGTTCCTGACCAAAAGACCATGGAAACAGCTGCTAACAGACCTAACGCCTATTAGCAATGAGGCCCCGGCCCCGGTTAGCGATGACAAAAGTCGCGCTAACCAGGGTTTTTGCAGAAATTTTTACACCTGCTAAAATCCTGACTTAGCCATTATCCTCAATGGGAGGTGGATTCTAAGGCTAAAACCTCCCCTGCCTATTAGCAAGCTTTACGTTAGCGATAAAAGTTTTATCGCTGCTTTACTTGTGTTTTTGGTGAATTTCGCAGCTATCACTGGATCATTTATCGCATTGGAGATATACGTTGGTGATAACGTGCTATCACCGCGATAGGATCCAGCGATAGACGGCGATAAAAAAATATGTTATCGCACACCCTTGCTAATATGCCCCATAGTGATGTAGTGATTAACAGGAGGACTTCTTTCATTAGCCTAAGTTGTGGCCCATTTTAATGCATGAAACACTTTGCATTTGAGCTCCAGCTGTATTATGGATGCAGAGACCGACAGGCAGTGCTCTGATTGTGACCATGATCTGGTAGCACACAGTCATTGCATACCTGTGGGCAACCACTGAACCGGGACCCCATAGACCCCATCCAAGTATCCCCCTGCTGGCGGGTGAAGTTACTCACTGCACCCACAAGCAGGGCTACCTGCACTTTGAAAGATTGACTGCTTCAAAAATCGGTTCATCCTTTCATTAATGTGCTGCCCCATGTCACTGTCCTAGGGGGACATCAATGTATATGTTATAGGGTGCACTGCTCCTGTTTCCGCCTGGAGCATCTAGTCAAATGTGCACTGTGGCACAAACAGGGCAGGGTCTGATTGGCAGGGCAGGGAATCGGCCGGCGCTGAGGGGCCTCTGGCAGAAGCCAACTTGTGGCCCGATTTTTTTAGTCTGTCGATCAAGCAACTCTTTATAATGGGCTGATTTTTCCAAGCTTTTTCCAGCTTTAGGTGAGAGGTAGTCTGAGAAGGTCAAGTATTAGGCCCATTAATTGTTATTTGCAGAATGATAACAGGGTGTCAGCAGGATGTGCATCATCTGGTGCACCTCCTTCCATTCAAGCCCCAGAAGGTGTCAGTGAGCCTTTGAGAGCGGTGTTCCTTTTGAGCAGTGCAATTAACAAGTTGTCGGCGCAAGGAGGAAGCTTTTGTCCCCCACAGCAGGTCACAAAGACCAGACAGACAAGCTGCAGGCGCCTGCTGCCAGTTTTCTTTCAAATACTGTGCAATGGATTAAGAGAAAAAACAAGTAACACAGAAGTTTTAAATAACTTTGCAATTTATAAACAAATCTGACTCGAAATGGATTCCTGTTTTTGGCTTGATGGGTTGTGAACTGCAATTGTGGGCCACTTTTATTTGGGTGCACGGACCAATTTTTTATTCCAATCCGACCCTGAAAAAGGGTCTGTGTTTGTATATAATATGTAAGCAGTGTTTGCGTATAATACATATAAGACAGTCCAAGGAATGTTATTCACAAGAGAGTCCTATTTGTAAGATCTCCGAACTTCCAGTTTGGGCCCAAAATGGAGCCGGATTTTCTTCTCAATCTCTGTAACAAGGTCTGTGAAGACACACAAAACTCCTAAGGAATTTCTTCCACTCTTAGTACTTTTCCGGATTTCTATTCCATATTTAATTTCTGCAAACATAGTTGGAAAACTGCCCTCAGTGACTCCTTGCCAACTACTCCTACTCCTTTTCCCCGGTTTCAATCAATCAATTAATCAATAAATCAATCAATTCATTTGTAGAGCACACTACTCACCCATGAGGGTCTCAAGGCGCTGGGGGGAAAGAGGGGCAGGGGTGTTGCTACTGCTCGAACAGCCAGGTCTTGAGGAGTCTCCTGAAGGCCAGTAGATCCTGGGTCTGTCGCAGGCAAATGGGGAGGGTGTTCCAGGTTTTTGTGGCGAAGTGGGAGAATGATCTGCCGCTGGCGGTCGCTCGTCGGATGTGGGGGACGGTGGCAAGGGCAAGGTTAGCGGAGCGAAGCTGGCGATTCGAGGTGTAGAAGGTGAGTCGTTCATTGAGGTACGCTGGTCCTGTGTTGTGGAGTTCTTTGTGAGCGTGGGTGAGGAGTTTGAAGGTGATCCTCTTGTTGACGGGAGCCAGTGCAGGTCTTTCAGGTGGGCTGTGATGTGGCTGTGGCTGTGGATGTCAAGGATGAGGCGTGCAGAGGCGTTCTGTATGCGTTGTAGTCGTTTCTGGAGTTTGGCTGAGGTTCCGGCGTAGAGAGTGAGTGTTGCCGTAGTCCAGCCTGCTGCTGACGAGGACCTGGATGACCGTCCTTCTGGTTCTGGTGGGGATCCATCTCTAGATCTTGTGGAGCATGTGGAGGGTGTTGAAGCAGGAGGAGGAGATGGCGTTTACTTGCTGGGTCATTGACAACGCTGAGTCCAGGATGACTCCCAGGTTGCGTGCATGGTCAGTGGGTGTCAGTGCAGCTCCCAGTGCAGCCGGCCACCATAAGTCGCCCCCAGGTGGAGAGGGTGGATCCGATAATGAGGACCTCCATCTTGTCCGAGTTCAGTTTCAGGCGGCTGTTCATCATCCATTTTGAGATGGCCTTCATTCCTTCATGGAGGTTGGATTTGGCCATGGTGGGGGCCTTGGTGAGGGAGAGGATTAGCTGTGTGTCCTCTGCGTATGAGATGATGTTGAGGTCATGCGATCGGACGATGTTGGCAAGCGGTGCCATGTAGATGTTGAAGAGTGTCGGGCTAAGGGACGATCCTTGGGGTACGTTGCAGATGATCTTGGTGTCTTTAGAACAGAATGGGGAGGCTGACACTCTGGTGAGGAAGGAGGTGGTCTAGTCCCGGGCTTTGTTGCAGATCCCTGCATTGTGGAGGCGTGTGCGGAGGGTGTGGTGGCAGACAGTGCCGAAGGCGGAAGAAAGGTCCAGGAGGGTGAGGGCCACGGTTTCTCTGTTGTCCAGCATGGCCCTGATGACGTCGGTGGCGGAGGTGAGGGCTGTTTCTGTGCTGTGGTTGCTGCGGAATCCAGATTGGGACGAGTCCAGGATGTTGTTCTCTTCAAGGAAGGAGGTCAGTTGCCTGTTGACAATCTTTCGCCAGGAACGGGAGTAGGGAGATGGGCCAGAAGTTCTTGAGGTCCATGGGGTCTGCCTTGGGTTTCTTGAGTAAGGCGTTGCTCTCGGTGTGCTACCAGCTCTCCGGGAAGGAGGTTGTCTTGAAGGAGCTATTAATGATCTTGCGGAGATGGGGTGCGATAGTGGAGCTTGCTTTGTTGAAGATGTGGTGCGGGCAGGGGTCGATGGTGAGCCGGAGTGGATGGTGTTCATGATTTTGATGGTGTCGTCGTCATTGACGTGGGTCCAGGAAAGCAGGGGGTCAATGTGGCTGGGGGGGCGGTGAGTCGGAGGTGTTGGTGTCTGTCGGGGGGTCTGGTTGTTGAAGCTGTCGTGGATGTCTGCGATCCTGCAGTGGAAGAAGGCGGCTAGGGAGTCGCAGAGGTCTTGTGATGGCAGGATGTCGTTGGAGTTGGGGCTGGAGTTGGAGATTTCCTTCACGATGTTGAAGAGCTTTTTGCTGTTGTGTGCGTTGTTGTCGGTGTGCTCTTTGAAGGAAGTCCTTTCGGCAGTTCGGATGAGTTGGTGGTGTCTGCGGATGGCAGTCTTATAGGCTGTGTTGCTGTCCGGTGTCAGATCGTGGTGCCACTTCTTCTCGAGCCTGCGGCAGGCCAGCTTGGATGCCTGGAGGTCGGCGGTGAACCAGATGGCTTTTCTGTCGGTGTGTCTATTCGAGGGCTTCTTGGTCGGGGTGAGAGTGTTGGCGCAGTTGTCGATCCATTGCCTGAGGTTGCGGGCGGCGGAGTCGGTGTCGGTCGTGTCCGTTGATGGGTTTCGGGTGAGGGTGGTGACTAGCTGGTCTTCAGTTACTTTGCTCTAGCTGTGGCGGGGGGCCTGTTATGTGCGGTGGTGCGTGGTAGGCTTCTCGAAGTTGAAGTGGATGCAACAATGGTCGGTCCAGTGGAGTTCGGTGGTGTGGCTGAAGGTGACGTGGTTGCTGGCGGAGAAAATGGGGTCGAGCGTGTGTCTGGCGGAGTGGGTGGGAGTCGTGACGAGCTGTTTGAGTTCGAGGTTGGCGAGGTTGTCGAGCAGGGTGGTGGTGGTTTCAGTCATAAAACACTTTGCAGTCTATGATCTGCAGAATTACATTTCTATCCGTGAGGACTAACCCTATATCTAACATTTAATTTATATATTTTATGCCATTCTTTATGCTGATGGGTATATGTTGAGTTTGAGTCCTGTTTTGGAATGGCTCTAATATTTCTCTACTCTTCCATTGTGTGGGCACATTTATGGAGTAGATCTTTGTTAGGAATGTGACGTCTGACTAGGAGACTCCCTGGAGAGTTCAGCACAGGGCATGGTGTACTCAAGCTAGGGCCTCTGCCTTCTAGTTCACCTTCTGACAGGCATGTTGCCCTTTTTTCTTCTTCAAGGTTCACAAAAAATCTGGACGTGTGCTTCACTGAAATTTCACAAAGAAATTCTCCATAGACTTTGCAGAGTCATTGTTCAATTAGACATAGATCCCAAATACAAGTTCCGCTCAGCAGATATGCTTTTTGGAAATCCACTCTGCACAATTATCAGTTGGCCAGTGTACTGATACCTAAATTATCTGGGTGCAGAAACACGGCACCCGATTATACTGGCGGAATAGTCTGGCCAGTAAAATGGCAGTGTGAATGCGCTGTATTGCAGATCAGGTCATATCAGATACCTGGACCCAACTCGACCCTCTACCAAGTCATTTGGAGAGCATGCAACGCTCAATCCTGCTAGAACAATCCTCAATACACCCGAGCTTTCCTTCCCCAGCACAGGAGCCAGTGTACAAGCTTATCAACTAATCATGGCAGATGGTAGAGGTGTGCGCTGAACCCCTTCGAATCAGGAATTCTGTGCCAAATTGCACTTGGTAAATCCAGGCCTGTACAGTTAATCCTCATTGCGAGGACTTTAACTTATATTAGCATGAATTCTATATGGAGGTTTCGACTAGTAATGCCAATTCCAGTCATCCTTAATCTCTCTATAGAATGCCTCATTACTTGTTAGCAGAGAAATTGAGGGTATGCTTAGATGCTCTGGGTATATGCAGGTTATAACCCCCTGCTGCTACAGTTTCGGATGTGAATATTAGTGAGCACCAACTTTTGTACAGAAATCACAGCACACTGAATGTGGGTTGCTTCATTGTTATGCTTTCTATAATTTTGAACAGATTTGGCCTTTTCGAATCAACCTCATTGGTAGCTAACAGCACCTGCCATCTACTGACCCTTTGTAATTGCTCAATCTCATCCTCAATGCTTCCAATGAGAAAGGACTTAAAAAACATTAAAGATTGTAGGTAAGATAGCAACTGATGTAACTTCTCTAGTCACCGCCCCTTGGCAGCTGTGATTATTTGTTTCTTTCATGTGTTCATTACCAGCATCCAGATGTATATTGATTGTTAGAGCTGTCAACCATAGGGTGGTTTTCTCCCAAACCTTTTGCCTACTTACCACTATTTTTGGCGCTAAAATTCACTTTGATTGGCCTTAGGACTCTGCAATTTACTTCTGCTGACTAAGGCTAAAGTGATTGTGCTCACTCCCCTAACATGATTTGATTGGCTTACAAATGATTGGCATTTTCTATGTAATTATAAACCACTTGTAGATGGTATGCCATACATCCAAGGCCTGTAAGTTAAATGCTATGCAAGGGCCTGTAGCACCTATTGTTCTACCCACTTAAATAGCACCTTAAAACGTGTTCCAGGCCTGCCCCAGCAGCCTGAGTATAGTTTTTAAACTTAAACACAAGGAGTATGCAGATCCTTTTGGCAAAAGAGGCAGGAAGAACACAAGTTGGTCTGCTGGGAACTCAGCAAGCAGATCCAAGGGATCTAATTGCTCAGAAGCAAGAGCCCTCATACACCATCACTGGACAGCAATGTCCAACGGGCCCCTCAAGGAGACTGTTTGCCGGACGTCTTTTTAAAATAAGAAGCAGATGTGAAGTGGAGGTGAAGGTGCTCTATGTATAGATTGGAGTAAAGTGATTAAATATAACTAAGAGATACCTAAGGGAGTTTAACTGTGAAAGTCCTATTTTAAAAAGACCTCCGACAAAGAGCCCCCTCGAGGGGCTCGCTGGGCATTGCAGGGCTGGTCCAAAGAGGAGCTGCCCAATGAAGAAGCATAATATTAATCACATGGGCAAATCCCAAAACTGAGGACTTATACAAATTTTGCTCAAAAACTGCTCTGAGAACTAAGACAAACCTGCTTGCCTATCCACCTGAGGTGCATCACTGGACAAATTGACTTTGCTGCTTCTCCCTCTACGTTCTTCTCCTCAGCAGCAAAACCTTTTTAGGAAGCCTTTGCCAAAGGGGTTTCTGACCTCGTGAAACTATCTTTGGCTACAGCCCTCTGCCTTGTTCCGCTAAAGATTTTCGACTTCCATTTCTGCAAATAAGTCTGAATGTTGAAATCTTCATCACAGGTTTGACCAAAGGGCATCCGATGATGGCGCTACCTCCTCAGGAAGTCCTGCAGCCTTCCTCCACTGAACTTTACCTTTCTCAGACACATTTTCTCAAAATGTCTTCTAAGTCCAAAGGTAAGTGCTGACCGTGCTTAATCCAC
This sequence comes from Lissotriton helveticus, assembly GCF_964261635.1. NCBI lineage: Eukaryota > Metazoa > Chordata > Amphibia > Caudata > Salamandridae > Lissotriton > Lissotriton helveticus. The sequence continues at coordinate 711,264,815 of NC_136071.1, forward strand.
TTCTTGTATCTGAACCAATCTCCATCGCGGTCAGCCATATTTTTAGAATTTGACCCGACCTCATGTGATTACATGCCTGCGGTTGGCACTTTGATCTTTTAGGCGTTAGTTTTTACAAAAAAAAAATTCAATTCCTAACTCTATTTCTACTCATTGAATATGTGTTATTTTGGTGTCAAATAATTTATTAACATTTGCTCTCATATTTTTAATGAGTTTGGGATTTTCCTTGTGTTAGGGCCAGATATAGGGACCCAGGGAGGCCTGCTGAACAAAAGTACCTTAATCCTGGCTGCGTTTGGTGCAGCCAAAACAATGCATCTGTGTTGATTCACACAATGGTGGAGATGTGCCTGTCCTGATCCACGCAGCAGCAGCGATGCGTTAGGTACGATGATGAGTGAAGTGCTGCAATGCTGATATTTGTCATTGTCATCGAGGATGCCATTGACGGGGACATAAAGACCTTGTGCCGGGAAGAGAGTGGCCCAGTGGCAGTTCTGAAGGGAATGTGTTGGGCCGATCCACGCAGCAGAGATGATGCGCTAGTTCTGATCTACGCAACAGGGGCGATGCACTGGTTCTGATACACGGGAGGGTGCAGATTCGACAGAGGATGCTTGGGTTTTGCTCGAGCAAGCACCTTAGGACCATTTCCAAGGGTATAAGACTGGGGTGGTATCGCTTATCAGGACAGACACACAGATGGCAATACTCAGGTGAAGAAGCAGGCCGGTTGGAGTTTTTTAATGCTCCTGAGACTTCAGATCAGGAGTTTAGCCAGCTAGCCAACTGAGTCTCTCTGGGTTCAAGTGATGCAAGTCCGGTCCTTTTCATCAAGGCAAGGGAACCGCAGGCATCTGGGCAGCACAGCAAGGCAGGAGTTCAGCAAAGCCGCAGTTTAGCAGAGTTGCAGTCCTTCAGCAGCACAGAAGAATCCTTCTTCCCGGCAGAGTTTTCACATGTCCTGAAGTGAACTGATGTTATGGTGTCAGAGGTCCAGTACTTATACCCATTTGGACCTTTGAAGTGAGGGAGATTTCAAAGACTGGTCTTTGAATTGTACAGAGGACCTCACTTCCTACCCTGGGCCCAGACTCACTACAGGAGAGTATGCAGCACTTTGTGTGGGGACAGAACACAACCTATTCAGGTGTAAGTGAAGCTGGGTCAAGCTCCTCCCTTCCATCCTCCTAGGATGGCCCATCAACTCACATCTACACTTCTATTGATGTGGCAGTCTAGGGGGGATACACAGAGCCCAGCTGTCACTCACCCCGTAATGATCAGAGAAAGGTAGCAGGCATCAAATAGCTAAAGGAAGAAAATGCCAACTTTCTAAAAGTTGTGAACAACAGGGGTTAGGTCCATAGACACGTGGTGGGGGCTAGACCCTATATTCAATCGCAATCAACACACAGTACCCACACCACAGTTACTCAATACGTGTTTTCAAAGGGTAAGAAACCAATTTATTGTCGCTTCCCTAGACAACAATACTTTGTGTCCATTATTTTATATCTTTTTCATATTTGCAAAAACTCATAACAGAAAAGAAAACAAATTGAAATATTTACAAGGCTAAATAGACTCTATACAAACATCAAAGACAAAAATTATTTACACATTAGAAAACATTTCAATATCAAGCATTACAAAAAATGATGATAATTATGTCACAAACAACAGTTATTATAATCAATTAATAAGAAAAGGTAAGTTTGGGGGAGAAAATAAGTGACTCAATAGCTTATAGACTTTCTAAAAGTGGCATTTCCTAAATTGTAATTCAAAATCTGACGGCACCATGAGTTCGAATTTTAAATTATGATGTCAGGTTTCGCATATATTTAAAGAAAAGTTCTTGTTGAGAAACTTTAAAGCCAATTTACAAAGTAATAATACTTATTTAACACATTTTACAGAACTGTGAATAATTTTACACCGTTTTTTTAAACATATCTGTTTATTTCCATACTTATGGTGTGAATTAACCTTGAGGGGGCCTGACAGTACATTGTTAAATTTGAAAGGTTCGACATTGGTGACTTAAAACCATGCAGTTGATCTTTAAGAACAACTTAAATAGATTCCATTTTAATATATGGCTTAATCACTTACATTGTCTGCCGCAGGACTGGCCAATCATATTTGCTTTTCAGTAGTATGCATAGTTGTAAGTGGTTGACAGGTTATTGGCGGACAGCCATTTTTACAAGTAGTGATTAGTTGGAATATGTGAATTAAAATAGGGAGGAACCTTTTAAAATATTGTTATCGAACGGAGGAAAGCGTTTTCCAATAAAAGCCTTAACTTTCATTGAACCTTTATTTCACTATAAAGACGTTAAAAAAAGACAGGTGGCCTTTTAATCCCAAAACTAGCAAACACCACATAAAAGTCAGACGTCCCATTGCTGAATAAAGGCAACTGAATCCCCTGCATATATTTCGTTTCCTGGGTTTCAGATATTTAAAACAGCACACTGTTTGCCTCCACATAATACTATGAAGAAATCACTGTACGTTACGATCATTATCTTTCTATTTTATTTGCCAGTAGCCTGGTGCTAACAAGTTGCCTCACCTGTTCATACAGACATCTCACCCGCTTTGATACTGTGGCCTCTCAGCTTAGGAAGATCTGAGAACAAATCCGCTTCCTACAGATGTCTCATGCATAGTTAAGTAAGCAGCATCATAATAGGCAGACACGCCTGTAACAAATCACGACTGCTTCATACTGTATTTTCTTTTGTTTGCGTGTTCAGTGGGGTGCTTGTTACTCATGCCGCGCGCTCTGCCTGCCAAGTGCACACTTCTATCAGCTCCAGTTTTCCACTAAAATGTCTGCCTTTATGTTGGTATTTTAGTCAGCGACAGCTATGTCTGTTACACATATCTGAACACTAGATCAAACAGATATTTCAAACATGGCTAGCGAACGTTAATAGATGAAGTCGCCTTCGAATACTATTTTTGACAGGCAGAACGACGGAAGGGGCGCTAAAGACGAAGATTAATAACGCCATTAAGTTCTTTTGTATTTTTTTTCAGTGACGTTGCTTGAAACTTTTTTTTGTTACTTTATGTGACAGCAACTGATGTTTTAGCCGCAGTATCGTACCACCTGCCCCAAAACTTGAAAAAAAGAAAGCATGCAGCAATTGACTCCCATGCCTGTATTTTGGGTTGGATTCAAATGCTCCTTCTATTTCAAAGGAGGTTTGATCTCCGCGGCAAAAAAAAACTATAAACAACGTATATATGAAGAACAAAAATGTAAAAATGTCTCCTGCTGGTGTGCACTGTGTACATTCAGATATTCACATGCAATTTAATAGCACGCAGAGAGCTGATAATTATTACCTCGTCGTAAAGCAGATGTCTCCTCGAGGGCAGGTGCAGGAAAGGTGAGCAGAGTCAGAAAACCCACATAAGAAACTAGTAGCCTCATCTTTACTTCTGCAGAAGGTCGTAGGGTGCACCTACTCATTAACTGACTGAAATCAGCTTTTTATTTGTGACGCTTAATTGATACACTTACCAGGTATTGCTGGTGTAATTACTGTGTAATTTCACCCCATTATACCGTCATAAACACAGGCCGCACGAGGACTATTTTTTTGCCTTTCTCGAGGATTCCCTTTCCTGCGGAGCGAAATCACTGCTTTGCATCCAGTCATCTGTGAGCCCTTATCTGCCAGCGGAGGCTTAGCTGGTCCGGTGAGCTGTCTTTCCACAGTTCTTTCTGCTTGGGGTGCGAGGGAAGGGGATGATGACTGCAGCATCCTCGCGCTCGCTTTGAAGATGCTGACGCCATGACACCGTTCACGGCAGAGTCAAAGACTCGTGTCGGTGTGAGAAAATAAATAACTTTGAAACTGTCTTTTTAAAGTGGGCCCTTCTATGATACATCGACTGTCCCGCCAGCTTAAATTTCTTACTTCCACTTTTACCTACCCAAGAGATATTGCATGGCAAATGACGAGGAATGCGGCCCTGCACTGGCCACCTGCACAACACATTCCTGTCAGCAAAGTGAGCACGTGCCTCCATGCTGGACCCATAAAGAATCGGACAACCAGGCCCTGTTTATGAGTAGAGGGCTGAATTTATTTATTTATTTATTTATTTATGAAGCTTATAGAGCGCGCAGCTACCTCCGATGGAGGTGTCCCGGCGCTAAAATTACATGACTGTCCCCATGAGGAGTAACCAAGATCATATCTTACAGAGAAAAAGGGGAACGGTGAGGAGTAGGTAGTTCCAAGTCCTACCGCCTAGTGAACAGCCAGGTCTTGAGTTTGCGGCGGAAGGCTGGCTCAGATTCGCAGAACCTGAGGTCAAGGGGGAGGCTATTCCAGAGCTTGGCGGCAGTGACGGTGAAAGATCTGCCGCCAGTCCGAGAAAGCCTGAATCTAGGAACCAACAGAAGACGGAGGTTATTGGATCTAAGATGTCTGGCTGAAACAGAGATCTTGAGACGCTTTTTCAGATAAAGTGGGCCAGTACCATGGATAGCCCGAAATGTCAGGGTCATGATTTTAAAGTCTATACGTCGTAAAATGGGAAGCCAATGGAGTTCTTCTCGGTAGGCTCTAACTGAAGTACGGGCAGGGATGTTCCCGATGAGCCGGGCTGCCGCATTTTGGACCATTTGCAGGCGGTCAATAAGATAGTGCGGGGCACCTGCATATAGACTATTAGCATAGTCCAGATGGGTGATGATAAGGGCCTGGACTACGGTTTTGCGTGAGGATAGTGGGAGGAAGGGGAAGATTTTTCTAATCATGCGGAGTTTAGAGAAACAGGCCCCTACCACTTAGTTAACTTGGGCATTTCCGGACAAAGAGTTGTCAAAAATAAAGCCCAGGTTACGAGCTGCCTTCACGGGAGAGGGATTCAGAATGGTAGGCCACCAGAGGGTTGCAGGGGGGGGGGATTTTTTACTAAAAAAGAGAACCTCGGTTTTGTCGGTGTTAAGGGCAAGGTGATTGGCTGACATCCAGGAGCATATGTTACCAAGGCAGTTTCTGAATTCCAAATCCGATGTTCAATAACAGGAGTCTGTGAAGGCGTTGGAATTAGGAGTCATCAAATGCAGTAATTATCTAACGTTCCCCTCAATTTTTCCTCAGTGAATGTCAGCAAGTCTAGCCTGCCGGAATGTACTAAGGAAAAAGTGAGGAAAAACACGGATAAATGCAGTAATAACCAGTGGTCGAAGTGGGGGATGGGGGGGGGGGTGAGGTAGGGGAACTGTGGGCGGAGAATCAAAGGGCGGGAATAACCCAAGGATTGAATCAATGGGCGGAGCCAGAGGTGTGGCCAGAATGCCCTAACATGCCGATTTCTAGTATGTGTTTGGCATTTCACTGCCCAGTTTAATCAACCAATCGATACACACTATAAGGTTATAATGAGTTATTGACATTAAAACACATTCACAGCACCACTCATACCAGTGTAGGGTGTCAGAGCACTTTACATCACACACATTACTCAGAGACAATCAATATGTGTGTAAATCCCTGTATAGAAAATGTTACATAAGACTAAGGACTACAAGGTGTAGGAGTCACATGACAACCATACTAGTAGGTCTTATAGTTAAATAGTGATTGGTCTGGAGAAACACAAACTCAGAATTTAAAACGTAATACCATAGTTGGGGGTTCTCTTTAATAATCAGAATTGATTTCTGTCCAAAAGAACACTTTTTGAAACATTAGGATAATCAAAGACTGGGGGAAAACATAATTCTCTAATTTATACCTTGCAGTTTGTATGCAGCTCTTAGATGAAAGTTAATAGCTCACTGTTCCATGTTAGTATTTCTATAAACTGCAAGTAACAAAAGGATCTCTCTGACAAAAGCAGTAGCCCACTGACCCATTTACATTATGTGCACTTTGTGATCTGCATGGTACATGTTCTTTGCAGCAGGCACATTAACCCTTTGAGCTACCTTTCCATGAATCAAAACTTCCACTAGACAAAATGATCTCTCTCTAGGAAGAACATTAAACACTAGTCATCATGACATTTTTATTGTTGCCGAAAATTGCTGGAGGCCAGGAAGGAGGCAGCAAACGCTTTTAAAACCTTAATATACTTGCAAACATAATGCCCACACCCAAAGTCAGCACCCGGTGCGGTCACACTGGTTGAACTGCCCTAGAGCTTGCCCTTCTCAGGGGTCCTGTGACCACAGTGACACAGGGTCAGGGTCTAGGCTTGCTGCTTCATAGGCCTGCCCGCAAGACAGGAGGTGAACTTCAGTATGGATTGTGGAGGACAAACCTTGAATGTTAACCCACACTTGCCAGTGCTAGGGTCCACCTGCTGGTGCTAAGACACCAGGGCTTCTAAGGTCTTGCAAAGCCTTCTAAGGTCTGGCATGAGATTGTGCTCTCTCAGGAGAGTGGTCTGGTGTACTGGTTATTAAGGCTGAACCTGGTTCCCCAGTACCAAATTCAGAAGCTCTGGCCATAGTGCCACATCCTCTCTCCCACTGAACACCGAACTGCCCCACTGAGAAAAACTGACACTGCCTTCAACTACAACCCAATTGCTGCCGACTATAAACACCTGAATGTGGCTCAATTTAAATGACGCACTAGACAAGAGAAATATGCGGCCTACAACAAAAGTAACAACATCCTGGAAAAAGCAAACACTCATAGGGAATGCAAAATTTAGCAAACCATGTGAAATGTTAGCAGGAACATGGTTACCATAACGCTTTTACACTCACTATTCAGAAATCAGTGAGTGCTTTTGCCTGAAAAGTTAAGGTCATGACTACAGGGCCCTGAATGGACCCATTACAATGTCCATTGCTTATATCCTTACAAAATGTAAGCAGCATGGTAAAAAGACCACATCCCTGGCGCAGAGCCGCAGTGCACATCTTTTTTTCCAATCCACACATTGCAGTACCTCCAGTATTGGTGCACTAGTTGCAAGCCCAGTGAAAACAAAGACAAGAAAACAAAAATAGCGCTTGACTGGCAAACTCTGTAAAAATGGCGCCAATGTGTTTGGGTGTGAATAAAATCAATCTGGCCAGTTTGCTACCACTCCGTCTTACTTTATTTGCTTGTTTTTCAAAATGTTAACCAAGTCAAGTCAAGTCAAGTCAAAGTCCACTTTATTCGATTAATTAAAATCATAAAAGTATTCTACAAACATATATCATACATTCAAAATGTCTTAAAATCAATTAATACAGTATTAAACATTAAGTGGAATTAAAAGGCAAGTAAAAGGGCATTATTTACACAAAATTCATTACAGTTTGCGCTCAACAATACAGTAGACATGAATTTAGGTATCTGTCCTCAATTGTAATTCCAATCTTAACCTTGATCTCTTACATCTAACAGATGCAGCCAAAAAACTAGCAGTGCAATACATAATTACAGGGGAATTCATCATCTGTAAATATAACAGTGCAAGCTTGTACTGCGTGAAGCCCATCTCCTTCAGGATTGGTTTTAAATATCGAATGCGAGGTTCACAATAAAAAGAACAAAATAACAAAAAATGCGCATTATCCTGGGTTGAAAAACCATCACATTTACATGGGGACGACTCCTCAAGCTTACACCAATCTTTCTCGTCCCACAGAACCATATAAATTTGATTAAAGCGGAACTTAGACAGTAACCACCTATGAAAAGAATTAGTGACCACTGCCAGGTAAGGAGCCAATTCAGATGATAGGGTTATCATTACATGTGCCCTCACTGAGGGTTTACATAGCTCATCCGCTTCGCGCTCGGCCATGCGTAACCTGATGAAATTGGTCTTCACCCACATTAAGTCAGCTTTACACAGGGAATCCGGACTATCAAAGATTTCAGGGCGTCCCAGCTTTGCGGCCAGGGACTCAACATATGACAACCACTGAATATCCCTCCTGTGGTCTAATTTAAGACAATCTTTAATGATCCTGTGGTTAAGGCTAAGGTTCGGATTTAGCCAGAGCTTAATCCACATCAGAAGCGGAGCTAGATTAATTATATCTAAAATATAACCCAGACCCAGCTCAAGATGTAAAGAATGAGTAGCAGTCGACTGGGGTAGTCCCAGCAAAGAACGAAGAAATTTGTTTTCCTCTATCTGAATGCATTTAGAATTAACATATCCCCAGACTGCAGCCCCGTATCTAGCAATTGCGGCGGTCTTGGCTTTGTAAATGGCCAGGATAGCTTCGATTGGTTTTCCACCCAATCTCTTTGCGAACCCCAGGATTGCAGAGTATGAACTTCTCACCGCGTTCGCTTTTGATGTTAACTGCGGTGTCCAAGTTCCCCTTTGATCAAAAATAACTCCCAAATAAGTAAAGACTTTAACGCTTGTGATGACCTCACCTTCGCAGAAGAAGGTTTTTTCTTTAAATTTGCTGCATCCTGCTGACATAGTGTGCGATTTATTTTTATTAACCACCAGGTCAAGACTGGACATAAAGTTACCGAATGAGTCAAGTAACTTTTGCAGGGCAATTGGGGTCCTGGCTATTAGCACCGCATCATCGGCATAGAGGAGCACCGGAATTGGTGCACCCCCCATGCTCGGAATATCCTTTGTGGCTGCCATTAAGTCATCCTCCAAAGAATTCACGTATAACGTGAATAACATTGGCGCCAGTATACATCCCTGACGGACCCCTCTAGTTGATCTAAAGCTCTCTGTACACTTTCCGTCAGTTGTCATTCTGATGCGGGCTCTCAGATCTTTATGGAGCTCCGCCAGAAAGTGTACCAAGGAGCTATCGAGGCCCATCTTCAGAAGCATTGCCCACAGTCTAGATCTATTGACAAGATCAAAGGCTGTGGACAAGTCCATGAAGCCAAGGAATATACTTCCCCCTTTTGCTCTAGTATATTTGGAAATTATGAGGTGGAGATTGAGGCATTGATCCTCTGTACTCCTCCCTGTCCTAAATCCATATTGTGCCTCGGACAGAATATTATTCCCCTTGGCCCAAGCGGCTATTCTCGCCAGGACAACCTTCCCTAAAATTTTTACCGAGGAGTCCAGCAACGATATTGGTCTGTAGCATCTTGGGTCTGCTCTCTGCCCTTTTTTAAATATTGGTACTATCGTAGCTAAAGACCAGGTCTGAGGGAATCCCACTGCAGCAGAAGCATTAAAAACTTTCACTAAAATATTGGCCCAAAACAGCGGATTTGCCTTAAACATATCCGCTGGCACTCCATCGGGACCCGGGGCCTTACGTCCTGCCGTGTCCTCTATGGCTCTAAGTACCTCAATTGTATCAAAACTCACAGGCTCCAGGGGAATCTCAGTAGTAGGGACTACAAAGGGTTCCAGCTCCCTATTACTATCATAAATTTTTTCAAAATGGCTAAGCCAGTCTTCCTCTGATATATTAAGTTCCAGTGCAGAGTTTTGGTCACCTGAAAGTAGGGGAGTGTTAATAATTGACCAAAACTTAGCACTGTTTTTTAGGGTGGCTTTATCCATTAATTCTTCCCAAGCATTACTCTTTAGTTCGTTTTTGCGCAATTTAGTGGCCATAGTAAAATCCTTTCTTAATTGCGTAACTAGCGCTTTGTCCCTTGGGCGAATATTCAGTGCTTTCTTAAGGCGGTTATGTGCTTTACTACAATTATTATCGAACCAGCCTTTCACCGATTTATGTTTACCCCCCTGGCTTTTAGCTGTGAGGCTAGTAGCCACAAACCGGCAAATACCTTCAAAGGACGATATAACCTCCTTGTTCCCGGCTAACGGGTTGGCACACACATTAAGCTCTTCAGAAACTGAAGAGGATAAATTTAAGAAAAAATTTTCAGGTACTACCATTTCCCATTTGATTCTTCTCCCCTGATCCTTAACCTTTAATGGCAATGTAGACCGGGGGGTATCAGATGATTTAAACAAGAAAGAGCTATTTACTAGCTCCAACCCCACAGGATTATGATCACTCATTGGCATAGCGATTGCATTATATGAAATCACATAATTAAGAAAACCTAATGAAACAAAAATAAAATCAATTATCGAATCACTAGCCCTTCCCGTGTAAGTGGCAACCCATGTACTCTTATCATAGAACTCTGGTTCGTACAACTCATTTTCCCGTAATAAATTTTCGAGCACCAAACCCTTCTGTGTATGTTCTAGGTGAGGGGGGGAAACACTATCAGGCCCATCTTCATCCGCTAAGGCACAATATGAACACAAATGTACATTAAAATCGCCCATTAATATAAATCGACACAAAGTGGTTTGTTTGTCCTTGTAAAGACTTAAAAAATCTGCTAACCATGCAAAATGCACAGTTTCTGGGTGACCATTCGGTGCATTATAACAATTAACAAGAAGCAATTTACAGCCATCATCCAAATTTATCTCTAGGATAAGGAAATTGTGAGAGGCACAGTCAATCAGAGTAATTTTGCCCTTGATGTTCACCGATACCAGCGTCAAAAGTCCTCCTTTATTCCGGCCTGCGGGGGAAGGCAAGGCAGGTACAAAATAAGAAGTAAAGCCATCCAACCAATAGTCACACTCCATGTCCCAAGTCTCTTGAATAGCAATGATATCATGGAGCTTTACAAAGTTCTCCCAAATTGGGTCTCCCCTCTTCGACCGTAAACCAGCAATATTCCAGGATAACAATCTGACCGTATACCCTTTAACTGTTGTGATCTCAGTTAAACTATTACAGTCCACAACAGAAGAAGGTACAGGAACCGTAGGTGTTGATTCCACTGAAACGTCGTCCACTGTACCCTCTCCAGCACCACGTCAGTCGCAAAGATCGAGACCTGAGAGAGCGTCAAATCTGTTGTGAGTTGCAATAGGGGGTCCAAAAGTAAAGAGATTATCGCATCCCTGAAACGGTCTTTGGGTAGCCGATCTTGGCCCCACCGGGGTAAATGGACTCAGTCTTTGCCTGGGCGAAGAGGCTGAATTGATATGATTGTAAAAATACCCTAACGGGCGCACTTGAATACCATTGCTGTCCTCCATCAGTGATGCTGCCCGTAGGAGGACTGTGGCCACATGTTGTGGGTATTTAAAATTCACAACCACACAATCCCCTCTACAAGTTTTCCTCGAAGGACCAATCCAATTTACCCTCCTGGTCGTGATAATGTCTCCGGCAAATTTAGTAGGGAAACCACATTTGGAACTCAGCCAAGCCACCACTTTGTTTTTGAGGGAATCATGAGCTTCCTCGTGTGGTTCGGTTGAGCCTGGGATATAAACTGGGGCATTTGCCAACACAACGACATAGGGGGCGCAATCCGGGGGTAGATTAGTAGAGTTGATCCGCCTACTTTGTATGGCATTTGTATTATGTGAAAGACCTGGCCTCTGCTGTCTCGCAGCCGTGTCTACTGGCAAGGGACAAGTAGCTGAAGGGGCAATAAGTTTGTTATCCGCCCTGTTAACCTGAGGGATCATATGAGATGGTTTGGAGTCTTTAACAGCATTTTTCCCTACAGCCCCAGAGCTCGCTGTGCTAGTTAAAGGGAGTGGGGGATTAACCTTAGCTAGATTGGCCAGCCGCTGTTCTAACAGACCTCCTAGTCTTGTTATCTCCGCATAAGCGGTGTCCAGTTTGACTGCTAGGGAGTTGTGGTAATCCTTAAGTTTTAGATCAATAGTGGCCTCTATGGTTTTAACTAACAAACCAAACTGCTCAGGGCTCAAGGTAATACATGATTCTTTTTTACTCTCTGCATTCAGTGTCACCTTAGGGGAGGTGTGACTATCAGGCAAGTGAGTGTCCCCTCTTCTCCTATAGGTGATCTTGCCCCCCCTCTTGCTTTGCTGCTTTCTACAGGTTCTAACAGGTCACACACTTTTATTCTCTTCCGCTACCTCTACCTCTTCCTCAGAGTCAGAGTCAGAAGATGATTTGTCAAGCGTTATTGTATCGGGGGCCTGATGGATCGAAGCTACTACTATACTAGCTACATTAGGTCCACCTAGCCCACACTCAGTGCTATTTTCAGTCTCTGGTGTCGCCTCCGCCGTAGATAATCCTACTGAAATAGGATCATGTTCTAGAGAACCACCTTTGCCCAATGAAGCCCTTCTATCATCGTTGATTTTGTTCACCATTTTGACGAGGAAATTGTTCATAGAGCCTGCCCCCGTGACCACCTTATCTTTCTTTGTACCTGACATATGGGAAGTTTATACGGTGTTTATTTACAACTTTGCCTTTGCCTAGGTGTCACCCAGAGAAATACGACCAGTTTATTGAGATATATGCCAGGAAATCCCTCAGCCTTATCCAACACAGCTCCACAAAAGTTGGAAAGCACGGTTTGCTACTTACAAGGTCTCTGGCCCAGCCCAGCCTCCTCCTGTCTCTGACGGCCTCAGACGGCCCGCCCTCTGCCCGGGCTCCGCCCGGCGTCGCCCGCGCGCGTCCCGCGACGCGGAAGGGTTGTCCCGCCTTTGTAGCGCCTCCGGGCGCGAAGACAGCGGGAAACCGGAAGTCCACGCAAAGCCCGCTGGGAGCTGTAGTCTCCAGCCGCCGTAGAATGGTGATGGCGGCGAGACCTACAGCGTTCCAGACCCAGGGGCAGAGGCTGCGTGTGGCGTGCTGTCCAGAAGGTAAGTGTGGCCAGTAGACCCCCCAAAATGTTAACCTTTTATTCCAGATGATGCACTTTGGAGTTAAAATGTCAGAAAAATTCATTTCCAGCAAAACTGTTTTTCTTTTTTGGATCCATTTCACAGGGGAGCAAATAAAAGAAAGGAGAGGAAAGAGAGTGAGAACCCGGCCTTTAAGTCACGGTTTTCAGTAAGAGAAGAACTGCCAGACAGAAAGAGAGGGAAGGAGGAAAGTGTGGGGGGGGGGGACACCTGAAGTGGCAGAGCAGAAGTGGACACTGTATTTTTCTTCTCTGGGCAAGTCCTGTTACTTCTCTGCCGCCCATTGTTGAACTCCAGGAGCGCTGATCTTTATTTATAGGCAATGGCGATTTCTTGCATCCTGGGACGCATTTTCAAATTTTAAAAGTAGGGGAACGGAATCCTTGGAATTGAAGAAGTAGCGGCACGCCGTGCCCTGCCGTTGCCGCCCACTTCGACCAGTGGTAATAACTACATATTTTTGATTACAATTTGCCATTTTCTGAGTTTAAACACAGAATATGAGGTATTTCAAATACGCAATGATTATCACACCTGTCGTATTGCCAGTTGCAGTCATTACCTCACCAAGTTCAGGCCTACCCACAATCTGGAGTGGCTAGTACCCTTTAAAAGTGGTGGGGTAAGCAAAGTGCGTCACCACTTCCATAAAAACAAAATTAAACAATCCCTCCCTCCAAAAGCCAAACAAAAAAAAAACTTCCTCCAAAAGCCAAAATACAAACAACCCCTCCCTCCAAAAGCCAAAAATTACACATAATCTCATTCATTACACATTTAATTGAAATAACAGTAAGTGTTACTTACCCATGGGCTAAGAGGCATCCTCTTTAGTCTTCTCCTGCAGTCTGTGGCAGAAACAGGTCCCCTAACCAATCCAGACACTGCTCTCATGCTTTTAACGATCATGAGAAGAGCACCAAGATTGGATAGAGTGGGTTGCACCGATGCTCCACCAGGCCTTGGAGACCTATGCATGGTCTCCACCCAGCTGTTTAAGACATCGGAGTGGAGAACTACAAAGTGCCCTTGTCAGGAAGACCGTCATAACACAGACGGCCAAACTGACATGCGTCCTTTGCAGGGTCTGACCTGTCCTACATGATAGCAATTGGCCACAGTCGGGACACGTCCCCATTTCCCCTGGCACAGTGGCAGGCTGGCGGTGGCTGTTGCAAGCCGCACTAAGTGTGAACAAGCATTTGCAATGCAATAGGTCTCACATTTATGCAAGTTTAAGCTATTGGCATTGTAAATGATAATGCGTTTTATTTATGTTTAAAAACAAAAATAAAAGCCATTGTCATTTACAATGTCAACAGCTCATAGTCGCCTACATACGAGACCTATTGCATTGCAAATGCTTGTTTTAGTTTGAAAGCTTTATTTGACAGAATAAATTAGTTTAACAGCTTCTGATACCATATACTAGGGACTTATAAGGGGAAAAGTCTTTGCCAATTTGGGATTACCAAGTTGAATATAACAGTGTTGGGAGAGAGCACAGGCCCTGGGGTCTGGGCCACAGACTCCAGTGCACTGTCAGAGTCATAACCATCAGCATTTGGAGAAAAAAGTGGAAGAGGGAGACCATAAAAAGACTACACCCTCCTTTTAAAATGTGCTGTTATCAGATTCACAGTCCCATCCAGCCATGGTCTGAATATATCAATACAGAGACCCCATATTTCATTTTCTAATTCCTGATGAAGTAGTGTTGGCGAATCCCAGTTGGTTCAGCGTCTCCCTGCTTCGTTTCTAGGATGAAACGAGGCAGTGATATATGCCTTGGGATGTGCTTGTGTCTACTGGGCACAAAAAGTGTAAAACGTTGAGACATCCTTAGAGTTTGCTGGAGTGTAGACGGGATTGAAAATCCTTTAGGTGGTCTTCCTGCATCTGCCAATCTGTATATACACCTTATATAGGTATGCTTCTAGATGTTGTTTGATCTCTAAATCCATGCCATAGTGAAAAGTACAACGTCCAACTCTCCCTGCAAAGATGAGAGATTTGTTTCCTTGGTATCAACCTAACAAGGTCAATGGTCCCAACTAGGTTGGATCACAGCAATATCACCTACCATCTACCTATGACATAGATGAAAGAACTGCAGAGGATCAACCATCAGTCAGCAAGGGAGTGCTTGGACCGGAAACAGAATGCCCACATCAGCTGTACCTTCCATCATTTGGCCATCTACCAGGTGACTGATGGATTTAGTCAAGCTGCCCCCCTGCTAGGTGCCTATAGGCAGTCGAAGATACGGGTACACTGCTCAACTGTGCCAAAGACAGCCCGGGTGGAGGAGGCATGGTGGACTAACCCTCAAAATGCAGAAATCTCAGTTACACATGCCAGGAGGGATTCAGTGGCGAGATGGCCATCAAATGTACACAAGTTAAAGGAAGGCCTGGTAATTCTGATCTTCAAAGCTGCTTTAAAACATGACAGTCAGAAAAAAACACGCTCCCCAGCTCTGAACCACCTGCTCCCTGAATGGAACCATTTCCATCCCACGCAGGAAGGCCGCAATGGACCACAGGGTGCATTGCCATTTTGGAAACCTCGCCAGAAGGAGCTTCGTGTTAGTAGTTCCCACCGTGTCCTGTTATCCATCGCCCGGCGCTGTGAAGTGGTTGGCAACTGACTGGCATAGGCACTATACAAGACCAATGAGTAATAAATCAAGTTCACAAGTGCCCTTTGTGGATGAAATTAAAATCAAACGTTTAGAGAACTGTGATGATGGGCAACCAAAGGGAAGCAGGTTTTATTTTCAGGAAAAAAGGTTCTGAAAAAAGTTTGTGCTTTTATTTAGACATGTGTTAGACCGCTATGGATCGCTGTGCGTTCATGCAGCATTTTATGCAGATAGCGCAGATTCGGCCCATTAGGCATTATGTGCTTTATATGAGCACCAGATCAAATGACACACCTTGTAAAAATACAGAAAAAGGATTTACAGGCACGATGACACGATGGAAAGTGGTATTTTGTTAGGAACGTTTTTTATTTGGAAGTACTTGCCAACACGCACAATTCTTTCCAAAGTTGTATTCTGCTCGGTAGAGCAGTCCCTGCTATTCCCAAGAATGCGGTAGTGCCGTATGTAGAATTCTGCAGGGGGTCCGGAGGGTGGTCTTGCCAAGCCCTGTGTGCAGTGTCAGGGGCTGGAGTAAGGGTGGGAGGTGAGGGGGGCTCATGGTTGAGTCTGGGATTTCTCTGTAATAGTTGCCGCAGCTGTGGTGTTCACACTGTGTCTGAACAGCTCGAACAATGCACTGGCCTCTTCTCCTCCTTGCCGGGCTCTCCAGCTCTTCCTGCTCGCTCATGGTGGGCACAACCCCCTAACCCGCCACTGTCACCAACAGCATGCAGAGCTGCCTCACCCCGACAGGGGGAACCAGCGCGCTGTGGCGCACAGAGCGGGCCAGTGGGAGGGCCCGGCCCTTTGTCTCTGGTGGGGTCCGGAGGGGCGTGGTAGAGGCTGAGCAGGAGAACAGTGCCCAAAGCCCACTGCTGCCAAACCAGGTAAGAAAGGTACAGAGCCACGCCTTGTGCACCGAGCTGTGCCACCCTGCCCACCGTGAGCTGCACTGGTCTAGTCAAATGCACTGCCCAGCGTTCAATGCAGGAAGGATGCACAGAAGAGATGATTGCGGAATATAGATATAGGCACGGACTGCGGGAGGGGGTGGGGACGCATGGGAAGAAAATAGTGCTCACAATCTAATTAAAACATACTGTGCAACACTAGAAGTAAAGGGGCCAGTAGCCATGGAAGCATACAAATGACGACATGGCCGTCATAAGGAGGGACTAATAAGCCTAAAACCAATCAAAAGGCAACATTTAGGAACAACAAAGACACAAGCAAATGAAAAAGATGGGCGGAGAGTGGGCGGAGCTTCCCCAGAGCTTCCACTCCATTCTGAAAACTGCATGCTTCGCATAGCGAGCAGCGCATGCGCGCTGCCGCTATAGGCTCAACCCAAAAATGAAATGGCAATGAAATCATTGCAATTTTATTTTCAACACTTAGGGCCTGATTCTGATGCAATTAGGAAAGCCTCCTAATGGCATTTGCTCCTTCCAACTCGGATCAGGAACGTGTCTTCCCTACCCAGGGCCTAATTATGATGGGGTTTGGAACATATGCTCCCATTGAAGTCAATGGGAGTCCAACCAAATCGTATCTGGAAGCATCCGGATGCATTGTACTTCGTTAGTCGGACTCTCCCGATCGAGTGGGTCGGAAACCATTTCCAAACCAATTCGGTTGGAAAGATTTCCAACCCGCATCAGAATCAGGCCCTTAGTGCACTTGTCGCGAGTGGGGGGGGGCAAAGTTTCCCCACTTGCCTAAAGAAACCACTGGTGCCTTCAATCGGGGACAAATGGTAATTGAACTGTTTTGCAGCTGTTTTTCAGTTGCTGGCTAAGGATTAAAGAGCTTGCTATTCTTCAAGCATTTAGATACAAATAAACAGATCTTGCCTTTACTGGTGTTCACAGAGAGATTGATGAGTGTGGACATAGTATGCCAGCTCACCATCACACTAGCACACCAAGGAGGAGGAGGGGCCATGAATCACGAGGGCTGTTTGCTCCATCATTGCCCTGCAGGACGCTGCTATCCCGGTCCGACCTGGCCCTGCAGTTGCTCTACCAGCTGGCCGCTTTTCCCCTGACCCGACCTGGCCTGATCTGGCCTGCTGTATGCCCAGACTAGCTTCGCTGGTAGTTGAGGGGCTGACCGTGATGCCGTCATTATCCTCAACCGTTGCCCTTGTTTTCCGGGTTGTCAAATGATCAATACGCCAATAAGCCATCAAAATGTTGTCATGACCCCACTAAGACACCCCTGCTTGCTCCTCAACAACATTGGCAGGGTGAAAACAAGGAGAACAGGGAGAGCACAGGACATCTGAATGCCCAGACTGAGGTAGGCGAGCATGGGTACAGAGGCCCTAAACCGTGAGGGGACTTTGTAGTGGTCAGCAACATGAGCCAGCAGTGTGACCAGCAAAGTTAGGCTGCTCTACTAAAGGCTAGAGGGCCTAGCACTGGTCATATTTTAGAATGCTCTGACAAAACTGTGTAAACTATGCCTATTTTTCCTGATTGTGCCTATTGTGCCTATATCCCCCCAACTATTCAGATCACCTGAGTCCATCCAGATCACTTAGTCCGCCCTGATCGAACCAGGATAAGGCCTTGTGGTAAAACCTAGCTAAGGGTCTTGTGAGACTCGTTGGCCATTGATGGTTTCTGAAAAGTGGCAAAAAGCATCAGAGGTACTTCAGAGGCTCCCAAGACAAAGCAGCATTTCCTGAAGAGGGATAGGTCTATAGCATCAGTATCTATATTGGTGTGGTGACAGTATTAGTTACTGCAACTGTAGCATTGAGCAGTGGGGGAGCTGAGATGATATGGTCAGGTCCAGGTGCAGTTTGCAGACCCCACATGAGCTTTCCTGACTTTTTGCACATCCTTTTTTTTTGTTGCAATTTTTATGCAAGGAGTAAACAAGCATTACAAATACATGAAAAGAAGAAAATAGATAAAACACATTTACATGGGGTCAGAAAAAAATGTGTATATCATACAACAACAAGAGAAGAAAAAAACAAAAAAACACAGCAATCATGTGGCTAATCCATTCTGTTACAGGGGCCCACAACCTTGCCCCAAAAAGTCTCTTCCTACTCCCCTTAGTCTTATAAATAGCAGCTTTCCTGCCCGCTTTGCGGGACGATATACAAGGCGGGGTATCACTGGAGTATACTGGACGGCGCTTTTGGGCCCCCTTCTGGAGCGACTTAATGGGACCTTGTTTGGTCTTAATGTGCAGTTCGGCACATGTGCTTGAAGATATTGATTCACGCAGCGATTGTACCCTGAGTTCTTTTACGCGGCCGGCCCCATGAGGGTTGTAGGCTTATCGCTGTGTCAATGTGACCCTTTTCTTTTGTGTGTCTCAACCTGAGACTTAATAAAAAAAGATGTTGACATAAATAGCAGCTTCCAAATTATACATCGCCAGCAGTCTTGCCTGCCAAGAAAGAAATGTGGGAGGGTCAGAAGAAATCCAGTCCTTCGTAATACAGGCTCGTGGAATTGCCATACAAATAAATACAAAAGCAATTGTTGTTTTGGATGTAGATAAAACTGGTTCTGTCTGAACTCCTGTCAGCACTAGCTCCCCAGTAATGCAAATTGGTATGCGAATTAACAATGCCAGAGAATGTTCAACAGCCGTAATGAAATCCAATAATTTAGGGCACGAAAAAAACATATGAAGCACGTATGCCGCCAAGGCCCCACATCTGCTACATTTGGTTCCAGCGCCAGTGCCCCATTTTGAAATTTTACCAGGAGTATAATACATATCATAAACAGACATATAATGTTGTGCCTGCATCCTCCCTGTCAATAAAACGTGGTTTACTAATAGTATAGAATTAGTTAAATCTATCCCTTCTATATTTAGCTTGCTTGCCCACTTCTCTTGGCATTACTCTAGATCCGATGGAAATAGCTATATCAAATTAGAATACAAAAACCAAATAGGAGTTCGTTTCTCCAAAAGATCTATCAATGGGAAATTTCCAAATTGGGCATCTAAGTCCAGTCCTAGCGTATTCAAAAAGCTTCGGATTTGCAGGTATTTAAAAAAGTCCTGTCTTGGCAAGCCAAATTGAGTTTGGAGATCTGCAAAAGCTGGTAAAATACCTTGAGGACAAATATCTCCTAAGCGACGGATTCCCTTCTGATGCCACCGATATACAGTTTGGTCTCTAAATATAAAAGGGAGAGCCCCAACAGTTTCTAAGGGGTGTAAGCATTCAAATTCATAAGGCCTATGTGTCGCTTCACATGTTTCCAAACCAAAAAGGCGGCATTTACATTTTTAAATGTCGTTTTTTTTATAATAGCTGGGTTCCAAAACTTTGACCAGACAAGAGTTAGCTGCTCCCCCCAACCCAAACTCATAAACTGAGGGGGAATGACAAGGCAAAATAATACCTCTATCTCCGACTATCATAGGGGAAATAAACTGTAGGACAGCCGACCAATAATATAACAAAAAATATGGAATACCCCAGCCCCCATCAGATCTAGGCAAAGCCATCTTCTTATATGCCCTTCTATGCCTTTTATATCCCCAGAGGAATCTAGAGCAAGTGCTTTCAAGTTTTTTGAAGCAAGATGCTGGAAATTCGAGCGGAATAGTTCTGAAAAAATAAAGAAATTTGGGTAAAACAAGCATTTTTAAAATATTCGATCTACTATGCAATGAAAAGGAAAGATGATCTATTCGTTGTAACATAGAATTCACCTTGTTTATTACCGGATTAATATTCAGCTCTGGAATCTTATCAATTGATGAGGAAAGCTTAACCCCTAAGTAAGTGGCTTCTGCAGCAGTGGATATGCCCTCTGGAGGGGTACCACCAATACATACGATCTGTGTTTTTGTAAGATTTAGCTTATACGGGAAAGAGCCCAACTCTAAAGCCAGTTCTACAATTGTTGGCAGTGTGGAAACTAAATCTGTAGTGACAACAACGATGTCATCCGGGCCATACCTCTATATTCTATATCATGAATCTTAACTGGTTTAATATAATCAGAATAATTTAATTTGGCCCAAAAAAAATCAATATAAAGACCAAACAATAAAGGCAAACAGGGACAACCTTGTCGCGTACCCCGGCTGATTGAAACCGGGCCTGATTCTCTACCATTTAAACAAATACAAGTGGTGGGGAGATGATATAAAGACTGTAAGGCTTGCACCATGACCGTACCAAACCCCTTCATATGGAGCACTTCCCACAGATATGGCCAGGCCACCCAGTCGAATGCCTTCTCGGCATCCAACAGGGTGATTCTGATCATATTATTTGTGGCTTCTGCCCAATCCATCATTGCTATCAAGCGCCGGACATGATTAGCAATATCGCGTCTAGGGATAAACTCATGTTGGAATTTTGATACTAAAGTTGAGATAATTCTAGAAACACGCCCGGCCAAGATTTTAGAATAGATTTTATTAGCGGCATTAATTAGTGAAATTGGACTGTAAGAGGAGGGTGAAAGAGGAGATTTACCCTTTTTTAAAAAGACCAAAATGGTGGAATTCTGCCAAGACATCGGGGGGAGCCACTTTGTGCACATAAGAAACTTTCCAACATTTGTTCTTTCAAAGATGGAAAGAAAGTTCTAAAAAATTCAAGGGGTATCCAATCTGGTCCCACTGCCTTTCCGACTTTTTGCATATCCATATCCTCCTGCAAGACAGAAAAGTCTATAAGAGCCAAAAATTGCTCCAGCTTCCTCAACACTGATGGAATTAATACGGAGTTCTAGGCTCTCCCGTGGGACCTCACAACACCTAAAATAATAAAGATGGCACCTAAGAAAGCGGAAAAGAAAAAAGGTGGAAAAACCTATTTTAGCATATGACCTCTTCTCAGGACCCAAATGCCTTCACAGCTCCAAGGCAGGGGCCTTCCTTGGCCAAAGGCACGGGGGCTTCACTCAGGTTTAATAGCGATGATGCTACTCATCCCTTCATAGTGGACTTCTTTAGATTCCCAGAAAACTCACTAAAAATGGATGGAATGCTAGCAAATATCTCAAATACATCAGTGATAAGTCTCACTTAGGTACATCCCACTGCTAGTATCTGTTCAACCTCCGAGGGAGTGGTCCCTGGACAACCGAATATAATTCTGTCGGAAATATAAGAAAACAAAACCTTAGATAGTGCTGCAATATCAGTTACTGAGTTAGGCTCTCACACAATGGTTGTAAAGGTGCAAGTCCATATTAATTCAGGAAGTTGCCCCTCAAACCCCCTTCAGCCAAGGGTTGCATTGCAGTTAGAACTGGTACAGCAAAATTCCCTGAATGTGACACTGAAAGAAGGCAGCATGACCATCATTATAAACAAAGAATCAAAAGGAGGGAGTGAAGAGGTAGTGCTAGAAAGCACTCAGGTGGGCGCATTATTATCGCCCAGGACATGACAAGATCTAAGCGTGGATAAATCTGTCATAGTTTTCTATTCAAACCAACAGGCTGTTATAACCCCAGTGCTGTCCCCACCAATACCAACATTGAACGATTAGAGTGCAACTAGTGGGTTTTTTGTTCAGGATATAACAGGCACAGATTGATCTAACAGGAAGAATAATATAAACCCTTTTGGCCCAGTTCCCATAATAGGAAACAAACAGCTTGATCTAAAACTGACTCTCACTCTGCAGAAAATAAATATTAACAACTTTCACTTCCAGAGTCAGGCCACACAGATGAGGATCATTTGAATTCTAAGAACAATTCACTCAAGTAAGCTGATCTTTCCTTTCTGGCAAAGTAAGATGCAAGTAACCCTGTGGCTGTTAAATCCCCTAAAGAGCTCCCTCAGGTTCACACTGGAATACGGGGAAATATGCTTAGCACTATGGATGCACAACCCCAGCATCACATTTTCATTCTGACAGATTAAATATACAAGTAGAGCTGCTCTATACTCTTGCTTTCTACGTTGCAGGTATCAATTCTAAATGACTTAAACTGACCAACTTAGGGGTCAGTTAGGATGGCGGACGGACAGAGTCCGTCCGCCATCCTGTCGGAGGACGGGACCATCCGCCACAGGGGCGGATGTCCCGTGCCTTGAATTAGGATGCACCCGCCACAGTGGCGGGTGCATCCCGCATTTTTTACATTGCGGCGGGCGGTGCTGAAAGCATCGCCCGCCGCAATGCAAAAAATGCATGTTGTGCGTTTCAAAGCACAACATGACAGGCACCGCGCGGTGCCTGCCATGTTGTATTTTGAAACGCAGGGGGGTACCATAGGTACCCCCCATGTGCAACCTCCAACCCCCTTCCCCTGGGGGCCCGCAACGGGCCCCCAAAGCAAGTACCGTATGCCTTTTCATGGCGGCATTGCCACCACGTAAAGGCATTCCCCTCAGCCCACCCTAATATGGCTGGCGGTGTCTGATAGACGCCGCCACCATATTAGACCTTTACCACCGCGGTCACCTTGCAACCGCGGCGGAAAAGCGGCAGACGGTCTTCCCGTCCGCCACGGTCCCCCCTGCCATTATAATATGGTGGGGGAAATAGGTGGCGGACGGGCAAGGATGGCGGACGGATCGCCACCGCCTGCTAGGCGGTGGTGATCTGTCCACCATCATAATTGACCCCTTAGTTGTGAAACACCAATCAGTCACAAACAACCAAACTAATTACATGCATTTGTGCTGGTATCTTAGATAAAGTTTCAGTCCTTCCAAAAATAGTAGGTGCTCTCATGACTGAAGTTAAAAACATGTCCTTTCAAAAAAGTAAGAACATGCGGGGAGCGCGTGGTCACACGCCCCACTCCCAGGTGCACCTGGGAGTGGGGCGTGTGACCACGCGCTCCCCGCATGTTCTTACTTAGTATTAGTGCATTCGGGCTGGCACAATCCAGGGACGCACGCAATTGGCAAAAAAATGCTTACACTAAATGAAACGGAAAATAATGAAAAACATGGTGTGCAGACCACCTACCAATGTTTATACTCTCAAAAAAGTAAGCATACAGCAATACCTCTTCCAACTCTTCGTACAAGACAAAGTGTATGTCAAAATTCACGATGGTTCAACTGTACAAACCAACAGAACTGGTTCTAAGCGATAAAATCCCTTCATTGGAAACAGGTAAATCATCCAACGCTCAAATTGATTCTGTGATCACAAAGGTTGAAGTGGTAAAAGCTGTGTCACTAGTGGAGGAATCAAAAGGCAAAGTTATTCACATATTAAACACTTCAATCTCACTAAACTGCTCCAACTTAAAAGCGCTGACAAAAAGG
The DNA here is from genome assembly GCF_964261635.1 of Lissotriton helveticus. Lineage (NCBI taxonomy): Eukaryota > Metazoa > Chordata > Amphibia > Caudata > Salamandridae > Lissotriton > Lissotriton helveticus. The sequence continues at coordinate 711,288,357 of NC_136071.1, forward strand.
GCCAGTAAAGGCTAAGAAGTTGCAAAATAAAGTTAAGAAACCAGTTATCTCCGTAATGTTAGATGAGAGGCCAAAAGAATTTTACCCAATTTTGAAATCTATCACCCAGGACAACCAACAGACTCAATCTAATGCAGTGGAGACAGGAGATGTTCCTCCAAATCATAGCCAGGGAAACATGATTAATTATCACCCAGAGCTTCACAACAGAGGAAATGTTACTGTTTGATGAGAAGAATATAGGCTTACCCCTAACTATAAATAAGGAGATCTGTCAAATTAAGGTACTCACAACAAATAAATTGTATTTCCTCACATGCAAACAAAACTGAGCAACTTCAAGGATCTTCAAATAATAGTGGAAGAAATCCGGTTAACTTACAATCATCTTCACTCCGTAAAGGATCCCTGATGTCCCAAATGACACAAGGCTTGAGTTCAGGAATGGAGCATTCCAGCTGGAAATCTGCGAGTACAAGTCAAATTAGTCACACTTCTAACACTACCAAGATCCCTTTTCCTCCTTTGTATGAATCCAGAGGACTGCACAATATCTTTGATTGTAGTAGTATATTCAAATGAATAGCTTCAATTCCAGTGCTTTCACACCTTACATCTGATGATCTTGAATCTGCGCAATTCAAATAAGATTATTCCAACCATTCATGAAAATCCACCTGCACTACATGGTCATTTACCAACATTGTGTACAAAGTGTTTGAATGCAGAACACACATTTCAGATGGGGCATTGAAGTTAGGAAATGTGCAAATTTGAATAATCTAACTTTACCGATCCCCACAGTGCTCCAAACAAAATATTCCACTGCTATGAGAAGCTATTGGCCCCCTTTTAAATCCTACAAAAACTTCAGGTCTTACACTTCAGGATGACGCACCTGTGAACAAAGCCCTAAGAGGCAAATTCTACTGGAAGATTGGGCCTGCCTTCCAACAATCTTGATAAAAATAAAATTGGAAGCAGAGGATTGATGGATGAATAATTCCACCAAATCTCAAATGCCCATAAATCTATGTTCCTGGAATGTACATGGCCTTGCATGGCTGCTGGAAGATCAAGGCACAATATCTTTTTTTTAAACTTTGAAATATTGATGTTCCAGGAAAAATTAAAGGAAGATATACTCCAATTATTGGCTACCAAGAATTTATCAATTCAGCAACTCGTACATCTTTACAAGACCGTGCCAATGGAGGGCTCACAATATATAAAGCTTCAGAATTTGATTCCAAGGCCCAAGAGATTAATCTGCATCTGACTTGGCTGAAATGTGTAAAATTACATTTTTATTCACCAGTGATTCTATTGAACCTTTATCTGAGTACAAGGAGACCTACCAAAACGATTCAGCTGGCCACCTTGTGAGAAATTACAAAAGCACTGGTTTATCAATACCCAGCTGGAAGTCAAATTATTTCTGGCAACTTTAGTACCCACTTAATCTCCATCAAATCATCTGATAAATCAAGTAGTATCACAGCTCAGTCTTATCACCATCGTTAACAAACACTAGGCCTATCAATGTTGAAAGAAAAATCCCAAAATTAATTAAAAACAGTGCCTTCCTTTAAAAACACAAAGCATCACTCTATAATGCAATAATTTCCAAGATCGTGGCATCCAATATCATTGAGTATTTGGTCATACCACAGTTTGAAAGCGACCATAATCCTCAAGTGTTCACATTAGATTTACCTTCATATTGTTTGCCAATATCTAATACGCTTCATCAAGTGTCATCTTCCTATAATTTGAAAAGGCTGGTTTGGCAGTTAATGAAACAGTCGGAAATAATGAGTTTTGCGAAAAATCAAATCAAAGCAATTTGCTCTGACATGCTAAATGAAAAATCTATGTTGCAGAAATAAAATCATATTTGTAAATCTCTAATACAAAGGTTTTAGGCTAAAAATAAATGAAAGAGTAATCCTAATGTAATCACCCACCACAGGTGGTACTCTTTTAAGTGGTACCAACAAAAGAAGGCTTTTAATAGAAGTACATAGGCAGTCTTTCGGCAGAAACATTTGTTAATACTTTTTCCTCGAAATCGAAAACTGAAATCCTTAAGAAGGTCATATTAGTAAGAGACATGGAAGGCAAAAACGGCGTATCACAAGGAGCTATGGGACAAACTGTTTTATGTTAGTAAATCAAATAACATCAAGGAGTTTTGGGGGATTATTAATGACCTTGAAAATGGTGGTAACAGGGTTAATAGTGTCAACATCTCTGAATGTGACTGGTGGACTTCATCTCCAACCTGTACAGTACTCATTTATCTGCATGATTTCACACATTTGATTACTAGCCGTCTGGGCTTTTAAAAATTAATAAAGTTTCCTTTAAGAACCTTTTAAACTGAGCAACAAAGCTACTTTCCTTTAAAACAGATAAAGATACTTTAGTAGTAAAGAAGCACGCTTGGACTGTTATAAACTTCTACGGAAAACTTGAGGTTCAGCCTTACCTGCGTTCACGCGTTCCACCACAAGGGGTTGCAGTTCTCAAGTTAATATTTGGCAGGTATTTAACTAAGGACGGTACCTCAAGATGGCTGCAACAATGGCCAACAACCTGTTGTAGACTTTGCAGCATATTATCGAGAGGGGGTGATAAAATTATTGCCGCTTTACCGTCCGTTTACTGCCGGAAAGCGGCGATCATTTTATAGCATTATTATCAAGGACACCCTAGTGCATGTTTCCATGTTTTAGCACCCGTTTTACTCATGCCTCGCATCGCATCGTTAATGAGATGCAAAGTAGGCGTGCCTCACAAAACTACATGGGAAAATATCACTAACGCAGCTTCACGATATTTACAACGAGGCCCGACCGCCGTAGCGATAAAAATAATCACACTAACTCGCAGTTAACGCAGGAATCTAATATCTGCTAAATTCCTGATTTAGGGATACTTAACATGGGAGGTGGATTATAGGGTAAGGCCACATGGTCAGATCAGCAAGCTTTTCTTCGGTTTGCATGGATTTTTGCTGGTTTTTCAGCGATGTTGGCCCATTTCCCCGCTATCGCTGGATTTTATATCGCCAATGCGCTAAGTGTTGTTAATACAGCGCAATCATGCCGATATCATCCAGCGATAGAAAAAAACACCCTAAGCGCATTCAGCGATAACTATCGCTGTGTCTTGATAATATGTCCCTTTGTGTTTACACAAAAGAATCCTTATTGCGCATAGTTTGTGTCTGGCCACACCTGGTACAAGCAAGACGATCGCTGTTAAAACCACTGTTCTTAGAAGCAGCAGTGGGAACTTTCCACCAGGCTGTTAAGCATTGTTTATCTGGCAGGTCAATTCCTTTGACCTGCTGACTTGTTAAGTTCCTGACCATGGAGGACAGTATGTTGTTATCTGTATCCTAAATGGCCAGCTTTCCGTTATGTACATAGATATTTTATCTATTTAGATTAAAATTCTTTAACCTCTGGTAAAATATGGATAGGAAGGTAATTGCTTTAGCACTGCTATCGTGCATGTATTGTTCCAATGGACTACTAATATGAAGGGGTTTATTTTACCGCAGTGAAAGTAATGTTTATTTAGACTCGTTGAGGATTAGGTCATATAAATTAGTTACAAAATCCAACTCAATTTGTTAAATGTCTTAAAGAACTATTTTATCATCTTATAATGTCTAGCATGAATTGAAAAAAAACCTAAGCCTTTTAGCATTACCTTGCACTGACTGTAGATCATGATTGGTACAGTTTTTAATAGCTGATTTTTGTCTTATTTTATAATGGATTGAATGTACTGAAAATACCTAAGCACTTTAGCGCTAACTTGCACTACGTCTTGAATATGATTTATAATGTTTTTAGAAGTTAATTCTTTTAGATAATATCAATTTGTAAATTTCTCATTTCTAGATGAAATATGTCTGTAGCTAAACACTTTAGTTTTACCATGTTTAGATCTTGATTGTGACTGATGTATGGTTGTTAAAATGCAATTTTTATCAAATGTGCCTACATTGTAATGATTGCTAATAATGAGAAAATAAAATCTTTTACACAGATCCTGTCATTGATATAATGGTCACTTCCAATGTAGGGCTTGTTTTATGCGAAACTAAAGCCAACTGCAGTCAGGAATGTGAAAGACATTCACAATAAGCCTTAACTGTGCGACCAGTGACATAAAAGTCAATAAACAAACCTGTGCTTAACCTCATAGTTGCTTGGCACAAAAGCAGTCATGCTTAACTTAGAGCCACTGTGTAAAGTATTTAGGCAGTACTTAAACAGTAATAAATTGAAATACAACAAAATAAAAATCCCCAACCAGTTTCGAAAAATAGAGAATATTTTGATAAATAAAATGACACCACACCGCAAAAGTTCAATAAGTAGAACTGGAGATATGAAATGTAAAAATGTTAGGTAAAAATACTGCCACGAGGCGCAAAGTGCCAACTGCAGGTATCTGGTTGTGCAGGGACAAAGTCACAAGGTCAGGCTGACTAAGATGGAGCACAGGTCATATACAGGACCAGGTTTGTTGTGGTGGACATTTAACCTTCTGACTTTGATTCAAGGACAGCATGCTCTTCATTGTATCTGGTAAAGCTTCCAGTTGGGAGCTGCATGGTTCTGCTAGGCTCTGCCCCACTCTGCATCAGATACAGTGAAGCCTTCAGTGAGAAGCTATGCAGGGCTCTGCGTCGGATCAGGTAAAACCTTCAGTTAGGCCGGGAGAAGTGCACCCTGACTCTAGCCAAGGGTCCAGGACCTTGAGAACAGCTCTTGGGATCAGCAACCGATGTTCACTCCCACAGGCCAGTAGAGGGGACTAGGTCAGACCCAATTGGCTCTGGTCAGCTGGGAAGCAGGAAGGCCTGTAGTAGAAACTTGTTGTATCCCTGTAGTTCACACAGGAGGTCAACTTTAGACATCAGGACAATCCTTCTTCTGAGTCTTCATAAGTCCAGGAGTTTTCTGATTTCAGGTTCTGGGAATTACATTTGTACGCCCAGTGTCAGCCTATGAATGGTGGACACCCCTTTGTCTAACCCTAAAACAAGTTCTGGTCAGTTTCTCCCTTTCCTCTGGGGATGGCTCCAGACTGACTTGTGAAACAAAGGCAGGGGCAGGCCTGGTATCATCATGGACATTGTTTCACCAAAATGTCAAGGGCTCACACACCCTTTGCATTTAATGACATCACAGGAACTGACATCATATGACCTATGACCCCCAACATTTCTCTGAATCTCAGAAAGTGATGTCACTTGACTTTAACCTTTATGATACACAACAAACACAAATATACCATCATCTATTTCTGTTTCCTTGCACAGTGTAACATTTAGCCTTTCACTTGTTCCAGCCATATTAGTGCATTTGCCTCTGCATAGCTTTATCTGTGTGTTTCATAGCCTCCTGCTAATCCGTGTTAAGTTTGTTTAACTTGGCCCCTCAATAGTTTACCTGTTTACTGCTCACTTTGAATGACTGTTGTTTGTTCCTCTGTATTCTGCTGTAGACCGCCCCTCCCCGACCGCCACCCATTTTCAAGCCCTTTTCCACCCAATACCTCCCTCCCACTTCCTGGCTTCCCCTCTCTCCTCCCTGGACCTAATTATTGGAGGCTGTTGCGCAGAAGCTCATCCATGCCTGGACTGCACCCAGCACCAGGAACCCTGGATCTGCTGTCACCTGGAGCCACACCACAGCAGACCTCCGAACCCTAGATGCCAGCCACAGTGACAACAACAACTGCTGCTGCACATCTCCATGCACTACAGAGGTGCATTCTCCTGCTAATAATGCTGATTCACCTGAAACACAGAGGCAGCCAACAACGCTAGAGACCTCGCAAACACAACTGCATCCACCATGCCAACCAGTACTGCCACGGCACAACTCCACTGTATCTTACTCAACAAACAATCACTCGGCAAACACACCATTGAAATCTGGGATACAATCTCATCCCTCACACCGGATGACTTGGCTGAACCCCACCTCTGAGCCAAACTTTGTCATTGCCACCCCCAAAGGCTAGAAGATAACACACCGGGCCGAACCAACAAACACGGAGGTGGAATTGCCATCATCTACAGGGACACCATCCCCTGTATGACCTCCTCAGACAACTCGACCCGATAATGGAGCATCTCAACTTCCAACTACACACAGATGTAAAAAGCACCATCAGATGTACCGTCACCTACAGACTGCCAGAACCACGACCCAGCTTCTGCCACACCATCCCCAACCTCATCGCCTCAATCACCATTGACTATGAACAATAGATCCTCCTAGGGGATCTTAACTTCCGCCTTGATGACTACAGCCACACAAACTAAACCAACCTCCTGGAATGCATGAGCAACATCAGCCTCAAGAAACTTGTCACCGACCCTACCCACATAGCGGGACACATGCTATGTGGGTAGGGTCACATGTTATGTGGGTAGGGTCACATGCTCATCCCCATTTTCACATCCAGCGATGGAGTCAAGTACACCCACATCTCACCTGGAATCACCCATACAGCATCCATTTCACCATATAGGAACCTCCAAACACTAGCAACACTCTCAACTTCCACCTGCCAGGCACAACATCCAACCCAGACAAGCTGTCCAATAGATCTCAGACTGTGCTGACACAATCATCCCTGACAAACCAGCCCAATCCATGGAATCTGCCAGAAGAGCTAGCTGGTTCACCACAGAGCTGAAATCTAGCAAACGCATCTGCCGGTAACTAGAAAGGAAGTGGCACACCAGCAAAGAGACAGGTGACCACACCACCTTCAAGGCTGCACTCAACCAGTACCTCTTCCTCCTGAAAGAAACAAAGAAGAACACCCAAGCAGACTGCATAAACTGCAACAAGGAGCTTTTCACTATCGCGAAGGAATTATCCAACCATGTAGCTGCCGGAAAGGAAATCACCCCCTCCTAAGAACTGTGGGACACCCTATCAGAATTTTTCCACAACAAGATCTCAGCCATCTACGAAAACTATGAACACTAACCCTCCACTGTCAACCACATTAGCCTACCCGCATCAACAAACACAAAACCTGAACACATGCTCCCCCTTTGGAACTCTCTCAGGACTCAAACCACAATCGACATCATGAACTCTATGCACTCAGAAAAATCCACAGATCCCTGTCCCCATCACATCTTCAACCTCGGGAGTGAGATAATTGGTTACAAGCTCAAGAAAGTCCTGAATACTTCCATCATCTCAGGCTCCTTACCCGAGGACTGGAAACACACAGAAGCGAGGCCTCGCCAGAAGAAACCATCAGAACCAAAGAACTACCAGCCCATATCCTTGCTCCCCTTTCCTGCGAAGGTTCTAGAGAAGGCAATTAACCAGCAACTCACCGAACACCTGGAACACAACACCCTCATAGACCCCACTAAATCTGGATTACGAGCCAACAACAGCACTGAGGCAGCCCTGATCAAAGCCACTGATGACATCAGAGCTCTCGTGGACCTCCTGAGACAACAGCCCTCATCCATCTACATATGTCAGCCACCTTCGACAATGCCTTGCTTCACCTCCTGATCTAGTCTCCACCACATCGTAATCCAAGGTGGTGCCCTCAAATGAATCGCCTCATACCTCAGTGGAAGAATCCAGCAAATTCATCTTCCACAGATCACCTTCAAACCCTAGAAGATCACCTGCGACATCCCTCAAGGATCGTTCCTCAGCCACACCCTCTTCAATGCGTACATGACCCCCCCGGCCAACACTGTCAGATCTCATGGACTCAACATCATCTCCTATGCCGACGATACCCAGCTCATCCTCTCACTGTCATAAGACCCCACCACCACCAAAAACAACTTCCACAGATCTATGTTGAAGGTCACTGACTGCATGAAGGTCTCAAGCTCAACACGAACAAGACAGAAGTCCTCATCTTTGAGAAGAACATTTTGCCATGGAACAACGCATGGTGGCCTCCTGAACTCGACCCATCCCCCGCCCTGATAGACCACATCCACAACCTTGGAATCATCTTAGACAGCAAGGTATCCTTGAAGGAACAGGTAAACGCAGTATCATCCGCACCCTACACATGCCTCACAGGATCTTCAGGAGGCTCCCAGTCAATACCAGAAGGACCTTCCAGCAGGCCTTCATCATCAGCAGGCTGGGCTATGGAAACACCCTCTATGTAGGAATCACCAAATGTCCCCTGAAGAGACTAAAGACAGTACAAAACTCAGTGGCCAGACCCATCCTTGATCCCCCCAGACAAACGCACATCACACCTCACCTCAAGACGCTACTCTAACTTCTTATCCAGAAGAGATGCCAGTTAAAGATTTTGACCCACTCATACAGAGCACTGCACAATGAGGTACCAGCATGCATCACAAATGCATGACCCTCCAGTAACTGACCACACCGATGATTTGACTCCCTCTACCCCGCAGACACCCCCCCGGATCCACTGAGGCAACATCGGAGAACGCTCCTTCTTACACCTGGAAGCCAAAGCTCGGAACAACATTCCCCTGAACCTCAGGACTGCTTCATCTCACCAGCAATTCAAGAAAGAACAGATAACCACGAAGCAGCTAGCAACCTCGGTGGCTTGAACCCTTCACAGGTGGCATGTCGCACTTTACAAATGCCTGTTTGATTGAATGATTGATTTTAGATAGGACATATTTTAGGATGCTACCATAATCTGTGAAAGTGGTGGAAAGTGATATTTGGCCTGATTTGTATAGAATGATTGAAGTGATTGAGACAGACCTTTCTCAGGAGGGCTTAAGGGGGTTCTTCCCCAAGAACATTTAGGGGTCATACGGTGCATTTAAAGCACAATTTTGACATATACTTGCTGAAATAGCACAGGCTCTGAAAGAACGCTCATGAAATCAAATTAATGTAAATGCAGTCACTCTTAATTTGACTCACTCTGTCTCTCTCATACTCCCTTACTGAGACTCGGTTTCACTCATCTTTACTTTAAGTTCTGTGTCTGACTCTCACCCGCTCACTTTAACTCACACACACATGTTCACACCTACCGACATGCATGCTCTCACACACACACTCTCTCTCTCACATAAACTGTCACCCTCAACCATGCACGCAACATTTTAAAACATTACATTTAAAAACATTGCTCTGTTTACCTTAGCTTCCAGCAAAAATCTAGACCCAGTTTCTGGTGCTCCATTTATTATTACATTAATAGTGAATAATGATTTATTATTCACTATTCGTGTAACTAAAAAAATGGGCAGTAAACAAGAAGAGCTAAGTACCAACGAGCAAAAGAGCAAGCTCTCCCTTTGTTTTTGGCACACATTTTACCTGCTCTGGGGCAGGGGGAGCAAAAGCAATGCCAGGGGTGGCAAGGGGCAAGTCAAGGATCACAGCTGAGATCCTTGATGACCCTTAAATTACGTGCATGGGTATCAGGTTCTTCTGTGTGGGTGAGGCAAGCCGCTTTGAAGTGTAATCAGGGCAGGGGCATAGCTCCTTCTCAGCCATCCTGTCGGGAAGACCCGCATCTCCCAAAACCATACTGTTTGTCCACTGTCTGGGAGCAATACTCATCTCACCCCAGGAGAATCATTAACGGTCCAGTGACACTGAATACTGACTGAAAGACACATTTGGCTTAGGCAGAAAAATGCCACCTTTCTAAAAGTGGCATTTTCAAAATAGTAATTAAAAATGTGGCTTGACCATCAGATTGGTTTTTAAATTCCTACTACAATGAATCCTGAATGATTTTTCTAGATAGCCCAACACTGATATTATGCATTATAAGTACTTATAATGTCACCCAGTGCTTTTCTATGTGTGTGTGTGTCCGGAGGGATGGCAGTCTTCCCGCAGTAAAACATGACTTTTGACATTTTTCACTGCCAAAACATATAAAAATGTAAGTATACTTGACCTACTATTTAATTACTTTGCAACTTGCTCTATGGCCATTTGCAGCCTACCTTGGGGGTGACCTATAAGCATAAAAAAGGAAACTTTAGGCCTAGCAAAAGAATTATATGGGACAGCTAGTGCTGTAGCCTACTTTTAGCATTTAATTTACCGGCCCTGGGTACATATAGTACCATATTTTAGGGACTTATAAGTAAATTACATTTATTAATCAGGCATACACCAATTTTACCATGTTTTGAAGGGAGAGCACGTTATCACTTGATAGTAGTAGTAAAATGCACGGAATTCTAAGACTAACAAAAACAGGTTCAGCAAAAAAAGGCAAAAATCTAGGGTGATCTTGCAGAAAGGGAAAACTTTCAACACATGGGTAAGGACAACAAGAGTATGAAAATGTTGTCCAACTTATGAAATCTTTTTTGGTATGCCAGATTCGTCATTTGAAAGCCCCTCCACAATTCCCTGACATCACAACAGTCGACTATTACTCTCCCTAATTACATTTTTGCATGTCTATCTGTAGATATATCTGGTTTAGGCGAGAGAGGGAAGGGAGCAGGTAATATGAGGAGCAGTCCACACAAAAACATAAAGTTAAGACGACAACCCTTCAAGAACAGCGTGTTGTTTTCACCTGTAACTCATCAGTCTCAACAGAGCCAGTAAAGGGGTGTGCTCCAAGTACCTCTCTGTTCTACATTGGTGCCACTTGGTGGAAAACAACTTTCTTTGTGAATATAATTCTAACTGTAGGATACACAAAAACATTAATTCATGTTTTCATGCTCGGAGTAGATTTGCATCCAAGCTGACACACTACTTTTACTGTCAGCAGGATGACAGTGTTTGGATGCAGGCACCCAGGCGCACAGGGTCCAGGATAAATGAGCACGTGTCAGCAATGCTCCTTACACACGAGACAAATTGACATCCCCTGATAATGAGGAATGGCTGTTGACTAAATGGCATGTTTATGATGGTTCTTTGTTTACATTTTCATAATGGCGTGTGCTAGCTGGTGTTGATTGGCATAAATAGGGATCTCTATAAGAAGTATTCATTTCAGTTTGTAGTTTCTGGAACCTGTACATAGCATTTATTTGAGGATGGACACATTTAATACTTCATTGTTTGTGTGACAACAAACACTGATAGCTGTTTTAGGTGAATCTCTGATCATATTTAAAGTGATGCCCTCGTGTTTTCCTCTTTTCCGCACAAAGTTGAAGGTTTAGCACCTGGAATAATTTGATTTTGGACTTTTCCTCGGAGGAGTAATCAATAATCGACTTTTTAAAATTAATTATAGGGCTATTGCGTTGTTGGAAAGATGCTTTTACCCAAGGTTCATAAAGATCTTGTCATGTTTTGCTAACCTGTTAAACTAGCAGGATTGAAAATCAAGGTCTGAGTTTGGATACACTTTGAACAAGAGGCAACTGTTTTATGGTATTGATTGGAGATGGATTACTGTGAAAGATGAAAGTATGAATGAATTATTAATAGCGTATTTGCGCACAATTCATTATCTTGAACAAAATGTATACTGGAGGTATAAGTTGTACATATATTCTGGAATAAACAACACAGGGTTTGGCTTATGCGCAGCAAGGCCACGCCACAATATCAATAAACACAAGAAGCTGCCAGTACTACACCTTTCTTTAACCTATTGTTTGATGGGCAATGAATCGAACCTCTGCCCTCACACAACCACTTTTTCCGTTTGAATTATTAAAAAAACTTTATTCAGACCAATTTATGTCAATTTTTTTTCAATGTTTTCAAAATTTTTCAATAGAACTACTCCATATTAGAGACAAAACACTTTAAGAAACTCTAAATTATCTTTTAGGAGCCCATTTGAAATAAACTTAACAATCACTCTTTAAAATACATACTTTATACACAACATACACACTGTGCCGGAATCATACACCTATTGAACTGGTCATCACATCCATGAATCCATTCCTATACCATCCATACAAATGCCTGCCCTGGGGTATCTCAACAAAACCCTTTTCTTTTCCCGGCGAGGCACACTCAATTAAATATATTCATCAAAATAAAAGACATAACTTAGAATACAAGGCCATCAGCTGGATTAAACACAATTCAAATTTAACACCAGAATCAATCAGTTTTGATTGGCCTAAACAAAGCAATTGCCCATCAATAGGTTAAAGAAAGGTGCAGTACTGGCAGCTTGTTGTACATATATTCTAACAAAACAAATATATTTGCCATAATTAAACCATGTTTCATAACAAACAAATTCAAGCGATAGTGCAAACATGCTGCATATCACTTTTGTCATGGGCTGAAGATAAATCCGATGAGGTAGAAGATGCAAAATTTGGATGAAGTCCATCTCTATGTTGCCTAGAGGGCAGCAGGTAAGTAGAGCCTTTCAGTTCCCATTTTTCAGCTATATGTAAAATAGTATAAACACTGATAAAAAGTAGCAGGTAAGATTTGGTCCTAGGTGAATGTAAGCTTGTTTACGTAAATCTGGCAAAATATCAATTCAGACAGAATAATTTTATTCGGTCTAGCTAGACTATAAATGCAAGGATAAATGTACAAAACATCCAGCAAATGATCAAAAAACCTTGTTAACATAAAAAATTCTGTCATTCTGTCATCATAAAATCCGTAACGTTATACAAGAAAGTCAGTATAATAAAACTCACAGGCTTAAAGTATTGGAAAGAAGCAAAATCATCACATCACTATAGAGGCCCTCTGCTTAATGGCATATTGAACGTAAACAGCAGTAAAGAAGCCGATCTTCACAGTTGGTTGTGTTTGCAAGTGGACAAAAGCGGTTCTACAGTGTAGGTATGTTAGTCTGTTTTACAAAAGATTAAAGATAATGCTTCCTCAGAACTAAATAGAACCTGCAGCAAAACATAAAGTGCAGTGTGCTTTGCACAGAACGATCATCGCAAGGGCAAACAGTTAAATTCATGAAGTAAGAGCCCTGGGAGGGGAAAGTGACCAGAAGTGACCAGAAAGTGCAATGTGCTTATTCTGAAACGGGCTAACAGAAATCGGTGATGCTGACAACTCACCCAAGATAGATAATGTATTGTAATTGCATTTATATAGCACTTACTACCACTGACGAGGCGTCAAAGCGCTTTTTCGGCGAGTAGCACGCTACTCCGGGACCCATAGAGGATTATTGTTGATTTAGTATAGTGAAACATGCAAGTACATTTTAAGTGGTGGATAGGTTAGTCAGTTATTTGGATTTGGGATGATAGCAGAAGGATAGAGGAGGAAAAAAGGTTTGTATGTATATAGCGTTGGTTACCCCTGATGGGGTGTTCACGCATGCTATTCAGGAAGCCCTGAAAGGATTAGTGGTGAATTAATATGGTGAAATATGAAGTATTTTTTATTGAAAAGGATAGTGGAGGGATAAAAGAGTGAAAGATTTTTATTTTGTTTGCAGTAGGAGGAGGCTTTTGGATGAGTAAAAAGGAGTTTTGGAGGGGAGGAGTCAGAGGGAAGAGTTTAGAAAGGTTTGTTTTAGGGGATCGGTATAGTAAAAGAGGTGTCAGATGATGCAAGGAGGGGTAGAGTAGGAGAGAGTCTAGAAAGGGTTCTTTTGGGGATCATAGTAGTGGTATAGGGATTGGGATAAATGAGAGTGGATGTAGAGGATATATTGATAGATGTATAGGATGAGAGATAGGGTAGTGCATTGGAAAGAGTAGTAGAAAGATGTTTGAGATGAGTCAGGAGGTTGGGCTAGAAGATATATGGAGCGAAGTATAGACTGCGGAATAGGGTAGTGCATTGGAAATGCTAAATTAGAAGAAAATGATAAACATATAGATCCATAAGTACCATAGGTTTGTGGATGTGGATGGTGTGGTCTGGGTATTGCTAAATGGGTTAATGGGCAGCATTTCTGGCACTGGCTCTGGTCAGTCTCGAACAGGATCAAACAGGCAACAGCCCTTGTCCTTGCCGCCCTTAGCCTTGATGCCCGGGCTGAGACACCCTAACCCTGGCCTTTTATAGCCCCAGTAATCAGGTGACTCCCTTCAGCCAATGGGAACCCTAGAGGTAATGCATTCCAGTTTTTGGCTGCCAAATAACCAAATGAAAGTGCATCCATTCTTGCTCTTTGAAGTTTAGGGACTTTAACAAAGTGAGCCCCCGATGACCAAAGGTTATGCGTCGGATTATGGGAGACAAGAAAATCATGGAGATCGCTGGGACCTTTGCCCTGCAGACTGCAGTGGCAAAAGCACAGGGATTTAAAAATAATTATTTTATTGACAGGCAAGATCCTAAACATGGAAATGAAACCATACATACTTATGAATGGTGAAACATCCTTGCAAGGGATGACAACACCACCATCATCTTCATCTCCTTGGATCCCATGCTACCTATGCTACTTTTCTCTAACCCAGCCTCTCAAGCAGACAACAAAGTTACAGAGTTAGTTCTCACATAGAAGGCAAGGGGTTACAATTCTGGAACCTTATCCATCTGACAGGAGTGGTATCCACTTTGAGAGAGAACCAGGGCTACTGAAAAAGCCTCTATACAGACCTTCCATGTGCCAGAAAAGTAGTCAACATTAGGTTTAAAGCACCAATGCTGAACACACATGTAAGTATGGACAGTAGGCGTGTCTGCCTTCCTCTGCAATCTGATATCCAGGCAACTGGCTAAGAAATCATTTTTCAGAGAGTTAAGACAAATTACTTTTAGGCTACCTGGGGAGTTAAAGAGATCTTCCCTATCCAGGCTGAGGCAGGTATTATAAATGTATCTCAACATCAACAATGATTCCGCACTCCACATGTATAAAAATTGATATTCTTCACAAGTTACGACAAAATAAAGAGCAGCACATCAATTTAGCAGGTTCCAGTTTCTTTTTTTTTTTTTAAAGTTCTTCATAAAAACGACTGTAGCCAACGCGTTTCGACCTCAAAGGTCTTCTTCAGGACAATAGCAACAATATTATTTTATTTTGGTTCATTAGATTTCTTTTCTGTAGTTCCACTCGGTCCCTCCCTTTGACTAGGAGTGCCAGTTAGACCTCTTATTTGTTAATTCCACCAACAAGGTCAAATCGCTTGTTGAATGGCTTCTTAATGCACAAGTTCAAAATCAAGTCTATCAATGTGGACATGTATATTTTTTCTTCATATGAACCACTCCCGCCTCCAGCCAGAATCTAATGAACCAAAATAAATTAATATTGTTGCTATTGCCCTGAAGAAGACCTTTGAGGTCAAAATGCTTCGGCTACAGTGGTTATTTGAATAACTTTTTTCAATAAAGAACTAAAAGAAACCGAAACCTGCTGAATTAATGTGCTTCTCTTTACTTTGTCTGAACTTGTGAAAAATAACAATTTTTATACATGTAGAGTGCTGAATCATTGTTGATGTTGTGAAAGCATTGGATCTTTATCCATAGAGTCTTAAGGGGTATTAAGCCTCTGATTCTCTGCACCCGTACATATTACAAAATATCACTGTTAAAGGTCAAAAGATAGGTGCATTGGTAATTACCGCATACCACTGGTTTTGTGTTCATTATAAATATCTCTAATCCAGGGGATATTTAGGTATCGACTGAGTTACAAACAATCAGAGAGCGTGGTTCGATTAAAGGAAGTTTGATGCCTATCCATATCCTGAGCCACAAGAGGAGGTGTTGTATTTTGATAATATATTAATTCAAAAGCTGGTAGGGAGGTAGGAGAATCTATGTGGGAAGAACTTGGGGGTACTTAAATGGAGTGGGGAAGTAGGCTGCTCAGTTATTCAGTGGTAGCACTGTGGACAAGAAATGGATTTCAATTTCTTGTCTGAAATTTTGGAAGAATGCGGCAGTATAAGACGTAGGCCCTGATCGCAAGCTGAGCCATTATTTAGCACCCCTGATGAATTAAGATACAACAAGGTGTGTTGTTGATCAGGTGCAATAAATACCACCTATTACAAGTTCATGGGGAATAACATGCAAATGTTGGTGTTTAATGCACCAAAATCTGCATAATATAGTACATTCCATATGTTTTCCTATTTTTAAATTGTGGCAGGTTTTAACACATCCAATAAATATCAGATGCCTTAAATACCTTCAATCTCATAATTCCGACCCTTCTGTAAACAGGAGTTTACCCATACTTCGAGCTACTCATAATCAGGTCCTAAGTGGGGTTCCAGTGTTTTGAGTTATAGGTGTAGATGGAGAAATATTGTTTTGGAAAGGGATTGTCCCTTGCCCCTGCATGGCAAATGGGCATATCCCTTTGTACTGAGTACCTGACTGTATGTAAAACTGGTGTCCATGATTTTTTTTGGGCCCTGATGTTGCACTAATCTAACGGAGTGCAGAGGCCTGTCCCTGAGGTATAGAACGAGTCATGTGACTAGTATGTGCGCACATTAGCACTCTCATAATTAGAATTGGATTAATCTCCATGCCCTGGGTGCATCATAAAAAGCACTGGTGGCAGCATAATGTGTTTCTTGAATCAGTAGTATGACCAGACCATTTTCTCTCAGCCAAGGTGAAGACCCACTTGAGCGACGTTCTACTCTTATGTGAAACCAAGAGCCTTGCCCTGGCATTCATTGTGTATGTTGAGTGGGTGTTAGTGCTGTGAATTTGTAGCATATGATTCGCAATAGGACTCTGTGTGCTGTGAAAGTCTAAGTACGAGGGCTACTAGGATTCATTTCAGATGTCCCTGGTTTCTCAAAGTACAAAGTGGAGGATGGATATACAGACAGGGGAAGTATATTGTGTGTATTTCGGTGACAGATGGGTGGAGATACAGAAACAGAAGTGAGGAAGTTGGAAACAGGCTTGTTTAGAAATTCAATGAGGACCTTATTAGCAAAGGGCTACTGATCAGTTTTTCCTGAGAATGGCCATTTGTTCGATGGTAGGGTGAGGGGTGGAATTGCAGTGTCTTTTGTTCAAGGTGACAATGTTTCTAGGCAGGCACTACCCTTTTGGCTGTCCCTGATTAATGCTTCATAAAGGCTGATGACAGCCAGGTGCAGAGATTCTACTCTATTTTGTCCTTTTAGATACTCCTGCCTGGAACTAGCCCCATTGTTAAGTGCCATGAGAGCCACCACGTAGCAAAACAACTGTGTCAGAAGAACAGAATGAAAATGATATTTCAAAGAGAACAAAAAACAATTCTGAAGCCTTAGGCAGTGGATGCACATCCCCTGCCTGAAAATGTGTATAAAAGTAGGATTGCAGACACCCCACATGTTTCATTTCAAAGCACTTCCACCATGGGGGTGGAATGTGAATGCTACATGGAGTACTTAAAGTAATACTGTATGATCAGGTCTGATGTCTGCATGACAGCCAGTTTCTCATGCAAGAGGGGCCCTTCAACAGAAGTGTTCACTTTCTGCTGTTGAAACTGAGAATCTGGCTACTGCCCGGCTGAGAGAGAATGCAGGAGAGTGCCTGGTTCCACAGGAGGACAGACTGTGCATGAGGAGAAGCTCGATGAGTAAAAAAGGGTTCTCTTCAGGGAAAGGTTAGACCTTGTGGTACTTCAAGTCTACAGTAATGGTTTTGTCATAGTTGGGAATTGCAACAATGTAGTTTGCACACCATAGTTAATATATGTTATTATAAGAAGTACCCCTCCAAAGTGACAATAGTGCAACTCTTTTGATCAGCCCTGATCCAGCGGGCTATAGAAAATATATCATAAACTACGCTACCCAACTTCTTAACCTATAAACAAAATTCTATACTAAATATGGACCCATTTATGAACCTGATATATTTTGGGCCTACTGAATCAGGTGGTCAGAATGAATCTATATACACATTATCTACACACTATATACAATTTTATACATTTGCAGAAAGAATATTGTCATTAGAATAAAACCCAACCATTTAAACGACCACCATAGGTGACGTGATCTAGCTAATGGTAACCTATACTTCTAAATAATCAAGACCAGCTTGTTTGTCAAAAGTAAGATTTTATTTTCTAAATTATGGTATATATGTTGTAAGTTTTATAAATGAATTTTATTTTCAATAAAGCAAGCATGATGGTAGGAAATATGAAAAATACAATTTAAGCAATTGAATCAATTTAAAGAAATTATATAAAGTTTAGCATTTCTAAAACCTATTTCCCTAACTGAGCTAAATAGACAGAAATTAAAGTAAAGATCTTTGAGGATTCTTACGTGCTCCACGCAAAGTCCAGCAGCACATCACCCTCATCGGAAAGTCAGAAAGCAGCAGCCAGCCCAACCCTAAGGGCATGACTTTTTATACCTTTCTACGCTAACTAAACTAGCAAAGGAAAGTTTTCAGAAATACTCGACGTCCCATTGGCTGAGAGTGACAAGTGACATGTCACCCGATTCTTAAAAAGTTCCACAAAATCATGTCTTACAAAGACCATTGTCTCTTCCACGTGAAGCCAGAAGCTTCCTGCGTTTGCAACTTTGTATTAAGTCATCCTCGCAGCTTCCATAGTCTTTCAGTGCAACTTCCGCGGATGCCAAGTTAAGGACTGACAAAAAGTTCACTTTCGACCTTGGCCATGTCCGACAGAATGATGTCAACTCATCAGTTTTTGCTTTGTGAATGCAGCTTCAGTAAACGTTTTAATTCAGAATGGGCGTCTCGTGACTTTCTGCAGAATTATAGATCAGCTCTTTTTCTGCGGTTCAAATAACTAGGCCCAAAACCAGGCAACTTATGTTTTCTAGTATAAAACAAACACAAGAAAAGTATTAATGTAAGAAATAAAGTATATTCTGTATCCACCCCATGGTTTACTAATTAATTAACCCACCCGATTAATCAAAATGTTACCTAGCCATTGCAAACAAATAAAGCAGCGTTTATATTTACCAGTCTCCGTTTTTCAATGAGACCCATAAGCACCTAGAATAGTAGAAATGACATCACACAGACAAGGAAAAGCAAAACAAGCACATGCTTCTTTTAAGTTTGCAGCAGTTAGTAATGACAAAAACGAAAACAATAAATTATTTTATTATTTTGCACGAACAAAAAGATGCAACATTTATGCACGTTTATGAGCACACATGTTAGTCCCCCCACGTGTAAAGTTTAATCTAGGTTGTATTAGCACAACATATCACAAATCATTAATAATTTTATTCATGTTATGGAAATGTGACTTTGCGAGTTTAAACAAAATTTTGTTTTCTATCTCGCTCCATCAACTCCCTCATCTGGTGATTAACAAATCACCACACCAGCACTCAAAATTTTGGTAAATTAAATTTTTAAGAAATCGATTCAAATTCATTTGTATTAGTAAACCTAAAAGTCTGTTTCAGCATAATCTTTGCAATTAACATGACGCTCTCTATGTAACTCCTGTAACTCGATCTCCCTTTCCTCTTCTTTTCTCAGTTTATAAATTCTCTTCTTTTCCTTTAACTGTTTCTTTCTTTTATGTAACAAACAACCTACTTTAGTCAAAATAAAAATGAATACTATTATAATCAAAGGTGCCAGAATCTTGCCAAGAATTGAACTTCCGATATTATGAAACCAGTTTTTAATTGCTTGAAACCTTTTTGAAAGTTTCCCTGTAAAATCTTCTTCTTCTAAAGGAATTATTTCTGAATGCATTTGTGTAATATTCTTAATATACATTTCAATATTCTTACTTTCATCCGGTATATATGTACAGCAATGTTGGACATGTAAAATGCCACAGACTCCTCCTTCTTTTGCTAGGAGTATGTCTAAAGCAAGACGATCTTGAATTACCATGGATCTAATTGCAATAACTTCAACATTCACTAATTGAAACCCATCAGCAGTGTCAGTTGATAATCTATCAACTATAGTGGACAATTTTCTGATTCTCCCTGCATTTAGGGTTATACCAACAAAAGGTATTACAGCTTGGAAAATATCTCCCAGAACTTCAGTAAAAGTTTCTCTTTTAGCTCTATTTACATAATTATGAATTTTAAACAATCCTTCTGAATCTCTGTCAACATGAAACACTTTAGGAAAAACAATTCCCACATAACAAGTTCCATACCAATGGTCTGGAAGGTTATAGTAAGCTTTGTCACCACAAACAAAATAAATTCCAGGGAAGATAGGATCTTTTCCACCTTTAAATCCCCAACCTCCCATAATCTGATAAGTATCTTCACAGTTGCTTGCCCCTACAAAATAATTATCAAAAAGTGTATTATCTCTTCTAATGCAAAGCTTTCCACTAACAGGTTTGTCTATGTGAATTGCAATATTTTCAAGCATTTTGCCATTTAGTTTCTCATCCTCTTTTTGCCAGAAGGATGACTTAGTCTGCTTGACTAATTCATTTCTCTTATAAATTGCTCTTCTCTCCTCAACCATATTCAAAAATTTCTTTCCTTCAGCACTTAATTTACATGTTAGATTATTCTTATAAGCATACTCATAAGTGAGTTCGTTAGTAACAAGGAAATATTCTCTCAATTTTTTTGCTTTCTTATGCTTATTTAAAACATTATCAATCTTAATATTAGCAAAAATCTCATCATAATTTGAATAGTAATATTCTAAACGTCCAGTTTGGTAAAATAAACTAGTTAATACACTACATGTTACAGCATAAGTGAGAGGAAGCATATTATATGTTACTCCCTCAGAAACAGAAGCAGGTAACTTAACACAGACATAACAGTCCTTTGCATCCATTACCTTTACATATTCACTCAATAGCTTTGTGAATGTATTGCTTGAAAAATCACCTATTGATTTATCTTGATGAATGTTAGGCTGATGATCAATTACTTTTGCAGATGCACTATTTTTAGTTTGGCTAACCAGAGCTTTGCTTGTTATGTTAACTTTGTGTAATTCTCTATTCATTTCTAAAGGTATAATCACAGCTAGTACTAACCAGAGCAGAACTAAAATGAGCAGACATACCAGAGTCATCTTACAGCATCTTTTAAAAACAGAACATTTTGAAGTGCTCTCCTTAACGTAAGGCATTTTTAGGTTAGTTTTAGCCTCAAAAATAAAAATAAATTTTAAAATTTATATACACCCCCCTTTTAAAATATATTTTTCTTTTATAACCCTAAACAAGATTTCTTCGACCTTATGTCATACATAAGTTTTCTCGTACTAAACAGTTTTTCTTCGACCTTGTGTCAACTAACAGGATTTCTTCAGCCTTTTGCCAAATTAATAATTTTGTACTTCAATCATTGTCACTAATTTCTTGGATTTCGTTTTCTTCTTCACTACTATCATATATGTCAATAACAGGTGGAATTACTAAGTAAGTCCACTCAGGAGACTTGTATTTCTGGTTTGGTCTAATTATTCTCTTCCCTTTTCTCGATATTACTTCAATTTTTCTTCCAACTCCAATTTCTTTTCCTGGACTCTTTTGACTACTTATTTCTTCAACTTGTTCTATTGGCTTTTTGATCAATCTGACTCTCAATCTTCCACCAGGCCAGTAGTCTGCTTTTCTCACGTACTTCTTCTTTGGTTCAGAATTATTTGATTCTGATTTCCAAGTCCTTTTCTTTCCGTTTTCACTTCCACCTTCCACGTCACTTTCTTCAGTTTCGTAGTCTGAAATTTCAATTGACTCAGGAACTTCTCTATTCGGCAATTTCACTCCTTCAGGAACTTCACTTTGTCTTCCATCACTGGTACTCGGTAATTCGTTCTCCTCTTCTTCTTCAATTACCTCTAGCTTCCCAGATTTCGGATTTCTGTTCCTTACTTCAGAGCTTGTTCTCTGCCTTTCGGTACTCTCCTGGTCTGAAACCTCTTTTGGTTCAGCTTCTTTGTCTTCAATATAGACAACTGAATCCTCAGTTATCTTTCCTTTTAACAGATTCTCTTCACCTTCAGAATCTATTTCAATTATTTCTAAGTCTTTTCTTGTCAGATTTCCATTCACTGGCACAGTTTCCAGATGTCGACTTTCTTGTCGATCTTCAGAATCTGGAATTACTTCGCCTTCTGTTCTGTCTTCTGCTTCAGAATCAGAATCATCTGTTGTATCACTTTCAACATCAGAATTCTCAGGAGTTGGTATTGGAATAGTATGACTTGGGTGAATCCAGCGCTTCAATCCTCTGCACTTTACAGCATTAGTAGTGATCAAGATTACCTGCCTAGGTTTCTGCCATCTAGGAGATAGACAATTCCTCCTCCGATGTACTTTTGTTCTGACCCAATCGCCAGGTCTCAGATCATGAGTCAAAACTTTTTCATTTGATTGAGCTTCAGTTCCCACCTGATTAGACACAGAAGTTACCATATCAGATAACCTTTTACAGTAATCCAAAATTGCACTGTCATTTATGCTCAACAGTTTACCTACAGGTACAAAAGCTTGCCTCATAACTCTTCCCATTAAAATTTCATGAGGACTCAGACCTGTCTTTTTATCTGGTGTACTTCTTAATGACATCAAAACAAGTGGAAGAGCATCAGTCCACTTAACACCTGTCTCTAGACACATTTTTCCAATTCTGTTTTTGATAGTTCCATTTATTTGTTCAACTACACCTGATGCCTCTGGTCTGTATGCACAGTGTATTTTCTGCTCAATGCTCAAAGCTTCACAAATTAACTTCAACAGTTTGTTATCAAAATGACTTCCTCCATCACTCTCAATAGTGACTGGAAAACCGTACCTTGGGATGATTTCTCTGAGCATTAGTTTTGCTACTGTAATTGAATCACAATGTCGTGTAGGGAAAGCCTCTACCCATCTTGAGAATAAGCATACAATTACAAGTACATATTTCAAACAGTTGTGTAAGGGCATTTCAATGAAATCTATTTGTAACCTGGTAAAGGGACCACCCTCTCGTCCAATTATTCCTGTCCCCACCACTGATTTTCTGTTTGGATTCATTTGTTGGCATGATAAACACCTTTGACAAAAAGATTCTGCAATGGTTCTAAATTTGGTATTGAACCATGTTTCTCTAAAAAGTCTGACCATAGAATCTCTTCCTAAATGTGCAGGACCATGATATAATCTGGCCATGTCAGCAATCAAGCAATTTGGTAAGACTATTCTGCCATCTTTGTAAACCCACACTCCATCTTCTTCACGTGGTCTACAATCTGATCTTAACCATAAGTCTTTTTCTTCATCATCTGCTTCGTTTTGTAAATCTCTAATCTCATGCCATGTTTCTACAACAGTTGTTAGCATTAATGAATTTGAATCAGTTTCTTTACTCCTATCCCGATTGTATGAATAATTTTTCCTTGCGCAGTACTTTGCTGTTTCGTCTGCGAAGGCATTTCCCTTGGAAATATAATCAGTTCCTCTAGTGTGCGCTGCACACTTGACTATGGCAATTTCTTTTGGCAATTGTATTGCTTCAATTAATCTTCTAATGAAAACTGCATTTTTAATTGGTGATCCTGTTGATGTCATGTATCCTCTCTGTGACCAGAGTTGTCCATAATCATGCACAACTCCGTACCCATACTGACTATCAGTAATGATGGTAACTCTTATATCTTTTGATATTTCACATGCACGAATTAAAGCAATCAATTCAGCCACTTGTGCTGAACGAACTCCTTCAAGACATGATGCTTCTTCAACATCTACAACTGTACAAACTGAGTATGAAGCTTTCAAGACACCTCCTTCGGATCTTAAGCATGAGCCATCTACAAAGTAGACAAAATCCGATTCAGACAAAGGTCTGTCTTTGATGTCTTTTCTTGGTTTTGTGCAGAATTCCATGACATCTAAACATTCATGTTCAGTTTCAATGTCATCAACAATTTCAGAATCAGGCAGTAATGTAGAAGGATTCAGATTCAAACATCTTGAAATCGAAACATTATCTGCTCCCAGTATTATTTTCTCATACTTTGTCAATCTGCTACTTGTTAAATGTTGAGTCTTACCTCTTGTCAGTAATATTTCAACCGAATGAGGCACAAAAACTTTCACAGGAAATCCCATTATGATTCCTTCACTTTGTTCAAGGCTGATACTTGTAGCTGCAACTGCTTTCAAACAACCTGGTAATGCTTTTGCAATTGGATCAAGAACTGCAGAGAAGTATGCAATAGGTTTCTTTAGATTTCCATGTCTCTGTATTAACACAGATAATGCACATCCTTCTCTCTCACTGCAATACAGTTCAAAATCTTTCTCATAATTTGGCATACCCAAAGCAGGAGCTTGGCATAAGCTCTTTTTCAGGTTCTCAAAAGATTCCATCTCAGCATCATTGAGAATAATTGGATCTTTTACATCTGATTTGGTCAGTCTTTGTAGTGGTTTTGCAATTACTGAAAATCCACTTATCCATTGTCGACAGTAACCTACCATTCCCAGGAACATTCTGACTTGTCTTTGTGTTTTTGGCGGTAACATTGCTTGAATCATTTTTATTCTCTCTATTGTTACTTGTCTTTTTCCTTTTGCAATTCTGTGACCAAGATATTTTACTTCTTGTTTGCAAAACTGTAGTTTTGCTGGGGACACTTTATGTCCTTCTTCTGCAAGGCGATTTAACAGAATTATTGTGTCTGTTACACAATTTTCTCTTGTCTTTGCAGCTATTAACAAATCATCAATATACTGCACCAGCGTAGACCTACCTGGTAAGTCTAAATCTTCTAATGATCTTTTTAACAATTCATTAAAGATTGAAGGACTTTCTGTATAGCCCTGAGGGATTCTTGTCCATCCAAGGGTCTTACCTTGGAATCTGAAAGCAAAGATTTCATAACTGTCTGGGTGTAAGGGAACAGTAAAGAATGCATTGCAAAGGTCAATAACTGTGTACCATTCAGCATCATGTGGAATCTGAAATAGAATTACTGCTGGATTTGGAACCACAGGACAACATGGAATGACAATTTGATTAACCTTTCTCAAATCTTGTACGATCCTAAATGTTCCGTTAGACTTTTTAACTCCCATAATTGGTGAATTACAAGAGCTACTCTTCATTTCCTTTAATACACCTTGCTTGATTAATTTTTCAATTATAGGTGTAATACCTTCAATTGTCTCTGTTTTCATTTTATACTGTGGAGTGTTTGGAAATTCTATTCCCTGTTTCAATGCAATTTTAACAGGATCTACGTTTTTCATCAGACCCATCTCATTCCCAGTAAAATCCCATATTTCCGATTTCACTGTTTCTTTTAGCTCTTCAGGTAAATCTTTTTCTTCAAATGCAGGAAACAATTTTGTTTCTTCTGCTTCCATCATCATCATTGTCATTCTGTACAAACCATCTTCCTCCATTGTTTGTAACTCAACTCCTTCAGGAGAACAATATATTCTGCAATTCATTTTACATAGGATGTCTCTGCCTAATAGATTTACTGGACTACTATTACAAACCACAAATCTGTGTTTGTCTCTGTAATTTCCAATTTCAACTGGTACTGGATCAGTTAAGTCTGTTTTAATTTGCTGATTACTTACTCCCACAACTTGGATGGTATCCCCAGAGAGAGGTAGGTTTTCAATTTCCACTGATCTAACAGTAGAACGGGTAGCACCAGTGTCCACTAGAAAAGTGATGTCTACATCATTAACTTTCCCGTTTACATAAGGACCAGACTGGTCAACCTCAAGAGTGGCTCCAACAACACACTCTTCCTCCTCTCTCGGGCACCGTCAGCAATAATCATCAGAATCACTGTCTTGACTTTCTGTTAATAAAAATTGTTGTGAAGCATTTTGCAATTGAACCTTTTGCTGCTTTTGCTGTTTTTGTGGTTTTATTACCTGTTCACATCCCTGAAATCCCACGTTTGGATTATATTTTTGAACTCCCCCACAATTCGGAAAAGGTGGTTGTGGCAACTGGTCTTGTCGATTATTCACCTGTTGTTGTTGCTGTTGTTGTAACTGTCGCTGAATATTAAATTCATTTAACCCCTGTTGCATCTGTTGTTGTTGCTGTAGGTTAACACCATTCTGCATCTGTGGATTCAATAAGGGATTCTTTGAGTTTCTAGGAGGATGAGGACACTCGTCCCTCCAATGTCCAATTTCGCCACAATTAAAACAAGGTAATCTTTGTTTCAGCTCTTCTATCTTTGGGCTAAATTTCTTTGGGAAATTATTACCTTTAAACTTTCCTTGTATCTGGTTTGTATTTCCAGTTTGAACAAAATTAGTGTTCTTATTTCCCATGCTGGCAATCTGTTGCTCAGCCACCTTTACCTGAGCCCACATGGCTTTCTCCTTCAGCTTCTTCTGTTTTACTTCTAATTCATCGCTACAATATTTTGCTTTTCTTAGAATATCATCTACAGATAGTGCTTGCCATCCGACAATACTAGTTCTGATCATTTCTCCGATTTCAGGTTTTAGTCCATAAACAAATCTATAGATAAAATGACTCATGTCTTTTTCATCTAATTTTTCATAACCACTGTATTGTTTAAAGATTAACAATAGTCTTTCATAAAAAGAATGAACTGATTCTTTTGTTTCCTGTTCTGTTCTTTCTATTTTAACCCAATCAACTTCTTTGGGTGGAATTTTGTTTTTCATCCAAACAATTACTTTCTCATAGAAATCCATTACAAGTGGATTTGGGGCACCTGTTTCTTTGATTCGTTCAGGTTCTGCTTTTGGCCAACTAATAGATATTTTACATTCTGTCCAAAGATCAGATGGGACTACAATGTCAAAAAATCCATCTAAATCAATCCACAGAACTTTTGACACTTTGATAAATCTATCGACTTGCCTGTACCACTCAACAGGTTTCTCCCTCAATTTTGGAAAGTCATTTGTAAATAATAGAATGTCTTGTCTTGACCATGGGACATGAACATATCCTCCACCTGCAACTTCTCTCATTGGAAATTGTTTTGACAATTTTTCCAATCTTTCATCTTCCTTCCTTTTGGTCCATTTCACTCTCCATTTGTTCAGTTCTCCTAGCTTTTTGATATAGACTATCAAATCTTTAATGTGAACTATTCTTCCCATTGAGTTCAAACTCTCAATGTCACTTTCTGAAAAGTCTAATCTGTAATGCTTTGCAAAATTCTTTTGTTTACTTACATCGATTTCAAGTTCCGCAGCTAGATCCTCTAATTGATCATATTTATTTTTCGTTTTCCACTGAATACTTTTGCAAATGAATAGTAGTTCATCATCCCGATAGTAATTTAAACTATCTGGGCCAATTGTTCCAATTATTAACTCTTCAATATTAGCTTTTAATTTGGCCACATCAAGTTTTGGTGTGGTTACCCTGACTTCAGGACTTCCTACATCTGACATAGCACCCATTGGTGTTTTTGGAGATAAATCCTCATTAAAGGTTAAATCAGGCATTCTCGATCTAGAAGTGTTTAATTCAGTTAAGTCTGAATAAAATTTTTCAGTAATCTTTTGAGTTTCTGTATTTAAAGGAATAGTTAATCCATTTTTGTTTGTATCTCTTTGATCAAATACAGGCTGAACAGGACCTATTGTTACTGGAACTGTGACAGCTTCCATGCCTTTTGTCATTCTTTTAATTAATTCTTCTTTAGACCTTAAATATTCATTATAATCAACATCCTCAACAATTCTTGTCTCTCTTGCATAATCTTTTGGAGGTTCCCTTGCTCTTGGAGTCATTGAAAATTGTCTACCTTCATTTCGAGCATTCTCGAATTCTGATCTTCTAGGAGTTTCAGTGATTTCACAATTATTTGGATAAAGTTTAGGAGCTTCGCTAATTGGAGGTGCACTCGGTGAAGTTTCAGTAGAAACCACCGGAGTAGACCATGATCTAGGAGGTCTCAAAGGCTGATTAGGCTGTTTCTTTCTAGCAGTTGTATATATTTCTTCCATAACTGCATCTTCAGATTCACTTTCCATAGATTTCCCTGTAGGAGAACCCATTACCATTTCATGAATTAAATATAATCCTTCACTCATGTTTCCCTGTCTCCACATTCGCAATCTATCTTCATGAGTTTCTCTTTTCCATGATGGATTTTTAGAAGGTCTTTTAATTCCACTAGCTTCTCTTTGTAACTGATACATTTCATCTTCCCACTCAACTAAAGCTTCAAATTGAGTTGGTCTCGGTTTTGGAACAAGAGCATTCATTTTCTCTCGTAAGTTTCTTAAAACTCTTACATTAAATGAACCATCATCAGGCCAAGCTAAAACACCGTCGTTTTTAGTATAACGTTTCCAACTGTCGAACCATAAGACAGTATGATATCCGTATTCACCTTCCATGTACGCTGCAGGTGTTTTATACTTAGCCCCTTCCAAGGTTAGCTAGAATCAATCAAGAACAATTTATTTTGCATATAACGTAAAGACAAACATATATCCCAAAATACATGATTATATATAAATATTCAGTCCTTGTATGATTTTGCAGAGGGTTGTTCACCAAATTAAAGTGTCCATGATACACCTTGGGGTAGTTCAAATTGCAATGAACATGGTAACTGCAAATCAGG
Organism: Lissotriton helveticus; assembly: GCF_964261635.1. Classification (NCBI taxonomy): domain Eukaryota; kingdom Metazoa; phylum Chordata; class Amphibia; order Caudata; family Salamandridae; genus Lissotriton; species Lissotriton helveticus. The sequence goes on from NC_136071.1 coordinate 711,316,790, forward strand.
CTTTTATATTGAGTTTTCTATCTAGGCCCCTTCAGCTTGAATTAACCTCATCCTTGTTGAAGTGAAAGCTGCTGCAGACACTGCCCGTAGATTCACATGGAGAGTGCAACTCTTGAAATCACAAATGATCTGTACAATAGGCTTTAATTCGGCTCCTATGTAATCTGAACATATGGCTACGCAATGAAATATTTGAATATATCTCACTGTAATTTGTCCCCCGCTTGGTGCAAGGCTGAAGGAGGAGAGAAGGAGGAGGAAGGTGGAGGAGAATCTTAGCATGTTCTGGTGTGATGAACACTCAAAGGAAGCTGAATACCCTAGAAAGTTTGTGAGGGTGTCCCGTAGTTTGTCTGAACTATTCCAGAATGAACTTCACCAAGACTTTGCAAGTACTAGCACCAATGTGTCATCAGGCAGCTGATTGGAGGTCTAGAATCTACTGTACTCACTGAGAAGAGGAGAGGAGTTGTATCGCCAATATAAGTGGAGCTTGATTTGCCTTGAAGGTCGAGCTGCCAAAACACATCACCGCTGATTAATTGGTCCAGTGGCCACAATGCTATATTTGGCCCAAAGGTCCACAACTGTCAAAGATGTCATGCTGCTAAGCAGGACCTGCAGCACTGACCCCATCCGAAGACTCCTGTTTCAAAGAGACATTACTGTTGCGGACCCAGCGAGAAAAGCTGGCCCTGCACAGAGATGAGACAGCTGCACCACTATATATGCAGAAACTTATAAGCAGGTAAAGCAGGGTTTAGTTTGCAAAAGAAAACAAGGTACTAAAATTACACAGAGAAATCTGGGACCAGGACTGATGACCTTTTGCCTCAGTTAACACCGGGGTGAGAACTGTTGAAATTAGTTGCATATCTAATCTGTGGGTTAAACAGAAGTGTTGTGCATCCAGTGGCATACTGTGTGCAGGACCACAGGTGTGGTTGCACCAGGTGCAAAATTATTAGGGTGCAACATTTTAAAAGGAAATTAACTGCTCTACTACGGACTCAGGAAGTGCTAACAGCCCCCTACCCGTGGACCTTTAGCACTTCCTGAGTCTGTAGTATTACAAATGTTTTTTTCTTTTAAAATTGTGCGCCCAAGCAATTTTCCTACTACGGACTCAGGAAGAACTAATGGTCCACGGATCCACCGGGGCAGTGCTTGGAGCTCCGAAGTGCACAATGGGTTTCTGTGCGTGAGTAGCTGAGATTGTTGAGGTTGTGGAAGCTTCGATTGGCAGATGAGCAGGCATGTGAGGGGGATGAGCTAATTGTTGGTTCTGATCGGGTGAGGGGTTGGCACATGAAAGCGTCTTTGTCCAAATTGTTGCAAAGGGGAGCAAGCGGCTAAGGGTCAATTGGAGAGGGAGTGGTTTGGACGGAAATGGCCACACCGTGGTGAGCTCCAGTGTGGTCGCTGGAGATTTTTCGCTTCTGTAACTAGCAAGTCCTCACTGCTGTATCTGAAATGCGAGGCATCGGTTGTAGGAAGTTGTCACCACCTGTTTTATACTTTCATAAGCGTCCTTGCGGTAATCTGGAGACCGCATTTAACTTTTGTTTATGCTATCACATTTCCCTCAGAAGTTGCAACCCACATTTTGTTTTTGCCGCAAGGATGATTTTCCTCAACAATGAACACCAAGGACATATGTAAGCCATGGAATTATCAGTTTTGGAGTTCTTGCGGTCTCTTAATGTTTACAAAGAGCATTTTCAGATTTTTAAGTTATCCATTTCATATCTCTTCAGGTACGTTGAGGTAATTTCTATAATTTCTTGGAGAATCTAAATATTACCTTACTCATTCTTCCATTGTGACTGGATTTTTTCAGCATAAAGTATATCATTTCACTATTAGTGATCTACTGTGCATTTCCATCAAATCCCTTCAAAAGTTCTGGCTGCATGTTCCCCTTTATTTTCACTTTGTGTATGGGGAGAACACAATCTGCTCCTTGTTTTATCAACAGCTCTACTTTGTCTGTAGTTGATTTTAACCCTTTTTGAGTTCTTCAAAATAGCATGGCAGATTCTGAGCAAAGAGCAATGAATCCTCCACACTCAAATATTCCTCTTCCCAGCTCCACAATGGCATCTGAATTAGCGGGCACTCCTGCCCTTTCATCTGTAAAAGGGTTCAAAAATATTATCCTTCTCCAACCATATCTCCTCCCTCAATCTCTATGGAAATTATCCTTCAAGAAATTCGGGCACTAAGCCTTACATGGAAGAAACTAATATTTGCCTTCAACAACTAGATGATAAATGGTCACACATGGAAAATAGGGTCGTTGAATTGGAAACTAAAGTGGAATCTTTCCAATCTGTTGCCAATCAAAGCCCCTCTATGCAATCTCAGATTTTGCATCTTCAGAAACAGATTGAGAACCTTGAAAATCATAACAGACGCAATAACCTCCGTGTCTATGGTTAAGTTGACAGCGGGTGAATGTTTTGATTTTTTCTGCATTCCGTGCATCAATTGTGTGTCTTTTGTTTTCTCGCCCTAAGTGCGCCAGGTATGCTCAGACGTGGCTCCTGGGCTCACAGTGCCACTGGAATCAAGCTATCCTGGCTGAAGACGGGTGAAACCCTGAAACCAGTCCTAGGATGCTTGTTTCCAGTCCAGGGAGTACCTGGCTTGGCAGTTCGGGCTGGACTATTCCCATAAGGCAGAGGGTCAAGACTGATTTGCATATGGCCAGGTCTAAACTGGGGTGGCATGGTGAGCAAAAGAATGATGGATTTAACCCAGATCTCTTGACTGGGGGTGAATCCTTTGATATGTTCTGCATTCCGTCTATCAATTGTGTGTCTTTTGCTTTCTCGCCCTAAGTTGCAGAACTTGAAGGCCCCAATCCTCTCATCTTTTTCAAAATATTTCTCCCAAAACTTCTTGATCTTCCTGATTCTCCGCCTTTGAACACTGAAAGAGCCCATCATGCTCCACAGTCTGCATCTTCATCGAATAAACCAAGAGGAGTCATTCTGTACTTCTTAGAATACACAGACTTGTTGAAGGTTTTACAGGTAGTCAAGGTCATCGGTAAAATTTCCTGGCACGGCTCTACCCTTTACTTTTCTCAAGACTATGTCAAAAAACCGCAGACAGACCAGCAATACGTAACATCAATGCCAGATTTGGTCTTATCCATCCCTGTCTGTTTAAAGTTACTTATAAAAATAAGACCACAACCTACAAAGACCCTTGTCTTCTTCAACGATGTTTGGATAAATGTGGGCTGGAAGATTTGGAAATTTCTAGATCTAATGTTTAACGTTTTCAGTAATTCTTGTTAATGTCTAAATGCAGTTCTGGTTGAATATTTCATATGCTTTATGTACAGTTTTTTAATATGTGTTTCACCCCTGTCATAAGTCATACATGTGATTCCTTTCACATTTTTTGATGATAAACTTACCTCCTCCTGTACCTGTTTCTGAGAGTTCCAGTTGTTGTACCGTTTCCCTTATGTGGCTTCACCACCCTCGAATGTTGGGTGTTCTTTTTGGTATGTTAGTTTTTATATTCTATATATGGGTTTTGTCTCCCTCTTCCTTTTTCCATACATAATTTTTCTGTCTCATTCTTCTCTTTTCTTTCTTCAGTAACATTTGATCAATTTCTTGTTCATCTCTAGTTATCCTATTTAATTTTCCTTTACACTGTAACTCTACTTTCTCTATTTTTTTAATCTTCTATCTCCTTTTTCTTTTTTTCTTGGTTTCTAATTTCAATTTCTGCTTCATATGTAACCTACTCTGACAACCTGTTACACCTTCAGGATAATGTTTTAATATTTTTTGTTCCTATTTTAAATTTTTCTCAGAGAATACTAATTAATAATGCTTGTTTGGTATTTTCTGATTCTATCATAGTAATATAGATGGCTTTGAGGTTTATTTCATGGAATTTTAAAGGTTTAGGTTCTCCTATAAAATGACAAAGGTTTTTATCTCACATTGCCAACTTAAAAGGTGATATAGTTCTTTTGCAGGAAATCCATATTTCAGACAAAGAAGTCACTAAACTTAAAAGACAATGGGTTGGAAATGTTTTGCATTTTTCTCCAGGCTCAAGGAAACGTAATGCGGTAGCTATTTTATGTCATATGTGCCTTGCCATACTAATTCTCCTCAAGATGTTGACTGTGAAGGTAGATGGGTTTCAGGTTCCTTACTTTTCGATAAAATTCCCCTCACTATTGTTAATCTTTGTGGACCTACTACTCCGGATAGCACCTTTTAGCCAGGAGTGTTATCTAATTTGATTACTGTTGCTGGGGATTGTATTCTGGTCTTCAACCCATTATGGTTAGAAACTCTAAGTGTAGATTTTTCCCTTTACAAATTCATGCTCAGTTCAAGTTGACTATATCGCAACAATCTCTTATTGATGCATGGAGATTATGCAATCCAACATGTCAGGAATGCACTTTCTTTTCTCCAGTTCATTTTTTGCAATGACAGTTAGATTATATCTTTATTTCTAATGCCCTTGCTCAACATGTTATCAATTTGGATATTGGATCCATATTGATGTCTGACCATGCCCCAATCACCTTGGATTTAGACCTCTTACCACCCTCTCAAGGAATTAAACGATAGAGATTTAACACTTTTCTCCTACTAGATTTGCAATTTACACGTACCTTTGTGCAATTTACTATCACATTTTTCTAAGAGAATGAATTCCCCACCCTATCTCCTCAAATTATTTGGGATACTTTTAAAGCCAATTCTTCGGATTGTATCATTAATTTTGTTTCCCAGAGATGAAAATCTGCTTCTAATAAGCCAAAAGTACTTAGGCATTAAGCGACAAGAATATTCTTTTTATAATCCTCATTCTGAGCATATTTTAAAAGACATAATGTCTGCTAAAATTGAGTTTAACACACTCTCTACTGAAAATGCCAATTCCTATCTACTCAAATTCACTCCCAAGTATTATGGAGGTCAAAATAAAGCAGGAAAACTTCTTGCCAATTATCTCAAAATTAAAAAAGAACGTACAAAAATTGATTCTATTTTAACTTCCACTAACCAAAATATACATAAAAATGAAGATATACTTTTGGAATTTATACAATTTTATTGGGCCCAGGAATCTCAATCTAATTCTAAGGATATTCTCCATTAGTAGTTGAAGTAGTAAATGAACTTTATTGGGTATACAAGTACCATCAAAGTGCACATGTGCAAAAACATTACAAGAGAAATTTCATAAGACCTTACAAAAGTTGTTACAGCACAATTCATTACAAGAAAAGCGGTACCATTCAGAAATTAATTTTCTTTGGCCGTTATTTGTGTACAAAAAAGGAGCAGAAATCAGACAGAACTATGTGCAAATTGAGCAATGAATACTTAAATAGGTACATAAAAGGAGCGTTAAAAACTACCTACAATTATGTATATATAAAATCAGTGTTAAAAAGTAAGACAAGCATTAAAAAGAAAGGCCTAATTACTTGGGGGCACAGGCAATATTCTACCACGTTTGTGCCACCCAGCCTGTAAAACTTTGCTTGTGGCAATGGCTATTACTGGAGTTGTGTCGCTCCTGAATATTCTAAGGGCCACTATAGATTTTGTGACCTTCCGTTTTTTACATACGGGAATAATCCATTTCCGGCGCGGACTGCAGTAGCTTGGACAGAAGAATAGTATGTGAGCTTAATCTTCATCTGCTAAGCCACATGCTGGACAAGTACAAATGCAGAGGGACTTGCGCCATTGACTTTTTACAGATCTTAAGAGCACAGTGGCAAGACGAAAACAGATATAAAGACTCTTGGCTAGAGGGGAGGATATTACATTGAAAAATTCCTCATAACAATGGAAAGACTTAATATCTAAAAATCGGTTTGTTAGTCTGCCAATTCAATGGTCATTTAAATTAATATCTAGGATATGGATCCAATAACTAGATTTTAAATAGTTAAGATCAGTCTTGCACAATGTTTCCGAGTGGATCCATAGCCTTATCATTCCCAACTTCTTAAACCAATCTGAGGCGAACTTGACAGAAGGTATTAGTTTGGCACCCTTCATGCCCAACAGTTCTACAAGGCTTTCTCTAAATTCCCTCACCTCAGGGGGGAACCATAATCAGATCCAGTAGACAAATGGTCTAAGGGCGGCCTTATCTGCAATTCTTTGAAACCCCAAATCATTCAACAGAGTAATTAAAGGTGTGCTACTGGGGACAGAGACCAGCCTTCTAACAAATCTATTTTCTGCAGCAGTAAGTTGAGAAACATCAGTGCATCCCCAGGTCTCGGCTCCAAACAGAGCTGCCCCTTGAGCTTTGCCATGATAAACTTCCAGGGCAGGCAATACTGCATGGGAACTTGTTTACCTGGGCAGCCCACTAATCGTATTTGCTCTATGCTCTAATAGTAGTGAAGAGATGAATTTGTTTTAAAGAACAACAGAAAATATCTGTACAATAAAATCCATAAACAGAGGGAAACTAATCACACAGGAGAAACTTTAAGTTATAAAAATGTTTAAACTAAGATTATTGAGTTGGAACGTAGATGGTTTAAATAGCAAAATAAAGAGGAGATTAGTACAAGAAGAGATTAGAATGTATAAACCAGATTTTGTGCTACTATCAGAAACTCATATCAGGTATCAGGAAAGAAAACTGCTATCCCAGATGGGCTACCAATTGGTGGTTTGCTCTACATTAAATGCTTCTATCCGAGGGGTTGCCATTCTAAAACAAAAAGGAACTCTGTTTGAAATAATTAAAACAGCTTCAGATGCTTGGGGCAGATGGGCAATTGCCCAGATACAATGTGATAACAAAAAATTTGTACTCTGTGTGGTGTATGGACCCAACATCGATGACCCCAAAATATTTGAACAATTAAGTATAGAGCTACTAGAATGGGAGGGAGAACGTATAATTGCGGGTGACTTCAATTGTGTCATTAATTATAAAATCGATTCTACAGGGCGAGGTACTCCAAATAGGATGCGCAAAGTTAGATCAGCAATATGAGAACTGGCAAGATTAAACAACCTGAAAGATATATGGTGTTCTAAATATCCTCTAATAGCAGGCCACACTTATTACTCAGCGCCACATAGATCCTGCTCTAGAATAGACATGATATGGGCATCAGATCTTATAACAGATCACTGTGAATTGGAATAATGCCCAAAAATTACATCAGATCACAACCCACTATTACTAGAGCTTGAAATAAGAGATCAAAAGAAAGAAACACGAAATTTTACATTCCCAAGATACTTACTGGCTGAAGCTGGGTTCATAACACTATTGAAAGAGCATATAAAAGAGTTTATATCATTTAATATCAACACTGCTAACCGCTCCCTTACCAAGTATCATATACTTTGTTTTGTTAGCGTTGAGCTCCAAGCCCCTTGCCACACAAAAGTAAGTACATTTATTGACAAGGAGCTGGAGCCCCATTGGGGTCTTGGAGATGAGAAGGGAATCGTCTGCGAATAAAAGAATCTCCATTATTTATCATCCATCCCCTCACCTTCACGCCCGGATATTGACTTTTACATATTGGAAAAGGATATTCTAATACAGGATATTTCTAATGCTATTCGTTTTATTAAATGTGGCAAGGCTCCTGGGCCTGATGGCTTCACCAGTGAAATGTATTCCCACTTTTCCTCACTTCTGTTACCCACATTACATAAATTCTTTCTTTATTTCATATCCTCTCATGCATCGGGTGGCTCTTTTCAAGATGTCTTATTCCCCCAAAAAATAAAGATTGCAGATTGTGCAAAACTTATCGTCCTATTTCTCTAATCAATCTAGATTATCACATTTTCGCAAAAATATTCTCTCAGGTTAGATAAATTACTACCTCAATTGATTGGAAGAGAACAATGTGGTTTAATCAAAGGTAGACATCTTACGGATAATTCTCAATTTTTTTTTTAATATGCTTAGTAAATCCAAACATTAGAATTCCTTTTTGGCAGATATGTTCTTAGATGCGGGAAAAGCGTTTGATAGAGTTAGTTGGTCTTTTATTTTCTCTACACTTTCTCGGTTTGGTTTCAGTCCTATGTTTATTAGCTATGACTCTTTGTTATATTTTTCCCTTACATCCTCTATTTTAGTTATTGGCTCATGTCTCCTTTTTCCTCTCTTTATAGAAGTGTTCGACAGGGTTGTCAACTCTCCCCCTTATTATTTATACTCGCTTTGGAACCATTTTTTAATAAATATATACGTTCTAACCCACAGATGAAGGGTTTCACTTATGAGAGCTCTCAGCTTAAACGTTCTGTTTATGCCAATAATATTCTGCTTTTTATCTCTCATCCACAATCATCCTTACCAGCTTTTTTATAAGAAGTAGATACATTTGCATTTGTCACGGGATATAAATTAAGTACGGATAAATGAGAAATCTTTCCTCTGAATGTTACGAGGCACTCACCTGTGCTCCAGATTGTTTCACCTTGATGACAATGTGAACGATGAGAGGACAGGTCCCCAATCCCTCTAGAAACTAGCAGTGTGATACCAAGATATAACTTAGGATCAATCCGGTAGTCTCAAGGGAAAAAAGGGGTTGGGATGACAAGGGAAGAGAAACAAGAAGATTCCAGTGGTCTTCTTTTGGGGGGACTAGGGCTTCTGTGGGCTTCAGTATTCAAAGGATACAATAAACAAGAATGTAACTGGCTAGTGGCTTGAGTTGTCTACTAGACTCCTAAGTACAAAACTCAGAAGATAAACAATGTTTATATCTGAGAGGCAGTATCTTCTTACAGTTATCAAAAACTTGTAACCAAAAGTCTCCAATAATTCTTACCTACAGACTACGTAGGTTTCAACAGAACTTTGGGTTCATCTAACAATCTACTTGTCGATTTATGCAATCTGCAATAAACAATACACTCATTAACATACTTTCAAATAAGTTTAACATTAATGATAGCATTTAGGTATGTTCTTCAGCATAAGTACCTGAATCGTTATATGCCCAGCTGAGGATCAGATACCTTGAGTCCACAGAAGTTCAAATGCTGCAAAAACAACCTTCTGTCATAAAGGAACAAAATTCTGTATACAAAATAATAGTAGTCAAAACCACATATGTGCTGTTGTGATTCTCAAGGCTAACCACTTTGCGATAACTATTTTCAGACTTTTAAAAAGGCACAACCTTCTATTTTAGTCTTTTTTTTTATTAATGTCAATAGTTTCGGGGTACTACGGTAAAACTTGCCGTAACACTCTAGATGAAGTGTGTTCCTTCTGTCCAAGAAATATAGTTCTAATAATATGCGCAGTTCAAAGAGCAATGTTCCAAGTTCTAAAGCAAACATTCCAAGTTCTAATGTAAGCAGACTCGCCGTGGGATAGTTGTCTTCCAAAAAATACCTTAAAGCATGTTTTCTCTGTGCGCTTCTTTGCTAGGGAACACGACACAGAAGAAGGCGTCATACCGGAGACTCAGCCCGGAACCAGGAAGCCAGGAAATTGCTGATGCAAGGATGTCAAGCAGGAGATGCCGATCAGAAAAGCTGGAGCCAGGTAAGTGTGTTGAAGCAACGAGGCCAAGCCCTGAATAGTGAAAGGGTGCGGTTTAAATAGGCTCTTAAGCAGGTGCTGGGTGTGATCCTGGGTGTGGCCCAACTGTCTTTCAGGCCCAGGGTTTGCACAGAATAACTACACATTATTCTACTATTTACAGCATGATGGAGCCACAGTTAAAGAACATGACATAATACATGAACATAATTTACAGTAAACACATATATGAACAGGATGGCATTCCATGAGGTGTAATGAAAGAAATCCATACATTAACAGGATGCCTTATACAAGATACCAGTGTTATATTACCATTAACTCTGTTTCTGCTAATATGTGTTCAAATCAAGGCAGACAGAGAAGGAGACGTACATGGGACAATGCACCTGCAACAATTCCCCCCTGGAAAGGCCCCCGAACTGGACGTGGTTTATCAAAATGGAGGGCATGAAACCGTCTGATTAATCGATCAGCATGTACATGAGAAGCGGGTTCCCATGATTGTTCAGAGGCATCATAACCCTTCCAATCAAGAAGATGATGTAACTTTCCCTGTATTCTTTTTTAATCAAGGATACACCGAATCTCAAATTCTGGATGATTATGTATGATAATTGGAGGTGGAGGGGTGTCTTTCCTTGTTAAGGGATGGTATAGTTTCACAAGGGACAAATGAAAAGTGGGATGAATTGTGAGATCATCTGGTAACTGTAATTGTATGGTAACTGGGTTTATAACCTGCTTCACTGGGAATGGGCCAATAAATCTGGGCTGTAATTTTCTAGGACCTTCTAACTGTATATTTTGCGTGGACAACCAGACTAGGTCTCCTACTTTGTACACAGGCTTGGGTGACCTATGTTTTTCTGCTTGAACTTTGGCCTGTATTTTATGCTTAGCAAGATACAATTTAGCTTTCTCCTGCATGGTATGTAGTTGAGCGAGTTGCTCTGAGACAAACGGTAGAGTAATCATGGATGGCAAAGATAAGGTAGGAAGGGACTGTGGATGCTGACCGGTTAAAAAATAAAATGGTGAACACCCTAGTGCAGAATGAATACTATTTTTGTAAGCAAACTCTGCTAATGGGAGGACTTCTTCCCAACTTGACGTCAGAGTAGATGTTAAACAACATAAACTGCTCCAAGTACTGATTAACTTTTTCAGTCTGTCCATCGGTTTGAGGATGGAAAGCGGAACTCAATGCCACATCAATTCCTAATTGAGTACACAAGGTTTTCCAGAATTTGGAGTTAAACTGAGGCCTTGTTCGGATATAATTTTACTGGGCAGACTATGCAACCTTACCACGTGATTTAAGTAAACAGTACTAAATTTCACGGCTGTAGCTAATATAGTGAGTGGAACAAAATGACTAATTTTGGACAGTAAGTCTACAAATACCAGGATGGTTGTGCATTTATTTACTTTGGGTAGGTCAGTGACAAAATCCATGCTAATAGTGTGCCAGGGTACCAGAGAAATGGGTAAGGGATGTTGCAAACCCACAGGTGCAATATGTTGGGTTTTATTTCATGCAGAGTTTGGACATGATTTGACAAATTCGGGTACATCATCTTGAATGTTTTCCCACCGAAAGTTTCTTGTGCAAAACTCCAACATCTTGTGTGAGCCAGGATGTCTTACTAAACCTGAATCATGGTGCCAGGCAATGATTTGTAGTCTCAATTCTTTTAATGGAATAAACAACTTATTATTATGAAACAGATAGCCATTTGTTTTGAAATTCCTGGTGTTTTGTAACCATTTTTGTGTATCAATTGTTTGAGATGCTGTCTTAATGTCTTGGTGATTCTTATGATCTGTGGAGATGGTTATCTTATGTTTGGCCCCTAGAAGATGATGTCTCCATTCAGTGAAAACAGGCTTCATAGCTAACAGTTTGCGTTCTGCTATCGTATAGTTTTGTTCTGCCTGTAATAGTTTTCTGGAGTAGTATGCTATTGGATGCAGGTGTCCTGTGTTAGGATTATTTTGCAACAGATCTCCTCCCAAAGCACTCAGCGAAGCATCTGCTTCCACAAAGAATGGATGATCAGGATCTGGATGACACAGAATAGGGGCTTAGGTGAATGCTTGTTTTAATTTTTTGAAAGCAGTTTCAGCATTGTCAATCCAGTAAAAGGTTTTTCCTTTTTTCAATAAATGGGTTATAGGTGAGACAATTTCAGAAAATTGGGCAATAAACCGTCTGTAAAAGTTAGCGAAACCCAAAACTCGTTGAATATCTTTTATTGATTTAGGGGATGGCCAATTAAGAATAGCGTCTACCTTTTTGGGATCCATTGTGATCCCTTCAGGGGATAAGAAATAACCTAAAAATTCTACTGTATTGGTGTGAAATATGCATTTTTCTAATTTAGCATATAGAGAATGTTAATACAGTCTTTATAGGATGGCACCCACATGTTGGATATGTTCTTCTTCATTCTTAGAGTAAATTAAACTATCATCTATATAGACGATGGCGCAGACATCCAGAAAATCATGTAGCACTTCATTAATAAAATATTGGAATGCCGCCAGAGCATTTCATAATCCGAACCGCATTACTGTGTACTCGAAAAGTCCAAATTTAGTGCGGAAGGCGGTTTTTCCACTCGTCGCCTTGTTTGAGGCGGATGAGGAGATAGGCCCCCCGCAAGTCCAATTTAGTATAAATGGTGGACCCCTTAACTTGATTTAACAATACAGGAATCAGGGGCAAGGGATAACGATTTTTTATCATAACCTTATTTACTGCGCAGTAGTCAATACATACGCGGAGATCTCCAGATTTTTTTGCCACGAAAAAGAGTGGTGGTGAGACAGGTGACGTGGAGTGTCTAATAAAACCTAGTCACAACAATACGTCTAAATATTTTTTAAGATATCGCATCTCAGGATCAGTCAGGGCGTATATCCGACTACATGGCATAACTGCCCCTAGCACTAGATCTATTTTGCAATCATACACCCTGTGGGGTGGCAATTGCGTGGCCTGAACTGGGTCGAATACTGCAGAGAAGTCTCTATACTGTTCTAGTACAGTAGTAATTTGTTCCTGCGTGGAGCACAATATAATGGATTCATGGGGTCCTGTGTCTCTTTATAACAATGTGTTCTACAGAAAGCAGAATCCAGAGTTACAGTCCTTTGGACCCAATCAATCTTTGGATTGTGCAATTCTAACCAAGGAATTCCTAGAATGACTCCAAATGTAGGGGTGTCAATAAGGTCAAAAGTGGTTTGCTCAGTATGACCATTTTCTCCTACAAGTATCAAAGGCGGGGTATGGAAACAAATCAAACTAGAGGACAAGGCAGAGCAATCAGCTGCCCTTACAGGCTCTGCTCTTGGAATGGATTGGATGCCAATTTTGTGGGCCAGGGCTATGTCAAAAACGTTCCCTGTGGCACAAGAAGCAATTAAAACAAACAAAATATACCTTTGTTGTTCAGAAATAATAACAGTAAGTCGTATAGTCATATGGCGAGGGACATAAATAATGGTGTTTGCAGCATCTTGAGAGATCTTGATGTCATCACTTCCCAAAGTAGCAATCTCTACACACTTTGAGACATTTAGTTTTCCGACTCAATGGAATCTTTGAAGTAAACTAGCTATCGCTTTTTTTCCTTTTGGGCTTTATTGGGCACTCTCAAGCAAAGTGCCCTGCTTTGCCACAATAAAGACAAAGAGTTCCTTTTCTTCGTCTATCTTTCTCTTCTGCCGTCAATGGGCCTTTAAGACCTCTTATAATCATGGGTTCTGATTTGTCGTCAACATCTTTTTTCTCAGGCTTGATTGAAATGAGTCTTGTGTCAAATCGGGGTTTGTTGTGTTTTCTTTCTCCAAGTCTGTGATCTAGCTTTACCACCAAATCCAAGAATTCAGAGTAATCATCAGGTAAGTTTACAATATGGGCTAAAGAGTCTTTTAGATCGCCTCTTAAACTTCTATAAAAAAGAGAAATACGTTTCTCTTTGGGCCAATGAGTTTCAGATAAGAGGCATTTAAAGATGGTCGTGTAAGTAATGAAGTCCTTAGATCCCTGTCTCAGATTTAAAAGTTTGTTGTCACTAGCTTGAATGAATGTATGACGTGCAAAGAGGCGCGACATGGCATTTTAAAAATTAGTGTAGTTGTGTAAAAGGGGATCATCATTTTCTAATAAGGGTATTGTCCAATTTGCGGCTACACCACCTAGGTAAGAAATAATAAATGCTATTTTCTCCTGCGGCTTACATAAGAAATGCAACTGACACTGACTCATGAATGAAGCAAACCGGGAAGTATCACCTAAAAAACGCTCAGGGTTAGCCAGGGGAACTGGACTGGGTGTAACCACTGTTACCTGGACATTTTGATCAGGACGTTGAGGACTAAAACCTGTTGCTGCTACAGGACTTCGACCAAATCTAGTTGGCACTTTGAATGGGCGAGGGTCGTTCTCTTCGGGTTCTCTCCATTGTGTGCAGCTTGCTTCACTCTTTCATAATTCCTCTCTCAGTGTATGATTTTCCTGTTTTTTTTGCTGCATTCTTGTAATTTTCTAATGATGTCTGCTAACTGTGCTGTTTTATCTGGGACTTCCATACTGAATCGTTATCAAGATAAAACAATTGGTGTGGCTTGGCCTTCTGTTACGATGCACTCACCTGTGCTCTAGATTGTTTCACCTTGATGACGATGTGAATGATGAGAGGACAGGTCCCCAATCCTTTTAGAAACTAGCAGCGTGATACCAAGATAACTTAGGATCAATCTGGTAGTCTCAGGTGGGAAAAGGGATTGGGATGACAAGAGAAGAGAAACAAGAAGATTCCAGCGGTCTTCTTTTAGGGGGACCAGGGCTTCTGTGGACTTGAATATTCACATGATACAATAAACAGGAATGGAATTGGATAGTGACTTGAGCTGTCTACTAGACTCTTAAGTTCAAAACACAGAAGATAAACAATGTGTGTATCTGTGAGCCAGTATCTTCTTACAGTTTTCAAAAACTTGTAATCAAAAGTCTCCAATAATTCTTACCTACAGACTACGTAGGTTTCAACAGAATTTTGGGTTGTTCTAACAATCTACTTGTTGATTTATGCAATCTGCAATAAACAATACAATCATTAACATACTTTCAAATGAGTTTAACAATCATGATAGCATTCAGGTATGTTCTTCAGCATAGGTACCTGAATCCTTACATGCCCAGCTTAGGATCAGGTACCATGAGTCCATAGAAGTTCAAATGCTGCAAAAACAACCTTCTGCCATAAAGGAACAAAATACTGCATACAAAATATTAGTAGTCAAAACCACATCTGTGCTGTTGTGATTTTCAAGGTTAACTTCACTTTGCGACAACTATTTACACACTTTAAAAAAGGCTCAACCTTCTATTTTAGTCTTTTTTTTTATAAATGTCAATAGTTTCGGGGTACTATGGTAAAACTCGCCGTAAACACTCGAGATTAAGTGTATTCTTTTATACCAAGAAATATAGTTCTAATAATATGCACAGTTCAAAGAACAATGTTCCAAGTTCTAAAGCAAACGTTCCAAGCTCTAATGTAAGCAGACTCACCGTGGGATAGTTGTCTTCCAAAAAATACCTTAAAACATGTTTTCTCTGTGCGCTTCTTTTTTTAGGGAACACGACATGGAAGAAGACGTCGGACCGGAGACTCAGCCCAGAACCAGGAAGCCAGGAAATTGCTGATACAAGGCTGTCAAGCAACAGATGCCGATCGGAAAAGCTGGAGCCAGGTAAGTGTGTTGAAGCAACGAGGCCAAGCCCTGAATAGTGAAGGGGAGCGGTTTAAATAGGCTTCTAAGCAGATGCTGGGTGTGGTCCTGGGTGTGGCCCAACTGTCTTTCAGGCCCAGGGTTTGTGGCAAACCAGGTGTGAGTTCCAACTGTCTTTCAGGCCCAGGGATTGCTGGGTGTGGTCCTGGGTGTGGTCCAACCGTCTTTCAGGCTCAGGGATTGCACAGAATAACTACACATTATTCTATTACTAACAGCATGATGGAGCCACAGTTAAAGAACATGACATAATACATGAACATAATTTACAGTAAACACATATATGAACAGGATGGCATTCCATCAGTAGTAATGGAAGAAATCCATACATTAACATGATGACAGGGAAGAAGATGTGCATGAGACAATGCACCTGTAACACTGAATAAGCTATGTTTTCATGCTGATATCAGTTTGTCTTCCATTTATTGGAATCCAGATAAGATTCAATATCTAGGTTAGTGGTTCTCTGATACACTATACAAAACTCTTCTTGCGCATACATCTTGTTGAAATACTTTGTTTTTATCCTGGTGGGGTCACCTTGCTACTATGTAAATGATGCTAGTACCTATTATATTATTCTATCTTTCAAATATACCAGTTAATACTTCACAGTCTCAACTTAAAAAGATATACTCTGTTTAATCTATTTTTTTATGGAATAATAAAAAACCTAGGATGTCTCTTAAACTTAAAAAAAACATATGGGGGGGTTAATTTTCCAAATTTCCGTAAATATCACTTGGCCTTTTGTCTTAACAATCAGCGCATATACTACAAGATAACAATACTACACTCTCTCCTTTATGGACATATCTTGAACAATCTTCTTGGCATCTGTTTTCTGTGATGGAATGTGTGTCCTTTGCTTCCATACCCTTATCCCTATCTCTACCAATCTTTAAGAATACATGTAGAATCTTATCTCCCATTTGTATCTCTTATGAAACTCCTAATCAGCATTTTTCCCACTCATCAATATGGTAAAATTCTTTTAATAAAACAAATAATAGAACAATTTTCTGCAAGGATTGGCACTTCAGAAATTTAAAATGGATACATATTTTTTTTCAACAAGGTACCTACTTGCCTTTTCAAGTAGTACAATTGCTTTTTTCCTTTCCAGACTCGTATGAAGACAAATACCGTTTACTTATCTCCGCAGCTCAATTCTCTTATACCAAACTTTTTCTTGATCAGGCAACCTCTTCTTCAACTCCTCTTCTTCACAACCTATTGGATGTAATATCTTCTGCATCTCAAATATATAAACATCTTACATTGGTTCTGGAAGATAGGGATAAAACGGAAGTCGAAAATCTTTCGGAAATTGATCTGCAAATATTTTTTTCCATTTCAATTTGGCATAAAATCTGGGTTAAAATGAGAAAATCTTCTAGAGCAGCTAATGTAACTCAGACTTTATTTTTCATTTATAACCAACTTTTGATCACTCCTGTTGCCTTAAATACAACAGACCCTGCTGTCCTCTTTAACTGTTGATCTTGTTCTCAACCCTCAGCAGACCTTAACCACATGCTTTTTGAATACTTATTAATTTTGTTTGAGGGTTTGGCAAAAGATAAACACTATTTTTAACACACAAGTTCCATTAACATTCAATAGCATTTTTTCTGGGTAGTGTTTCCGGTTATTGGACTTCCCAACCCAAAGATTTTTATATAATTGATTTACTTCTGACTGTTGTTTTGCAACAAATTACAAAATCGTGGAAGGATACCTCTCAGATATCTTTCCAAACATGGTGGTATGGAGTTTGTTACAATCACAGATAGAGCATATGTTTATCCAGTTGCACTCGCTATTAAAAGGGATCTTTTATGGATACCCATAACTACTTTTTTAAACACCTATGCCCTCTTTCACAGTTACATAATCCTAGAATTGAAGAAGTAACTAAACCTCCATGAATTTTGTTTCTCCAGCAATAACTTTCAATGTATCTATTTTGTAATATTTAGATTGTATTATAGACAGTTATTATGTTGACATAGAATTGATACATTTCTTCCTGATGGTGTAATGTATTGCATATTTGTGATGACATGCTCAATGAGTTTATTTATTGGTTCTTTGTATTTCAATTGCATTATTATCTTAATAAATTTCTCTTTTCGAACTTAAAAAAAAACCACAATTGGAGCGGCATTCAGAAAATTGGGCAAGTACAGTCTGTTTATGGTAAGCAATAGGTTGATATCTAGAGAGAGTGCATGGGGTCTTTATTTTTATTATTCTGTAGAAACCGTTTGGCAGAAAATGGGTAGTAGGGATTTAGCTGACTCTGCTCTGGCAGGGTCAGAAAATTAGCCTTCACACCGAATGCTTATTTTGAACTGGTGGTTGTAGGTGGTTCCAATCGACGTTTCGTTTTCCTCATCCGAGAGAAAAGCATATAATGTAGGTGAAAGGAGAGAGAGAGAGAGATGGAAAAATTGCAATATATGGAGAAAGTAGAAACCTGGAAAAGTGAGATGCTGTTGTATTAAAGAGGCACAAGGCGAATTAAGTTGACACTGCATCAGTGTTCAGCACTTGACTTACAAAGGCACAATCTGACTTGTAGGCAAAACCGAAGACCCTGATGCTTATATTAATAATTTAATTTAGTCAGCGCTTTTATATAGGGCTGCTGAGTGGCGCAATTTGCACTAAAACTCAATGTTTCAAACTGGTTGGTGGAAGGTGTCACAGGCCGAATTCCCTCACCTCCTGTGAAATCCCACATCCAAAAACGCTGTCTCCTATCTGCCATACCCATATAGATGAACTCACCAGTTTGTTTCAAGTGAAACACTTCAAACCGAGCGATGATGTAGAAAAACAGCTGTGGCCTTTGCAGGTAAGTGCGGATGGCTGGTGGGGGGTTGGGGCGAGCCGGGCTGGGGGGATGTTGACAGACGACAGAATTGAGAAAATTAAATAAATAAATAAATCATATTCCGTCGACAACACCCCTTTGCCTTGCCTTGCCTCACTGCGCTTACCTGCACCAGCCGATGCTGCAGAAAAGTAGCAGCAGAAAACATAAATTTTTAGGTCGAGCACGGAGCCAGCGACATTAGAGTACTCTTAGAATGGGGAGAGGGTACTGACACTGAGTGAAGATCCTAATAGGAACTACAACACTTTAATTGCAATTCATGTATGTTATGTTCTTTTATGTTATGTTATGTTATGTGATATGGTCTTGTAAAGCACATAGCTGCCTCAGCAATGGGCTTCCCAGTGCTGAACGCAGAGGGCATAGGAGCGGAAACTGAATGTACCACACACGGAGGGTTAGGTGGAAAAGAGCCATGTCTTCAGAGATTTCCTAAAATGCAGATGATTCTGAGTGTTCCTGAGGGGAAGAGGCAGAGTGTTCCAGTGTGCTGGTGCCAGACATCGAAAAGAGCAGCCTCCTGCTCTCCTAATTTGGGGACAATAGCCAAGTTGACGTTGGTGGGGCGTAAGGGTAGAGAGGACAATTAGGGTGATATGAGGTTGTCGAGGATAGGGGCCCCATGGGAGAGCAGGGTCTTGGGGTGATGCACATCATCTTAAACTGGATGGACTTGTCCACAGGGAGCCAGTGCAGCTTGTGAAGGGTTCTGGAGACAGAGCAGAATTTGGGGAGGGAGAGAAGCAGCCTAGCTGCACCATTTGGCCTAGCTGGATTCTTCTTGTGACAGATTTGTTGTGGCTCCTAGATACAGGATATTACAGTAGTCTAATTGGGACACAATTGCCACCTAAATATTCTTTTGCTGTGTGTGTGGGTCAAAAGGATGGGTTGAAGGCTTCACAAGATACAGGCCCTCTATGGATTTGGCTTGAGCCCCAAAGGTCAGGGTGTAATCCATCTAGATTAGTGAATTTTTGATGGTTGACTTGGGCTGAGGAGGAGGCCCAAGTGAGGTTGGCCATCAGTGATCCCCCCAGTAGTGGGAGCGTTTACCTCATATAAGTATTTCCATTTTATTGGCATTTAGACGTAGGCAGTTGTTGTTCATCCACTCTGCAACAGCCAGCATTCCTTTTTAAAAGTTGGCCATGTCTTGCGTTGTATTTACCCAGAGTGAAACAATGAGCTGGGTATCATCTGCGTACAATACCAGCGCAAGCCCCAATAATTTTATGACCTGTGCCAGTGGTTGAATGTAGATATTAAATACGGTAGGGCTCAATGAACGGCCCAGTGGGAAACCGTAGTATGGATCGAGGAGTCAGGAGTCATAAGGTGGAGAAATTACCTGGAATGAACGTTCGTACAGGAAAAAGGCGAGCTATGATAATGCAGACCTGCATATGCCAATACCATGTAACTTGGTTAGGATGCTATTGACGTGTCTCTCTTTTACCTTGGCTAGAAAAGGTAAAAGGGAAATGGGGCAGAAGTTTTCTGGCTTCGAGGCTTCCAAAGACTTTTTTTTCAGAGGGGTGGGGGTGGAATTAAGCATGCCTCAATGGGCCGGGCACAGATGCAGACCGCAGAGAGAGATTGATCATTTCTAAGCAGGAAGGGAGGAAAAAGTCCTTAAGCTTAAAAAACAGATCGGGTCTGATGGGTTTTGTCAGCCATCAGTTGATGTGAGGGCCACTGAAACACTTCTTTTTTAGATAAATGTGCAAGGGTAGCTTCAAACAAGGGCTCAAAATGTTTTTTTAAAGATTGAATCCTTCTATAATAGAGGTTGTATTCTCCCCAGGAACAAATCACTGTAACCATATTTCTTTGCCAGTGGTAGTGGGATTGTGTCCACAACTAGTAAATATTGTAAGAAACTTGGATTTTTTTTTAGATCCATCCCTTTCTCCTGACAATATAGTTAACGAGAAAACTAACGGCTGCTTTCTTCCTAAATAAATTCTGCTTTTCCTGGATCCCCATCCCAGTGGTCCAAACTTGAGTTCTGTTGAGACTTGAAAATGGGAACTCTAATTTGGCTTTACTAACAAACGCTATGAAACACTTGGAGTTAGTTCAGAATTCAACTACCCGCATAATCACAGGCAACTCTAAGTATGAGCTGCTTTCACTGGGAATGCAGTTGCTCCACTACAGCCTATACACAACAAAGTCTTTTTTAAATCTATGACAATTCTTCACATGGTCATTCATTAACAAAATCCATACTTTTTTGCATTCAAATTCATCTGCCATACTTATTGTCGAGCTTTGTATTCTGATGATCTTTCCTTTCTTTCTATCTACAAAATAAATATAGTTCATAGTGACAGAGCTTCCCTGTCACTGTGCTTAAGATTTGGAACTCCACACCCATTCCCCTTAAATCTATAACCTTTTTATATCATCATCATAATCATCAAATAATCTTTATTCGGTTGAAAAGACCATAAAAGCACAAGATAAAAACAGGTTACAAACAGATTACACACAATAAAATCACAATGATAAATTGCTGAGTTACACATCATCAACTGCTTTTCCATGATGTCGTAACTGAGTCACACTGCATACCTCTTCCTTAAACTCCTCTCCTGGTAATAAAATATGATACTGCATAACAGATTGTAGGAGACTCACAGCGTTGTGAAAACAGTAAACCTTCTTGATGAGTTTTAAAACATTTCCCTGTTAAAGCTGGGCATAAACACTGGATTCTATAAGCAGAATAACATAAAGTGCTTAGTGGACTGTATGGACACTGTATCAAATGGGCAGCAGGGTAATGAAGTGAACCACGTCCGAGTAACGGAGAAAGCCACCAGGAAGTGAATCATATTTATTCAGAGCCGGGTTAAATGAAATCTGAGTTCTGGAGTCTTTATCCATAATTGATGAGCATTTGTGCGTGATCCAAGCTCGCTAGTATTCTCAAAAATACTACTTAGTCCTAAACCACTGGCTCAACAATCAGAAGAAATGTGTTGCGATTGCAAGAAACCCCCACCCAAAAAAGAAAACATTTAGATGAGGCAACAAGCTCATGACAAATACAGGGCTCGTTGAGTTAAGTTCAAAACAAATGGCACTCGTTTAAAAGAGACAGAAGTGGGCCTGTCAGTACACATTTTTTAGATGAACTGACTGCGGTCCCTAAATTATGGGGATATTTAATATCAGTTAAATAATTAACACCAAAATTGAGAGGTGGTTAATGCGGTTCTGAGCAAATTTTCATTGTTCTTTATTTTTATATATTTAGCTACATTTTGTGAAAGACTTGGAAATAGGTCCACCAATATCTGCCTGAAGGAGTGCACACACATTGAAGCATCACTGGACGAAATGTAACACCAGCATTCTCAACAGTGTTACCTTTGTCAGAAGATGGATCATTCTAAGTTCTAAGTGAATGTGTGAGATAAGGACTCCACAAGCAAAGCAATTGGTAGGGGGGTATAAATGGATCAGAAAATCTACTGAAATTAATTGCATGATTCTGAACGAAAAGCAACAAATGTCACATGAATGATGATTTTGCCACCTGACTATAAATAAAAACTTCCCACACTGGCAGTTGTGTCTGCCAATGTCAAAACGTTGTCAGAACTCCACATTAGGACTCATGTTTTTTAAAACATACTTTTATTACTTTTTCAGCGCTGCTCTCATATACAGTAATATTTCTGCATCTTACGATCAATAATGGGTACATCTTAAACAATATATTGTACATGCCATTTTGAAGCTGTACAGTTAGTTAATGAATACAGTAATCATGACTTATGTATGGTCATATACATGCGACAGCAGAAACTGTTATAATAGTAATACGACACTTGGTATCAACTCCGTCGGCCCATCCCCGTAAACTCGCTTGTGTGATCTGGATGGATTGATATGTGTGTCTCTCATGGAGAGGCCATAAACTTGTGTGAAGGGGGATTGAGGGGGGAAAGGGAGGAGCTAAAAGCCCAAATCAAAGCATCAATTGTGATCATCACATTAGGTTGCTATCAGATTTGATAGGGTGAGTCGTATCATATATTCTCTAATCATCTAATCGCTTTTTCCGCAGCCCTCTGTATTGCTCCCGTTGTAGGGTCTCTCTTTCTGCCCTGGCCCAAAAAATTACTTCCTCCCCCCATGCTCCCTCCCTCGGTGCTGAGTGGGATATTTTTTTGGCCAATATTTGGGAAAGATCGGTAAAGCAGAGCAGTTCCATAGCTTTTTTTGGAAGTGGGGACAGGCCCAAGAGACACGCTTTGATAGTGGACCAAAAGGGACGTTCGGATAAGTGCGACAGGCCCACAGTAACTTCCCCATATCAAGCCTGTCAATAAAGAGTCTAAAATTGTTAAAATCCAAGCGTGAACTACCACCGGGTGGTTGACAAAGTGATACAGGAGTCTTGGCAACATCATCATCTCAGCCACTGCAGGGCGTCCTGCAGTAGCAGGGGCAATTTAATCCAAAAGGCTACCTATGATTTTAGGGAGTTAATTGTAGGGACCAGGTTTCCGTTCAATGTATCGTGAGTGGTTCTATATATCTGGATGCCTAGGTATTTAAAGGTGACCGGTTCTACCGTGAGCTGTGCCGGGCCAAATTGCAAAACGGGCAGATTGTAATTATTGTAAAAGAAATATACAATTGATTTTGAGGCATTCAGGTATAGCCCCGATATGGAGCTGAATCGAGTCAGAAGAGCTGCCAGTTGATGTAAGTCCATCTGTATGTCTTAGAAATACAACAGCATGTCGTCGGCATAGAGAGATACAGAGTGCGTGACTGGGCCTATTGATGTACCATATGTTCTCATTGCTTGGTGTAAATGTTGGGCAAGGGGCTCTAAAGTCAATACAAATAGCAGCAGTGAGAGAGGGCAACCTTGGAATATGTGATGTGCTGGGGAGATGTGACCTGTTTTTGCCCGTGCTGTTGGCATGGTGTAAGGTAGTTTTATCCAATGACAATAATTGGTGGAGAACTTTTCCAATGTTGCAAGCATATCCGCATTAGGACTCTTTATTTGGCACAATATCTTTGGGAGGATATTTCCTTATAGTCTTTACTTCTGAAAAATTCACCTTTTGTTTTTCTTTCTGTCTTTAATACAAGTTTCAATTTTTACTCTTCAACGTACACTTTCATTCAAACATTGTGCTTCCCCCACTAACAAATAGAACTGCTATTGATATTATTGTCTTCACCTATTTAAAGCAATGTTAATATACCAGCCTAAGACCTCCATTTAGAGGATATCCGGAAAAATGATGCTGAAAACCAACTGACTAAGATGAATGGGAGCTCTGAGGATAATTACTCACTTGGGCCATGGAGGATCACTACTCACTAGAGCAATGGCAAGGGGCAACAGTTGATTGTTGCCTGAGGCTATTGATATTTATTTTTATTAAAAATTGGGTCCATTTAGGCTCACTAATCCTTGGATGATTGAGATGTTTTGCTTCTCTGATCATTGTTGTCCGCTATTGATTCTGCTTGAGGCTGTTGACATGTGTTACTGTTGGGTCATTGAAATGTATTGCCACCAGGATCCAATGGTTCATGTTAATTTGGATCCACTGAGTTGCATCATCTCCTGGGCTTATTAATGAGTTTATCAATGCCTAGGGCCTTTGATGATGCAGTGAAATGAAGCAACTAGAAAATCCTGGCCACAGCCAAACCTTGCTATTGTCTTTTTTTTTAAATACATTTTTTATTGAGCAGAGCATTAAGAACATGATATACATATTATGATTTAGATAGTCATAAAAACCATTTTACACGGATATGATAGCTTCTTCTTACCATGACAAAATGTAAAAGGGTATGGCTATAGCAGCTAATAAAATCAACAGTAGTTACAAAATAGCAATGTGCAAAACGTGCACTAAAGTGCAATGGCAAGGAAAGTGCTAGTACTTTTTATCACAAAAACTGCTAATACTTCTACATCAATAATGAGTGTTAATATCCCTCCTTTAACTTTTCTAAATTACTAAAAAAACGTAAATTTTTTTCTAAATTTCCTATTGGCTCCCGCCCGTCTCGCATAGGTTTCTTCAAAATCTCATGCTCTTTTCATTTTATTAAACACTTCAGATGAGAGGGAACATCCCTGGATTTCCAATTCTGAAGTATTAGAGAACGGGCTACAGTACCAGAAATAAATAGGGAAAATTGTTCGGCCTCTGTTAAAATCATTCTGTCCCTACATAGTCCGAACAGAGCTGCCTCAGCCTCAAGCGCAGCTCTCTTCCCAATTGCCTGCTCTAAATCTGAAAAAATTGCCTCCCAAAAGGGCCTCAACCATGGACATGCAAAGAAAATATGGTGCCAGCCCCCCTCTCCATCAGCCTGGCAGCGGAAGCACTGATTTTTAACATCCGTATATCTTTTCTCCAGTACTTATGGAGTTAAGTAGGAGAGATATTGTGATAGGAAGGCCATCCTTTTAAAGTTATCTGCGCGCAGGGATTTACTTCCTAGGTGGCATAAGGCTTCCCATTCATTAGGGAAAAGATGCATTGTGTCTCACGGACTATTCTTGTCAGATGACTCTCAATCAAGGGTACTTGACTCTGATGATGTAGCAACCGGTACCAATTCTCTACACCATTAACTTTGGCCCAATAGAGAGCTACCACGAGTTTGTTAGGAGCATTAAGAATGCCATTAGTATTTTTTAATAAATTAACAACTTGTAAATATTCAAAAAAGGCAGGTTTCCTTAGACTCTCAGCCCTTCCCATTACCTCTTGCCAGGAGATCACCCTATTTTGAATAATAAAATGCCTTAGCTCCCGTAGCTCACAACCTTCCCAATTATTCATATGGCTTACTCAAATCTGGAGGCAGAGACTAGTACACTCTCCCAATCTCAAGTACTGCAGACCCGAGGAGCTCGTCTTTTAAAAAAAGGACTGAAGTCTGAAAGAATAGTCTTTTAAGGTCTTATATCTAGTTTTTTATGGACGTTTTGAGGTTTTTAAAAGCACTCGAATTTGAGATCCTATTTCTTGTGCCATTTTGTCAATAAAGAAGCTATCTCTAATAGCCTTAGAACCCATCAAGCCCACCACTGTTGTGTGGCTTTTAGAGCTCCAAGTGAATTTTCCCGATTCATGCCCTTATATAGGTACAATTCACATTACCCTTATATAGGCATAGAAATCAATCCCTTATTTAGACATAGCCTATGCTGACCAAATACAGGCATGGCTACTTCCACCCGTACCAAACGTCACAACGGTTTCTTGGAAAATCGGCTTAAGCAGTTAGGGAACTTCCCCTTGCTTGAATATTGACTTGTCCAATAACTCATGTACTTTGCAAAGAACAACTATTCCCTAGGGTTTCTTTCCTGATGTTATTATGCCTGACTTTACGTCAATCTATGGCATTCCTAAACACCTTCAAGGTATAAATATACCTTCACTTTCTATAGCAAACTACGGTGGTTCGGAGAAGTTCAACTATCTACTTGCCCGACGCAGAGACAGAGGCACCAGACCTCCATCATTCTAAACCAAGGTATGGAGCTGATTAGAACCTAGAGAAACCTTTGGTAGATTTTTGGCAAAAACAACTAAACCTGTGCTACACAATTCTTACTTCTTCCCTTGTACTAGACTTAGGTATATTGGGGTAGGTGTATTTTAGAAGCACCAGTTGAGTATTTTTAGTCAATGTTATTTATATATGTATTTGAATATGGCTTAGAAACCATACAATGCTTTTACAGTATTATTTTATAATACTATTCTCGCTGTACGCATTATACTTTGCAGTCTGCTTGACGATTGTAGCAGTTCACTTCTCTTGTATGAGAAAGAAGACTGTTTAATAAAACTTTTTATTGAAAACGCTCATCTCTCTATTTCTCTACAAACTCTGTTGAAACGAAGCATGCACGATTGACTGAGTGAAATACTTATCTATTGTTTCAGTGACTCTAGAGATATATTTGTTACTCTTGGGAAACAAAGTTGTCATGTTTATGCGGTTGTCAGAATCTAATCCCTTCTTGTGAATTTGAGAAAGTTTCTAGTGACCTCTGAGCAAGCTGGCACTCGCTATTAAGTTTAGTATATTCGATAGAGACCTAGTCGACCTCACTCCTACGTCTAATCTATAGGATATATTATTCCAATACGGAGAGTTTATTGGGAATATAGGAACTACACTACACCACTAGGTTTAGAAATGGGGCCTCGTTATAAGTTCTTAAATGAGGCAAAGCTTAACCCCCTGTGCAGTCGATAATTGCACCACTGTCAATTTAACCCTTGAAACTTTCTTCCCTCAGACAAATTCTCTAAACAGAGTTTCCACTTCTTAAAAAAAGACATATTTTTATTGGGACATTACTAAAAAGAAATATAAGTAACGGAAGTATGGACATTTTAATTAATGAAACTCTTCCCACCAACGATAAAGGAAGTAAAAGCCACTGTTCCAAAAGTCTCTTGATTTTTATTTCATCCTTAACTAATTCAATTTATATAACTGTTGGTATTGGTTGGACACGTATATCCCCAGATCTTTAATTGGATCTGACTTTGCGGCTTGTGCCCTCAGACAAGATGGAGAAAAATTTTAATCTGTGTTGCGGTCTAGAACTTCAGTTTTGTTAGAGTTTATTTTATAGCGCCCATTTAGCTCAAAATTCCTAAATTCCCTTAAAACTATTTCCAAATTGTCTTTATTGGGCATCAAATATTAAATGATATCATCCTCAAAAAGTTTCAGCTTTGCCATGCCAGAGATTGGGGGTTGAATAGCAGCATTATTTCGCATTTTAATTACCAAAGATTCTATAAAAAAGGTAAAAAGCAATTGCGAAAGCAGACAGCCTTGTCTTGTCCCCCTGTTTATTTTTATGATACCTGCACGTTTCAAATGTATTAGTGCCTGAGCTGAAGCCCCCTGCTAGATGTTGCGTAGCATGGTAATGACCTGGGGAGGAAAGCCAATTTGACCAAGAGCAAAAAACAGAGTTCTCCAATTAACCAAGTCAAATGCTTTCTCAGCATTGACCATCATAATACATGCCGGAATAAAATTGGTATTAAAGTAGTCCAGGGTCTGTATTAAAGTAGTCCAAGGCCTGTATTAAAAACTCGGTATTGGCCGCTATAAATCTACCTGCTATAAAACCGGACTGGTCTCTAAGGATTGTCTCTTGGGCGGCGAATAAAAAGCGCTCAGCCCATACTTTCATTAAAATCTTATAATCTGAATTTAAAAGACTAATAGGCCTACAAGAGTTAACGTCCATAAGATTTATATCTTTTTTAACAAAGGACACAATTATCGCCTCTTTAAAAAATGCGGGTATCAGACCGCCCTTTTTAATATAATTAAGTATTTTTTTCAGAGGTGCGAGTTCTTTTCAAAATGATTTATAAAATTCAATTGGTAAGCCATCCTCCCCACATGCTTTGGCCCCGGATGTTGTATTAATGGATGCCAAAATCTCGGCGGGTTCCACAGCAGATCCTAATTGATTAATCCGGCTATCTGAGAGTCAGGGAATATTCACATTTGTGAAATAACCCTGGATCGACTCCTCCCCCACCGAATATTCGGTAATGTAGAGTTGCTGGAAATGTTCTAAGAAGATCTGTGGAATCTCGTCGTCATTGACAACTTCTTGTGCGGTCCTAGTGTCAAGCACTTTTGATATTATAGCTGCTTCTTGTTTTTTTCTTGTCGAGATAGCCAAAAGTTTACCAACTACCTGGCTATCTTCATAGGCCATTTGTTGATACAATTGAGAGCTACAGATCTATTCTAAAACAAAAAAATCCCTCAGAGCTGTTCTGGCCTGCTCAAGTTGGTGAGGGTGTGAGGGTGCAGCTGAATCTGGAGGACATACTCCTCTTCGACCGCTGTTTGTAATTCAGCTATTTTGAGCCTCCGAGCATTTGACTGGGCAGCTGAATAGCAATTATTTGTCCACGAGCTGCCACCTTGAACCGGCCCCACACAGAGAAAGGTTCTGCTGTGTTATCTTTAATCTTAAAGTATTCGGAGATCGACCCTCTAACGTTTTTACCCACTCCCGGTCTTGGAGAAGGAGGTGGTCCAGCTGCCACCTGGGCCGCTCTCTGCTCCCCCCCAAGTACGAGTTCGAGCCCAATATATGCGTGGTCTGAAAAGGGGTTACACACGATATCTGCCTTTAAAACCTGAAGAGATCTAGATGTAAGAAAAAAATCAATTTGGGACGCAGTTTGAAAACGGTGCGAGTAGCAGGTAAAACATTTTTTAGCAGGATTTATATTTCGCCATGGATCTATTAATTGATATTCTTGTTTAATGGCCTCCACCATTTTTTTTGTATTGGGTTTAAGATGCTTTTTATTTTTATTTGAAGTGTCCTTTCTTAAATCCTTTTAAAAGTTAAAATTGCCTCCTACAATAATCTGCCCAGTGGCTCCCCTCTGAAGCTCATTGATTTTAACCAGCCCTGATATGTCATCCGAAACAGGGCCATAATAATTTGAGAAATTCAAGGTTCTCCCCTGCAACCTTGTTACCACCCCTGTGGATCCCTGTGAACTTGTAAAAATTACCAGGGTAGTTTTTTAGAGAAATAGATGGCAACCCCTCTCATTGCGAGGCCTGCGGACGCAAAAAAAACATTGGAAAAAACCCTGGGTAAAAATAATTTAGGGGAATTAGATTTTAAATGTGTCTCCTGAAAAAACAAGACTTGGGGGTTTAATGATATCAGCCATCTAATAAGAGCGCCATATTTTCATTTATTTAAAATTCCATTTGTATTGACGGATAGGATCTTGCATTTACTAGTTTCTATTTCTATTTCTATTTTTAGAGTAAACTCCTGGTTTACTCAATAACGAGTCTCTAAATTTCTTTCTTGCTATCTGTACCTTCTGCTCCTGATCTTTTTCCTGCTGTGAACCCTTCCCCAACCCCACCTTCCCACCCCAGAAGAAAAAAAATCCCCTATCGAAATGTGGAAAAACTCCAAATAGCCACTCTAGCCACATTTCGCCCCACCCATCTACCCTCCTGGGTGTCATGTGACTACACCCTGGGTGACCCCGCTGACCCCAGCAAAGAAAAAGAAACATTTAAAATTACTTAACTACCGAACAAACCTAGCACCAAGAGTGGGTAGAGCCCTTTTTTCACAAATGATGGACCTGGGTGTTTTATACTATTCCCTTAAGCTCAGGATCCACGCAAGATCTCTTTTAGTAATGCCTGAGCTTCTTCCAAATCAGAAAATATGAAAAAGTTCCCCTAACTAAAACCTGCAGTTTAGATTCTTGAGCAATTGATGCTTGGGCGCCATGGGCTTTGAACAAATGAAGAATCTTAACAAATTATTTTCTCCTGCTCACAGCAGCAGCAGTCATATAAGAAAATATGCGACATTTAGTGGTTTTGTTTACAGAAAACTGCTTGCTGAATCACCTTTGTTGGGATTCTCTCCTTTATACGAAAGTCTGTAAAATTCAGCAACATTGTTTGTGGTATCGTAGAGTTGGAGAAGGGATTTGCTGGGACTCGATGTTCCCTGGTAATAGTAAGGTCTCCTTCGAATTCTGGAAGAACTTTCTGCTTAGTAAAGGAGTTGGCCCATTGCAGAGTTTGAGAACCTTCAATACCTTCTGGGATCCCAGCTATTTGGAGGTTTGACCTCCGCGAATGGTTCTCGAGATCCTCAAGTTTGTTCTCCAGATAGCTTTTGTTTTTTACTGCCTCTTTCGCTTCCCCAATAACCGTATTCATTTGATCTTCTAGTGCTGAAATTCTAGCTTCCGCTTCCTGGAGTATAATGGGGAACCATGTCATTACTTCTTCAATTTTCCCAAGCCGTAGGTGCAAAGAGGCAATCTCCAATTATATTTTTTTCATTTCCCAAACCTCATCCAAAATTAAGTTCAGCATGTCTCTAATGTCCAACTGATAAGCTCCTGATATTTCTGATCTTTGGCTGGGGTTACTTTGCACTTCCGTAATGCCCAGATTCAGACTTCCAACCATAGTATCTTCCTGAGCCAATAAGCCCTCTGACAAAATTTACCCTGAGACAGCGGTTGGAGTTGAGGCTGAAGTTTATATTGGAGTAACATCGGGTTTAAAGGGACATTTACTGGTATCTTATTGACAGGTGACGCCGCTGCTCCACGCCCAGCAATGGAGAATCATACCTGGCTGGCGTTTTGGTGATCCTGCCGGGGCGAGTTTTCTGCTCCTTGAGGGCCTGCAGGCCCTTAAGACGCTGAGGACATGAAGCGCCTGCTGGGCGCAGGAGCAGATTTCGTTTTTGCACTGAAAATGCACCGCAGCCTCGGGAAGTAGACGCTGACGTTGAGCGCCGGTAGTAGAAGCGGGCGGCAGGCTTCGCTTTCAATCAGCAGTGAAATCTCTCGAGCGGCCGTTGCCCTGCCATCCTGCTGCTTTTGTTGTGTATTGCCTGCGGCACCAGCATTGCAGGGAGCTGAGGCCATTTGAATGCCAGTTTGTCCCCCCCTTGACTCGCCGGTACCCTGATGGTCTGGAGCTGCGGAGCTGAGTGCGGGTATCATATCAGACCACAAAGGACAGTAACAGAGTACGATTGGACGGAACCATGGAGCACTGTGAAGAGCTTCTTGAAAGAGTGCACAATAAAAGGTAAGGAGGATTTAAAGGGGGGCACCCAGAGTTAAGAGGGATACAAGAGGGAGAAGGGGGACACAAGAAAAAAAAATGGGCAAACCTCTGAAGCATGCTAATGTAATTGCCAAAGTTGACTTTGCGGCCCGCCTCAAGGCCAAAACACGCCTAGCCCAGGCAAAAAAGCTGCACGACTGGCCAATAAGGAAAACACCACCAACTCCTATGGCTTGGATAGCACCCTCGAGAGCTCAGAGGAGGAAGGGCCCCCTACTGCCTCCCCAGAACGTGAGGTACCGGTGGTAGGCCAGACAAATGCTGAATCAAATCTGATAGAAGTCGCAGCTTTGATGTCTAAATTACAGCAGGACAACTCTTTACTCGATGGCCTTAAAAAGAATTAAAAGGGGCAGAGGAATTTCCTTCGTTTTTAAAGAAAACAACTTTAAACCCCCTTTTTAAGTCCAACTACAAAAACATCAAAAGGACCATTGGCTGCACCAGTGCTACCCGTATCAGTAGAAGATCTAGCTTCAAAAGAGCAGGAGAGACCACAATGCCACCTGGAACCTGATCAGACTCAATCACTATCTACAAGAGATGATTCGGCAGGTCTGGAGTCAGATAAAGGACAAGGTCAAGGTCAAGACCAGGTGGTCTCGCCAACACCATCAATTATAGTACAAATGGCTGTTTCCAGTTCAATCCACTCAAAGCTACTTGGAACTTCAGATCACCTTGCTATTGTTGAGGAGGGGGTAGTATATCTTCAAACTGTGAACTGTGTGCAAATATTTGTGTTGTCCATTAAGCCACAATCTTGTAACACTGTCCCTCGCCGCTTCATCACTGATGTGTAGCCATGTTACCTTCTACTGTCCCCACAATGTCATCATCTCCATATTTGACCCTACTCCTTGTAGCGCCACAGTAGTCCCGATTTAGCCATTAAAAAAACTGTGCCTGGGCGTAACAAACCCTGTGTCATTGGCAATTCGAACTACAGCATTGCCACATCAATTTATCATGGCACTCAGAATTAGCCCTATTTTGTTACCTCCTTAAATCTTAACCATTGAAGATCTGATCCTTGCACAGCACTAAATCTAAAATTTGGAATTTACCAGTCAAGGTAATAACATTACTTTGACTCTCACCCCTGCCTTCAAAGTTAAAAGTTCCAATGCATTTGTCAATGAAAGTGAGTGAGTGAGTGGATGACCTATTGAATCAATTATGTTCATGAAGTTAATTGGTAACTGAACAATTGATTCTTTGTGTAAGTCTTGCTATTTGCAGAAAGTCTGCTACACAGAGGAAATTAATAATAGGTTTGTTTGCATACTGATTACGTGTCAGCTTGCAAACAGACCAAAGAATAATTTCCTCAATCTAACAATATAATACGGGATTCTTACCTCTTTCATTTGCAGAGGTTATGGCTGCATGCAAATGAGGGAGCACTTTGCTCATGTACTTGCACCATATTACTGATGGCAATTTCTATTTATGTGTTATCCATGAAGTGACAAATGCAAAGGCCTTCATTACAAGTTTAGGGCTAAGTTCTGACCAATGTGCAAACAAGCATTTCTTCAGGATTGGAATTACGAGTTATGTGATGATTATCACACCCTCTAATTTTTCCCTTGATATATTCCGGCAGGTCAAACCTGTCAATATATTTTGGGGTGAAGACCAGTGAAAAAGAGAAATACATCTGGAATTTGGTGTGGTAAATACCAATTCTGAATGCTATGCCTCATTTGCAGGTTAAAAACTCTGAATAGGAGGTATATATCATGTGGTAAACACCTCAACACAGGTGTGGTAAATACCTCATGATATTCCTCCTAAGTTGTAATTGGAGTCTTAATGTGTCAATGAGGGTATCCAGGTGGGGGGAGCATGGTGGATCTCACAATTAGGCCTGGGCGGTACATTTCGTTCTGCTCGCGAAATTTGGGTAATTTCGCGTTTCGCGGAGAACACGGAATTGCCAAAAATACGATCTGCGGCTTTGCGGAATTTTTTGCTTGTTCGCGCATTGAAAATGCGTGTTCGCAAGATATTTCTCCCCGAGCCCACAAACAGCGTTCGCGAACAGGAAAAAAGCATCGCGAACATGCGGAACAAGCAATTCAGCGTGTTCGCGGAACTTTTGCATGCTCGCAGAGATTTTTTTACCATTTCGTTTTTTTTTACCGTTACCCCCTGGAAATCTCACAGACTACAGAGGATGTCCCCCACAACTCTGCAAAGGTATGATGGGGGAAGCAGCTGCAAAGGCACAGAAAATCAGTATTGTGATTGGCTCTGCATCAACCCCAGCCTCTGATGAGAACTGGGGTGGGTGCTGCCAGTAAATGCATGCACCATCCTGCTGACTTCAAGGCCCCCATAAGAATCAGGAGGCTGGTGCTAAACAAAAGGGAACAAGGATTTCTTTCTTTACTGCTCTCTCCCCGGTGATTATGATAACTCATCTGGTGCAGGACCTTGTGGTGACTGAGTTCTTCCAAACAGAGCAGCCGTGTCCAGGGCGTGAGGTCGAAGATGCTTAGAAAATCCACTGTTTTTTAAAATTCCAGTTAAAATATGATTAAGCAAACACTCCATTCTTTCCTGGACCATTGTTACAAATGAGAACATATTTGGAAAATCAAGTTCTAGACACATTTTTTTAGCAGACATTATTTCCTCAATTTGTTGTCTCTCATTAAATTCTCATCCTATGTCTGCTAAACTTAAAGTTTGCTCAACTGTATTCCAGAAGAAACATTTTGTGAGGACTTTCCCGCACAAAATACTGATTGCAATTTCTTTTCTCATAAATCATACAGCAGGTTTTGGCAATCACAATTCAAAAGCAACGCAGGTATGAGCAAGGCATTCTACTTGTGCATACATATACATAAGCCAGCTCCTGGCCTGGTTCGTGTTTATCCGCTGGTGGTCCAGACATCCTCAATTGTGGAAGAATCTGATAGCTCCTTTCTGAAGTTACCTACTCAAGGTCTTTGTTCGCAAAATCATGCAATGTATTTTCATTTTCAGTACTTTTTGTTTCATGGGCTAATAGGGATCTCAGAAAGGGGGTGCAGAAGAATTGTATGCACATTATTATTGGTTGGGAAGAAAAGAATCTTGCTTCTGTATGCGGTGTTTGTGCCTTCTGGATGAAGTGGGATAAAGCATAATATATTATTAAAATCATAATCTGAGTACTATATTTGATACTTTTTGGTACACTTTAATTTGAATGGAAAAGTATGGAGAGATGGGTGGACTGGGCTAGCACACAATATTTGTTCTCTGATTTTTATAACCTTGTGGTCCTGGTGAAATGAGTCCATGTGTCAGAGGGCTGTTGGGTAGTGGGTAAACTAAGGTCATTGCTTTTCTTATTGAGCACAATTCTCATTGTTGTTGGTGATGTAAGGCACTGGCCAGACGAAGTGATGACCTTCCAACATGCAGGCCATGCATAGAGAGAAACGTAATGTGAAGAATAATGGCTGACTGTGTTGAATACTTTTTTGGCTCTTGCTAGGGGGATGATGGCATGTAGAACACACATGGATCATAGTACATTCATGGTCAGTGGTTGTCTTTTGTGTTCAAAGGAGTCATGACTTCCTTAAAGGCACTTCTCAAACTGAAAGAAGTAGAGGCTAGATATTTCAACACAGCAAGACTATACCACTCCACAACAAGGTCTTTGTCCAGTCTAGGACTGAAATGATTTCACTGGCATGCAACCTATAGCATTTTACTCATTTTATTGACACAAGGAAAGTGCAATTCATCCACAGCTCTTGACTTCTTACCATTGACTCCTTCCCCCTCCCCACACCATAGGAGATACAGTGCCTTCTCCATATGTGGGTCTTGCTGCAAACCCCTCTATCACAACACACTCCGATGATTACGTCCTCTGCTAAATGTGCCCACCTTGCACAACATCTCTCCATAGGATTGGTTGCGTTGGCTGGAGAATTTTTTTTCTCTCCTAATGATATTAGTCTTCCAAATATTAAGCTAAAATTTCAAATTTTGAAAATATTAGCTTTTTCAATTTTTTTCTACTACTGTATGATCAACTCATACTTTGTAAATACAGCGTAGACTAGATAGGGATACATAACTTTCTTTATGATGTGTATTATTGCAGTGGCAATTATTAACATTGCAAGGAGGAGCCTGCTCAAGTGATGCAATTAGTCTTTGAGTTATACCTAGTCTGATAATAAATGATAGTTAAACAAGTAATTACTATCTTAACTGTCTAATTGACGAACATAGAATATACTTTTGTGAAATTATGTCTTTTTCAGTCATAAAACTATTACTTCCTCCTCAACACCATTACTTTTGATGTATTTTTTAAGAGGGCCGTGGACAAGCTGATGAGCAATAGATATATAGATTTAGTGTATTGAATGATTGCCCACTTGGGCTTTATTGTTGCGTGATGCAATAGTGACACTGTTTACAGTCATTAATCTTGGTGCAATATGAATATATATGCTGCTACATCGAATAAAGATGCCAACAAAGATTTTAATTGGTTTTATCTTTTTAAGCATATATTTCTCTTCACAGGTGTTTTTAAACACAACAATTGTTCATATATTTATAATTGCAAATTAATTTATGATGATGTACAGTTGTTTGTTTTTATACACATGTCTGACACATGCAGAACAATGTTGTCGGGCAGTATCAGGATTTGACTTTTAATTTAATTTAAGTCTTCTCTGTGGGATAAAATACGCAATGTATTTATACAAATTACATGTGAAGTTTTGCACAATCCTTGGTATTAGGATCTGACTTTCCAATGGAGTACTGAAACATTGTTTACAAAGGATGTTTTCTATGTCTATGATAAAATTATGCACGGTCACTTTAAAAAGGTGGTTTGTACCTAGTAGCGTGTCATGTAATCAAGGTCCCACGAGGATCGAAACGCGTAATGACGGCGGTGCTGGGCTAACAATAAACGAGAAATAGCACTGAAAATTTGGGTTCGCCTCGTCTTTTCCTGGATATTGTGGAGCTGAGAGACGAGCATGTTGAATATATATATATATATATATATATATATATATATATATATATATATATATATATATACATATATAGATATATGTATATATATATATATATATATATATATATTTATTTATTTTTCACTGAAAAAACCCACAGGTTTCAGGGACGTTACAGTTAGTTGGACATTTCACTCATACAAAACAAGAGTAATTTGGCCATTATAGTTACATCATTCATGACATGGTCAGTGACACCACTGATGACATCTCAAATGACATCACTGATGACATCACTGATGAAATCATCCAGTGAATGTGGTTTGGTTTGGTATTTATATAAGTATTATATATATAGGAATCTGCATTGAAGACTGAGTGGATGTAGAAGTGTCTGGAAAGGAGGATTTAGAACTACTGTGATTGACTGTGTAAGTGAGTAATTTAAAGTGTCTCACTAAATATATGGGATAGTGACTTTACTGTGTGAATATTTGTTTCACTCTATGTCTTGTTGTGTAAACTACTGCATAAGTTGGTTACTAGCTATGTGAAACTCTATATTAAATTTTTAATTAGTTAAGTGAGTATTTGTATGATAGAGTGAATGTGTGTGTAGTTGGATGGAAGGTGTGTAACTGTCTAAAGATGTGTAAATAGTTGATTAAGTACATACATGACGTTAACACTGTATTTGAAAACAGTTGTTTTGGGTGAGTGAATCTCTATGGGTGTGTTGATGAGTAAATATATTCCTCAATGATACATGTCCAACAAAGTAGAAATATAAAAGGCAATGTATGTGCCAGTTGTTGTATATAAATAGGTATGCATAATACTCATTGATAGTTTGAGTGACTATATTGAAAACTATATACTTATAATAGTGTTTTTATAACATACTAAGTATTACTTATTATCTATATGAATAAATAAAGTGTTGTTTGTATAAGTGTGTAGCCGAGTAGATGTAAGTATGATCAATTGCTTCCATAAGTGAGTAGGATGACTGTATACGTGAATAGGATGTGTGCTGGTGTCTAATGTCGATATAGGTGTACAAGTATATTTAATAGTATGCTATTGATCTTTCTCAGCATGTATGAGTGAATCTATAGGTAAGTGTTTAGATGTGTGTGTAGATCTACAAATCACTGATTTGGTTTTTAGAAACTTGTATTGGTGTGTCAATGGTTTAAACATGGTACTCTATATTTTATAATGAGTGATGAAAAATTATACTAGTGTATGATGAGGTGTATCAGATTGTCACGTGGATGATGTCATGAGTGATGTCATGAGTGATGTCATTTGAGATGTCATCAGTGATGTCACTGACCATGTCATGAATGATGTAATATGTGACATCATCAGCAGTGAATTGCGGGAGCGCGAGTTATAGTTAGTAACTAACTATAACGGAGGAATTTCAATGGTTTTGTATGAGTGAAATGTCCACCTAACTATAACACCCCTGAAACCAATGTTTTTTTCAGTGAATTTCTAAGGTTTTTTAAATGCTAATTCCTAACTATAACATACCTGAAACCTATGGTTTTTTCAGTGAATTTCAAAGGTTTTTTAAAAGCTAATTTCTTATTATAATGTTCATTAAGCATATCTGTTTTTTTCTAACTTTTTTATTATCATCCCATTCTCAACCTAGTAAAAACTGCAAATATCATCACTCTTCAGGTGATTCCTTCCGCCAACAAAATCGCCACAAACAGAACCACAACTAACGTTAATGATATACAAACTAGGCGTTCCCGTAGAAAAAACCCACAAAAACACCACTTCCCAATATTTTTAATAACCAGCCATATCTGCAATGCAACCTAAAAAAACAGGCGATATCTCCACTTACCACTAACAAATTAACATCAACATTTAACTGGTGTAAGGACGTCGACTATGTCCTGCTTGAATTACATCCAACTCACACCCATATTTAAAGATGAATATGTGATAGAGGTACTAATTATGCACCTCCGACACCCAACAAAATCACAACACTCAGCACCACCACCACTACAACCACCCCTCCTGACCCCTCTCCCCTACTACCTTAGAGGCTGCGCAAAACAGGACAATGGACCTTCCCAAAATAATATATCCCCTCAACAGCACACTAGCTGAATGTTCTGAAATGTGGCAACCAACTATGTATTAAGTATGAGCGGATTTTGCGTATTGGCAATCCGCGGATCTGCGAATTTGCGTATTTGCGGATTGCGACAATACGCAAAATCCGCGGATCCTAGCGTATTTTTTTTTTGCGTGTTCGCACGGGTTTCTGCAAGTTCGCGAGGGTTTTATTGTACAAAACGCTCGCGAACGTGCAGAAACCCGTGCGAACACAATGTGCCTACTCATGGCCAAACGGACGGGGCTTCCATGCGAGTGCACATGCCTCTTGTGTGTATGAAAGGTCAGAGGCCGATCAGAGCAGCAGATGAAGATACAGAGACTCCTGGTCACAGGAACAGCACAGGGATTGTGCTCGTGAAAGTCAAGGATGCAAAGGCCTCTATCCAGCATCACAGCTGACTTTCGACGGTAGATGTGGGGCTGATGAATGAGTCACTGCATTTGAGCTTCAACTAGTTCCAGCGACCATGTGTGTGTTTACAATGGCGCCAGCAAGCTGCCAGCGCCGTTGTAAAATAGTTACAAAGTTAGCTTGCACAGGAAGCACTTAGATAAAATAAAGCAGCACCTGCTTCGTTTTATCTAAGTGCTTCCTGTGCAAGCTAACTTTGTAACTATTTTACAACGGCGCTGGCAGCTTGCTGGCGCCATTACATGAGTGGGTGGGGGTTCAACTTTTGAACCCGTTACATCCGCGGATTTTTTCGGATTTTTGGGAAAATACGTAAAATACACGGATTGCGTATTCACCAAAAATCCGAAAAATCCGCGGACGTAACGGATTTGCCGCCCATGCTTACTATGTATAAGGGAGGGAACTCTCACATCAAGAATAATTTACACAATCCCAAGACTAACGGTGATATCCTATACAGAACTCACTATACAAACAAAAAACTTTTCCGTGTGTAGATATAGTATTGATAAGTGTAGTGTACTGCACAGTGGATGCAACCATATTATCTCAGACACTGGGGAATATCTCGGTAATGTAGCTGTGTTGTCCCCCACCCCCCCCGAAGCAGAAGTGGAGTGGGCTGGTCTACCTTACGCAACTCCAGCGTAAGAATATAAATACATAGGCTATGCCTTGGGCGTGGTTCACTTGTGCGAAGAAAAAAGAGTCTGCCACATCAAAGGTCCTCATCCCGCCACGTGGCTTCCGCTATGAGCACGTGCCTCCTTGATACAGGCCCATTGCGAACTCAGCGCCACAGCACCGCGGACTCATATCTGTAGCGACTACTGCCTTCGATCTACACTGCGGACAGCAGGGTTCACAACTTGAAATCAGATTTGGATCTACACTACAGACAACATTGAATCTAGCCTTGATTTATTTAATGCAGAGACAATTGTACTCCATGTCCTC
Source organism: Lissotriton helveticus (assembly GCF_964261635.1). Lineage (NCBI taxonomy): Eukaryota > Metazoa > Chordata > Amphibia > Caudata > Salamandridae > Lissotriton > Lissotriton helveticus. The sequence continues at coordinate 711,356,292 of NC_136071.1, forward strand.
GGATTTTATTAAAGGATGTGACAAAAAACATTCCTCAATGTCTGTGCTAACTACTGCCTTTGATCAACACTGCGGACAGCAGGGTTCACAACTTGAATTAAGATTAGGATCTATACTACAGACAGCATGGAATTTAGCCTTGATTCATTTAATGGAGAGACAATTGTACCATATGTGTTCACATTTTGTTAAAGGATGTTACAAAAAGTATTCCTCGATGTCTGTGCTGACTACTGCCTTCCATCTACACTGCGGACAGCAGGGTTCACAACTTGAATTCAGCTTTGGATCTACACTATGGACAGCATTGAATTTAGCCTTGATTTATTTAATGCAGAGACAATTGTACTCTATGTACTCCGATTTTGTTAAAGGATGTGACAAAAAACATTCCTCAATGTCTGTGCTAACTACTGCCTTTGATCAACACTGCGGACAGCAGGGTTCACAACTTGAATTCAGATTTGGATCTACACTACAGACAACATTGAAATCAGCCTTGATTTATTTAGTGAAGAGACATTTGTATTCAATGTCCTCAGATTTTTTTAAAGGATGTGACAAAAAGCATTCCTTGATGTCTGTGCAGTACAGTAGCCAAGACACATTGTACCAGTGAGGCCTGCCCAAACCACGCATCATCGCAGGGTGCGCACACGCTGAGTTCTTCAGGTACCACTAACTCACTGCACCACAAGTCATCGCCACGTGGCCTTATTAAGGCACAATTCTTTAGATAGAAAACAGTGTTCCCAGTGCGGCTGTCCGGACCACGCATCATCGCAAGGTGCACACACGCTGAGCGCCAGAGGTACCACTACCTCAGTGCACCATAAATCATCGCAAAGAACAGTGAACTGTTTTATGTCAGCAATGAGGCATACTACCACTCAAAAATCGAATTGATACAGAATTCAATAGACAAAAGACATTGGTACAAGTACGCCCCCCCAGACCACGCATTATCACAGGGTACATATACGTTAAGCACCGAAGGTACTACATCGCCATGTGGCCTTATTAAGGCAGAATTCACAAGGCAAAAAACATTGCTACCGGTGCGGCCTGTCTGGACAACGCATCATCGCAGGCTCCACAGAACCGTGCTTCAAGTGCCACTAACTCAGTGTTATCATCGCTGGCTGCACACACGGTAAATTACAATACTGTGCAGCTCTCCTCAATGCCACGTGATCGTGGGCTCTTGCTAACAGCTGCCTTCTGCCTACATTGCGGTCATCAGAGCTCAAAATTAAATTGACTCTTCATTCATTTTTTGCAGAGTGTAGTACCAAACTAAGTATAACGTCCCTCAAACCTACACAATATCCCTTTAGTAACCTTTTTTCAAGAACTTCTTTTATATCAGTTATAGGTTTACTACAATAAACAATTTCATCCTGCAAGCCCAAAAGAACACTGAATGGCAGTCTACACTGCGTACAGCAGAGTTCACAACTAGAATTCTGCTTGGAATCTACAGTATGGACAGCATTGAATTTAGTCTTGATTTATTTAATGCAGAGACAATTGTACTTTATGTCCTTAGATTTTGTTAAAGAATCTAACAAAAAACATTTGTCAATATCTGTGCCGACTACTGCCTTTCATCTACACTGCGGACAGCAGGGTTCACAACTTGAATTCAGCTTTGCATCTACACTACGGACAGTAGGGAATTCAGCCTTGATTTATTTAATGCAGAGACAATTGTACTGTATGTCCTCAGATTTTGTTAAAAAATCGGACAAAAAGCACTCCTCGATGTTTGTGTCGACTACTGCCTTCGATCTATACTGCGGACAGCAGGGTTCACAACTTGAATTCAACTTTGAATCTACAGTACGGACAACATTGAATTTACCCTTGATTTATTTAATGCAGAGACAATTGTACTGTTCGTCTTCAGATTTTGTTAAAAGAAGTGACAAAAAGCATTCGTGGATATCTGTGCTGACTACTGCCTTCGATGTACACTGCGGACAGCAGGGTTCATAACTTGAATTCAGCTTTGGATCTACACTACAGACAGCATAGAATTTAGCCTTGATTTATTTAATGCAGAGACAATTTTACTCTATGTCCTCAGATTTTGTTAAAGGATGTGACAAAAAGCACTCCTCAATGTCTGTGCTGACTAGTGCCTTCGATCTACATTGTAATAGATCACTATTCAGGTGGAATGGCGAATGCACATTACGTATTCCAGTAGGCAAGAGACATTGTATCAGTGTGCCCCGCTCGAACCACAAATCATCGCAGGTTGGGCACACGCTGAGTTCTTCTGGTACCACTAACTCACTGCACCACAAGTCAACTCCACGTGGCCTTATTAGGACAGAATTCACTAGGCAAAAATCATTGCTACCAGTGCGACCTGCCCGGACCATGCATCATCGCAGGTTACGTACAGACTAAGCGCCAAAGGTACTACAAACTCAGTGCAGCATAAATCATCGCCACGTAGCCTTATTAAGGCAGAATTAAATAGACTCTTGATTCTTTATTTGCAGAGTGTAGTACCAAACTAAGTATAACGTCCCTCAAACCTACACAATATCCCTATAGTATCCTTCCTTCAAGAACTTCTTTTAAATCACTTATACTTTAAGTTCAATAGCAAAATTCACCCTGCAAGTCCAAAGGAACACTGAATGGCAGTCTGCACTGCAGACAGCACAGGTCACAATTTGAACTATAATATCCCTGAAACCTACATTTTTCGACAATTTATTCCGTATATGTTTCTTTTTTTTTAAAACATGATTTCAGATAATGCAGTCCACTAGGCAACAGACAATGCTTCCACTGCAGCCCGTTCGAACCACGCATCATCTCAGGGTGAGCACACTCTGAGCACCAGACGTACCACTAACTCAGTACACCCTAAGTAATCATCACGTGGCCTTATTAAGGCAAAATTCAGTAGACAAAAGACATTGTTACCAGTGCGGCCTACCTGGACCACGCATCATCGCAGGCTCCACACAAACCGCCCCTACCTCAGTGCACCACAACTCATGTACCCTTTACGAAAGAATCTTCAGTGTATTATTTCACATGTAGTGCTCCTACCTTTGTACAGCAGAAGTCATAAACCGTTTATGATGGAATATCTGTAATGATATGATGATTACTATTGTACTTGTTACCAACAGAAACGATTTTCTGAGGGCTGGCTTACACTCACCCCACATAATGGGGCCTATTACGATGGGGGATTTCCCGCATCCAGCCCGGAGGATGCGGGAAATCCACTGCGGAGTCTTGAAAGACCCACCGCCAAATTAGGATGGCTGGTGGGTCTTACAATCTGTCCTCCGCTTTTCCCCCGCGGTCGCCTTCCGACCGCGGCGGAAAAGCATTAACATGGCTGGCGGTGTCTATCAGAGACCGCCATCCATATTAGGATGGAGTGCAAAGTATGCTTTTCCACGGCGGCTTTTCCGCCGTGGAAAAGCATACGGAGCTTCACTTCGGGGGCCCGTTGTGGGCCCCCTGAGTTAAGGGGGTGTGGGGGGTGCACATGGTGGGTACCTATGGTACCCCCTGCATTTGCGTGGACAAAGCGGCAGGCACCACGCGGTGCCTGCTGCTTTGTGCACGCAAATGCCATGCATGCATTTTTAACATTGCGGCGGGTGCAGCTTGAAGCTGCACCCGCCGCAATGTTAAAGATTGAGGATGCGACCGCCAGGGTGGCGGTCACATCCTAATTGCACAGGAGGGAACTCCGCAGGCAATGCGGAGGTTCCCTCCTACTCTATGGTGGCGGACGGACTCAGGTCCGTCCGCCATCATAATCTGCCCCTATGTCTGTAAAATACTGCCCCTGGGCCATACGACATTACATTGTGCTGTAAACAGCGTATGCAACCATCTTACCTCTGGCAGTACGAAAAACTTTGGTTATGCAACTTTCTCTCGCTCATTCTACAAATACGGACGTAGAAACTGGATCACTACAGTACTGCAAGCAAAGTGTATAGTAAATTTATTAGTGTGTGCGATTGCTCGATTTTCTTTTTTTTTAGCATATTTATGTAGCGGGAAGTCGACCCAAAACTATTGCAGCAGTTTACATGACCTCAGTATTTAAAGTACATTTTCAGGCACACGTAGATTACGTTATTTGTCTACAGTAACAGGATGTGGACTCGACTTCGAGGCTCGAACACTGATTTCCAGCACCAAGTTCGACAGTATACCTGAATGACCACATAAGTATATATATTAGCTGCCCTTCATGTGCCAAAAACTGCAACCTAAAGCTTTCATGGCCCTGTATTGCTACAGCTACAACACTGCACTGAATGTACGACAAACATTCATATTCGCAGAAATGTGTCATATCCACCATCTGTTATGTGTGAAACTATGGATGAATAAAGGGTCAGGGATACCCCGTACCTTCCATGTTGTGGGACTTCACAGACATAGTGACACATTTGCATTTAAGATCCTGGTGACAGCATAACTACAACATGGACACCCGAATCAGTTGATTTCTCAAATAAAATACAACAGAGCCACGCCCATAGCTCATTATTCACAGCCTCGCGCAGCACTGGTATACGTCAGGCCAGCCCACTCCGCTCACGCTTACAGGAAAACACAACGCTACATGGTCCAGATTTTCATTGTAGTGATCTGCTAGTTACAGGTCTAGTTGTCAGAACGGGGCACACACTCCCTCATGGCTGGAATACACCCACACCACACCCATCCAGCACAGGCGTCACAAGACACTTGATCCTGCCAATAAAAAAGACTGGGCGCTCGTGCTCTACGCCATTTTAGAGTTGCTCCCATTGCAAGCGCTGTGATGGCCCGTGATAGTGGTTCGGACGCCTCATGTAGGCCCGAACCACCGAGCAGTGGGGCCCACCACTATGTGTGTGGCCTCTTTGGTCACTGAGTTAGTGGTACTGCAAGCGGGTGAGCAGCCTGCGATGATGATGGGTGCACGAGTATGTCCTTAGCCATAGCGATATCAAGACTCAGCACCATTTGTGAGACTTCTTGGTGGCAGAGCGGGACTGCATGATGTAGAAAGTACCCTGTCCATGAAAAGGTGAGCAGTGAGGCCTGGGTGTGCAGCGGAGGAAGTAGATGGGATGGAGCAGACTGGATACAAAAAGGCGACACAGCGTTCTAGGCGTACGCAGTCCTATATACCCTGTCTTATTGCATTTCGATTTCTTTTTCCAACAGAAGGAAAGTTTTTATAGTCGGTCAAATGTCCATCGCTCCCAACAAAGTAGACGTGTATTTTTTTTTTTTAATACTATGTACCCTTAAATTTACCATCTTATTTTGACAACCTTTCCTTTCTCAATTTATTTAGGAGTCGCGCCTCCGTTGCTGTGCGCAGTACTGCTTGTGCCTTCATTGTAGTGCACACCACTGCTCACGCAGCGCGACACCTTTCCAAAGTGAAAAAACGGGAATATGAATCTAACCTATGAATCATAGACGCTTGTGCATGTCCGTTTCCTTCCGTGCTACCCCATTGGCCTTTGCCTGTGACCTATTCTGAAAGACTGCACACAATTAGCCAGAGGCGGGCGCATTACTCCCCCATGGCCTATTGGTGACTAATAGGCGCTTGCTGCGCATAACAGACTCCAATAAGGCATGGGGTTTTAATTTTCGTGCACAGACACTGGCGTGATGATTGAAACCACGTGTATGGCTGCGCACCACTTATTTTCTATAACCGGATGGAAAACATTACTACTCTACTAATTGTTGATAAATCGAAGCCCATTAAACAAGTTAGAACCATACAAATGGTTGTATTTTTAATGGGGGAGGGTAGGTGTGTGAGAGGGCGATGTTATTCTACTCCACATTAAGATAGTGGCAATTACCAATCATAACATCTTTCTTCTACTATCTTTTAGATGTGGAGCTTCAAGGTGAACTATGTCCCGGCACGTGTCAGTGACAAAAAGGTGATCTGCGAATATTCTTTTCAGTGTCACTCTCTCACTCTCTAGCCTCCTCTCTCCTTTGATGAACAAATGACGCACAATCTTCTCTTCCTTTTTATCTAACAGATTGTGCTTCACGAATTGGCGTCACTCACCACCCCCCAAGAACTGCAAAGCTCAACGTCTGAGTAATCTGCGATGATGCGTGGCCATCTTAACAACACATGAGAATGTTGCTTCAGCACGTGATGGACTGTCTTTGAAACATGCCGGTGGCACAAGGTGAGCAGAGAAGCTTCTTTCGGCAGTAGAGAGAAGTCACCTCTGGGTGGTGAGAGTGGATAGTGTGCAGCAACCTGAGTGCATAGGAATGGACAAAAACCTCTGGACAGTGGAAGTGGATAGGGTACAGAAGTCTGGGTGCGCAGGAACGGGCACTCACTTCCAGGCACTGGGAGTGGATGGGGTATAGCAGTCTGGGTGCCCAGTAATGACAAGTCACCGCTGTGCAGTGGGAGTGCATGGGGTACAGCACCCTGGGAATAAAGGAGCACAAAGACACCTCCTTGCAGTGGGAGTTGATGAAATACAGCAGGCTGGGTGTGCATAGCCGTAACACAGACAAATATGTGTGCAGTTGTATGTACTCTACAACTACTAATTGTATACTATCTTTCAGATCACTAAACTTGAGGGTGCACTATAACCCGGCATGCATTGAGACACACACCGGTGGCAAAAAGGTGAGCTGCAAACATTTTCTCCACTGTCATCATTCCCTATCCGGCTCCATCTCTTCCTTTCTCTCTCTAACACTTTCAATGTCTTTCTTTCTCTCTTCCTCTCTCTCTCTCATTCTTTCTTTTTATTTCTTCCTCTCTTCACTCTTTCTCTCTTCCTCTCTCTCACACTGTTTCTCTTTCTCTTTCCAAGCTATGAACCCTGCTGTCCACACTGCAGATTAATAAATCAAGGCTAAATTCAATGCTGTCCGCAGTATAGATCCAAAGCAGAATTCAAGTTGTGACTTCTGCTAAAAGTAGTGTTTGCAACAGGTAAGCAGAGCTGCCTGGATGCACAAGGCCTCCAATTAAATGCTGTGTGAACAAACTATATTGTACTGCATAATGATGTGATCTCTCACCTCATTCAGTCTCATCTCTGAATCATTTTAAAGACCTGCTGGACCATACTGTAGATCTCAGCCAGTAGGCACTTATGTATAGACACCTCTTCAGCTCGAGCCTGTGAGAGGGGTGGAATGCATAAGGTAGACTGCACACGTGCGAATAACCAATATTGCCAAGTGTTACGTTAATTTGTGTTCTTTCACCTCATTCAGTCACATCTCTGTCTCATTTTAAATACCATTTGTACGATACGATAGGCCTAAGACTACGAGCAGCACTGTCCTACAGACTCCTGTTGAGGGTGATTCTGCGGGAGGGGTCGGGTACACTACCCTGAGTGTGTATGTGAGAAAAAGCGATGTTGCCGTCTATAATCATGTAATCTCTCACCTCATTCAATTACATCGATCTAATTTTAAGGACCTCCTGCAACGTAGTATAGACCTCAGCCAGCATCAAGCGCTGCTCTACAGAAACATGCCGCTGGCTTTTAGGACACTGTAGTTAGCTCCTTACTGAGTGTACATGCACACAGGCTCCTGCCACTGCATTACACGTGAACATTGAGCTTCTAGCATACGCTCTATTCCTATGTATATAAACATTAGCGTGATTTATTATTTTTTAACCTTATGTTTTCTCGTGCACTCCAACTACTCTTTGAACCACCATTATCACTAACGAATGATCGTACTTCAAAAACAAAGGATGCACTCAACTCCTATTTTTTTATCAAGCTTACAATAAACATTAATTTACCTCCAAACGTTTCCACCATTAAACCGATTGGCTGAAAGGGGCTGAGCTGGAACTCTTACCTGCAATGATGCCCTGAGCAGTCTAACACCTACCATGGCAGTATCAAGACACCGTTCCATTGTGGAGACCTGCTATTCTATACAAATGTACCCCGGACTCGGAGCTTGCACAAATACGTCGTGGGACACCTGTGGTGGCTGGTGAGCTGTGAAGCCTCAGTGTGCACCTACAATTGAAGCATTGCGGGGTAGGAACTGGGATGCAACACTCTGGGTGCACAGGTGCATACAAGCGATTTTACAGTAAGTACTAATGTACGACTATATTATCAAACAGCGGCGATAACATTATCACCACTTTAGAAACAGGAAACTGCCGGTAAAGAGACTATAAATGATTGATAATATGCCCTTGTAAATTCCCATAGAGTTCCAGGTTCACACCAAAACCTGAGCTTCTAAGAAAATTCGCAACACCATATTATAAACCCCTTATTGCCACTTTAGCGGTGGTTTGTTGCCGCTAAAACTGAGATAATGTTTTCGCCCTTCATTCAAAATATGGCTCAAAATATCTTGCTTCATATATTAAATTTTAAAGACTTCTTTAACCATGCTCTATATCGCAGATCCCTGCATCATAGACAAACGACTGACGTACAGTAAACACTAAGGACTGAGTGCAATAGGATGACGCTCTATCTCCTTCTGCCTGTCTATTTTTAACTCTCCCTCCCCATTTCACTTCCACCCACTATCCTCCCTGGGAGAGGTGTGGCGCCGCGGCCAGGGCGACTGACGCTGGAATCTGGGGACCACGGTTCGATCCCCGGCTCCAGCGGCAGGTTAGCCCAGCACCATGTGACTCTGGGCAATAGCTCGCTTAATCTTCCCGACGGCCCCCCAGCGCCTAGAGACCCTTACGGGTGATTGTGCGCTTTACAAATGTGGACTTTATTTTCACTGTGATCCTTTAATTCGAAATAGCTTTTTTTACGTCTTCCACATAGCACACATACTTATGTTTCATTTTTGTCTGGCAGGTTACCTACGCTGCTACCACTGGAGTCCATACCACGTTTTGTTTATTATACTGTTCTATAAAAGTTACATTTCTATTTATTTATTTATGTTTTAATAAAGGATATTAAAAAAAATAACTGAGTGTATACGTCTTCTTTTTTGACAACATTTGACTATTATTTAGTGTGATAATCATCTGTTTAGAGAAGATTTTAAAGTCAAAACTATTTAATATTACAGTGCACCTACAAAAAATAATGTAAGTAACTCTTAGACACATAAATCCTGAGTAATTATACAACCAGAAGAGTTCTATGAGTGTATCACTTTATAACACCATAAGTACTGCCCGTGTAATTACAAAACAAATAAGGCACTACCTAACACCACCGAGGATTCAGAGACTGCCGAGGCACACCCTGCATATTAAAATAAAGATCCTGAGTATGACAATCCCCGGACTTATATTGCCTCAAACTCCTCGAACAATTAGTAAATAATTCTTGAGAAGATGGCCGTTTCCTAGACTACAAAACGTCTCTGTACCCTTCAGCGCCCAATTCACATGTGACATTAACACAGTACTTAGGGGCATATTCATAAAGCAGCAGTTAAAATGATACCCCTTAATTTGTAAAACAATAAGTGACGGGGCTCAAAGTTTTACTAAGAAAAGAATGGTGTTTATAACTGGAAGTGTAATACCCAGGCTGACTCTTTACCAGCTCTTCTACCTTTTCAATAAGAGGCTGTAGCTGCGATTAACGGTTCTTGTGGAAAATTTTAAAAAGTCAAGCACACTTGCTGTTTGGATTAGCAACATTGTGTGCTGAACATGTGACCTGTGTGCTCAGTTGAGTGTTCCATGAACTGTTATTATGGTAACAAACAGTAAGCAGTTTGGGGGTAGGGTTCAAAGGTGCTGGCTGTACAGAAGCCATTATATTTACCCAGCATCCTCTACATGACAGAGGGGAAATCAAACAGAGACATTAGAACACTGTGTACATTAGGAGCAAAAGAAGTACACTTCTCTTCGAATTAACCTCAAGAGAGGGCCCGAGCAATAGCCACTGGCGTTACAAAACCCCATGTACAATTTGCCTACTCTGTACTCAACAATGGGCAATTCTTTATTGATCCCAATCAGACACTGCTGCTTCACGTTTCACAGTGGGCACTTCACTAAATGCTTCAAGGCTATTTAAATGGGAGACGGGATTGTCGACATTCCAAAACTTAGGGCCGTTAAAATTATCGCCGCTTTAGTGGCAGCAAACTACCGCTAAAATGGCGATAATGGACTTCAAAATCCTTTGCTGTCTTACCGGAAGATTTTTTCTACACTGCTGTTTGCTATGGCAGGGTGTGAGCCAAGGCTCCCACCCTGCCATAGCAAACTAGGTTTCGATTTTGAAACAGAGAACTCAAAAACCTGCTCTCTCTTTCAAAATGCCAAGCAGATTGCTTTTCCCCACAGGTAGCTGCATATTTACAGGTCCCCGTGTGGAAAAGCAATGCCGGCTCCAGTAGGATGCGTGGAGCTGGCATCGTTGTATATACGCCCATTGGAGGGTATCCCGGGGAAGAATAAAAATTTGTAGTAGGTGACAAAAAAATTGACGGTAAAATTAGGAGTCTGTAATGGGCATATTTACAAGGACACCATTAAAATGTTCTGGTGTAAACCTGAGCTTCTATTGGAATTCTCAGGAATTCTCAAGAACCTATTATTAAACCCATTATCGCCGCTTTAGCTGCACTTTCCTGACGCTAAAGCAATGATAATTTTAATGCTGTCCTTGTAAATATGCCCCCAATATCGCGAGAAACACATTGATAATTCATTTTGGCAACTGAAAGCTTGTTAATAGAAGACTGTGGACTTAACATATCAATCCACCTTGCATATTAAACATGCTTAAGTCTACTTCAGAGCAGATGTTAGGATCCGGCATAAACCGCAATTAGCGAGAGTTTTGCTATCGCTCCTCAAGTCCAGTGCCGTCTTGTAAATACAATGCTGTTGTCCTACCTCCCTCTTCCATGTCCTATTGTCATAGGAACACCTACCTCGCCTCTGGGAACGCCTACATTGCAACTTATTGGAGATATGAGGCGAGCCGTTAGCAAACCGGCTGCTAACATGGGTTAATGCATCTTACCGTCGCCTAGTAAACAGGGCGATATAATTTTCACTGCATTTTTGGCTTTTTTTTTTTTAAATGCGCCGAAATGGCCCTTGTTAATATGCCCTCAAGTTTGCAATGACAGAGCGGGAACCTCGACTCCCACCCTGCCATAGCAAACAGCAGTGTCCCGGGGGTAGGCACCCCGAGACACAGCAGGAGCCGGTCCTGGGGGGTGGTGTTCCCCAAGGGCCCTCGACTGCTCCATAATGGGGGCCATGTGGCCCTCTCCACAATATAAAAAGCCCCTGAGGGTGGTGATCCCCGGGGCTTAGAGGGACCTTTGAGCCCCCCAACCATTTTTTTTAAAGCACCAGAGAGTAGCAGTCCCAGGGGCTGGAGGGGGCCCTTAAGCCCCCAGTACCCAAGTATTTTACTGGGAGAGTAGCCTTTGAGCCCCCCCACCCGTTTATTTTGTAGCACCGAAGGATGGCGGTCCGCGGGCTACGGGGCCCTCTGGATCCCCATCAAATGTAATATTTTAGACCCAAGGATTTAGCCCCCCCGGGGGCTAATTTTTAAACAAGCATGGGAGGCCGCGCTTCGCTTTTATGCTTTTTTTACGGCAGACCCGCGCACCCTGCGCACATTTTTCTGTCCCCCCCCCCCCAATTTTGTTTTTGGGTCCTAGGGGTCCTTGTGAGAACCCCTAAGCAGTGCTAGAGAGTCAGGATACTTCTACCCTGCCCTCTTAATACGTTTTGCACACTTTTTCCACTGATTGCTTGAGCCTCGCTTCTACCGAGGCACAAAATGGCTGCCAACACTTCCCGGTTTGGAATGTTGACAAACAGTTGACAGCCAATTAACATGCAGCTCCTGACCATAAGGGTGCGCTCAGTGTGCTCTCAGGATGCGCGGATCCACCGCGGCCATAGATATATCCATGATTTTACTTTTGATTTTCCCAGCAACTACTGAACGAATTTACACCATTTAACCAAAAGGCACAAGTCTGAATCAAGCTCTACCTCTTTGCTAAATTTGGTGTAATTCCGTTCAGCAGTTCGGGCTGTAGCCGCGATTAACGGTTCCTATGGAAAATTGCATGGGGAAAACACGTTTTGGGACCCCCCTTTTTTCTCAGCCCCCGCTTGACAAATCACCCCGAGACTTTTTGGTGAAGATTCGTCAACGAGCGCCAAAGTTATTCCAAATAGAATGTTGCGGATTTCCTATGGATAGTGGGTCCTAACTATAACTATCAACTGGCGACCGCTAGTAGGTAATATATATATATATATATATATATATATATATATATATATATATATATATATTTATATATTCACTGAAAAAACCATAGGTTTGACACCAGTTATAGTTAGCTGGAAATTTTACTCGCATAAAACCAATGAAATTCCCACGTTATAGTTAGTTGGACTCACTATAACTTGCGCGTGCAATGCACTGCTGATGACGTCACATATTACATCACTCATGACATGGTCAGTGACATCAGTCATGACATCACTGATGACACTATCCAGTGAATGTGTGTCTTTTAAAAAAATAAATATGTGTTATATATGTATATGTAAAAGTTGATGGAAGAATAAATGTTTAAATAAGTGATTACTTGGATGTTTTTTTTTATTGATTGGTTAACTGGTTTATTAAGTGTATCTTAGTGAATACATCTATTAGAGAGTAATGTTTAAATATTTAAATATATGTATTAGTGTTTCACTTTGTGTATAAGTGGTTGCATGGGTTGGTGAGTAGCTACATGTGTATGTATATGGGTTATTAGATGTTTTTGTTAGTATCAGTATGAGTGTTTGTATGGTTTGGTGGGGGTATTACTTAACACATAGATGCATGAATGACTGACTCTCTCTTTGTATGTGTTTTGAAGACAGCATATGTGCAGGACTGTATGGGTGGAAGAGTGTGTATATGTGTGTGTTAGTGAGTGAATGACTGTCTCACTAGTGTCTATATCAGTAACTACATATGTTTTAATCTAATATATGTGAATATTGATGTATATACGTGAGTATACGTGAGAGAAAGAGATTGTAAGAGTTCCTGTTTAGATAAGTATGTGTTTCTATAAGTGATTGTTTAAGAGAGTAAGTATGTGTAAGTTTCCATAGAAGTAAGGTGGTTGTGTGTGTATAGCTGTATATGCAAATAAATGGATGTTTAATAGTTTATTTGCATGTGTGAATATGTGTGAGAGTATCTTTTGGATGACTGTCGGTGTGTAACAGGATGTATTGTAGTGTAGTTCCTATCTTCCCAATAGGCTCTGCGCATTGGAATAATACCTACAGCAGTAAAGGCCTAGGCCAGACGTTAACTAGGTCTACTACTGTCGATACTAGACTTAAGTTTTGGGTTTGCCAGCGTAGCTCAGAGTTCGCTAGAAACTTTCTCGAATGTTCAGGAAAGAACTAACTCCCCTGATTAGACAAGAAGGGATTTAGTTTCTGACAACCATAGAACATGACAACTTTGCTCTCCCCTAATCAAGAGTGTATCTCCAGAGTCGTGTGAGCACAAGGCAATTATTTTACTCAGTCAGTACGTGCATTCTTAGTCTCATCAGATTGTAGAGAAAAGGACGAGACGGGCGTGTTCAATAAAAAGGTGTTATTTATTGATCAGTCTCTTTTCTCGTACAAGAGAAATGGATCGATATTATTGCAATACTTATAGTTAAGTAAAGTGCATACATTAAAAGCAATAGTATAAAATAATACTGTAAAAACATTGATATGGTTTCTGAGCCATATGATGTTTAAAATGATAAAAATATATTTACATACACATATACATTTGACTAAACGTACTCAACTGGTGTTTCTAAATACGCCTACCCCGTGTACCTGACCTAAGTCTAATGCGTGGGCGGGAATAGAAAGTTACAGTTTAAGTTAAGTTTGTTTTTGCCAAGTGAATAGCTAAAGAATTCTCTGTGAGGGGTTATTCAGTTCTGTACCTGGAAGTTAGGATGAATGAGGAATGGTATCTCTTTCTCTGCTCTCGATATTCCAGGCTGCCTGCGAGGGCTGCCCGAAAGCGCCGGTGCTGGGTCTCTCGGCAGGAGATAGCAGCGCGTCTCTCAGCGCGTCAGGAAGGCGGGGCTGCTGCCAGCGGGGTCTGCTCTGCTTCTGGGCTTCGGCAAGTATGGCTGCTCCGTCTCGTCACCACGCGTGTGTTTGCATAGGGCAAGATCGGCAATATTTATACCTTAAAGGTGCCGAGATTGACGTAAGGATGGACATAGATACGTCAATAAAGATGTCATACGACTTGCTCGTTAGCACATTCTTTTACTGAAGTTCTCTGTGAAATCCAAACAATGGCCGCACGGATTTTCCAGGTTGTCATAGGTTTGATTTGTTATGAGAACGTCGTATGCCTTATCAGGGGCTGGAGGAATGTCGCTTGTCTAATTAGATCTCAAGCGTTATGACCTAATCAGATAACACGTTCCTGTGCCGTAGTGTGACTGCGTCAGATAACGGTATCTGCATCATGGGGGCTTTTCTTGCCTCATGGGCTGACTGTTAGTTAACTTGATAGTTAGTTTAACCAGAATAGGGTCAGGAATAGGGGGATCGATTCAGAACCTATAGGAATACATGACACCCACTCCACGCTAACTATGGTCATATTTACTAATACATAGTACAACATACTATAGAGTATAGTGTATACCTCACCACCCCAAAATACATAAATGCATTTTGAAATTTTCAAATATACTGAAAAATTGCAGTCATAAATATTGTATGCACTTAAGCTATGAATTAAACGCTAAAGTAAACACGCATTTGTAGACATTATTGCTCATTTGGTATATGAGAAATACACATGAAATGGCTCTTAATATGGCTATACAGAAAGAAAGTTCGAGACCATTTCATCACATAATATAATATTTGTGAACATACCAGCGGGCAACTAAAGTTTATAAAGTATCTAAAAATAGAAATCTTAGTTCCCTAGGAATAGTTTCTTACTTTAAGCAGAAGATAAGTGTCCCGAAAATTTTGTAAGAAATAATTTGGGGCTGCTAAAAAATTGTTGTCCGTGAACTGGTGGGAAAAATTGTTCATGTGACTTTATTTTTAAAGTTGAAGGCCGAATTCAGGGAACGCCGTGTGCGAGCTTGCTCAAAAGTCTCTATTTCTGTTCTGGAGAGAACATCATATCATTAAGGCTTTCGAAAAAACTGTCAACAGCTTCATGGGAAAGTTCCACTAAGTCGGAAATAGGTGTAACCATGCATTCGTGCGCATGATTGTCTCCATTGACATTCTGATTCGCATTGCTGACAGAAGGTCGTACCTGATCGATGCTGCTTTCATCTTGAACTTCACTACTCTTCAATCGTAGTGGTGAAGATTCCACGAATGCCGTCATCAGGATTGGCAGCCTTTGAGGGCAGCACAAAGCGTGAACCTTGGTAGGAACCAACAATGTATCTGCATCCACTGGCGCATCCGATTGTAGCGTCAGACAGGTGTCTAACACGCATTCTTCTCCGCATAGCAGACACCTCAATACAGGTAAAACACATCTTTGCCACATTGGTCGAAATGATAGAAACCAAGTCATGTTCAGGTCTCTAAGCCGGGAGAGTCCCAGGATTTTTGATATCCGGTCCCGGTATCCAATGGCTAGGATTGTTTCTTCCATTGTCGCGAGAGTTTGATCTGTGACATGGGTTGCCATAACGAAAAATAAGGACTAAGAATAGGATTCCTGCAATTAGTCCCAGGATCAGGGGAAGTCCGCCAAAAATCGAATGGACGAAATCTGGAAAAATACCCAGTATGGCTTTGAATGGTGTTAATGCCATCGAAAATACTGTCTTAAATACCTTTGAGACCCCAGTGGTATCAGAAATATTTAAGATTTCGCTCAGGATTTCCGCGAAATGTACGGGGGAATTAGTCGATAATAATGTATGTATCTCTGCAGTCGTCCTTGCGACTTGTAGATCATACGTTTCTTTTGATGACGTGAGCCTTGTAGGCGTCTGAAGAAGCACTGTTTTCATTCTGCTTAAAGTATCTAATCGAATAGAAGTAATTTTCAAACTGGGCCATGCCCTTGCCTCCCTGTCTGGAAAGGAGCTGGGGAACAAAGAACGTCCACAGCACTTGACCTTCGCAGTCGTAGTGACTAGATAAGGAGTCCCGGGCATAAGACTACAACATTTGCGGTCTACAATAAGAATGTAACTCCCATTATAGAGTCTTTGAAAGAATGGTTCTATTTCAGTTGCAGGTGCGCCTTGCTGGTGACATGAAAGGTTGTATGAATTCCCTTCACAGGCTCCATGCAAACTAATTCCGTTACACAGAAGCGTGCCGCTTAGTGACATGGCACAATTGTTGCCACTAAGAAACACTTTCTGTCCTTTATTACTGACACATGCATGTGAATAGGGCAGGTTCCATGTTGTTTTAAGGTACCCCTTTCCCAATTTCTCGTACATGCCAGCCTGTATATATTTTTGGCAGTATTGAAACCTGAAGGTTGAGATTGGAATATTTATGATTCCGTGGATTATCCATTCACTGACAGGTCGTTCTGACATTGTCATTGGTAATCTTTCTAGTTTTTCAATGCTCAAGATTGTATAATCAGCACCCTTTTGCGCCATACCGATTTGTCTATCAGTAAGGTTAAAGATTTGGAATAGTGACGTTGTGTTGATTAAACGCCAAGGCACATAGCCTGAACGAAGATTTTGTAACGTCCAGCCAAGCTGTACAATAGAACGCAATTGTGACTGACCATGTTGTAATAACAGTAAGTCTTGCGATAATATATCGATTGCTGAAGACACAATGCTGTCCAATGAAAAAATTCTGGAGGACAGAGTCATTAACCCATTGTCCACTACAGAAAGTGATTTTTCCAAATTAATACGGTCAATTTCCCGTATTCTCTCTGCTGTTTCAATTTGATTAACCTTCCAGGCCTCATTGTATGCTGCATATACAGAGGCTGCTATGAAACGCTTTTGACGCTGTTTGCGTGGTCCCATTATGAAATCACGCAAGTCAGCACCATCAGTAAGTAAAGTTAGATGTTGCTTAATTTCAGGCAGTGTGGAAGTTTGTAGCCACTGAAGGCATAATTTGCCCACACTGTAGGTTGTTATTATCCCTGGGTGATGTCTTTGGGGATATCTAGGGTCTGGCCTGGTCATTTTGAACCCCTGTGTTTTATTCAGGAATCTGTCTTGACAGTTATTTGTATCTGCGGGCCAGATTAACCATTGTTTCCAATCAGGATGTGTTCTGTTTTGGTTTAATATATGGTTTACGTCTATCTCTTCATCCGTATCAGAGCTATTGCTAAACATTGTTGGCTTTGGAATAGACGGTTTATTTAAATCTTTGATTTTGGCTAGGCCAAGACAGGTGGTTTGTTGAACAGTGTCATTTAAAAAATATCATTTGTTCTGGGATCATGCAAGCTCTAAACAAAGCTTCTAAACCCTGTACTTGCCATTCTTTTGTACCCCAAACACTTTTCAAATCAACATTTTTGTCCCAATAATCAAATCCAAAAGTATTCATTTCTTCGAAGAATGAATCTGAATATATCAACTTTGTGTTGGTTATCATGGTTTTCATCCCTGTCTTGTTTGACAATTTAAAATAGAATGTTTCAGCATTACTTGTGTTAAAACCTGAAAAATATGAATATTTGTCGTAAACGGTTCTTGAGCTCCCTTTTGGAGGTGTTGCACAATGTTCCCATTGATTATAATTTAAAACATTTCTAGGTTGTGCAGATCTATGTAAAAAATGGTTACCATAGTGGTTATAGCAATACATACTATCATAATTTGTAGAACCTTGCAAATAATCATGTTTTGTAAATTTAGCAGACATTACTAAGTCAGACATCATGTTATTAATGCTTTCGAAGTCCCAATCATCAGCAAATGAGTTTGGTTTTGCAAAGTCACTCAAGGAGATCTTGATTTGGTGTGGATATTTCAGGATCTCGACCGGACCATAAATTTCATAGTCAGTGTTGTCCCAGGCTACCCCACCAGGTATAGGATTGGCTGTGAAGTTGGCTGAAGAAAGTTCTCTTTTCTCGACGTGTGAAGATGTGTGTGGTTTGAGGACCAAGTTGATGTTCTGACTTGCTGTGTCCATTTTAGCATATTTTCCCTCAATGAAGCGTCCCAAAGTTAATACCATGATGAGCCAAAGTATGAGGATAAATGCACCAAAACCCACCCAAAATTCAATCCATGGAGAAATCAGATATGTTTCTTTCAGTTGTTTCAAAAGTTCCTTAGCTTTGTCTTTAAAGGATTTTAATGATGGCTGTGTCTTTGATTCACTGAGGCTTTCAGAGGAATCATCGAAGTTGATGAAGTAGCCGGATGCAGTTCTGTCAATTGTTCCAATTGCTTCAGGATTTTTGTTTCTTGAATTGTCACCTGGTACTTCATTATAGATTGGTGTGTCTCTGCTAAATGTTTTTATTTGGGTTTTCAGAGGTCTGAGTTCTATTGCATTGTTGCATAGTCCTTGTTGTTCTTCTGTAGGCGTTTTGAATGTGATGAGCCTCTTTGTTAGGACCTCTGTACTGGTAGCAAACCTTGGTGTTCTGCTACTTATTGGGAGTCCACTTGGCCTACTGTTTGTTATCGGCCACATGTTGTGGTTTTACCAGGTCGATGGATACAACTCGGTTCTCCTTTTTACCAGCAAGTGGCGGTAGTACAACTGATCTTGTCCCGTTGACAGACAAGACAGGAACTGCTTTTCTGTAAGAAGGCCCAAATTCCTTCTTTACCGCGATCTTCTCCCTGACTAGATCCCCGACTTTTGGAATCCAGACAGGTCTTGCTGGGACAGGTGGTGATTCTTCAGTGGTTGTTGGCTGTTGTTTCAACTGTATGTTGCTCAGGTCTTTTCTTGTTTTGTTTAAGTCCTGCAAAATAGCCAAACGGTCTTTGACATCAAAGCTTTTTTCTTTAACCACTGAAGTCTGACTGTCGAGGTCAGAGATAATCATTCTAGTTCCAAATAATAATTCGTACGGACTGAATCCCTTCAGAGAATTCTTGGCAAGTTATTTAGACTACGTTGGACACTTATTAGATGTTTGACCCACCCAGCTCCCGAACCTAATATCCTTTCCATTATAGATTGCTTTCTGTCTTGGTTTTTTCTTTACACCATCCCGTACCCTCAGGAAGGAAGTGAGAAGATTCCCGCTGGGCTGTGCTCATTTGGCCATGTTTCCCCCCCGGCTGGAGGGCTTGAGTGAAAACAATGGTCGAACGTAGCATGCTCTTAGCGTATATGCCATTTAGACTCGCAAATCTTTGTATAACAGTCCGGACGTCAGCCGAGTGCTGAGGATCGACATTATAAGTGGAAACTAGCCTGTATATGTTAAACGCAAGCCCTGCTTTTTATTGGTCATATTATCTGCCTTGATACGACGAGGTATTAAACTGTTTCTCTCCCCACTGCGATCTCTGTTGCAGTTTGGGCAGTTTTTTACAAACATGGTGTGATGCAGGCTCATGCCTGGCCACCAGTACCGTGATTGTAATTCTTCCAGAGAATCTTTCAGTTTAAGGTGTCTAAGACCCTCGCCCATATGTGCGTCTGCGATTAACAAGCTTCTCCTGTCCATGTTTGGAATCACCCTATCCCCCACTCCAGGGATTCGAGCAAAAGGGACGGAGTTTGCATCGATTATGTATGTATAATTGAGTGGATAGTTGATCGGTAACGCTGAGCAGTCGCCTTTTGATGACGTTTTCACTGCCAGCACTGTTTCACCGTCAATGTTTTTTAATGTACGCTTTTTTCGAACTACGGGAGCCGATTTAGTGGCTGCCGCTGTGGCTGTTTCAGCCAATGAATTCCCTACAACGTGAACGCCATCACGCTGATGACTCAGTGAGTGTGTCACGTGAGTCCTTGGTAGTTCTTTTTGTAAAAGAGCTATTTGTTCCCAGAGCAATTTCTGCTTTATTGGTGCATCTGTGTCATCTTTGTAACCGTTCTGAATCCATGTCTGCAAATCCTTGTTATATGATTTGACGCAGTAATATGAATCTGACACTATAAGTGTCGGGAATTCGCGATCCGCATTATCTAGCGCCATTTTCAAAGCTAATATTTCAGTTTGTTGTTCTGAATTAGTTTCTACAGAGTGTGTCTTTGTTAATAGAGGTTTTAGTTTACCTCCGCGCCACACTTCTTTTGTAATCTCACATGTGGGGTTGTATGCTTGTTCTCCCCAAACGGAGGGTTGAGCATGTCCGTCTGTATAGATTACACAGGCGCAATGTCGTAGAGGCAGAATGTTGATTGGCAGAGGATACGTCTTTTCATATTTTAGATTTTTTAATTCTTCTAGTTCTGGATCAAAGTAGTAGTATACTTTGTCCGTTGTGATTGAATTCACCCATTGTATCCATTCCGGATTCAATGCTGTTGTTGGTAAATTACACGGTGTTGTTAGTGCCTCAAAGGCTGATTCTGCTGTTCTGACTGTGATATGTCTACCGTCAGCTATGTCTTTTTCTCTAGCTTTTGCGGTTTGAACTGCACGAATGATTTTTTCTGTATTACTGAATTTCTGTTCAGCTTCTGTGTACAAGTGTGATTTGAATGCAATTGGTACCTTTTCTCCCTCATTAGAGGTCAGGTATGTGAATCCGCATCTCCCTGGGATCACTCGAATCACAAGATTGCGTGTGTTATCACGTGTTTCTAATTTTGTTTTAATTAGCATGTCTGTTTGTAAGGATCTCAAAATTTCTGTGTGTGTTTGAGTCCAATTGGATCTTTTAAAGTCTGGTTTAATTAGATCATAAAGGGGTTTGACCCTTTCTGCATAATTTGCAATGTATGTTCTTCCGAAATTTAGGAAGCCTAGAATTGACTGTAGGTTTTTTAGTGTTTTAGGAGCTTGGATTACGGCACAATTCTCTAGGAAATTGTCTGCCAGGCTTTTACCTTCACTTGATAACTCATATCCTAAGAATAGGACTGTCAGATGGGCAATTCTGGATTTTTTAAAGTTGAATTTGTAACCCTCTGCTGCGAACCCAAGTATTATGGTGTTCACTCTTTTCAAGTGAGTCTCTAAGTCATCATCTGTTAAGTAAATGTCATCGACATAAGATAATGCTTCATCATCATATAGTTGTAGTAATTCTGTTACTCTCGCTGAGAATACCCCCGGGCTGTTCTTGTACCCCTGGGCTAACCGACAGAATTGCTTTTGAGTGCCATTTACTGAGAATGCAGTTAAATATCTGCTCTCTGGTGCTATGTTTTGACAAAAGAATCCATTGGAGATGTCCAAGGTCGTTTTGTATTTTTTGCGCACTATGTTATTCATTAGTGCAGCACTGTGTGAGTTTTGCACTGCAAAGGTTTTGCAACATGTGTTAAGGTGTCGGTAATCCAAAACTAGACGATATGAATTGTCTGGTTTGGAGACCGGAAACAAAGGATTGTTCATTTGTGAGGTGCAAGTTTCAATCACCCCCTGGTATTCTAGCTGATCTAGTATTTCATTTACCTGTTTTTTAGCTTCTTGCTTAATTGGGTACTGCCTTTGTGCAGTAGGTTGTGATTTTAACTGGATTTTGTGAGGAGGAGAATCCTCATCCCATCCTACATGATTTTTATATAAAGCAGGTGCTAAGGCCACTGCCCACTTTCTAGCAAGTGTGTATTTTTTATGAATCGGGATTTGATTCGAGAAGGCAGGCATAATTACTTCTTCGCCATGAGGGCACTCCCTGACAAACTCTGGTGGCCAGTCTTTTTCAGCTAGAAGGATGTCATAACCCTTGGAGAGGTTATCCCAAAATAGTCCCCTTATTTTCCTAGTCTTATCTCCCTCTATACGTAATGTTATCTCGTATATCTTGTGGGGTTTGCTAACTCTGGTGTCTGCAGTTTCCACTTGAAGGTATTCATTCGTGTCCACTGTCTCCAGATGATTCATAAGGACTTTGCGAGCTATGCTCACTTCTGCTGCGCTGTCTAGCATTGTCTGAGCCCACTCTACGTTTTTCAGTTGTGTCCTCAGTATTCTCGGCATTGTTAACTACCTTGATACTGGCTACCTTCTTTTTTGGAAATTGTAATTTCTTTTTTAGCTGAGCAGGTTCCTTGTCTTTGGACTTGGTGTGCTCTTCTCTTTGTTCTGATCGTCCTCTTCTTTCCGATTTCTGCGAGGAAGTCTGAAAAGATTGAGAGGGACGTGTATCAATGTCTTGATATCTATCAGGTTTTTTAATATTATCCCTATTTCTAAGGTTATATCTTTTCCCAGAGGGGTCACTCTGGGGTGACCTGTGTCTCTGGTTCGGAGATTTCTCCCTTCGCCTAGGAGACCTTCCTCGGGACTGGAATTTCTTTTCTTTTGGATTGGATTGTTTGTTTCCATCCCAGTTCTTTTTTGGTGAATTATTATTAAAAAATATTTTTTCTGGACTTTCAGTCAGTTGCGGTTTTACTGGTATTCCACCTAAACTATCTCTACCTAGTTCTTCATAGGATTTTTCTATGATTCTGGCAATTTCAGCTGGTTGGTCTGCTATATCTGTCTCTTTTAACCTCTGGCGGATCGCCACGTTTGCTGCTTCTCCCTTTATGTTGGCTAATAATATAGCCGAGACCTGCTTGAAGTCTTTCAGTAATTTCATACCAAGAGTTAAAGCTGGTTCTGGACCGTATTCATCTTGAATTTGTTTTAGCACATCTGGTATTACCGAAATGGATGGAACACCGTGCGTTTTTGTGTAGATTGAAGCAAAGACTGTACCCCAAGTGTCACAGTCCTCTATGTGTGGTGCGATTCCCATTGGGAGACATATAGTCAGAATCCTGTGTTTTTCTAGCGGGGTGGTGTCAGGAAACACCGCCTCTATTTGGGTGATTTTCTGTGCCAACCAGAATGGTATCTGTTCCCGTTTAGCCGGAACTTTACCTAGGCAGGATTGGATGTTCTGTGGTGTGATTTTATTTGTGTTCCCCTGGTGAGGGGTCAGCTGTGGAAGTTTAATCGCGGGCTGAATTGTTGAAGTCCGCATTACATACTGGACTAATTGTCTATGAATTTTTAGTAATTGTTTTAGCTGTATTAACAGCTCTCCTGTTGACATCCCTTCGATGTCTGGGTGTGGTGTGTATCCGGCTAAGACCGGCCACGTTGCTCCTGGTCTACCTAATGGACCGAGCCTTGTAATGTGATTGTTATGTATTAGGGCGCCATCAAATAAGAGCAAATGCTCTTGGAATTTGAGTGGTACTTCCACCTCCTCGAAAGGAGTGTAAATGTCGGGTGGAACCTCTATTTTGTAATAGTGGAAGTACTTTGTTACAGTATTTGCTACTGGAAAATGTATCCATGTATAGTATACCTCTGTCTGCCGATATTCGTGTGCCTCAATTACGAATATGACTGTGCCACCTCTAGGTGTCAGTCCATTTTCTATAAGTTTTAAGGTTATAGATTTCCTTTTGGCGACCGGGATGAGTATTATATCCCCGTCCGCATCTAGTGCTGCAGTATCAGCTGCTACTATTTCAGCTGCTAATCTAACTGCCTCTCTTTCATCCTCATTGTCAGACATTTTACTGTCAATAAGGTTATTTTGTTTGTTTGCAGATCAGGTTTCTTATGGAACAAAGATTAGATGCACAATATTTTGGAACTGTTTATCCTTCAACATTGACTGTACCAAGAACCATACATAGGAGTTCTCTCCTGCGAGGTTTTGGAGGATATTACCTTTCACCCACTCCAGACGTCTTTGGAGTATTTGGGAAAAGGGGTCTGAGTGAGAAAGCACGACTGAGTTACTCTAAATGTCTTACGTTAGTTTTATCGCCCTTTCCAAACGCGTTGGGCGCCATGTAGTGTAGTTCCTATCTTCCCAATAGGCTCTGCGCATTGGAATAATACCTACAGCAGTAAAGGCCTAGGCCAGACGTTAACTAGGTCTACTACTGTCGATACTAGACTTAAGTTTTGGGTTTGCCAGCGTAGCTCAGAGTTCGCTAGAAACTTTCTCGAATGTTCAGGAAAGAACTAACTCCCCTGATTAGACAAGAAGGGATTTAGTTTCTGACAACCATAGAACATGACAACTTTGCTCTCCCCTAATCAAGAGTGTATCTCCAGAGTCGTGTGAGCACAAGGCAATTATTTTACTCAGTCAGTACGTGCATTCTTAGTCTCATCAGATTGTAGAGAAAAGGAAGAGACGGGCGTGTTCAATAAAAAGGTGTTATTTATTGATCAGTCTCTTTTCTCGTACAACAGAAATGGATCGATATTATTGCAATACTTATAGTTAAGTAAAGTGCATACATTAAAAGCAATAGTATAAAATAATACTGTAAAAACATTGATATGGTTTCTGAGCCATATGATGTTTAAAATGATTAAAATATATTTACATACACATATACATTTGACTAAACGTACTCAACTGGTGTTTCTAAATACGCCTACCCCGTGTACCTGACCTAAGTCTAATGCGTGGGCGGGAATAGAAAGTTACAGTTTAAGTTAAGTTTGTTTTTGCCAAGTGAATAGCTAAAGAATTCTCTGTGAGGGGTTATTCAGTTCTGTACCTGGAAGTTAGGATGAATGAGGAATGGTATCTCTTTCTCTGCTCTCGATATTCCAGGCTGCCTGCGAGGGCTGCCCGAAAGCGCCGGTGCTGGGTCTCTCGGCAGGAGATAGCAGCGCGTCTCTCAGCGCGTCAGGAAGGCGGGGCTGCTGCCAGCGGGGTCTGCTCTGCTTCTGGGCTTCGGCAAGTATGGCTGCTCCGTCTCGTCACCACGCGTGTGTTTGCATAGGGCAAGATCGGCAATATTTATACCTTAAAGGTGCCGAGATTGACGTAAGGATGGACATAGATACGTCAATGAAGATGTCATACGACTTGCTCGTTAGCACATTCTTTTACTGAAGTTCTCTGTGAAATCAAAACAATGGCCGCACGGATTTTCCAGGTTGTCATAGGTTTGATTTGTTATGAGAACGTCGTATGCCTTATCAGGGGCTGGAGGAATGTCGCTTGTCTAATTAGATCTCAAGCGTTATGACCTAATCAGATAACACGTTCCTGTGCCGTAGTGTGACTGCGTCAGATAACGGTATCTGCATCATGGGGGCTTTTCTTGCCTCATGGGCTGACTGTTAGTTAACTTGATAGTTAGTTTAACCAGAATAGGGTCAGGAATAGGGGGATCGATTCAGAACCTATAGGAATACATGACAGTATAGGTGTATCACTACATATCATGAGTGAGTATATGTATGAGTGACTACATAGAACTGTTGGTGAATGAGTGGATGTGTATATAGATGGTGGGATTATTGAATTGGTTGTTGTAACTGGTATGGGTATCTCCATTTTTTGAAAATGTTAGTTTCTATTTTTGAATATGTGTTTCAAGGGTTACATTACAGTGAAAAGAGGTCTGTCACTCTGTCACAAGGATGGTGTCATCAGTGATGTCATGACTGATGTCACAGACCATGTCATGAGTGATGTAATATGTGACATCATCAGCAGTGCATTGCACGCGCAAGTTATAGTGAGTCCAACTAACTATAACGTGGGAATTTCATTGGTTTTATGCGAGTAAAATTTCCAGCTAACTATAACTGGTGTCAAACCTAGGGTTTTTTCAGTGAATTTCATAGGTTTTGTAAATGCTATTTCCTAACTATAACGTGTGTAAAACCTATGGTTTTTTCAGTGAATTTCATAGGTTTTTTAAATGCTACTTCCTAACTATAACGTGTTTAAAACCTATGGTTTTTTCAGTGATATATATATATATATATATATATATATAAAATTTCTATGGCAAAATGAAACCCCTCATTTTGTTCCTTTTCAAATTAAATGTATTAAGTGTTACCACTTTATTCCAATCAAGATGACTTCAGGTGTGACATACTTTTGTCATAAGTAAGACTGTTAGCATTCTAGTTGTTCCTTAGAACACTCTGGGACATTCTGTCATTGGGCTATAGTTGGGCTACATCTGGCTGATATTTGGGCTACATTTGGGCTCTTTTGTCTCTGGTGGCCATCTTGGGAGACTGCATATCAGAATTTTTTTAATGAAATATAAGAGGATTTGAGAAGTCACTCAAAATGTACCCTAATTTTTCTTTCTTCAGCACTAATCATAATTTCTATGGCAACATGAACCCCCTCATTTTGTTCCTTTGCAAATTAAATGTTTTAAGTGTTAACACTTTATTCCAATCAAGATGACTTCAGGTGTGCCATACTTTTGTCATAAGTAAGACTGATAGCGCTCTAGTTGTTCTTTAGAACACTCTGGGACATTCTGTCATTGGGCTATAGTTGGGCTACATCTGGCTGATATTTGGGCTACATTTGTTTTTTTTGTCTCTGGTGGCCATCTTTGGGCTACATTGGGCTACATTGGGCTACATTGGGAAACGTTTGGGCTCTAACACATATATAGCCCAATGTAGCCCAATATATATTTGTTCAAAGTTAATTTTCTCAGCAACTACTGAACAGATTTACACCATTCAAAGAAAAGCGTAATCTGCGAGCCGGACTCTACCTTTCTACCAAATTTCTAATAAATCCATTCAGCCGTTCGAGCTGTAGCCGTGTCTAAACGTCCTATGGAAAATAACATGGGGAAAACACGTTTTGGGACCCCCCTTTTATCTCAGTCCCCACTTGACAAATCCCCCCCAAACTTTCAGGGAAGGAGCGGAGCGGAGCAGGCCATCTTCTTTGAGAAATTCGCAAAGATTCGTCCACCGGCGCCAAAGTTATTCTCAATAGAATGTTGCGGATTTCCTATGGAAACTAGCCGCCTGATTCATCAAGCTAAATTGCACTCGCAAAGGGCAAGATTCTCAGAATCTTGCCTTTTGCGAATGCAATTTTTGCATTTGGGATTCATCATCCCAAATGCAAAAACCGCTATTTAAGAATTCGCACATTTGCGAAGAATTGAATTTAAGGAATCTCTATTTGAGATTCCTTAAATGCAATTCATGAAGCATTTTAAAATTGCGAAAATGCAATTTTGGGCCGCTATTTACCGAGAGGTCAGACCTCTCGGTAAATAGCAAAAACTTAGAAAAATGCTTTTAAAAGCATTTTTCTAAGTTGCATGTTGCACACACACATGTCCTTTGGACATGTGTGTGCGCAACACCTGTTTCAATTTGCATTTAAGGGGTGCTACAGGGTGTCCTTTGGACACCCCTGGCTCCCTTTAAATCGCTATCTTATTTGCGATTAGCTAATTGCTAATCGCAAATAAGGAATACTCCCCATTCATTCCTATGGGCCTTTTGGCTCATAGGAATGAATGGGGAGTTATTCCTTATTTGCGATTAGCAATTTGCTACTCGCAAATAAGGAATGTGTAGGAATCGCTATTTATTTAGCAATTCCTACATGAATACCGTTTTGCGAGTCCTTAATAGCGATTCGCTATGAATGGCTATTAGGGGCTCGCAAAACGGCCCGTTGATGAATAAGGCTGTTCGTCCTAACTACTGTCATTGGGCTATAGTTGGGCTACATCTGGCTGATATTTGGGCTACATTTGGGCTCTTTAGTCTCTGGTGGCCATCTTGGGAGACTGCATATCAGAATTTTTTTAATGAAATATAAGAGGATTTGAGAAGTCACTCAAAATGTGCCCTAATTTTTCTTTCTTCAGCACTAATCATAATTTCTATGGCAAAATGAACCCCCTCATTTTGTTCCTTTGTAAATTAAATGTTTTAAGTGTTAACACTTTATTCCAACAAGATGATTTCAGGTGTGCCATACTTTTGTCATAAGTAAGACTGTTAGCGCTCTAGTTGTTCTTTAGAACACTCTGGGACATTCTGTCATTGGGCTATAGTTGGGCTACATCTGGCTGATATTTGGGCTACATTTGTTTTTTTTTGTCTCTGGTGGCCATCTTTGGGCTACATTGGGCTACATTGGGCTACATTGGGTTACATTGGGCTACGTTTGGGCTCTAACATATATATAGCCCAATGTAGCCCAATATATATTTTTTCAAAGTTAATTTTCTCAGCAACTACTGAACAGATTTACACCATTCAAAGAAAAGCGTAATCTGCGAGCTGGACTCTACCTTTCTACCAAATTTCTTATAAATCCATTCAGCCGTTCGAGCTGTAGCCGTGTCTAAACGTGCTATGGAAAATAACATGGGGAAAACACGTTTTTGGACCCCCCTTTTATCTCAGCCCCCACTTGACGAATCCCCCCCAAACTTTCAGGGAAGGAGCGGATCGGAGCAGGCCATCGTTTTTGAGAAATTCGCAAAGATTCGTCCACCGGCGCCAAAGTTATTCTCAATAGAATGTTGCGGATTTCCTATGGAAACTAGGTCCTAACTATAACTACCTACTGGCGACCGCCAGTAGGTAATATATATATACACACGTAGATATACATACATATATATATATATATATATATACATATATATATATATATATATATATACACGTATATATACATATACATATGCCGTCTTTCATTTTAGATACAGGAGACTTACTACGTAAATTGGAGAATGTGGTTCGGAATGATGATTTTTTGCTCATATCATTGGACGTTTCCTCATTATATACGAGTAGCCATCACAGAGATGGACTAAAAGCAGTAGATACTTTTTTAAAGAAACGTCCAATCTGTTATCTAGAGCATAACAAAATGTTGATGGCAATAATAACCTTGTGCCTAGAAAACAACTATTTTTTGCTTGCAAAACAAGTGTACCAGCAAATCAGGGGCGTGGCGATGGGGGCCTGCTTCTCCCCCAGCTACGCCTGTCTACATATGGGGTTGTGGGAGAAGCAGGTCCTATTGTTAGACAATAATGAATTTGTGAAAAACCAGATAGTCCGCTTGTACAGATACATTGATGATTTGCTATTTATATGGAAGGGTACAGAGAGTGAGGCTCAGATCTTTATTGACTCTAAATGAGAACAATATGAAATTAAACTTCACCAGCCACATCAGTAAATCTTCTGTATTTTTTCTTGATGTAGAGATTTTTATTTCTGAGAACCTCTTGAATACCAGGCTGCATAGAAAAAGCACGGCGGGGAACTCGGTGCTACATGCAGAACGAACCATCCAGCACATCTGATCCGCAGCATCCCCTATGGGGAGATGTTGCGGATTAGAAGGATATGCAGCCTGGATACTGAATGTTTTAAAGCTCAGTCAGAGTGTCGTTCTAGATTCATTGAGAAGGGGTACAGTCCGAAAGTGATTGACAAAGCCACGAATAGAGCTAATGCACAGGGTAGGACTCAGGCACTGGTAACCAGAAGCGTAGTTAATGACATCCCTAGTGAGGAACAACCGTTGAGGCTCATTCTGACATATAGCAACCAGCATCTTGCTATTAGGAAAATCATTAGCAAGAATTGGCCTCTCATCAAAAATGACCCCACATTGGGTGAGAAACTTACGCGCTCTCCCAATTTAACCTTTAGGAAGGCCATTGCTATGAGCAATACGCTGGTCTCCAGTAGTCCAGAGGTAAAAGTGAATTCCTCATGGATCATGGAGAGCAAGGGTTTTATCAAATGTGTCTCCTGTAAGGCGTGCAAATAAGGTGTGAACAAGACAGAATATCACAGCCCTTTCAAGAACAGACCCATCAAAATAGACAAAAAATGAACTTGCAAGACGCAGTTTACAGTGTATATGCTGGAGTGTCCCTGTGGCCTACGGTACGTGGGTAGTACCAAACTTCAGTGCCACAAGAGGATACTCCAGCACATGCGCGCAATCAAAAATGGGGATGAATCTTACCCAGTAGCCCGTCATTTTGATGCATTGCATGCCAAGAACCCTGATGAGCTAAGATACTATGTGGTGGACTGCATCCCCCCGTTAAGACGAGGTGGCGATCGCAATTTGAAATTGAGAAAATTGGAAACTAAGTATATACTTGAAATGGACACAAAAAGACCTAATGGATTGAATTCTAGCGAAGATTTTTTTACTTATGTATGAGCATGATTGGGAGTCTGTCTTTAATACATTTATCTTCGCTATGTGTCCATCAATGAACAATCCTTGTTGCTCGTAAAATAAGAAGTACAGTATTTTAATCACTGTTTTGCACATAACTGGTTTTAGGGTTGGCACATATTTTAAGAAACACTTTGCACTTTATCGCGGACAAATAACTGTGAATGCCCACTTGGGCTTTGTTACAGCTTATATACTGCCATGATTATAATTGAAGCTGTTATTATCCACTGTATATAGTATTGTTTTATCTCATTGTTGGTATTTTGAGATATGATCTAATTTTGCCTATTGGAAGACATTTTTACACAGATTTTAATTAATCGTGTTTGATAAATATGATTTCTTTTGGCTAATGGATCAAATTGCTTTTATCATTGATATTTATTATAAATATTTATTGATGATTTGCACAGAGGATTTGCATTGTTTTGCACAAACAGATAATGTATTTTACAGCTATTTTGAAACATGGCAGGTTAAAAGTCTTTTGTCCATGTCTATTTTGACATTGTTGCACTGTCACTTTAAATCTGTGGCCTGCCCCATGTAACATGTCACGTGATCAAGGTCCGAGTAGGACCGAAACGCGTCATGGCGGCGGTGCTGGGCGAGAGAAAACAATAAAATATTCAGCACGCAATTGGGTTCGCCTCGTCTCTTTTGGAAAACGAATTCCTGTGGTGTGAGACATATATATATATATATATATATATATATATATATATATATATATATATATATATATATAATACATATATAGATACATATTACCTACTGGCGGTCACAAGTAGGTAGTTATTGTTAGGACCTAGTTACCATAGAAAAATGGCAACATTCTATTCCCAATAACTTTGGCGCCGGTTGACGAATCTTCGCAAAATTTTCAAAACTAATTTTCTGTTGATATCAGCTCCTATGTTGAAAGTTTGGGGGTGATTTGTCAAGCGGGGGCCGATAAAACAGGGGGGTGCCAAAACATGTTTTCTCCATGTTAATTTCCTTAGGAAACTTTTAGACAAGGTTACAGGTCGAACGGGTGAACGGAATTACCCCAAATTTGGCAGGGAGAAGGGACTCAGTCTAGAAAGCACGCTTTTGTTAATTTGGTGTAAATCCGTTCAGTAGTTTTTGAGAAATATCAAAATTTACAGATATGGATATTTGGGAATTCTGCCATCTGATTGGCTGAGGCGTTACGAGCACGAGCTTGCAGCTGATTAGCTGCAAGCGGTTGCAACTAGGAAGTGTTGGCCGCCATTTTGTGAGTCCGTTGAAGCGAGTAAGGGGAAATAAAGGGTGAAAAAATTGGGAAAAAGGAGGGTAGGAGCACTGTAACGTTTGTGGGGTGTTTAGGGTGTGCTATAGAGGGGGTGCAAAGTGAAGTATGCACTCCTACCGGTGTGAAAGTGGTAGGCAACGGAAATTAAGTGAGGTATTGCCAGAGTCTGATGCTGCTAAGGTGAGCTGGTGTGGGACTCGGGGATTAAAAGTGAGCCCAAATTGTGTGTCTTATGCTGTGAAGTCATGTACCCTGGCAGCTGCAGTACAGTTGTGGAAGTAGTGTCAGGATGGGTTTATACCTACTAGGATGAACTACTGACCGGTACTGGTGTGTAAGTCCTGTGGTACGGAAAATATGTGAGGTATTGTCTAGAGTCTCATGGAACTAGGAAGTGCTGGCAGCCATTTTGTGATTCTGTTGAAGCGAGTAAGGGGAAAAAAGGGTAAAAAATTTAGGAAAGAGGAGGGTAGGAGCACTGTAACCTCTGTGGGATGTTTAGGGTGTGGTATACAGGGGGTGCGAAGCGAACTACTCATATCTACCGGTCTGAAAGTGCTGGGCTACCGAAATTAAGTGAGGTATTGCGTAGAGTCTGATGCTGCTAAGGTGAGATGGTGTGGGACTCGGGGATTAAAGCGTGAGCTCAAATTGTATGTGTTATGCTGTGAAGACATGTGCACTGGCCGCTGCAGTACACCTGTGGAAGTAGTGTTAGCATGTGTTTATATCTAGTAGGATGTGCTACTGACTTGTACTGCTCTGAAAGTCCTGGGGTACGGAATATATGTGAGGTAATGTCTAGAGTCTCAAGCTGCGAAGCTGAGCTGCTGCCAGACTCGAGGATGAAAGCGTGAGCCCAAACTGTGTGTCATATGCTGTGAAGTCATGTGCTATAGGCGCTGTGCCATACCTGTCCAAGTAGTATGAGCATGTAGTTATAGCTACTTGGATGAACTTTTGTTTCGAACATTGTAGCTTGTGTATGGTGCTTAGGGGGTGTTATTGATGGAGTGTGAGGGTAAATTCGCTCGTATCAAATGAAATTGGTATTTGTGAAGTGCTAAGTACTTACTCCTACAGGTCTGATGGCGCTGGGGGAGTAAACTTAGTTGCGGACAGACTCGGGGTAAAGCTGTTGAATTACTGACCCCTACCGGTCTGAAAGTGCAGGGTAGGGAAATTAAGTGAGGTATTGCTTAGAGTGTGATGCTGTTAAATTGAGCTGCTGCTGGAGTCTGGGATGAAACCGTGAGCCTAAACTGTGTGTGCTATGCTGTGAAGTCATGTGCTCTGGGTGCTGTGTCACACCTGTCCAACTTGTATATGGTGCTTAGGTGGTGAGAGCCGGGGATTAGAGCGAGAGCTCTGTGCTGCAAAGTGAGATGGTCTGCCCGCTGCACCACAGATGTGTGGAGAATACATTTTGGAGAGGGTCTGGGAGTTGCCGTTATGTGGCCCTAAAATAGCAGGCCTAAGTTGTAAGTTATAGGGTGGCTCTAAAAAAGTCCTTGCGTTCATTTGTTGGAGCAACATATAAGTGCGGATGCACACCTTCAAGTTATTCAGGAAAACTCGGTTTCCCAGATCTGTGAAGTTTCCATTACTTCTGTAGATATCCGCCATATCAAAACGTCTGTTGCTGTTGTAGATGGACCCCATTTTGTGGTCTCTTAGGTATGCAGACACACCTTTGTTGCCTTTCTTCCGGGATTTTTCAACCTGAGGACAAAATTGTTTGGACCATTTTCACTTTTGTCTTTGGGATATAATGGCATATACAAAGACAGTTTGAGGCAAAAGTAACATCAATTGTCCAAACCAACCCCAGTCAATGTGCCTAGGTTGTTTCCACCACAGTGCACAATGAAGAGGTCAGGGTGTTGTAGATGCAAATAGGTTTTTAAGCACTGGCAACAATTGGTGCCACTTCAATCCTCTCTGTCCAAACCATTTAATGTCCACATTTTGTAAACCGAGTTCTAAGTCAATACGTCTCTGTTCTGCATACCTCTTGCATCAGAAAACATAGCTATGTCCTACAATCCACACTAGCATTTTGAAGGTATGGCTGGAAGGTATGGAAAGATGTCTGTAGCTCATGCAGTTTCTTTGTAGAATAAGAGATATGTTTAACCCCTTTGCTGTAGGAGTAATTTCCCCACAAGCGGGGGAGGGCGGGGGGGTCTGCAGCGCCCCAGTGCTCGTGATGAGCCCAGCTCGTCATGAGTCACAGTGGAGCTGTGCTTATGACGAGCTGGGCTCGTCACAACCCCACCCACTGATTCATTCTCCCACACAGGCGGGGGATCAATCGCATGTAGGCGGACCGCGGCGGTTATGACGAGCCCAGCTCATCATGAGCACAGAAGAAGTTAAAGATGGGGAACTGTTTTTTTTTCACATACAAAAAGGTACTTGATTGGGAGCTCAAAAGGATTGTTTTTAAAAGTAGGGTGCACATTTGTTTTGTGGAAAAGCATCTTTGTGATTGGTTAAGAAAAAGCAGTTTGAACATGGAGTACATATTATAGGATAAAATATGCTCAACTCAACTACACCTGCTACTTCCATTTGGAATGCAGTGTTCGAACTTAAAACAATCGTGAAATTTTAACCTGCAGGTGCCGTTAAATGTTCGAGAAAATGTTGCAAAAAAAATATGTTAGGTTTAAAAAAATGTATGAACTTTTAACCTCCACGTGTTGTAGAATGTTCTAGAAAGTATGTTGATAGAATACGTTGCATTTCTGACTTCTATGTATATGGAAAATTAGAAAGACAGTACTAGACAGAAGATTTGAAACCTAAAAGAATCAAGGAACTATTCTAATTTGTTTTTTATATGTATGTATGTGTGGAGGAGCAAAATTATAGAAAGAAGAGCACCAGGAAGAGGAAGAAGCAGGGAGTGGGGGGACGGGGGGAGATGAGCACAATGGCATACATGTACAGTGAAGTACAGCACAAGTATAAACAAACAATGGCCAAAATGAAACACACCAACAAGGAGTATAAGTCACACAACCCGGCAACATCACAGCGCTGAACGAGCATAGAAGTGAAAACCACGCTGCATTCATGTAGGATGTGTACAAAGGCCGGTCGTGGGTGTTGTGGGATGTGTGTGACTGCGGTCATCATGGATGAGATGTCCAGCACGTGGCACATGGGCGGGTTCATTGTGTGTTATGTTGCCAAACAGCTCTTCGAGCCCCCATACTTTTGTACTGTGCACTGTTGTATCCTATGCACTCGTACGGCACAGCATTGTAATGCATATTTCGGCATGTCGTGCGGCATTCAAACTACGCCATGAGAGTGCTGTTTGGTGGTGGTGCATGCCACTTTACAACATTGTCGGCTGCGGCCCTTGTGGCAGGCTACATCAGAACACAGAGACACACTTACTGCAGTTCCTGCACACAGATATGTGGGAGACACCGCGTTTCCCTTGCTGGATAGGCACACCCCTGCACTGACTTGTTTAGGCTGGACCAGCACACGTGTGTTGTGCTTGCAGGAGGATGCGTGCGTAGCTAAATTGTCCAGGGTCACTGCTAACGCTGAGGTGACATGGTACCGACGCTGAAGACAGCACACTGTGATGTTGCAGGGCATTTGCTTACCATGCTAACACAATGACCACACAGACACACTTGCTCAGATGAGGGTTTGGGGGGTGTTGGTGGTCCTGGGGTTGTTGCAATGAGTCTTGTGGCCCTCAAGGGTATCCCTGTATTGTGCTCATTGACTCTTTGGCACCTGTGGGCGTTCTGGTGTGTCTCTTCGCTGTGTTTCCTTTCATGCTGCAGGTAGTCGTCCTGCTTAACACAAGTGGAAAGCAGGTGTAAAATTCTTGGTGGTAACGTGGGTTATCGCCGGAATTAATTTTGCATTGTAGTTGTGAAAGTTTTGATGTCATTTGTTCGTGTGCAGAACAATATACAGACTGGGTAGTGTATCCTATCAAGATCCAGCATCTGACGCACTATTCATAATCATTATAAATACAATGAGATTTCTCCATTGATTTTGTGTGTACACTGTAAGTGCAAGGACTACCTCAGTGCAATGCAATGCAGGATTTTAGTATTTAGAATAAATCGCAAAGGTGCACCTTGTGTCTTTTTGCAAGGGAACGGCCACTCTGCATTTCATTGTTAGCACTTTAATGCAACTAAAGTTGAGATAAATCGAATACAGTATTTAGAAGGTGGTGCAAACTGGAGAGATTAATAGTATTCCCGCGATAAGTGCTCTAAAATGTAACACCATGTTGGATACCAGCAAATATTAGTAATAAGAACAAGAAAGAGTCGTTAAGAAAAAAATTGAAAAGGTTTATCATTATTTTTGTCAAACTTTATTTTTTTATAAAGTTATATAAACCATAAACTATTCTCAAATCTAATTTTCTTATTAATATTTATATATATAAAAAATAAAGCAATAAATAAAATGGAGAGAGAGATAGAAGGAAAGGAATGAAGAGAGTAAGAGAGAGAGAGAGAAGAGAGGGAAGTGAGAGAGAGAGAGACTGTCGCCTCTGCGCATCGATTAGCAAATAATTACTTGGTGCTATCGGAGTGTGCAGCAGTGGGCGGACTGCAAGTGCCTGTCAAAACCTGGCCAATCTCAGATGTGTTGCAGTCCTGAGTCCTGAATGGCGGACACCACATCACATTGTGAGCGCATCTTACAGATGTCGTTGAGTTTTGAATGGCGGAGACTACATCAGCTTCTTCGGGGATCTGACAGATGTCGCAGAGTCGTGTATGGTGGAGACCACTTGAACTTCTGCGCAGCCTGGCATATCTCACACATGTCACTGAGTCGTGAGTCGTCAATGGCGGAGAGCACCTTAGGGTTTGGTGCCGCTAAGCTTGTGGAACTCAAGTTCGTGGCACGTGGTGGTAGGCTCCTGATGGCCACATGAGTTTGGAGTGGCAGTAACTCTATGCATATGAATTCTGTGTCAAGGGGATGGTAGGCTGCTGACGGCCATATAGTTGGGGGTGCGACTAACGGTATGTGCAAGTTTTCGTGGAGTCTTTATGGTTGAGACCCGTGGACCGTTTGCCAGCTAGTCAGCACTGACAATAAAGGATTTGACATTGTTGATCTATTATTTTTGCGTGGTGACATGGCTTGTGCCGCATGTACCGGATGAGTGTTGTGTGTGTGCAAACTTGCCCTCAGGGAGTGGCCGTGAGATGTTGAGAACTAGAGTACTGACCTTCACACCAACAGCGAGTACACCTGCGACAGGTAGCTATTTAGGGCCAACGTTGGAACGTAATTGGAGTGGTGTGGTGTGGCGTACGACAGAACAGGGCAGGGATAGACACATTGACGCGGATGGTTCATAGTACTGTGTCTGGGAGTCGAGCGTATGGGCCACAGCTGTTGCTGTGCGAGCCTGGGTGCGAACTGTTCATAGTGCACACTACATAAGTATTGAAAAACCATTTTGTGACTCAGTCCGTCAGCTGGTATCTGTCCGAGGCATTTGTGAAAACATATAGGAGTTCTTTATGAGGCTCCCTCTCCCCACATTAGCAGGTAACGTACCCTCTTCCAACATTACCAGCATACCCGCAACAACCTTCCTAGGCATAGGAGTATCCCTGTGCGGTTGGATAAAGAAGAATCTTACTCATGTATGGATTTACATATAAAAAAAGTATTTAAAGAAAACAAAAACAAGTAAGACTGAAGGGAGTTTGGTGCTTTGGTCGCTGCGTAGTGCAGGTTCAGTGGCACCACTTGTCGGCAAACTTCAATCTGTAAATACTCCTCACTAATCAAAGGGAGTGAGGTGCTGTGATCGCTGCCACGAAGTTGGGGTCACTACTGTTCAGGACTCAGGACAAAGTTAGAAATATGGGATTTGTTTGTGTTAAATAGGGTTAGTTGTACCAGAAGCATTGAGAGTGTAGGAGCCTGTGATGATGTTTGATGTGGACAGGTCGCACTGGGAGCAATGTGTCTTGCCTACTGGATTGCGTCATGTGTCTTGACAAAATTCGAGGACATAGAGTACAATTTCTCTGCAATTAATAAATCAAGACTGAATTCAAGTTGTAAACCCCGCTGTCCGCAGTGGAGATTGAAGGCATTAGTTAGCATAGACATCGAGGAATGCTTTTTGTGACTTTTTCTTGACACAATCAGAGGACATAGAGTACAGTTCTCTGTGTAATTAATAAATGAAGGCTGAATACAAGTTGTGAACCCTGCTGTCCGCAGTGTAGATCGAACGCAGTAGTTGGTACAGACATACGTTTTCGGTGTTGTGGCGCTGGGTTCGCAGGGGGCTTGTGTGGAGGAGGCCCGCGGTCATGGCGGCAGCTACGTGCCAGGGTGAGGGCCTCCGCTCTGGCAGACTCGTTGGTCATCGCACAAGTGAACCACGCCCAGGGCGTGTCCTATATATTATTACTCCTATGCTGGAGTTGCGTACGTTGGACCAGCCCACTTCCCTTCCGCTTCAAGGGGGGGAACAACACAGCTACATGACCAAGATCTTCCCCACTGTCTGAGGTAATATGGTTGCATCCACTGTGCAGTACACTATACGTATCAATACTATATCTCCACATGGAGAAGTTTTTGCTTTGCATAGTGAGGTCTGTGCAGCACATCAACGGTACACATGGGGTTGTGTGAATTATTGTTGATGAGCGACTTGCCTCCTTCACACATAGTTGGTTGCCACATCTTCGAATATTCAGCTATTGTGCGGTTGAGGGGATATGGTGTTTTGGGAAGGTCTGTTGTCCTGTGTTGCGCTGTCACGGTGTTAGTAGCGGGGGAGTGGTCCGGGGGGGAGGTTCTGGTGGTGGTGGTGCTGGGTGTTGTGGCCTTGTTGGGCGTCGGAGCTGCATGATTAGTACCTCTATCACGTGTTGGTCTTTAGATGTGGGTGTGAGTTGGGTGTAATTCATGCAGTAGATAGTTGAAATCCTTACATCAGTTAAAGGTTGATGTTAATGTGTTACTGGTAAGTGGGGCTATCACCTGTTTTTAGGTAGCATTGCAGATTTGGCTGGTTGTTGAAAATAAGGGTAAGTGGTGTTTTCATGTTTTTTTTGCACGGGAACGCCTAGTTTGTATATCATTATTGTTAGTTGTGGTTCTGGTTTGTGGTGATTTTGTTGGCGGAAGGTATTGATGGAAGACTGGTGAGATTTGCAGTTTTTACCAGGCTGAGAATAGGATGGTAATAAAAAAAGACAGAAAAAAAGATATGCTTAATGAACATTATAATTAGAAATTAGCATTTTAAAAACCTTTGACATTCACTGAAAAAAACATAGTTTTTAGGGACGTTATAGTTAGTTGGACATTTCACTCCTACAAAACTATAGAAATTCTGCTGTTATAGTTAGTTGAACTAACTATAACTCGCGTCCCCACAATGCACTGCTGATACCGTCACATATTGCATCATTCATGACATGGTCAGTGACATCTCTGATGACATCACTGAGAGCAAATTCGTTTTAAAATCCATCTCTGCGCTGTTCTTAACCAACGCACGTTTCATAGCCGTTGTTCGTCTGAAAGTTAGGGTGGGTTTGTCTGATAGTCGTTGGCCAAATATAGCATCAGTCAAAACAATGGGCCATTGGTTATTGA
This sequence comes from Lissotriton helveticus, assembly GCF_964261635.1. Classification (NCBI taxonomy): domain Eukaryota; kingdom Metazoa; phylum Chordata; class Amphibia; order Caudata; family Salamandridae; genus Lissotriton; species Lissotriton helveticus. The sequence goes on from NC_136071.1 coordinate 711,395,335, forward strand.
TAATAAATCAAATTTTCCTCTCTTGTCGACTATATGTAGTAAAGAGTCTAACCTCCATCTCATCATCATGCCTTGGATTAGCTGTATCAAGCTTGGGGTCAATAATACTATGAGTAGGAGAAACCATATAATCTATAGCTTTTTCATTAGCTTTTACTATAGCTTGATCGATTGTCCTAATATCGTAACCTCTATGGTAAAATCTCTTTTTGGTTTCTTTTAGGCATTGGATTAGATATTTGTCTGATCTGCCGATCTTGCGCAGTCTTAAAAACTCTCTGTATGAGATATTTTTGATCAGGTGTTTGGGATGGAAACTAGATGCATGTAATGTGGTGTTGTCTGCAGTACTTTTGCAGTTGCCTGCAGTACTTTTGCGATGCAAAGTGGATTCCAATTTGTTGTCAGCAACATGTACATGTACATCTAAAAAATCAATAGCATATTCATCTATTTGTCCAGTGAATTCCAAATTAAATTTATTGACATTATTACAAACCACAAAAGCAGCTGCACTGTTCCTGGAACCTTACCAAACAACAAATAAATAATTGATTTATCGCATCCAGCTAATGACATGTGCCTCCCAATCTGTTCTGTGGGTCACCCTGAGAACCTGCTCCTTCCACCAGCCTACGGGTAATCTCGCATAACTGGGGTAGAAGCAGGCCCCTATGGCCACACCCCAAAGTTGTTAGAACACCTTCTTCCCAAAATCGTCATAACTCTCTTAGAAATAGGCCTGCAGTACAGTCAAAAATCTAGAACTAAGGAAAAGGGTTTGAATAAAAAAAAAGAATATTAACTCACATATATTTACTCTTGTGTTTGGAGTACATCTATGATTTTTGGGGGGAATTCACAATAATTCACAAATACTGCAACAGTGAAGCATTGTAGATGGTTAGATTTCTACTTGGGTAAATGCACAGGAAAAGCCCCTTTGCACTTTATAACTTTTTAATATTTGTATTTCTCTACAAAATAACTTTTATATTTTTTTCTCTACAAGGAAAATGTGCTCCTTGTCTGTAATTATTCCACCAAGTTAATGTGTGCACATTATTATAGTGTCCAACTTTAATGCTCAAGAATCATCCTAAGTACAATGTATAAGTATGGGTTCTTCATGCTTGACTTTTGTTTACTGTTATACTTTTGCACTGTCCATTTCATGACAATTGTTTTCTCACATTTTTGTATTTTCATATTGTATGCATCAATATTATGTCAGTGATCCTTTCCCAAAGCAAATGAGTGGGTGGGGACATGTATGCCTCTAAATATGACTGTTATGTTGCTATTGGTAGCATGGCCATAATGTAGATGTAATTCTGTGTTACTCACATAGGATTCTATAGGCAACAACAGGCCTGAAGTCATAGGTGGCACCATCTTAGTACCAAACATCACTCATCACTACTAAGGACCTGATTATGATGTCGGTAAGACCGCCACTGACCGATTGAAAGACCTTTTTCAACCACTGCATTATGGTGCAGGCAGTTGGATCCTTAACAGTCAGGGGAAAGACCTCAGCTTCTGACGGTCAGAATTGTATCCCTTGAATAGCCGCCGTGCCTAGACAGGCACCCCCACCGCCAAAATTAGAATACCCCTTTCCGACAGCCCTTTCATGTTGGATAGCCTGCCATGAAAAGGCTGTAAAAAAAGGGACTGTGGGGGTCCCAAACATGGCACCCAGCCATTGTGGGCTGCATGTAGGGCCCCCACACACCTTCATGCACCGTGTGTCATGCACCACATGGTGCATGGCACACAGTGCATGGATGTGAACAAAGTGCTAATTTACACTGCACTTTGTGCTGTGGACCTTTTCCAGTTGCATCGAAATGCGGCGGTCGGATTGATGACTGCCAACAATAGCGGTCGGCAGTCCCACCAACTGTTATCTTAATCGGGCCTCAAGTCTCATGTCTCACTGGAGATCCTTTTCCTATTATAAGCGTAACCCTAAAGCAGGTAGGGCCCGCACACACCTCCATCCACTGTGTGTCATGCACTACATGGTGCATGGCACACAGTGCATGGATGTGCACAAAGTGCTAATTTACGCTGCACTTTGTGCTGCAGACCTTTTCCAGTTGCATCGAAATGTTGTGGTAGAATTGCTGACTGCCTGTTAGGCTATCTGTTGACCGCAACAATAGCGATTGGTGGTCCCACCGACCATTATCCTAATCGAGCCTCAAGTCTCATGTCTCACTGGAGATCCTTTTCCTATTATAAGTGTAACTCTAAGGCAGGTAGGTATATATGTGCGCATGGGCATTTTATTTCTACTAGGGGTTATGTCCATGCGGATGAATAATGTTTGCTAGGTGATTATTTTGTGTTTCACTATCAGGGTATGTTTTATTTAGTAATGGAGTTGGGACACATTATTTTCACGTGTTAATTATGTTATGTGTCACACCCATTTGTGTTTGGTACATGAAATGAATTATTATATATGTTTGAGTCTGAGTAGATGGGGATTGATGAAAGATGAGTTGTGTGTAATTTTATGTCATTAACAATATTCCTATGTGTAATTTTCTCTGTGTGTGCCCGTTACACTTACATTTAGACAATGCAGTTTGTATGGTTGTCAGCAATGTGTAAAGTTGTTTGACAATTTTTTGGGGGATGTATGCCTTTGTGATGGTAGTATTGTTGCCTGCATCCATCAATTTCTATGTAATTGCCCTGCAGTACCTTTGAGTTGCCATTGGCTTACTCCAAGGCTGTAGTAGAGTAGCTTTCAGCATTTTAAGGCCGTAGAATAACTTGAACAGAAGTGTGTGTAATTTTTGAGAATTGCAACTGACTTACTCTCTTGTAGGTGTGGTTTTGCATTTGCATAACCCTACCTATGCCCTTCATTGATTTTCCCTTTACTCCTTCCACTTTTTGTAGAAAATGCCACTAATTCTGCTACTTTCCCTGGCCACTTCCACATTTGCACCTACTTAGTAGATATACATGTGAGCAGTTCTCTACACTATTGGTGGATAATTGTATATATGATAACTAGGATAAGTGTATAGCTATGTTTCTACCTTTGTGAATTGCTTTCATGAGAATGTGATTGAATACCAGTGAAGTACTACTGCTCATGTTGTCCCCATAGTCCAATAACTATGAACCGGTGCAGTGTTACATCTTTTTGTTATTCATGTAAACTAATGCACCCGGAAAGTATGCCATTTACAGGCTTTTAGGCATCCAACAGGAGTGTCATGGGACAATGTACAACTGTACAATGCGGTACAAATACTCATTGGGGAAAGGCAGTCCCACTATGCAAGTACACATTCTTTTCTTTTTGTTCTCTTTTTTCTCAATGTAGAAACCATGAACAGAGACTTATATTCTAGGGAAGAGTAAAGCTACGGATCACAAATGTCAACTGGCCTCTCCCAATCACTTCTTAGCGGCAGCAGGAGGGGAGTGAGCTTTAAAGGCTTCTTTTCTGGCCATGATCTCAGGCTGATGTTGTTCCATTTGGGGCTGTATGTAGAGGGTTCTTAGGAACCCTCTACATACATAGACTACATATACTACATAGACTTCCGACAAGATGGCCGAAAGGAGGGAGCAACGGGGCTGAGCTCCGGGTCCTGGGATCACATCCAGTGCAAATCCCGACCTGAGCGACCCCCCCGAACCCCCCCCACGCCCCCTGAGCAACGCAGCTCACAATCAGGGTCTGGAACCGAGGTCCTTGCAACCCCCCCCCCGTTGAACACGGAGGTGGCTACCGGTCTCGAAGGCAGAGCTACTTGGGGAATTACCGCCCTCTCCTACACTCCAAGACAGAAGCATACCAGCGAGACCAAAAAGATCACTCACCCGCACCATAGACTGACGGAGATTCGGACCGAATCGTTCATTAGCGGAGACCCCAACCTGCAGCACAGCATGATCGGCAACGACGGCAGCTGATCCGTAAAACGAAGAACGCGACGTGAAGTCAGTCGCAACCGAAACGCCGACCTCGGAGAGCAAGCACACCAGGCACAGAGCTACCGATACAAGTGGAGGCGGATTTCAGCACAGACCCGACGCTTCGCTCCTTGACCTCCGGTGAGTGCCTGCTCTCAAAATGGCCGCCCGCTAGAGGAAGTTAAACATACTCCGTGGTTAAGGCTGGCTCACCCTTGAAAGTTGTTAACCTAGGGTCGACACCAGCTATTCACTACCAGGAAAAGAGTACTGGATCACACGGCCAGCGCAGAGGATTCTAAGCCCCGACATACCTCTTTGGCACCGGTGAAGCCTGACCCCAAAATGGCCGCACCGCCCGGACATCTGCCCTCTCCTTAAGAGCTCGAGTTACCTGGACCATTTAGTTAAAAATCAATAAATCAAATTAACCAATTGGCGCCTACAGGTTCCTCTCGCGACGCTGCTGACACTCGCCTTCCCTTTCAATAGTCGCAGGATTTTACTCATACCTCAAATGGTGGCCAATTCCGCCCGTCTTCATAGGTCGCCTTTTAAAATGCCGGCCAATTTCGTCAGTCTTTCCTCCCTAGCTCGTGGACACAGCAGGCTGTTTTATGTTGACTTTTGTCCCCCAAGTCGACTCTGAAGTAAGCAATACCTCTAACACAGAGGCCGCCTGACCCTAAAATGGCCGCTCCGCCCGGACATCTACCCCTGCCAAATGAAGCGTGAAACCTTTTTGAGGCCCCTCTCAAAGGTGGAAGCCTGAAGCAACCCCCCCCCTAGGACTAGGGCAGCCCCCTCCAGTGTCATTGGATCCCCACCCCCTCCCCCCATCCCCCAGACCCAAAAGAATAGTCCAACTGAGCCCACATACCGGCCAGAAGGGAGCCTGTCCCTAAATTAACTGCTGCACCCAGGTACCAGCAAAATCAACCAGGAGTCAAATATGAAGCTCCAGAAGCCCACAGAGATCCTGCCTAGGTCAGTGTAGCCCAGAACCTTGTGTCGCTCCCTCACTTGAATAGAACCCAGGGTTCGACACCCCCGATTCCCTAGCGACTTGCCCTTAGAGAGGCCTCTTCCTAGCACCTGATCTAACGGCTCACCCCTCCCTCTCCCCCTCCCCTCAGAGCTAACTATTCGTGCCATTAGAGAGTTCTCGGAGCGCTTGACCTCACTAACACCCCCTAAAGATTCGAGCCACCTCCCGTCCCTTCATTCCCCTATCCCCCATTCCTGACTACTGTCTCTTCTCACTGTCCTGTAAGATGCCGCCGACCTCGCACTTGGTCATGCACCCTCGCCCCACCCTGAACTTCCTATCTCCTCATGGACCTAACTCCTTCGCGATTTCTTTCCCCCACACCCTCTCCTTCAAAGCAAAAAAACTATTCAAGTCCAAACTAATTAGACGACATCCCGAAACACTAGTTGTTGACATCTATCACTGTTCATCCAAAGGGCAACGAAAAATGGACTTCATCTTCCACACGGACAGGAGTAACGTCTGGGTCACAATCTTCAACTCTCACCTCCACATCTCTAAAACTACCATTACATCCCACAGCCGCAAATTAACCTTCTCCCTATTAAAGCACCAGTCCCTAAGAGGAGACATCTCGATTACCATCTTTGAGAACGACACCATACTAATTCAGGCTAAGGACGAAAACCTTGAATTCTTCGACTCCATCTTCCCTGCTTTAAAGAAAGCAGCTTCACAAAACGCACAACAGACAAGGCCCACCCCCTCAAGCAACCCAACTCAAGCACTAAACCTCCTGCCCCCGCTCAGGCCCGATCCAAGAGAACACCCATTCTTGCTACGAGACCGCCCTAGTCTAGACTCCGTTGTAAACGCAGACCATCCGACCACCTTCCCCTGCCCCCTCACCCTCCAAACCCAACCCCCACAGCCCCCCTCCCATCCACTTCTGCTCCACAGTCCCTCTCCTCCCACTAACCAGTCTATACCTAGTTCTCTTCCACCCGCCCAAGAGAGAATCCGACCCGTCACCCCACCAACACCTATTCAACCAGAACAGAGCTCCTTCAGCGAAGGGAACCTTGTCCTACATCCTCAACTAGGCCTCCGACCCCTCCCCCTTGCCTCACCGCTGTTGGGTGACTTGCCAGAATCAGCGCCCCAGCCACCTCCTAACCCCACTAGTAGCGACACGGTCAGCAACCTCTCGACCACAGGGCTCTACCCCTCCCTCCACCTCCCCCCGCTCCTCCAGACAAGCTGATGCAACGCCTTGAATTGCTAGAAGCACAGCTTGGGATCCTAGTTCACGGCCTAAAGGAAACTCTTCAATCACTAGGTAAAACACAACGGTCATCCCCAGTCTTGGCTACCCCCCTTTCTCCTTCGCCTACAAACAAAATTGACCCACCACCCAGACCATGGCTCACGCAAGCCCCTGGCCCCCTCTCAGGAAACCCTGGGTGGATTCACGACCAGAGAGACCCAGAAGAACGCATCCCAACCTTTCCCACCAGGAAGTGACCACACTCGCCGCATCATACGACCACCCTACCATCCCCCTCCACAAGCTAGCTCCCAATCTACAGATATCGACTTCGCCCACCTTAGCACAAACCCCGACTCTAACATCCTCACCCAAATCCGCAATCCAAGTTATTACTGGTTTGGGTAGGGACCCTCCCCAACGCAGACCCGCCAGACCGCCAGAGTACCTAACTTCTATACCCAGGGCCCTCCCTGACACTCAGAAGCCTAAAGAAGAACCACACCTCAACTGTATGCTCATCAACAGCAGATCTGCTGCCAAACACGCTACAGAAATAGCGGAAGCCATCCTCTCACATGACCTGGATGTAGCCTTCATCACTGAAACATGGCTTAATACCCTGTCTTTCCCCAACATGGACATGCTGGTGCCTCCAGGTTTCTCAATCATCCACAAAGACAGACCTGAGCACAGAGGGGGTGGTGTAGCTATCATTCACAAGAGCGACCTCTCCATTTCAGAACATCCCGCATGCCTTTATAATTCCTTCGAATGCCTATCGGTCATCATCAAATCGAGTACTAACAGCCCACTTCACTGCCATCTCCTGTACCATCCTCCCGGTAACCACAACGAATTTGGAACACAGCTCAAGGACTTGATCACCCAATGCGCTCTCAGCAACGATAGTAGCCTAATTCTGGGGGACCTTAACCTGAGATGGAATGAATCAAAAAACCCACTCATCCAATCTTTGAATGATCTCCTGCTAGATAACGATCTGTTCCAACATTGCCTAGAAGAAACACACCACCGAGGAGCAATCCTAGATGCAATCATCGCGGACAAGAAATCAATCACTATTGACTACATCATTCCTGTCGACTGGTCCGACCACCACATTATTCTTTTTCATATCAACCATCCAGCCCTTCTCAAACCCCCCACTCTGGCTCCTCCTAAATGGGTCAGGAACACATCTAGAGTCCCTCGAGACAAACTAGAAGAAGGGCTCAGCTCGCTCCTTCCAATCGAAGTGGAGCACCTCTCAACCTCTGATCTAACCTCTCTCTACCACTCTAACCTGACACTCTCCTTGGACAAGCTGGCTCCCTTGAAACAAAAAAAACCTAGAAAAACACCCTCAAGGTCTTGGTTCACCACTGACATCAACGAGGAAAGAAGACACCTCAGAACTGTTGAGAGAACCTGGAGGAATAATCCCTCCTCCCTCCATCGTGATCAACTTAAGGCAGCATGCAGAAACTATAATAAGCACATCATGAACAAAAAGTCATCATTCTTCTGCCTGGCCCTAAACAACGCTAAAAACCGCCCCAACGAACTCTTTAATATCATTAGGAGCCAAACATCCAAACCAGCAGCATCCAACATGACGGCGTCAAAATCGCTGTGTAACAACTTTGCTAGCTTTTTCAATGACAAAATCGCCAAAATTGATCTGGCTCTCAGCATGGACCCTGCCTCTCTCACGGGGACCTCGACACTAGCAACATTAAGCAATCCTCTAGTGAGTCCTCCTACGCTTTGGTCCTCATTCCGCCCCATCCAGGAAGTTGAGATAATCAAGCTAATAGCCGCCGCTAAACCCTCATCCCACTCCCTAGACCAGCTCTCCTCGAACCTGATGAAAGGCATGAAGCTCACCCTAGCCCCAATCTGGTGCAAGATAATCAATAGTTCACTGAGTACGGGACTCATTCTTGACTGCCTCAAAGTAGGCCAAGTCACGCCGTTACTAAAAAAACCTGGTCTGGACATTGAGGACATGAACAACTTCAGACCAGTGTCCAGCCTTCCGCTCCTATCTAAAATTCTCGAAAGATGTGTTCTCCCTCAGCTAACCCAACACCTAGAGAATATCAATCTACTTGACCCTCACCAATCTGGATTCAGAAAGGGATGCAGCACCAAAACCGCAATCTTAAACGTCCTAGACGATCTTCTCTTGTCCCTCGACTCGGACCAATGCAGCCTTCTCATCCTACTTGACCTTTCAGCCGCGTTCGATACAGTTGACCACTCCCTGCTCCTCAAAGCCCTCCAAGAGTGAGCGGGCATCGAAAGCACGGTACTTAAATGGTTCTCCTCCTTCTTTCACAACCGCTCACAAAGAATAAAAATCAACGACTTCGAGTCCGACCCCCGGCCAGTCAGTAGAGGAGTCCCTCAAGGATCAGTTCTCTCTCCTCAACTCTTCAACGTTTATATGGAACCCCTTACCACACTTCTAAGGAAATCTAACATTCCCTTCCAACTCTACGCAGACGATACACAACTCTACCTGGAAACTTCATCGATTGAAGACATCCACAGACTAAACGCCACACTCAAAGAGGTTCAGCAATGGCTCTCAATGAACCACCTCAAACTCAACCAAGAGAAAACAGAAGTTCTTCTCATCTCAAACAGAGACAAAACCCCGCAAATCGAAGAATGGCTCAAAGCCTTAGACGCCCTCAACGGAGCTCTCACGCCAACGAGCTCTGTGAAATCCCTAGGGATCACCCTCGACTCCAAACTGTACATGAAAAAACACATCTCAAAAGCCGCAAAATCCGCTTTCCTAAACCTGAAGCTCCTGTACAGAATAAAACCATTCCTACCTCCCAAAGATCTCAAACAGGCCACACAGGCGTTGGTGCTTTCCAGAATCGATTATGGAATCGCAACCTTGACCGGTTCAGCAAGTTCTCACTTAGGTCCCCTGTCCACGACCCTCAATGCAGCAGCAATAATGGTCACAGGAACGAAAAAGTTTGAGCACATCTCTCCGGCACTTAGGGAACTGAAGTGGCTTCCTATTGACCAACGAGCCAGCTTTCGCACAGCCTGTCTCACCCATAAAGCCCTGCACACAGGCAAACCGGAATATCTGGCCGCCAAACTCAAAAGGGCCGGTCAGTCCAGGAACCTCAGAAGCTCCAACACGCTTCTACTCATCCCACTAAAAGCTCGGAAACAAAAAACCAGAACGAAATCCTTCACGGGTAATGCACCCAAAATTTGGAACTCCATCCCTCCCCACATCAGACTTACCCCCTCCTTCCTGAAATTCAAGACACTTCTAAAAGCCCTCTTCCTAGAGCGCTCTCGACCATTAAGATGAATCTAGAATGGACTGAAGAAGGCTTATATTGATTTCCCACCTCCGGGAATCACGCTGCGGTACTGTTGTCATTCTGACGCTGATTTACTTAACCAAAGATGCTTTGTCTGTATTTTCTTCTTTGCTCCTATTTTCCGTTCAGATATTGTTTGCATATAATTTGTACATGCTGTGAAGCGCTCTGATACCTCCGGGTCCAGCTAGCGCTATACAAAACTTCAATAAATAAATAAATACCTAGCAAGCGACAATACATCGTATATGGTAGGATGGTGGAGCAGAGATCACATGGACATTTTCTGTGTTGCTACCAGTAGAAGCTGTGGAAGTATGAATTGTTCGCAACTTCTTTAATATCAACGTCACACCAAACACTCAGTATTGGGCACACATATTTGTATTGCCACTTTCTGTGCTCGGTGTGGGGTGTGCTGCCCTTCAAGCACTTTACGCAAAAGTGTTCTAAGGAAAAATAAGTTGGGTCGTGGATGTAATCTGCTCCATCCATCTCACTGCATCAGCAGAAAAGTTGTTACAATGCTTGTTCAAATAACAGTTCAGTTCCTAAATGCTGATTTTCGCCAAGTGATAGAGAAGCTTTATTGCGGACGTTACACAGCAAGGCCCTCATTAAGAATAACCCGCACCAGATGTGATAATTGTGGCATCTACTAAGATGCGATACCCCATGGAGTGGCTAATTATTGCCTACACTGAGTACAACCATATAAAATGGGGAATAATGTGGTTTTGGATGTTTACTGCACCAAAAGCAGCATGTCTCGTGATTTTCTGGGAATTGTTCTCCTGGTTTGACATGCCAAAATTCATACGGGTAGAATTGTGGGGGTGCGTTTGCTGCATACTAGCTTTATCTTGCTGCTGTGTTCTACATGTCATGCGCTAGCTATCCTTGTGCCTGCATTTTGTGACTGGTGTTCTGGGTTCTGGAACCACTGAACACCAGTTGGTTGTACTGGCTTGCTGAGCCGGTTGTACTATGTCACTATATAATAAAACACTTAAAATGACCCTACCTGCTGGCTACTTCGCATCATTACACAGCATTGTAAGCCATAAAACGTGGAATTCTTGTCTATGTGGTAACAGGAGTTACCGCACATGCCTGAATTTCTCACACCACTCATAATGAGGGCCTATGTCTGATTTATTAGAGAGCATGGGATTGATAAATTCAACAGCTGTAAAATATACTGCCCAACTATCAACCTGATTAAAGTAAGCCATGATTCGCATTGGCTTGTCATAGATAGCCTGCATTTGGTTTAATTACATATGAGTGCATTTTAAACCTGAAAAAAGCAACATGAGGAGTGAACTTTATACACATTTGACACTGTTCCCATTTCTCATACCTCATTGTGAATTAATAACAGCAAGGAAATAAAAGCTGTCATTTTAGATGCCAGAAGAATATGAACTCGTTTTAATCTCTCCATTCCGATGTGCCAGCATTAAAAGAAAGGTGCAAAGAAATGTGCTCTGCAATACTTCGAGACCCTACTATGTTTGTTTGTATGTAATTACTAGAGTATTAAAAGAACCAAGCAGTCAACCAAAAAAAAAAATAAGAGTTCCCAAAAGCAAATGCTTTTATTAATCCTACAGCCACAAGGCATCAACGTATTTGTAATAAATTACATCACGCAACATTTCTCAATCACAAGTCAAATCTATCTGTGAGAATATGTAAGACTGTGTACCATCTCAAAATCCACTTTAAGGGGTAGGCATTTTAAAAGAAAACCTTTTTATGGATTTTAGAAACTTACAAAGAACAATTTATTGGAACAGGCTGACTAGAACTACTAAAATGCCCTTCCATCCTAGTGCTAAATCCACCGACCATTAAACAATTATCGGTATCGAACTTGAATATAGTCATCATAATTCATGTAATTATATTTAATTTTGTTCATGTGATGTAAAATGACTTAAGCAACAACTTTGGCAAACTTTAGAACTGATCGGCATATGTGGAATTACCAGATAAATCCCAGAAAATATTTTTGCACATGGAATCTCAATATAAGGAAGGAACAAAAGTTTCAAACCACAGCTAAAATTGCTGTTCTTTATTGATGCCTGCGTTTGTTTTAATTTTTCTTCCTTTTTTTGATTTGATATTCATGACTTTGGTCTGTTTCTTCATTTGATGAGGAAACTATAAGGCCATTTCCGGTGTGATGACGTTGTGAGGTGAAGTCTGACCTAACAGAAAAAGTCCCCTATTCACTTGACAACAAAATACCTCTGACTACACCTAGGACCTGAAGTCTTTGGGTTTCACTGATTTCATCTCTTGGTAACCCCCTTTCAAATTACCCCCAACAAAGTGGTATGTTTCCGTTTCTCCTCGTTTTTAGTTCAAGCCTTGCGTCACTTTACGAGACATGCAGTACTCAGTATACAGTGGAAGCTTTGTAAAAGCTCTGCCCACTCTCTGCCCATCTTTTTCATTGGCTTAGGTCCTAAATGCTGCCTTCTGATTGGTTTTAAGCCTGTTGGTCCCTCCTCATGACGGCCATGTCATCATTAGCTTCCTTCCATGGTTACTGGCCCCTTTACTTCAAACACTATTTTCCTCTTGTGCCCCCCCTTCCGCAGTCCGTGACTTCTGTCCCCCCACACCCTCCCACCACACTCCCATTGGTGCCTTTTCACACGCCCGCAATCCCGTTTCCAATGCATTAGGTCTTGCGTAAATGTGAGTCCTATTGCATTGCAAATGCTCTTTTTAAAAGCCGGCCAGCGTCGCTCTTTGTGGTGATTGGTGGGCTTGTGCACGACTGGCGCGTGCTGCTAATTTATTAAACGAATGGTGGTGGGAGGGGGGTAGTAGTCGAGGGCACCACGGTTGTCCAATCTGCGTGCACAGGGTATGCCACCGAGACCTGCAGCCAAGCCTAGATACTTCTAGAAGATACTGGCCTGCCACAAACGATCACATCATTTTGGAATGGGAAAGAATATTCTGTGATGCATTTTTCCTCTAAAAAAAGTCTTGGGCACGAGTTCTATCCCTGGTTCACCGTAAGTAAGAGTTTCCCTTATTTGCATGGGCCACATCCTAATGCAAATGAGGGAACACCCTCTATATGTGCGCTCCCTATATGTGCACTGCTGATACCTGTACTACGGATGGGGCTGCACAAGCGGCTGCAATCCTACAGTGCCACAGGGGAGCAGAAAACAGCCACACATGCCCGTTGCTCTTTGGGGCGCTGTACATAATATGGCTCTTGGAGGCGTAATGGTTGTTTTTGCACATTTTTGTCATAATTTATTTTATAGGGATCATCATGCAGATTGATAAATGCATAAATAGTAAAACAGTGAAAAATAATAATAATAAATACATAGTTTGTAAATATTGGCAACTACCAACGCAACATATTCCAAATTCAATCTGAGAACCTAGTAATAGTTTTTTCCAATCGTGGTGTGTGAATCTGACCCTAAAGAATGCCAGGGCACTTTACATGGTAGCAGCCACAGCACGGAAGCTATTTAGGTTTGGCATATTATATATTCTGGGGCTGGGATTTAGGTTCTAAGTTAAAATCAATGAACTAGGCAATTTGTGTTGAGATTCCTTGCACCAAAGGTTGAATGATGCAGCCTTCCAGACATATATCCTACTCCTTTGGTAGGCACGACCACCTGTCACCGTAGAGCTGCTGTCACTCTTGCCCATAATCACCAGCTGCTTGACTTATTAAGAGCAATGGCAATTCAGGAAGCCATCCATCAGAGTATATATATTGTCCCGCTTCTGAAATGAATTATTTGTAGGGTGATAGATTTTCAGCCTTTTTGGAAGAGCAGAGTTACCCAAGTAACTGAAGAAACGTTGTAGTGATGATATCAAGCAGTTTAAATGTGGATCAACATTAACTGTTAAAAACGAAATTGAGATTTCTGTGAGATAAGCTGATTATCGTCAGGAACGGGAGGCCATTTTTACATCCAACAACGGCTTGCAGGTGGTGGGCTAGGCTCGGTGGAAGTGGGGGCGCGGGGGTCACGATGGGTCGCAATGTATAAAAAACAAAAAAAACACATACCTCGCCACTGGGTCCCGTGCCTCTGCTCCTGCTCTCCTGCATCAGACTCTAGGAATAGGAAGCACAGCCAAGCTCCTCTGACCAATCACAACACTGCAATGCTGTGATTTGGTGCTCATCCAGAGACCGGGGCATGGGCATGTTCTCTATGCAGGATGTATTGCGGCCAGCATGGAGAACAGGAAAATAAGTATAACTGTTTTGGGTGGCCCGAAAGGGCCGAACAAACAGTCATTGCGCAATTAGGAGGGTTCTACCACTCCTTCCCTGCTATGAAAAGCTGGCACAGGAGGAGGACAAAATAAAATGATAATAACATTACTTTATTATCATTGTATTTATTACTTTCTTTTACTGCTTCAAGGCAGTGGGGCAACGCTCCTCCGCCTTAGTGGAGGAGCCGCACCTGCCAAACAAACCTTCCCCCCGTTAGGGCAAATTGCAGAGAACTGAGATATAAAGAGCATTGCAGGGCAGTCTAGATGTTTTGCAACTTCAATAACCCAGACATTTTGGCCCCCTGGAGAACCATGATGTCTGTCTCTCTCGAACATCAGAGCAACTCTCAGAGAACATAACAACAATTCCCTGATCCCTCCTCAGCCGGCGCAGTAGGCCGGGACAGCAGTGCCTCCCAGAACACCTGGATGAATCCACAAGGGGTCACGCATAACCACAGTAAGCCTCCACTTGGGAAAACCCTGAGCACCCTGTCTCTTACTCAAGCTCTCTACTCCTCAGGACACTACCCTCACTCATATCATGAGATATAGCAGTAAAGGTCTGCATCTGTAGTATTGTATCAATAGCAGACTATTTCGCTATCAAAACCTCTTATGAGGAATGACTAATAAAGCATGTCATAAATTATCGCCAATATAATGAGAAGCAATGGGTTCTAAACTGGGCACCATTTAAGTTTTTTTTGGGGTGCATGATGAATATGATGGGGGAAGTAAGAATAGAAATGCTGCCCTGAAGCTATATTTACTCTTGTAGTGATGTGGGTTAAAATTCACACAAGCCACCGGCAGGCAGTAACGTCCTCTGTTACGTCAAACACACAATTTCACCTGGACTTACAGTGGTTTACACAGCCCAATCTGAATGCCTTCTTTTATGCCTTCCTCTGATACCCATAACACAGGAAAAACTTATAGGCACATCCGAACCTGAAAGCAAGTCACAGACTTCATTCTGACTAAATGACGTGTCTCCCTGCAAGGAGTCTATCATCTAATGCCAACTTTGTGAAGATACTTGTTAAGGAGCTCGCTGTTGGTATGACTGCTACCTTGCTTATGATGTCTCCTTGATATCCCTGTGCTGTGGTACCGTGCAGTGCATGATGCTCCCTGGGGCATGCTGTTCTGCCCATTATTGGACATGAGTTCATGTGCTATGAACGCTGAAAATGAACTTAACTAGAAGTAGGAGAGGAAACTTGATATGTTTGATGGTATATGCAGAGATTCCAAGTCAATAAATTAAAATAAAAAAATCACTGCGTACATTTGAATAGCCTTTGCCACAAAACCAATAATTTAAAACTCCAGGGTCGACTGAATAGCCTTATCCATTTGTGTATCACATTTAGTGATAATTCCCCAGTTCCCTTACCCACTGAGAATATGAGGTATATGTATTATCAAACAGTTCCTGTGGTTTAGATACAGAGAGAATAGTGGGTGTGACAGTATGGCCACGTTTCTGCAGCCATATAACAGCTCATTACAAGATCTGCAGTCTTCAGGAACTGCAATACCACACTAAGGGCCTTAGATTGGCCTCCCCTCCTGCAGCACTGCCACCGCTGCACTAGGAGGAGGTCTGCCAAGCCTGCAGCCCCCCCATGTCAGATTCTGAGTTAAATCCAGGGTAAGCGGACGGGTGGTACTGCGTGGTCTCACAGCAGCGGCTATGTTAGGCTCATAGGAGAGCCTTAACAGCAGATCGCTGCCGTGACAGCGGCTGCAGGATGTTCCTGCACTGTGTGGCATGCACCATGTCATGCATGCCACACCATGCAGGAACGGGTGTGCACCCCCAGGCCCAGAAGCAGAAGAAGGATTGTTAAGACACCCTTAGTTATATCTCCACCACCCTTCTCATGGCGGGCTCACCGCCATGAAATGGGCAGTGGAAATGCAATTTGGAATATGCTCAGCAGTGCCGCAGTGGCACCACCAGGATATTCCTGCCCCTTTTCGCTGCGCCACTGCTGTGGGATCCTGAGTCCTGGCGGAGGCAGCGGTCCTGTGGCGGTCAGACGGCCACACTTGAAATACGGCGGGCGACCTGCAGTGGTGGCGGTGGTTGGGCCACCACAATGAGAATGGCGATCCTAGGACCACTTTACTCGGTATAAGGCCTGACACAAATAGCAATACCACATGGTAGAAAAATTACTGGAAGCAAAACTACAGCATTGCTCCAAAGTCCCCACCTCGAACTGAGAGTAACATAATACTAGAAAGTGTATCTTGCAATGCAGAACTTAGATTTTGTTTGCTATTCTTATGACTGCCCATTGATCACATGAAAGTTGCAACTGTGTGTTTTTTCCTTTAGACAATGGACAGGGTAAAATAATAGTAGACGTTGGGGAAAACTACACTCTTCAAAAGATTGAATTGGTCAGTAAAGCACCCGAATAGTTGAAATACGACCTACGTTGTTTTTGTATCTTACTAAGCAAATGAGTAAATACAAGTTAAAAGACTCTTTTTTCTAGCCAATGCTCTCCCTCTAAAATTGAATCTGTTTTTCATATTACTTGTTAATTGGATGATAGACAAAACCCCTTAGTACAGTACTAATAGGATAGTTCCCACAAGAATAGAGCTCTGTAGACACTTTTATTTCTCAGTGACTGCTAGTCCTTGGTCCCTACGTATAGTAGAGTGTCAACTATTTTCATAATAATTAAGACATTCATTGTAAGTTGCAAGGTAGACTTCTCACTATAAGATAGCATATGTATTTACCCTATGGAAAATAGCCTATAATAACAACTTGTGGAACTGTAACTGCATGAAAGGATTTAAATGCGTTTGTATCAGGCTTGAAAGGGACCTCTAACAGCAACTTGTGGACCAGCTGCTTTATGAAAGAATTCCAATGCTTTTACATGTGACTTGATAGAAATCCATAATGCCTTGAAAAACTTGCATGTGACTCGAGAAAATATGTATATTCATTGAAAAATGTATAGTGAGGTGAAAATGTCAGTGAAAACATTACATTTTAAATTGAAAAACACACGAAAAATGACAACATATAGTTAACTGCAGTAGCTATAACTAGCACCCTGACATGTCATCAATATCATAGAACATCTCATGAGCGATATAATGTGTGAGGTAATAAGCAGTGCATGGCAAGGGCATGGGTTCTAGTCACTTACATTTTATAAAATGTACCATTTTAACTGACATTTTTACCTAACTATACGATGAATATAACTTTTGGCTTTTTCAGTAAATTTCCAAAGTTTTGTGTAACGTAAGGTAAGATACTAAAACCATACCTAACCTGAACATCACCTTAACCTTTTTTCAGCGAACTTCTAGGATTTTAGAGCTTCTAGAGTTTTTTAAATGTAAAGTAACATTTTATCACCGTATTTAACTAGACATACCCCCCATGCCGCACACATGCAAATACCATGCATATCGTGGGCTGGTTGCAGGACCTGCACCGAATCCCTACAGGCTGCCAACACCACTCTGCACATGGCCAAATGCTGTGCACAGTGTTGGGATGGTCCCAGCGCCTGCACCCAACCCACAACAGCTGGCCAATGCCCTGACGGCCACAGCTGAAGGCCAGGCGCAGCATAGGATTGGCTGTTGTGCTTTGCCTGTGGCCAAACACTGCCCAGAACCCCCATTGCCAGCCAAGACCCCATTGCTAGTCAAGCCGCATAGTCTTGCAGCACCCCAAAGCCCCACCCTTTTTTCCCTTAGTGCCTCAGTACCACAGTAGTACTGCGAAGTTAAATGGGGAGCCACCCTGAGCATTGATGTACTTCACAAGGAGCACATCCGCATAAAAAGTAGATCCTTTTAGTGCCATGCATGGTCTAGGATGACAATGTGTGCTTTTTGAGACCATATAAAGTTTTTGCTTATAGACAATTATTTGCATATTGGCAGGGTCCAGCAGATTCCCAAACAATATAATGTTTTTTTTAAGTGACAAAACAAGCATTGAGAAAGCCAAACGGCTTAAAGCCCCTGCCAAATCTATTGCCTTCACCAATGGCTGTTATATTTTTTATATAAATTCACTTGAAAGCAGGAACAGGGGTGTGAAAAAGAAATCACTATTTGTTTACAGTATACTGAGACAATCACAAAAATATTTAAACATTTTGAATGCAGGTCAGTATGCTCTTTTACACATCATCCAGTTTGAAAATGACCAATGATAACAATCATGCTTGATCACGAAAAACATTATCATAAATGTAATCATCATAAGAACGTTCTATGACCATTAACTCTTAAAACATTGTACCATGTTGTGCAACGATTCACTAGAGGAAACACATAATAGGTGTCACATTGACCTTTGCTTCTCGTTTGAATTAGGCCTAGTTAGTGAAAAAAAATGCAAACGTGTTTGTGTAATTTTCAGGTTAGCCTATTGTAGATATAGCATTAAGATTACAAGGGGGCTAAAAATCATCTTAACTCTTACTCAAACTCATTGCTAGCATTTCCTCATTAACCGGGAATATATCAAAATACATTAATATAACTTTCTTTCTTGATAACATCACTGTCCTATTGACATAAGATCTCAAATTATGTCATAAATCATGGTCTATAGAATAACCTCTTGCATGATTACACTTTATGATCCCATATCAATATGTCAGTCAATGTTTGGCCCTTCTAGCTGTCAACATATATGTATATGGTCAATTAGGATACTATCACCAACATTTAAACATGTTATTATAGATATTAAAATCTACTCAGGCAATCCATTTATTTTCATTTCAGGACATGATGTGCAAATGGATAAATGCATCAGCCATGGCTACTTGGTCTAAGCACTCTAATGCTAAACTGATCCTAGAATGGCAGGAGACAAGCGTGCCTGATCCAAGAAATTGTCCAAATAAATTAAACAGTATTCTTTAACCATTAAATAGATGAAGTTCTAGGTATTTAAAAATACCTTCAAGAAGAATCGGTCAAGTATTGGAAATATAATTCCATCCTCTTGCCCTTCATCTAGTTTAACATATTTGAAGACATTGCCCTTTCCCACTTCTGTTTCCTCTAAAAAAGGATATCTACTGTAAATAACTGCTGCCTAGATTACAACCATCCAGTGTTAGTTAGAGAATCCATATCTATACTATTGTCTTTTGAAGCAAAGGATGTACACCACATACTTGTCTTGAATCTAGATTTGCTTATTGTACAGACAATGCTGGTGGAAGTAGCTAAATCTACAGATTTGTGGTTACATAGATTTTTACAAAGATTGCATTGCCCCTATATTTCTTTATATCTTTGCAACTTTATGATAAAATAATGGACTTGAAATATTCTCAGAAATTGTACTTCCGTCCTTTGTTTGGAGGCACAAATCAAATCTAAGATTTTCTAGATAAATTTACAGATCAGTGTCTTGAGGGATATGTTTGGTTTTCTGTCTATAAAAAATTAGTGTTACCTAGCAATTATACTGCAGCAAGCAAAGACATAAGTTAGCCTCACTGGATTAGGCACAGTGCAGTGAGTGTATCTAGTGCACATGATACTGTGTGGCCTAATTTATTTATGTTCATTATGCTTGAGAATAAATATTTTTGACAAGGACACACTATTGTATGCTCATGTAATAGTGTTTTTTTCTAGGTACACGAGTCTGGATTTCCTTATGGAACGACTCACATTTTGTAATTGATGGTATACATAAGAAGTAGGATGAATGAATGTAGGCAGGATTACTTTGAACTAACAGGATTAGATTGATGGTACCAATTTGCTATTTTACTAGATTAAAAATATTATTTGCAATAAATTATCCTGAAATTGGTAGGTATCAGGCATTCAAGTGACGTTTTCAGGATGTGTTTTAATCTGGAGTTCAAAAAGGTATTTCTGACACCTTCATCATTTGTTACTCCTTACAGACACAGTGGACTCAAAAGTGCTTCTTTTTTGGAAGATGTTAGTGAATCTTCAAGTTACAAGATCAGGAATTGAAAAGGATGAATCTATACTTACTCATTTGTACATTCGCGATATTGTGGTAGTCGATATTCCGGATACAATATTTTGGTAGGACAATATTTAAAACTCGATATTTTGGTGGTACCTCTATCAGAATAAAAATATTTTTTATTTTTTGGACAATGCAAGATGATTTTACAATTTCATTTCCCCCTCCCCCCCCAAAATAAATTGTTGCGTTCATCACTAACACCATCCAATCAAAATTTCAAAAATGTTAGGCAGAACTAGATAATACACAGTTGCCTATTCAAAACATACTGACTGCTTTCAAGAGTCACCTAATCATCTAAATATCTACAAAGCAATTTGATCAAAAGCCTTCCGAATTGTGTAACATTTTGATTATCTCTTGTTTCTCAAGGCATAACATATTTCAAACATTCTAATATTGAGTCAATTTAGTATGCAAATGTTCTATAGGCACAAACTCCAGGCTGCATATCAACTAATTAAAGAACTATTGAGGATCTCAGAAGACGGCCACACAGACAACATTATATTAACAGGGGATTTTAATCTTCACCTTGAGGGCACCACAAGTGACAATGACCTACTACGTGACTTAATGAGGAATGTGAAATTCCTAACGAGGGCCCATCTCGCTTAAACAAATAGGCTATTAACCAGGCTATTAACTCACCTTCTACAATAACACTAACAGCTCAATTTGTTGGCCCTAAATGGTCGCTTCCCAAGGTAAACACACATTACAACGCATTTTTTACAACGCACTACCATTACAACGGAACTTTTACAACGCAAATACCATTACCACGCATTTATTTACAACGCATGTTTTTACAACGCAGGTACTTTTACAACGCATACCATTACAACGTAAGTATTGGTAAGTATATAATTATATTTAAAATGTTATATGTTAGGTTTTTTTTAAAGGGGTATTTTTAGGGTTTAGGGTCAGTTTTGGGTTTTTGGGTAAAGGGGTATTTTTAGGGTTTAGGGTCAGTTTTGGGTTTTTGGGTAAAGGGGTATTTTTAGGGTTCAGGGTCAGTTTTAGGTTTTTGGGTAAAGGGGTATTTTTAGGGTTCAGGGTCAGTTTTGGGTTTTTGGGTAATGGGGTATTTTTAGGGTTCAGGGTCAGTTTTGGGTTTTTGGGTAAAGGGGTATTTTTAGGGTTCAGGGTCAGTTTTCAGTTTTTGGGTAAAGGGGTATTTTTAGGGTTCAGGGTCAGTTTTCAGTTTTTGGGTAAAGGGGTATTTTTAGGGTTCAGGGTCAGTTTTCAGTTTTTTGGTAAAGGGGTATTTTTAGGGTTCAGGGTAAGTTTTCAGTTTTTGGGTAAAGGGGTATTTTTAGGGTTTAGGGTCAGTTTTGGGTTTTTGGGTAAAGGGGTATTTTTAGGGTTCAGGGTCAGTTTTGGGTTTTTGGGTAAAGGGTTATTTTTAGGGTTCAGGGTCAGTTTTCAGTTTTTGGGTAAAGGGTTATTTTTAGGGTTCAGGGTCAGTTTTCAGTTTTTGGGTAAAGGGGTATTTTTAGGGTTCAGGGTCAGTTTTCAGTTTTTGGGTAAAGGGGTATTTTTAGGGTTCAGGGTCAGTTTTCAGTTTTTGGGTAAAGGGGTATTTTTAGGGTTTAGGGTCAGTTTTCAGTTTTTGGGTAAAGGGGTATTTTTAGGGTTTAGGGTCAGTTTTGGGTTTTTGGGTAAAGGGGTATTTTTAGGGTTCAGGGTCAGTTTTGGGTTTTTGGGTAAAGGGGTATTTTTAGGGTTCAGGGTCAGTTTTGGGTTTTTGGGTAAAGGGGTACAGGGTAAAAATAAAATAAAATTAAATTTAAATTAAATTAATTAAATGAAATGAAATTAAATTAAATTAAATACAATTACATTACATTATATTAATTTTAAATAATATACAATTAAAAAAAATATATATACTTACCAATACTTACGTTGTAATGGTATGCGTTGTAAAGGTACTTGCGTTGTAAAAAAATGCGTTGTAAATACATGCGTGGTAATAGTATTGGCGTTGTAAAAGTCCCGTTGTAACGGTATGCGTTGTAAAAACATGCGTTTTAACGTCATATATCCCTTCCCAAAGGACAACCCTCCAGCATCAACCTTTCACTCACCAATAACTACCTCATACCTTGATTACACATTCACCACTCATGCTGTTTCATAACATTCCCTCCTACCATTTAGGAGAAACAAAACAAAGTGATCACTTACCACATGCAGTCACATTTAAAGCAATAGCCATTCCCTTAAATCTAGCTACAAACAAACATTTTGGGACGGAAAACACCACTAACTATAAACAGATTAAGTGCAGCATCGCTTCTGCAGAGAAGCTTTTAGAATCCACAAAAAATATCCTCTGCCAAGACAACAGCTCAATGATAAACTCCTTAATTAAATAGGAGAACTTCACCAAGACCTTCAGGGACACATTCGCCTCCGAGGCAGGATCCAAAAAGGGGTCAACAGTAAGGAAACCCCTAGCAAACATAATCACTCCTCAGGTTAGAATTTTCAAACAATCCATAAATCAAGCCCTAAGGAAACTCTGCAGAAACCCACAAAACACAATCCTGCAGGGAGAACTGAGAAAACTCAAGGCTAGCCTATAAAGGTTAAAGTGGGACAAAACTAGGCAAGAAAACAAAACACTGTGGACCGCTCAGCACTACACCACAGCAAATCAAGAGGCAAATAGCCAAAGGGAGGCTAGAAGGAGCCCCGGGCCCCAATGGGATTCCACCCATTCTTTACAAGCAAGACACTGTACTGGAGCAAAATCCTGGTGCCAATCTTTTACGAGATACTGGAAAAAGTAACCATCCCGGATTCCTAGAAGGGATCTAGAATCACCCCATCTACAAACAGGGCAGCAAGGGCAATGCAAAAAACTACTGCCTTGTCACCCTGATTGACAATGAGGCCAAATATTACACAGGAGTAATCCTGGAAGTACTTACCTCCTGAATCCTGGAAGAACTTACCTCCTGGGCTTCACCCAAATCCATTTTACCAACAAACCAGACCGGCCTCTGCAAACAAATGAGAGCAATTATGAACATCATGGACCTATCATTATTAATCGACGCTGCCAAGGAAGCTAAGCAACCACTATAATTATGCTTCATCGATTACACCTCAGCATTCAATGACGTCAACCATACAAGGCAATGGCAGAAGCTAAAAGGATGGGACATCCCCCAGCCCTTGTAAACCAGCTGATCTTATTATACATGGGCACTCAGGTCAAAATCAAGCTGGGAGCTGGGATGCACCCTTCCATGCGCATCAAAACCACCAAAAGGCTAAAACAAGGGTGCGTTCCAGCTCTCACCCTGTTTAATCTCTTTATGGCGGACCTACCCGCAGCATTGTACAAAAGCATATCACATGCTCCAAAACTCAGAAACATGACACTGCCCATCTTCAACTAAGCGTACAACTCTGTCTTAATAAGTCAAAATTCAATTGGTTTACAGCACCTACTGGACACTACTCACAAGTTCTCACATGAGAATGCTCTACAAATCAATTTAAGCAAGAAGAAAAAACTGCACTGGCATTTGAATACACATTGTCTGGAACCAGTAACTGAATGCAAGCAACTTGGAGTCTTTCTAGACAGCATAGGCTCCTAGAAACCACAGATGGAAGCCATGTGGCGGAAAGGCATTACAACAACCTTAACTACGAAGCCATATATAAAAGCACTATCAGTCCCGACTTTAGACCCTTTGCTCCAGGCCCTCCAGACAAAACTACTTTTAACATTAACCCATGGAAGCAAGACAATGTGATGAAGAGATACAACTGCTCTGGATAAAACCATTGCCAACGCCTACAGAACGATCTTCCTCCTCCCAAATTACACTTCCACAGCACAATAACAGCTAGAATTCGGCCTACAGAAACAGACCCTGGTTAGAAGGGGAGCATTCTTAAAATGCTGGCACAAGTTCAGGGGGGCAGAGCAGGGCACACTAAATTCACACTTGTGTGCTGAATTGTCATCCGGGGATAAATCACCAGCCAGAGAGTACCTCCAAGACTCCTCACTGAAATTCAGCATGACTAACCTATGGAAGACCCCTGCAATCCAATTGAACTTCAAAAAAACTGCAACAAAGGTCACAAAATTATCTCTTCAATCGAAGATAAAGCAACACTGGCAGAAAGGGTCCACAGCTGGTTTGTACTTTTACGATTACACAGTTTTCAAACCACAGCCATATTTGAGTGCTAGATTCAATGTAATGGGGAAGGAGGAATTCTTAAGATGATGCCTGGGCATACTTCCGATTCTCCCTCACCTACCTGCCTGGAAGAGGACCCCTGGAGCCAAAATCTGCCACCTTTGCGGCAAAGGAAGGGACTATCTTCTGCATATAATCTGCATCTGCACTAGCCTCCTGGATGTCCGACACTCAATGCTTCATTCCATCTATAATCAAAAAGGCATCCGGTCCTGTAGGCAGGCACTGAAGTCCTGTTTTGACCCAATTGCAACCCAATTAAACTGTCATCTCAATCGTCACCTTCCAACGAAATTGCAAGGGAGTAAAACAATAAATTGACTACATGCATAGTAACTCCATTTGGCCCACTCCCCTACTCTGAACCAAGACAGGCTACCATTACTACTCCAAAATCCAAGAGAAAACTGTCACATTACGTAACACGCCCTTTCGCCCAGCAAACCTCATAATGCTGTAAAAACCGGCAAACTACACTATACAAAAGACGATCCCAAGTAGGTCTTTCGACAAAAACTTTGGTCGCTGGGGCCTATTTACAACTTCTGGCGCATCACTGCTAATCAGCAGGGATACGTCTGAACAGTTGCGACACGCCAAACCACCCGTACGCCACCACTAATGCGCCGCATTTACAATGCAGCGCACTGTGGCGCACGGATGAGCAGATGTGTTTCACATCCCCCAGCGGAAAGGCGGCGCATTGCTGGAGTCGCGTCGCAAGAGCGACGCACCTCCAGCAAGGCTCGGGGTGCCCCTATGCCTAACATGCTGCGTCAATCCTCGCAGGGTTTTGACGCAACATGGCCGTACAAATGACTTTTCCGAGGTGTCCCTGCACTGGAAAGCCCCCCCTGTGCCGGAATGCCCACATGTGGGGCAGGGTTATCCAACGTGAAGCATCTCCCAGATGTGTCACGTTGTAAATAACCCACAGCATGGCGCTGGCTTTTCGCCGCCGCTGCATCACAAAAGTGATGCAATGGTGGCGCAAATGTGGCGTACGGGGCTTGTAAATCTGCCCCACAGTTTCTAACTAACTGCTTGAAAACTCAAATGCCTAATATTTACGATGGTTTTAACTTTTTTATTACTTGATTTGTGTTATGCAAAAGTATTTGTATAATGATACGTTTATGCAATGGTTTAATTATTCATGCACGATAAACTTCTTCTTGTTCTTCTGGCTTAATCCAAAAACAATTACTCCTCTGACCCGGAACAAAAAATCGTGGAAATTAAAAAGACCAGCCTAGAAGGAACAAAAAATTGTTGATATTAAAAAGACCAGCCTAGACTGTCGCTGCTGAGGACTATTATCTTCAACATTTTGCCATTTTTAAAATGTTCTTTTAACACCATTGGACAGAAATCAAACTGCTGTCCTCTTAGAGGTGCTATTTTTATAAACTGCCATTTCATCATCTTCTTATTTGCACAGCAAAGCTCACACACCAATGATCACAACAGTCAATGGCGGATGAGGACACTAGTTAGATTATTGTGCAACTAAGTACTTATTAACTTTTTATTTGAATTTTATAATGCCCTAATATCCCGGCTGCTTTTTAAAATTAAGTGGTTTTATTGTTCGCACATTGTAATGGTTTTTAATAACTATCTATATATATAAAAACGAAAGTATATCTGTCTGTCTGTCTGTTTGTCCTTAATGCATTACTACACCATTCATCCAATCGCCATGAAACTTTGGGAAGTTGTTGAGTACACTCCCGTGAAGGTTTCTGGCATACATTTTTTTTAAATATCGGCCCCCCAGGGCCCTCATAATCTTTCGAATACTGATGTACGCACCAGACGGAAAAACAAAAAATCGTGTATCCACAAGCACTCGAATAAATAAATAGAAGTAAAACGACACTTTTAAATGTTTTCAATATTAAAATGAATAAGTTTCAGTAAAAATGACACAATGTAAATTGAATGTTATCATAACGAGTTTCCTTGAATTTCCTTTCTTGGGAGATCGCAGCAAGGCCCGACTGGTAACCTAGTATACAATAAAGATTATTTACTTACTATAGTGGGTAGATATTTTGACTTCCAATGCTGTAGAATCAGAGAACGAGCAATAGACACAGCAATACAAATAAAACACTGAACAAATTTCACGTCTGTATTGGAATTTCTTGAATACCGAAATAATGGCAAAACTGCTTCAGATTGAATATTTCTCACCAATATCTGGCTCAAGCCTTTAAAAATATGAATCCAAAAATCCTGCAATGCCAAACACGTAAAACATATATGAAAACAGTCCCCAGGAACATTCAGTTAGCACCTATAACAATGACCTGATACAACAGGATATATTTTGTGGAAGGTGCTGGGTGTGTGATAAGCGAACCATTTTGAAAGGTAGGGATTCTTTTAAAATTGGCTGTCTGCAAAGTTTAACTTCCTCTAGATGAAATAATCTGCTATTCTTGTACCGTTAATCTGCAATTAGTGTTTTTTAAAATTTTATCTAAAATTAGGACTCAATAATGGATGTGAATTTCAATATATAACCCCATACCAATTCCCCATCCCCCGCAGTTTGTTCTTAACCAGTAGCTTTTTTTTTCCAAGTTTCAAAAATCTTTATTTGAGAATTAAGACAAAATACAGACAGCGACAGTGGCAATGAGGAAAAGCAGGAGAATGCAAGCGTAATAATTAGCACATCGTCCCCACCGCAGCATCAGATAAGTCGACCTGGTAGAGCACGCCAAAGCACTCGTATGGATGCACGGCAGTCCATAAAGTTCATCGTGCCTCCCAGCAAGCGATGCTCAGAAGGAACTCGCCGACGGAGTCGCTGACCAACAGAGAGGATACAACAGAGCATCCGATACAGAGAAGGAAAGAGGGGTGATAGGGGGACCTCTCCGGTGCGAGAGAGACAGGCAAGGAGAGCGCACCAGGAGACAAGAAATAGAGGTTGACCCCCTCCCCGCAGACACCCATCCCAGCACATTTTCGCCTAGCCCTCAACTGTGGGGGCTGGGGCATCAGTACTACAAGGGCCACGATTGCAGAGGCATCAAGTCCAAGAACTCAGTCAATTACATTTGACAAAACGCAGCGTCTGACAGCCAATCAGCTCTACGCGGCCTTTGCCTGTGGCCCCAGCAAATCACCACACGCCGCTTCACCAGCAACAACAACTGCAAGTCACCTGACACTGGCAGGCAAAGGCTTGACGTAGCCCAGCAGGGCCACCAACGGGGTGCGCTCGGTGCGCTCAACTCGGAACTCCAGCATTACATCCAAAGCGTCAAACAAGCACCCAGAAATGTGCAACCTCCTGGCAGACCCATGCAAGGTGCATGAAAGATGCCTCCGTGGCTCCACATCGCGTGCAACGCACTTCCACGCTCAGCCCTGCTCTGCACAGCCACTCCGGGGTTCTCTGGGCCTGTGAAGGAACTTGAAATGGACCAATCTAAGCCTATAATTGGGTGACAGGTCCCGGGATTGTGCGCAGCAGTATGCCCAAACACCCTCCTCAAACGGCGAGCCCAGCAGTGGCGTAGCTTGGGGGGGGGGGCGGTCTGTTCCAGGCGGCACAATTTTGTGGCCGGCCGCGCGGCACTGGTGGCCTGTTGCGGCCACGACGTCCTCCTGGTTCCCCGTTTGAATTCGCTGTCCGTCCCAGCCTCCATGGCCATCAATCAATCTTGTAGCGCGCGAGCGCTACCAATGACGGCCCTGGGGGCAACATCAAATAATTTATTATTTTGGCCAGACTCGCGTCGCGATGAGAACGACGTAGCAGTGAGCATCATGCGCTTCATTGCTACACGCTCTCGTGCTCATTTTGGCCTGGGGCAGTCGGCGCTGTGCTGCTCTCTGGGAATCAACCACCCCTTGCTGCCTGGTATAGAGACCCTGGAGCGAGTCACGAGCGAGGTAAGAGAGCTTTCAGAGGGCATATTTAGTGAGTGGCAGCATAGATACCAACAGGGCTTTAAGTGGGATGAAAAACATTGGGGGTGGCCGATTTAATTAAGGGCGTAGTTTTAAAACACACTAAAAAGCTGTGTTTATCATAGTGTGTCAACAGACTTGTATTTTGCTGTTTCTGTCATTGCATTCAGATATTTGATACATCATGCTCACTCTGTCTACATGAAAGATCTCTGCTTCTTAGCAAGATTTTCAGAGGTCCACTGCTTGACCTGTGTATGGTGTTTACCTGGGATTGCACTCACATGATTGACCATCATTGTTTGCTCATTTCGTATTCAGTGCATTCGATTTATGGTTCAAAGGTCGTTCAGTCGATTGCTTTGATCTGTTTATGAAATTTACATGGGGGTGCATTTAATTTTTTTATCTTTTTTTATTGTTGCTTGCATTTTAACGTGCCACCTTAGTGATGGCCATAAGGCTATTCAGATTTAAAGATGGCCCCTAAAATTTGCCTTGTAGTCATAAATTTAGACCCAGGTCCTTGTGAAGGAAGCTAGTCTAATATAAATTCTGCAACTGATCAGGGACTCACTGACAAGTTTTCATGTTTACTGGCACATAGACACAAATACCTTTTGGGCATTCAGTTTTGTACCAATATTAAACAAGTCACCAGTTTTTGCATCAGTGGATGGATCCTAATTAAAGATCAATTGATGGCAAATCAGTTTTGAACGATGGACTATATGGTTTACATTGAAAACACAAGGACAATTCTGATGTTTAAAAGATGGAAACTGAAACAATAGACACCACTAACTAGCTCCAACATGCAACTAGAATCAACTGGTCTTGTCTATGTTGCTTTTTAGTAGTTGTCCAAAACCCATTTGCCACCAATATGATCTGAAAAAGGACATATGTAACTGGTCAATTGGAATGTCTATAAGGAAACCACTTACATGAAGTGGGAGAGGATGTGGCCTAACACCTAGAGAGGACGAACTTGGGGCAGAAGAATCAGGTGCGAGTTTCGGCAGGGAGGCTCAACATTCTGTGATTCTGGGCAAATCACTTAATCTCCCTGACAAAACAAGCATTTGCAATGCAATAGGTCTCACATTAATGAGAGTTCAGGCTATTGGCAATGCAATAGCTTAAACTCTCGTAAATGCAGGACCTACTGCATTTCAAGTATTTGTTTTTTCACTAGCGGCCCTGCTTACTTATTTCTTTTGTTTACTTGCGCCCATGCAGCGCTTTCATATTCATAAAGGCTGCACCTACACTGCAAATGTGCAATCAATATTTGAAGAGGGGTGTGGGACCTCAAGTCTGGAAGAAGCAATTGTCTGTGTGTTCTCTGTTGTACTGCCAGTCACCGGTGTATTCAACTGTGTAGCCTTGTACCGCGTCATGTATGTGCATGTAACTTGCATGATCGAGGTAACTACTATTAGCGGCAATACTACGTGTCTCTCAGCCCTTTTTTAAGTGCTCGCCGTTCTTTTTCCCCAGCACCCCCTCCCCTCCAGGGGCGGCAATCCGAAGGATAGCCCCAGTCGTCACAAGCTCTAGCTACGCATCAGGCACCCAGGCACTTCTCCCAGGCACCCGGTGCCAGGGGCACACACACAGGGTAGTCCCGCTGCATGCCAGTGTATACATGCGTTACAGTGAAAGAAGTGGGCGGGAACGGCAGGGCACGCGTGCCCCTACTTCTCTCATATAACAGATTCCGTTCCTCTACTTTTTTAGTTTAAACGTGCGTCCAAGGATGCCAGAAATAGCCAAGATCGATGGATAAGGCTTGGCGTTCGCGGCCGTTCGGGGAGGGGGGACAGGCAGAGAAGGAAAAGGACTCAGTTTCTTCCTTCCTGCCCAGAGAAGACAAGGACAGTGTCCACGTCTCTTGCTCTGCTGCTGGCAGCTGCCCACCGCCCCCAGCAGCTGAATTCCACACACTTTCTTACTCTGCCTCCCTCTCTTTCTGTCTTGCTCCTCCTCACTTATTGACTTCAAACAACAGTTATTTCGTCCTCTTTCCTGTCCTTTCCTTATTTGTTTCTCGGTGAAATGGATCAAAAAAAAAAAAATCACTCTGGAAATTTCTTTTTGGGCCATTTTTCTATTCCAAAGTGCAACCTTGGGGAGGAGAGAAATTAAATGTTCAAAATGTGGAAAATAACAAAATAGCCAATACAATAATAAAAAAAGATATAGTCGGCTAGAAATCTCTCCTGTGGAAAGGAGCGTGGTCAGTGTACTGATCGTCAATAGCAGTCTATTCCTGGCTATGAACAACAAAGGAAAACTCGATCTGTAATTAACACCTTGTTATGGGGATGAGGGAGGAGGTGTGTACATTGAGAGGACATTGAGAGGACATGCCATGTGCACATATAAACATACCTACAGACTGTTCCGTCCTGCTGCAGGCCTCAAAGGGTTAGAATACCCTGCTTGGAAGCATGCTAAATCTTTGAGGCACACGCATGCTGGACTGTGCAGAGCAGCTGTTGCGCCTTTTAGTCCTGAGGGGCTATTGTCTTTTAGGGGGTGTAAGATGCTGCCAGAGTAGGGTTACCATATTTTAGGACCCCACAACTGGGAGATTTTGCAAAAATAGAGCAAGGCCCACAATTCTACTTACTTATAAAAGATGCTAACTAACCCTGCTCTGGAACCCCATAAAAAGTGATTCTCACTCTTTACAGTTAACCCACTCTAAAAACCGGGACATGAGCTAAATTTGCTGAAATCTACATGGACAGCTGCTGAAAAACCGAGACTGTTCCAGCAAATCCGGTACGCCTGGTCAGCCTATGCCAGGGCCACAGAGCCTTCATTCCATAACGCAGTCCTGCTATAGTTGGAACCCACACATACATGCTGTTGTTCCTAGCGGCATAGATACTGACCTCAGGGAAGGCTTGCATAACCATCAGGCATGGCGGCGTCCCTGCCTGCTCTCACATTATGCACTCTATCTAGGGGATTAATTAGACTGCCACACAAGAGACAGTGCTGAGGAATGGCCCTGTCAGGGCCTTTTCAGAATTTTAATTATAGCTGCATTTATATAGCGCTTCCTACTCCCAACGAGTGTGTCACTCAGTCGTTGAGGGGATTCGGCAGCAGTACGCCTCCTTGCATCATCTTATACCTCTTTTACTGTTCGGATCCCACAAAACAAGCCTTTCTAAACCTTTCCCTCTGACTCTTCCCACTACACCTCCCTTTTACTCATTCCAAGCTCCAAAACAAAACAAAAAATATTTCTAAATCCTTTCCTCTTCCAACCCTCCACTATCCCTTTCTTTCCAAATAACAGACTAACATATCCACCACTTAAATTAATTTTATTTTTCACTATACTAATTCACCACTAATCCTTTATTGGTTCTGGAGTAGCATGCTACTCGCCGAAAAAGTGCTTCAACACCCCATCAAGGGTAGCAAGCTCTATACAAATGCAAACCTTTCTCCCTTTTCTATCCCTACACTATCCTTCTTAATCCAGAAAACTGACTAATATATCCACTACTCAAATTACTTTCATATTTTACTATACTAATTCACCACTAATCCTTTATAGGTTCCGGAGTAGCTTGCTACTCACCTAAAAAGTGCTTTGACGCCCCGTCAGGGATAGTACATGCTATATAAATGCAATTACAATATAATAAAAATTAGAGTGAAGTCAAAATGGCCAGACTGATTTTATTCACCCAAACACATTAGCGGCACTTCACTGAGTTTGAAAGTGAAGCGCTACTTTTGTTTTCTCGTCTTTCTTTGAATAACATTGTTTTCCATGGGTGGAGAAGTGCACCATTCCTGGAGGTACTGACTCGGGTGGGGGCATCAGGTTCGCAAGTATATTATTTTTCTAAAATCACATGCTGCCTCCTTCCTGGCCTCCAGCAATTTTCCGCAACAATAAAAATGTACTCATAACTCTGGTGATTAATGTTCTTCCTAGAGAGGAATGGAGTTTTGTCAAATGGAAGATAAGATCCATGGACAGCTACCTTAGCTTCAGAAAACTACTCAAGAATTGACTCTTCCTCACATAACCACCATAAGCAAACAGAAATATACAGCATATCCCTCTGTACAAAAGCATTTATTTGTACTATAGATATATAACTATATATTCATATTGCTTTGTATAAACGTGTAGAATAATTGTTTGTCATTCATGTTTGAATTGCTCTTGTGAAAAATAGGATACGTGCAGATGACAGAACTCCATAGCTCAGAGACAAATGGCTTGTGATTCCACTTTTAAGCGTATTTGGGACATTCTGTGATTGGTAACGAATCCCCGTTTGTGAATGTATTTTAATGTCAATAACTCATCAAACCTTAAAGACATGTGTATCCATTGGTTGAATTAAATAACATAATAAGTTGCAATTAGGTAGTGAAATGCCAAACTAACACTAAAAATTAGAATGATTTCCTCTTTCTGGCCACACCTCTGACTCCGCCCACTGACCCAAGCATCAGGTTATACCCGCCCCCTGATCTCCGCCCATAGTTCCCCTACTTTTTTTCCCCCACTTCGAACACTGATGCGTTATGAGTTTACGGGGTGAAGGACTAGAGAGAAATACTTCCAGCACATGAAACGGTGGAGCTACCGGGAATGAGGCAAACCTAACCCGCATGGCCCGCCCAAAGCTGAAAATAAGTCAATCTGTCCAGAAGGACCGTGTGTTCCTCCCCCAGGGTGGCCTCCATCTCATTAGTTGAGAGTTTTTTTCAAAAAGCTACTTATTTTCGCCTAGCTGCAGAAAAAACTGGTTTTCTTGACAAAGTTGTGGGCCTATCTCAGCCTATGTTTTCCACCTTTGACTAGAAAGAAAATCTTTAACTAAGGAAAAACCTTTTTCATTCCAACTCTCTAAATTATTATTTGAAATTATCGGCTGCATGTATTTACACTCTTTTAGAAGCGTAAATAAATGACATGTTGGAATATTATATTCCTTTAAAAAAACTGCTTTATGCAGACTGAAATATTATGGTGAGTTTTATATCTTGGTTTTCTAGGAGCTTGGCTGATTTTAGAAAAGTTGGCAATTCTATTTCTGATTCTTTTATCATTTAAATCTGAAAAATATTATCATAAATTCCTGCTACGTTAGTAGTTCGCACAATATTATCTAGAAAAGATGCTTGGTAGTAATCTCTAAGCTGTGGTGGAGCAAACGCCCGGCAAATATTTATTTAGTTCCAGGACTGGCAAGTGCACCCTAGGATGCTTATTATTGCAAATATATTTCCTAAAGTGTGAATCTCTTTCTTGAAAATCCACCCCACTCACCTTCATTTGAACATTAGTAAAAAAAGAAGAATGGCAAAATTTACATTTTAATAAGGGAAACACGGCCAATCAGAGATAGTGGTAGAGAATCTATTCAATAGATCATTAACTTGTTTTAAGCATGGCTATATAATTCAGAAGGAGCAGATCCAAAAAATTCGAAGTGCCAAAAATCTCTAGATAGCGAATTGGATGCCAGCGAACAAATTGCTGTCTTAACAGTTGATGTAGATAATTGACTTCAGCACTAAACATATAATACCTCTGATATTGAGTGATTAATCCTGTAGCTCCGCACCACAGTGTATTCTTGAATTTTGTATAAGGTGCATTGATTATTCTTTTTCTATGCTATCAAGTACAAACATATTGTCGGCGAACAGCTTTAATTTAGACATCCCCTTCAATGGTGGAATAATCAAGAGGTCATGATGTAATTTAAATGCCAGTGGATTGACGAACAATGTAAACAGTACAGGTGACATTGGACATTGCCGATGGGCCCCCTACTAATTACCATGAAATCTGTCTCCTTGGAGTTGATAACAGTTCTCACCACTGCATCCTTGTAAGTATTTTGAATCATTAGATATTGCTGGGGAAAGTCAAACTTTGCAAGAATAGAAAATAATGTCACCCAATTGACTAGATTGAATGCTTTTTCAGTATCTATCATTGCAATTGCCACATTCACTTTGTTGATTGAGAAGAAATCAATAGCCTGGACCAAATAGCTTGTGTTTGTAACTATGGATCTAGACAATTCTAGTCCTTGTGAATGACTTTTTTGGGCAATACAAATTGTTTATGCTGGTAGAATGTTCGTGAAAAGTTCATAGTCCCAATTTAGTAGACTAATTGGTGGATAGGAATTAACATTTTTAGGTGACTTACTTCATTTGAGAAATCTAACCACTGTGACTTCTGTTAAAGAAGGGGGTATTGGTGCTCCCAACATTACTTAATTTAATAATTCCTTTAAAAAGGTACGAACAGGAAAAACCACTGTGTCTCTGGGACACAATGTAAGAGCCAGCCCTGGCTGACCTTGTTAGGTCTGCTTTTCCATGGACAGAGGGATTTTTGGTTTGCTGATAACTTTGGGGCTGTTTAACGAATATTCCTGAAACGTTCCAAAAAGAAAGTTCATCCACCTCAGCGACTTCCTTCAAAGATTCAGGGTGATCTGTCAAGCAGGAGTTGAGAAAAAAGGAGGGTTCCAAAACACAAAATCAGCATTCATTTTCCATAGACTTTTTTAAGAAGCACTTCCGCAAAAACTACTGAACGGAATAAGACTAAATTTGGCAGGAAGCTAGATCTTTATTCAGAAAGAGTGTTTCTGTGATACGGTGGAAATCTACTAAGTAGTTTTTAAAAAATTTGAATGCAAAAATATTTGTGTAAATATGGATGGTTGGGTTTGAGGGACTCTCACAAGAGTCCCTCGAAACCAATTTCTAATATATATATAGGAGCTGGGTAGGGATACTCTGCAACCCCTAGCCTGTTTGGGCCCAAAATCGAAAAAAATTGGCATTTTTGTAGTGATACTGTGGGATTCCCATAGGACTGAGGCAAAACAAATGGCAGCCCACCATTTTGGTTTTCAATTTTTGGGGAGTGGGTCTTCTTCTTGGGCCAATTTGGGCCCTGGGGACCGCATCACCTGGGGGCAAATTTTTAAAAAGGGGAGGGACACTCAGCCTCCCTCCCTGAACCTTTAGCAGCCCTGAGGACCCCATCCCCGTAGTCAAACACTTTGGGCCCCATTAGGATCATGGGCAGATCGCTACCGCCCGCATGGTGGTGGAGACCCGCCCGTTATCCGACCCCGCCCGCCACCCATTTACCCCCGCCATATTACTATGGTGGGGGGACAGCGGTGGACGGAAAGACCGTCCGCCGCTTTTCCGCCAGTTCAACGAGTTGACCGGGCGGAAAAGGGTTTAATATGTTGGCGGTGTCTGTTAGACACCGCCAGCCATATTAAGATGGGTGCGGAAAGACATGTAGGAATTGACCACAGGGGCCCGTTGCAGGACCCCAGGTACTCTGGGGGGTGGGGGGTGCACATGGGGGTACCTATGGTACCCCCCAGCAGTTCCATGCACAAAATGGCAGGCACCGCGGGGGGCCTGCCATGTTGTGCATGGAAGTGCACAACATGCCTTCCTGGCATTGTGGCGGGCGATGCTGAGTGCACTGCACGCCACAATGCCAGGAATGCAGGATGCACCCGCCACTGTGGCGGGCGCATCCTAATTGCCCCCATGGGACCCCCGCCCATATGGAAGGTGGTCCCTTTTACCGTGAGGATGGCTCTAATGATGTCCTTAATTTCATGGGGGGGGTGTGCCTAATTCGAAGAGAATCCCTTATATAACTCTGTTGG
Source organism: Lissotriton helveticus (assembly GCF_964261635.1). Lineage (NCBI taxonomy): Eukaryota > Metazoa > Chordata > Amphibia > Caudata > Salamandridae > Lissotriton > Lissotriton helveticus. The sequence goes on from NC_136071.1 coordinate 711,431,116, forward strand.
AATACCATCACTCCTGCATTCTTTTAAAGTAGCCATTGATCTGTGTAACATCTCTACCTCAAGGATAGTCACATTTGCTATAAGATCGTTGCAAGTTTCATCCGTTGAACTGTAACATTGTTGAAGAGACATAGGAAAGGGATTTCAGTTTTCGGTACAAGCACCAGATCCTGAAAGAACACAGTTTCATGCAGTCTAGTATCAAACTTGGGACAAATATTTTAGACCAGAGAGTTCTCCACTGAAATATCTTGACATTAGAAGGTGACAACTTTGTCAACACTTGCTTATACAAATGATATTGCCTGTGGTACCACTGTCCAGTATTAATTTTTTAACATGTTCATCTTACAGACAGTTCTGAAAACAGTGTCATTTTTATATTACTCCTCAACGCTATGTTTACCTGTTTCACAGCATTGCGTGAATGCCTATATAGGGTGGAAGAAGTAATTTTTCATAACTTCACATCTATTCTTATCTATGAGAAGGGGCTGTCTGATGACCTATTCCCAGACAAGATGGTAGTGGGTGGTGTTTCATGTTCTTCCTGTCAATATGTGGGATATTTTTCTTCTCCAAAAAGACTGCATTGACCTTGAATCCTTTTGCAAATTGTTTCAATTGTGCCATTTCTCTGTGTAGAAATAGGGATCTCCAGTGGTAGCATGTTTTACTCTTGAATTAAGCATCACTTTTCCCATCTGGAATAAGCCAGTTACAGCACTTGATCATGTTTATTGTCCCTTCAAGCTTCTGTCATTGCCCTCTCCTTAGATATCTGTCACAACTAAGATTGGTAAAGCACCCGAGCTTCCTTTAGCAGTGTCTTTCGGAAGGTTGTAGAGCAATATCCTTCAATCTACTTTAGTGAAATACCCTCATTTGCATTGTCAGAAGTGTGAAAATGCAATATATGACTAGTAATAACAGACATCAATCATTTCTTCTGTGACTTGACTCACTATACTGAATATGTAGTGCGCATAGTTGATGTTATGATATGAGCCAAAATTACTCATGAGGCATGTAAGGATTCTTTTGATTGTTTTCACTTTATCTTTAGAGTATATAATGAAGACGTCCTCAGTGCCTTCCCCTAGCAGTTGACCCTTTAACTTAGTTTTTAGTTATGTAAAGCTAATTCTACGAGAGCATTCCTAATGCTTGGAGATCAGTTGCATTAAAAGGCCTGTAGAACATTGTGCATCTCATCTCCTGAATAATAGATTTTTACATGATGGAGTTCTGGATTCAAATAATACTGAACTCTGAAGGCAGAACAACTCAATGTGCCAGAGATATTTAGAACAAATGGTAGACAATTACATTAGGGCTTATTCTTTTACCGTCCCTTTCTGGCATATGGTGGTCTTCCCTCTCGTATATTCATGCCCTAGGCATATTTTTGCAATGTATGACATTTTCTGGGAACTCCTGGCATATAATAATCATTTATAAATAGTCTAGAGGAAGCACATCAGGTATCTTAACAGAGAGTTACAATGTAAGTAAGTTACAATTAAAACAAATCAATCCTCTGCTTGTGTGTAAATTCTTTTATTCATGCTTTTCTTCATAAGAAGAGCAGAAAGATGCAGCTAACACATTTCACCTACACAAGGCGTCTTCAGGGCTGCAAACACACAAGCAGAGGATTGATTTATCTTACTTGTATTTGACTTACATTGTAACTCTCTGTTAAGATATCTGGTTTATTGCGTCTCGACTTTGTATACATTATTCTACTGTTTGGCCAATTATTGACTGATAGAGGTGGGCAACTTTATTTTCTGTTTTGTATTATGATCAAACTTAACATCTAGCACACAGGCTTTTCATCTGATGGGGATCCTTGTCTTGTGGTGGACATTTCTGAATGCAACAACAATTTACATCAAGTGGTTAGCATCACTGCCATGCATTGGGTAGCCCTTTCATAAGTGGCCATCTCTAGCACTTAGTAGCAATATCTGGTTAGTATACCTGGTATATTGTGATCCTCTCTGAGAGCTAGGGCCATCCCTGCCCTATAGTATCCATCCTTTGAGTATCTGGTGAGGACACACTTGACTATGTGTAATTGCACCTTAGAATGTTAGGTTAAACTTCAAATTTAGCAGTGTTATTTGGTAACACGAGGCCCCATATTTCCATATGAGAGATGAATAAATGGAAGTACTTATTGAATATGACAAGTTGAAACCCGGAGACACAATTAGTGTGGATTGCAAATGTCAAAAGTAGTATTTTGAGGATAAGGTGTCATTTATGAAAATGATAAGCTTTTTTGTTTACCACAACGGAAAAGTCTTACAGGAGTTAAAATGTGGCATACTTCAGAAAAATGGCAAGTTGATCTATGGGGTATAATAGGCATATTTCCAAAAATGATTCAACATGATGTGTAGGTATATTTCATGCTTAGTTAGGATACTTGCTGATGTTAAGGCATGATTTAATTGGCGCTAGAAGGCAATTATATTCTGCTAAGGCTGTGGTTGAGCCATAGCCAAGGGAGGGCAGATACATTTCCAGATTTTCAGAATATCCTCACAAGATGTGTTTACATACAATTAATCTAAATAGAATATGTTTACGTAGTCAGGTGTTATACTAAAAATCTGCTATCGATCTGGACCTAAGATTGACACAATTCTGATATGGTATTTATTTCATGACTGATGTGGAGGCAGGTCATGATCTATATTGAAGGACTATAAGTACTATCATTTTGTATAACTATAGACTAATGCCTGTGTTTGTGAAATTGGTGTTACCAATGAGATATATCCATTGTCTAATCTTGTAAAATGTCAGCATCCTGGACTCTAGCTCTGATGTCTAAGCCTGTAACACCTTTACAACCTGAGGCATAGCTATGTTCTCCAATACCTAACACTTTTTAGACCTGTGTAGCATTTAATGTTGCCATTCTTCCCAGTCTAGGAACTAAATCACTTTCATTGCACCATTGTTTGGCAATTTTGAACCATTGTTTTTGCAGATAAACTCGTGTAAGAACAACCATTTTAATGACCAGCAATGTAAAATGTTGTTTCTGCACTGGCTAATTAGTGCATATGTTATTTTTAAAGTGTTCTATTATTGCAGATCATGGTGAATAGTCGAAGTGGTGCAAAGTTGACAGATACCAGTGTAATCTATGTGAAGTAGATTCTCAGTCACTTTGATGGATAATCCAACTTGATGCAGCAGCATGGAAAATGAAAGGAAGAAAAAGGTTAAGGGAGGGAATGTTGTTTTAGGCATTGTTTACTATGAAAGGAGAATTTGTCAAATTGCGTAATTTAGCAGAGTTATTTGAATTGTTTGTAAAATGTGCAGCTTTTTAGCCAATTTCGAAGGGAAAATGCTATATGAAATGCACCATTTGGGCGCATTTTATTTAAAAAAATAAGGGAGGTTGCAATCATCCCGAGGACTCTCTGGCGCCACCTGCTCTGTGAAAATTGGGACATAAGTGCCTCTCGCTAATTCAAAATATCAGCAGCCTCTGCCGGCATTTGGGATGTGTCACTCACTGACTGCTATGCGAGAATTATTTAAAGAACCTAAGACTTCATCTTATACAGAAGAGTTGTAAATCGAGTTAGACATATAAAAACTCAGACTTCACATATCAGTGATAAACTGCTGGTGACATGAGTGCTTCATGCCTATAAATCAATAAGGAGAGCTGGGCCCTCGGTTTAACAGATGTCACAAGCTCATACCGCAGTCACTAGTGCTTGCCTGCAATTTACATATGTTTTAGTCTGACAGACTTCTAGAAATATCAGAAGAGATGCTGGCACCTTTGACTGGTCAGGAGTGCAGAATATAAAATATCTAGGGGGCATAATATCTAGGAAGCGTCGGTGAGAGGCGTTTGCCTCATTGGCTTAACGCCTCTCATCGCCACTTCGGAAGCGCCAAGCTGCACCATATTACCAAGGGTATGGTGCAGCCTGGCATTTCCCCCTGCGAATGCACTAAGTCTCACGACCTAACGCCAACGCAGACACCCTTGCACTGGTGCAAGGGTGTCTGCTATCAGCGAGGTTTGTTTATGTACAGGGATGGTGTCCCTTCCAGTACATGAATTTATTTATTTATTAATACAATTTATTTAAGCGCGAACAATTGCCCGTGGGCGTCTCGGCGCTGCTACTTCTGCAGAAATTCTCCACAAATGGTTCTTTAAAAGATCACTGATTAAACAACCAGGTTTTCAGCTTTTTACGAAATGAAAAAGGGGAGGGGCTGGTCCTAATGGACTGAGGTAATGTGTTCCACAGTTTTGGGGCCGCGACCAAAAAGCGGCGATCTCCCCAGGAGACAGTCTTGGTGCGTGGCACCACTAGTTTGTTGAGAGTAGAAGATCGAAGTAGCCTAGAGGGGCGGTAAGGTGTCAACTGGTCTTTAAGGAACTGGGGTCCTTGTTTATGCAATGATTTATATACGATGCATAACGTCTTAAACTTGACTAGAAAGTAGCCTGGCAGCCGCATTTTGTATAATCTGCATTTTATTGATAACACGGGTCTGGGCATTGGCGAATAGGCCATTGCAGTAATCCAGTGAGGATAGCACTAGGCAACTTATCAGGGTTTTGCCGGCACTATCAGGCAGGAAGGGGAGGATTTTCCTTACCAATCGTAGCTTATGAAAAGCTGTGGCCGTTGTCTGATTGGCATGGGCAACAAAATGAAGGTCATTGTCAAAGACAACTCCGAGGTTCCTTACTTTAGAAACTGGTTTAGGCAGGGTTCCGAAGGATGTTGGCCACCAAGTGGGGGACCAGCTTGGGGTTAGTTGTCCAAATATGACAACTTCCGTCTTTTCGGAATTAAGTTTTAGACAAATAGAAGACATCCAGTCTCCAATTGCCAACATACCTGCTTTAAAACCCTCAGCCACTCTTTCTCCATCATTTTTGATGGCCAGGACTAGCTGGGTATCATCTGCGTATAAGGTAAGGCTCATCCCATGTGCTTTGATGGTTTTAGCTAGGTCCGACAGGTAGATATTAAAGAGTGTCGGACTAAGGATGAGCCTTGTGGAACCCCGCAAGGCAGAGACAGGTTAGCCGACTGGAACGATCCCAGGGTAACTGCCTGTGTTCTATCGTTCAGAAAGGAGGCTATTAGGCTCTTGGCTGCTTGTTGGATACCCATTTTTTCGACACAGTCGACCAGAATCAAATGGTCGACCGTGTCGAATGCTGCAGGAAGATCTAGTAGCACTGGTAACGCTGATCCTCCTTGATCTCGAATGACTCTGATGTCATCGGCAGCTTTGATCAAGGCAGTTTCTGTGCCATGGAACTTACGGAACCCAAATTGGGTACCATCCAATTGGTGATGATCCTCGATAAATTCTGATAGCTGGGAATTCATCGCTTTTTCTGCAACTTTTGCCAGAAATGGAAGGTTGGCTATTGGTCGATAATTTTTATTAGGAGTGGTTTCAAGAGGGTTTTTTTTAGTATGTTTGTGTAAATTCCTGATCTGAACATAGAGTTGCAAATTTGAGTGATGACCGTAATAAGGGAGTCCATGATGGGGGGAAGAATTTTAAAAAGGGCATGGGTCCAAAGCTGATCCGGATTTGATGGAAGTTATGATGTCCCTAGTTTGGGCCTCCGTGATATCACTAAACTGGGTAAATAGAGAGTCAGGAGGGGAGGAATATATGATATGTGTAGAATGGTTGGTGTTAGAGGAGAAAGCTGAGTAAATATCATTAACTTTTGTAAAAAAGAAATTTGCTAGTGTGTCACAGAGGGATTGGGAAGGAGGAGGATTTAAATCAGAAGTATTCCCCGCTAATTGCTTAGTGATATCATAGAGCAGCTTATTAGAATTCTTCGCTTTCTCTATTTGTTCGCTAAAATACTTCCTCTTAGCACCTATAATCATAGATTTGTATTTAGCGAGCATCTCCTTGTAGCAGGTTTTACTTTCTTCATTATAAGATTTCCGCCAATGCCTCTCCCTATTCCTACAAAGTTGTTTCTGATTCCTAAGTTCTTCGGTAAACCATGGTGCTGAAGGGACCTTTCTGTTTCTAGTTACTAATTTAAGAGGGACCAGTGAGTTCGTGACATGACCTAACCAATCCTAAACAAACCTAAAATGCCATTTTGTAACTTACGTGTGTGCTGCTTCATGCTTCATGTGGTTTAACGCTACCTTGGTAATAGGGCGCTGACCCTATCACCACCACAACGTCACAAAAAGTGACGTTGTGGTGGCGATAGTGGTTTTGTAATATGCCCTTAAGTGTCAAGCATAATATTTACTAGAGAAAAATAGAGAACATTGGAGACCATTTTTTATTTATTTATCTTTCGCGTATGTCCCTTTTAACAAGATCTGAGGAGAAGACGGTAGGCTCCTATGTTTAACAATATAAAAACAATGATGTTTGCCGATTTATGCGCTAAAGGCCAAATAAAGCTAGGCCCAGATTTACTATTATTTAACTGTAGGAACGTGTGTGACCCAAAGCAACGCCAAGCAATGCAAATTGTAGCTTTGATAAACTGTTTCCCACAAAAGGATTCTGACACTGAAAATCAACACATGGAACATTTGGTAATTTGTGCAAGGAGGGCATAATGGGCTGGGAACAGCACAAACACCGTTAGGATAGTAGATTGACCTAGCTTTCCATGGAACACTAGTGTGAAATGAAAACAGGTGCAAACAAAAGTCAAAAGTAAATCACATATTGCCATGCACAAAATCTGTATTTTTCAAGAAAATTACACATATTATCTAATTTTAAGTTCAAGAAAAGGCTTATTGAAAATATTAATACGATCATAAAAACAATACTTCGTATATGCAGTTATTTGTTAATACATAAATACATGAAGGTGTAATAAAGAATAATAATGATATATAATATCCATTAAAATAGTAAAAGGATAATATAGAAGATATGAATACAATCAAAAGGTTCACAGAAATTGTAAATAACAGTACATGTCAAAAATACACAATTAAAAAAATATTATAGAAAATGATGAATTAAACATAATTATAAATAAACATTAGGAGGTCAAGGAGGCTTGGAACTTCTTGTTGTGAGGGAGCAGGTAAAGAAGTTTTCTTCACGGTATCGTCTAGAAATTGTGTGAGTGGCCCCAAAGGTGAGAATTCGATACAGCACTCGTTCATCCTATCTCTCTTACTACTAAACCTTTACACATATTATCTAATTTATCCTTGGACATTCATATGTGTGAATAGAATAGTGATGGAGAATATTGCTTGAGTATAGAAGTCACTCAAGACACCATTTGCTCTGCCTTTGCCCCGTGTTACATTTTGTTTAGCGTCACGTGGCATTATTGGTGTTTGCTAAACTGATTGCATCAGCGGCTCGTGACGAGTTGTAAATATGAGGCAGCTTACAGTTTGGCAGTGCACACACTGTAAAGCAGGAGATTGTAACCAGGTGTTGTGTTGCACGAATCTTGGTAAATCTGGCCCCTTAACCAGTATGTAAATTGGTAATTTCTTATGCAGCTTAGTCATGAAGAGCTACCTTAACATCAAATTGAAATAATGTGTCCGTTATCATTTGGGGACAGATATATTACTCTTTCACGCAGCGCAATGCAGGAAGCCACCTTGCTGCGCTGCGTAAAAGGGCAGGAGTGAGCCCTTTCCTAGTGCTGGCGCCCTTTTAGCTGTCTAGCCCCAACGCAGGCACCATTGTGTCATGTTGCAAGGGTGCCAGTGTTGTAGGCAGGATTGTATTTGTGCAGGAAGGAACACCTTCCTGCACAAAAACAACCCTGAGAGGCATTATCCCCTTTCTGTGCTTTCTGGGGAATGTAGTACACCTAGAAAGAGGAAAAAACAAGGAGAAATAAAGATATTTCTCCTCGTTACGCCTCACCTGGGAAGGTGTAGCATTTTGACGCATTCCCAGGTCAGTCACTAATAGTAGATCAGGGAATGCGCCAAAATCCATGGGTGGATGCGTGGAAACACTTCTCTGGGGCAGAATAAGGCAAGGCAGCAATTTGTGCTGCCTTGTGTTACTCTAGGTTTATCAAGCCATGCAGGGCCATGCAAGGTTGTCTTGCATGGCTTGATACATTTTTTTTAAACTCAGTTTTTATATGGCGTGAACTTGACCGTAACGGTTATCCGAGCGCTTTACATAGCACCAGTTGCATTACATGAGGACGCATTTATTTTTGTTTGGGACAGGGAGATTAAGTGATTTGCCCAGAACAGGGCCGGACTGGGAACCAAAACCGGCCCTGGCAAAGTGCTCGGCCGCCCCCCCCCCCCCCCCTCCCCACTCGGGGGGGTTGGAGGTGCTGCCGAGCGCTTTGCTAGGGCCGGTTTTCGGGCGATTTTGTTGCAGGGCCGATTTTGCAGCTATGCTGCAAAAACGGCCCTGTAACAAAATCGGCCCACAGGGGCCCAAAACCGGCCCCCACCCTTGCGGCGCACCGGGGGATTGCCCGGTGCCCGCTATGGCCAGTCCGGGCCTGGCCCAGAATCACATGATGTTCAGCGTCATTGCTGAGACTCAAACCCGGTTCCCCAGATTCGAGGTCGACCGCCCTGTCCGTTACTCCAACTCCTCTCCCTCAGTTAGGTTTTGCGTCACCCTTTCGCCCCCTTGCGTAGTGCAAGGGCGACGAAAAGCCTTGATAACTGTGGGCCTTGGTATACTTTAGACGATCCTTGGCATGTCCAGAAATACACATTACTTTATTTTTGTATTGACAGATGCTCCTTTGAATTTATTCACCATTCTCCTCTTCGTGACTTTTGCTTCATTCTGTGATGTTATCGCCAAATACGCCTTTTTATTGTCAATGCCATTGTCGACAAAACAGATTTGACGGGTGATATGCAGGACCTGAAATATTCAACACGATGACGATTTGTGTGATTCATTCCTCTCAGACCGAAGGCGGGAAGCAGTCCATATTCAATATGTTGATAGTTTGGCAGACAGGGGCCCGAGCGTTTCAATTATGTATCTGACACATTTCAAAGGCTTGTAATTGAGCTTGCACTGAAACCATGGCCAGTAGTAGCGGGTTTTCAAGTGAGCACCGCTGCCTCCGCAGATGGCACTCCCATTCACGTCAATATCACATCAGCAGCTGTAAAAATGGCAGCCACAACATGAAACCCAGTCACAACACCACGTGGGTTTGAAGCCCACAAAATCAATCATTTTTTTTTTTACAAGATACATTCCTCCCCCGCTGAGTTACTCATGTTGCGATAGTAACTGCGGTGACTGTGGCCAACCCAGCCCTCTTGTCCTCCTGATGGTAAATAGAATTTGTTCCCGACGACAATGCCCAGAATGCGCGGCTTCTGTTCCTTTGTGTACACAGGCCCAAGAAAGGCTGCATAAACACCTCCATCTCTTCTTGGTAGAGAAATAAAACATGCCTATGCTGTCGATTCGTGGCGTTCCTTCTCGTTTGATGTTGTAATCAATTTACATTAATTTGCATGTAATTTATTGCAGCTGTTTTACTAGTGTTTTGATTACCACTACCACCGGATGCAACCACATTCATGTCTTTCTAAATATATATTTCCAGGGCCTTTCCAGCACATGACGTTGTGATATCGGAGAGGTGGCGAAAACTACTTTATGAGCTGCTGTTTTCGTGTTTTTTTCATCCCGCCAAATGGTTCATGTCAGTGCTGTTTCCTTTTAAAATGACAGCCTAAAAATTCACCTTTTAATATAATCCGCATGATAAATTGCAGAAAAGTTGCAGTTTTTCATGTCTCAGACAGTCTGTATTCAAATGAAAAGCACTTAATCCTATTATTTTAACAGGATATTGTAAAGTGAGGACTTGCCTCCGCCTTGGCTTCCTCGTGCAAGACTCTACAACAAACATGTATGTTATGCACCAGTAATTTTAAGTACTATGAATACTTTTTCGTGTCTTATTTGAGTAGGTACATTAATAATTTAGAGTCTAGCTCATACAGGTAACATGTGACATAGACAAAAATCCGAAACAGTCCCTGCTTCCTTCTGACCTCATCCTCAGGCCCTGCCACACATGGAGTGACTATTGAGTGGAGGCATGTATATGCCCTCTCCAATTGTCAGCAAGCACTTGGGATCAAGGTAAACAAGCATTTGCAATGCAATAGGTCTCGCATTCACGCGAGTTTGAGCTATTGGCATTGTAAATGACAAAGCCTTTTTATTTATGTTTTGTTTTTTAAAACATAAATAAAACGCATTGTCATTTACAATACTAATAGCTTAAAGGGCCTTCTCGACTGCTTGTTAGATTGTAAATATCAGAGGAAGAGGCCTGTAACGGCTTCAAAGTAGTGATAAATAGTGCAGTCAAGAAGATGTGTAAGTGTTGTAAATTACACGGACACAAAGTTCGAAGTGAGTGTTACACATGATCTGAGCTATAAACACTAACAAAGGGCTCCAACACCTTTCACTCTGTGATTAAACTGTCCCAGATCAGGAGGAAGAGCGGAGGGAAGCTATTTCCTGCCCTCTCCGTGTTTTGAGTGTACAATGTGGCATTGCGTAATGTCATTGCTATTTTTTTTTTAAACCTCTTTTGACCTCTGTGACCTCAGCAGCCGCACGTAGCCTTTCATGTTACCGATTACAGGTTTGGGGTTTCTCCTCCCTTCTGGTATACCTGCTGGCTGGGAAGGTCACCGTCCCACTGACGGGCACGGTCACTCTTCAATTTGGTACAGTATCCACTGGCGACTGCTATTGTTGGCGATAAAGGGAGCAATGAATTCCCAACGCAGTCTAGAGAGATCCCAAGAGGTTTAATCATGGGACCCATTTCTATTAGTGAAGAAAAAAGAAAAATATAATTGTTTAAAGTAATTTCTTCACGGTATGCTTACACAACCGCATTCAACCATTCCGTTCCAAAGCCTCCAAGATCATCTGCGGCGTACCCCAGGGATCCTCCCTCAGCCCGACGCTGTTCAATATTTACATGGCCCCGCTCGCACACGTAGCCCGACAGCACAACCTCAACATAATCTCCTACACGGACGACACTCAGCTGATCCTCTCCCTCACCAAGGACCCCATTACTGCCAAAGCCAACCTCCGTGAAGGAATGAAGACCGTCGCCGACTGAACGAAGACCAGCCGTCTGAAGCTGAACTCGGATAAGACGGAGATCCTCATCCTCGGCTCCTACCCTTCAGCCTGGGACGACTCCTGGTGTCGAACGGCACTGGGGGCAGCCCCGACACCCACCGACCACGCACGCAACCTGGGAATCATCCTCGACTCAACGCTCTCAATGAACAAGCAAGTCAACACTGTCTCCTCCTCCTGCTTCAACACCCTCCGCATGCAACGCAAGATCTACAGATGGATCCCGACAGATACAAGAAAGACAGTCACCCAGGCCCTCGTCAGCAGCCGACTCGACTATGGAATCGCACTCTATGCGGGAGCCCCGACCAAGCTCATCAAATGACTACAATGCATCCAAAACGCCTCGGCACGACTGATCCTCGACGTACCACGCCAAGGCCACATCACCCCCCACATGAGAAACCTGCACCGGCTCCCCGTCAACAAGAGGATATCCTTCAAGCTCCTCACCCACGCACACAAGGCACTCCACAAGACTGGCCCAGCCTACCTCAACAGACGGCTCTCCTTCTACATCCACAACCGCCAGCTACGCTCCGCCGACCTCTCGCTAGCACTCCGTCCCGTGCATCCGAAGAACAACCACCAGTGGGAGATCCTTCTCCCACCTCGCCGCCAAGACATGGAACACCCTCCCTCTGAGCCTACGACAGACCCAAGACCTGCTGACCTTCAGGAGGATACTCAAGACCTGGCTGTTTGATCAGTAGCGCCCCCCCCCCAGTGCCTTGAGACCCTCACGGGTATGTAGTACGCTTTACAAATGATTGATTGATTGATTGAACCATTTTTACTTTCAGACTGAATCCTTCTCAGGTCTAGCTTTGATGTCTAAAGGACACAGGCCAGCCAGTCCGCTAGTAGGCTAGTGCTTCATCTATTTTCTACAAATTTCTCTTCTAGCTAAGAGTATGACGTAGAAAAGAACGGCCCTTGCTGGACCCATAATTTCAATGGTAATCCCAAAAATTATTAGGGAGAGGCTAAGCATGGGCGTAAAATCTGTTCCGCTCGGGGATTTTGCGGATTTTTGGCAAATTCGCAATCCGCGAACTCTCAGGAATTTGCCGAAAATTCGTAAAATCCGTGCGAAGCGGATTTTTTGCTTGGTCGCACTTGCCAACTAGAATACTATACAATTTCGCGGGAGTAAACACTTGCGAACACGTAGATGCGGCGGGCTGCGACAATCTCGCAATTGCGAGATTGCAAAATTTGCAATTTCGCACAAGAAATCCACCAGCAGGCAGCATAAACCTTGAAAATTATGATTTTTATCAGAATAACTCCTCAGGTTGACATTTGCCTGCACTTTTTCTTTGCAAGGAGTCCATTTTGGGGGGGGGGGGGGTGGGAGGAAGGAAGTGCCCCACAGTCTCCAACTTCCTGTTCCTGTCCAGCAGGCTCCTCCCAGTGCTTTCTTCATGTGCTGGTCACTTTGATTTGGATCTTGACCTGGAAGGGTTACTTTTTGTGGATGCTGCTGGATATTTGGATTTTTGCAAAACTGAAAGCACTCAGCAGGTGCAAAAGTTCAATCTTATCATTAGTAACCTTTCCCTGTAGTGCTTCCTGAGGGGCTCCTTCAGAGTTCATTTGCCTACTTGCAACTATTCTATGACCCTGCTCTAACCCTCACAGCAGGCTCAGAGAATAGCTACAAGTATACAACAAAGGTCCTGTTAAAAAAAATACACTGCAACAGAAAGCAATTACAGACAAAACTGAAAGCACTCAGCAGGTGCAAAAGTTCAATCTTATCATTAGTAACCATTCCCTGTAGTGCTTCCTGAGGGGCCCCTTCAGAGTTCAGTTGCCTACTTGCAACTATTCTATGACCCTGCTCTGACCCTCACAGCAGGCTCGGAGAATAGCTACAAGTAGGCCACAAAGGTCCTGTGAAAAAAAATTGCACTGCAACAGAAAGCAAATTACAGATAAGGAAGCAGGTGCCAGCCAGACTGGAAGTTTAAATTCAGTGACACATTAATCAACCCCAAATTAATTCATGTCAGTTGAAGCAGGGCAGGTGTGCTTGCTTTTTTTCACCCCCATAATCTACAGTGATAAACCAACCAGAGGGTGGCAGTGATGTACCAGAGGGTGGCATGGGTGTACCAGAGGGTGGCAGTGGTGAAACAGAGGGTGCTGTGAACCTGTGATGATGAACCAGACGTAGAAACAACATAGTCGCGGCCGTTGCGAGCCGACAAGTAAGTTCGCAATTGCGAACTGGTACACAACCCTCGCGAACTGACAGAAACCCTTGTGAACACAAAAAAAAGAAATCCGCAAATTCGCGACAGTTCGCGGATTTTGCGGATTGCGAATCCGTAAATACGCAAGTTCGCAGATTGCCAATTCGCAAAATCCGCCCATGCTTAGGAGAGGCGCAGTTGGACTTGAGAGCCGAGAATAGTCGAGATTGTTTTACTGACTTTTACCCAAAAATCAGTGACAGTAGGACATTCCTGAAATATATGTACATCTGATGCTTTCTCCAGGTCGCATTTCTTACATCTGACAGGAGGTCCTGTCGTCATCTTCGATAGCCTTTGGGGTGTTAAATAGGCTCTGCGAGTTGTAAACAGATGATTTCTTCTCAACCAGGCAGGTTTGACTATGGAGAATAACAAACCAAATGATGTTTGCCATAGATGTTCCAAGGGTTCGCCTGGCATACAGGCTCCCCACAATTCACCTGCTAGTTTGAAGTCCCCATCTATTTCCTCCTCGATTCTACAGTACCATGTAGATACCTCCTTCTATCCACTTGGTCTGCCCACAAGCTGCTCTTCTAAAATATTTCCTGTACCAATAGGTATTTCCTTGCTCCGGACCCAGCTTTTAAGTTGTATATATTTAAATTTAGAAATGACCCATTCCAAGACCGTGTAGAGCGTTGACCAGGGTAAAAGCACCCCATCTTGTACTAAGTCACCCCATATGTTTAGCCTGGCCTCCCTAAGTGGCAGTGCTAATTTATCCTTAAGGCTCTCTGGTGCTCCAGGGGTATCCCACAATGGGGAAAGACTTGAGAAATAACTAAGGCCCATCAACCGTCTAATATTTGCCCAAGTTCTAGCTAATGCCTGCAGCACCTTCAGCCTTATCTTAAAAAAAAACATTGGTATCTCCATATTTAAACATAAAGCCCTCCTGAGCCAAGCTAGCACCTTTCAACTTTGCCAAAAACATGGCCCTCACCCCAGCGCAATCTGGTGTTTTTAGCAGCATTCGGGAGTGAGACAATTCAATCAATCAATCAATCAGAACATTTATATAGCGCACTACTCACCCGGAGGATCTCAAAGCGCTTGGGGGCGGGGGGTCCCCTACTGCTCGAACAGCCAGGTCTTGAGCTGCTTCCTGAAGGCGAGGTGGTCCTGGGTCAGGCGGAGGTGGGTCGGGAGGGAGTTCCAAGTCTTGGCGGCCAGGTAGGAGAAGGACCTTCCTCCTGTGGTGGCTCTTCGATGCGGGGGACGGCGGCGAGGGCGTTGCTGGTCGATCGGAGCTGACGAGTGGGAGTGTAGAAGTTGAGGCTGCTGTTGAGGTATCTTGGGCCTTGGTTGTGTAGGGCTTTGTGTGCGTGGGTGAGGAGGCGGAAGGTGATTCTCTTGTTCACCGGGAGCCAGTGCAGGTCTCTCAGGTGTCCGGAGATGTGGCTGTGACGGGGGATGTTGAGGATGAGTCTTGCTGAAGCGTTCTGGATCCGCTGGAGTCTCTTCTGGAGCTTGGCGGTGGTTCCGGCATAGAGGGCGTTGCCGTAGTCCAGTTGGCTGGTGACCAGGGCCTGGGTGACCGTCTTCCTGGTCTCGGTGGGGATCCAGCGGAAGATCTTACGTAGCATGCGCAGGATGTTGAAGCATGGCGAGGAGACGGCGTTGACTTGTCTGGTCATGGAGAGGGAGGAGTCCAAGATGAAGCCCAGGTTGCGTGCGTGGTCTGTTGGTTTGGGTGTGCTGCCCAGGGTGGGGGGCCACCAGGAGTCGTCCCAGGTGGAGGGTGAGGAGCCCAGGATGAGAACTTCCGTCTTGTCTGAGTTCAGTTTCAGACGGCTGTCCATCATCCACTCAGCTACGTCTTTCATCCCTTCGTGTAGGTTGGCTCTGGCGGTGGCGGGGTCGTTGGTGAGGGAGAGGATCAGCTGGGTGTCGTCGGCGTAGGAGATGATGTTGAAGTTGTGTTGGCGTGCGATGGCCGCCAGGGGGCTCATGTAGACATTGAAGTGGGTGGGACTGAGCGAAGAGCCCTGAGGAACGCCGCAGATGACTTCGGTGGCTTCTGATCTGAACGGTGGTAGGCGGACTCTCTGTGTTCTTCCGGCGAGGAGGGAGATGATCCATTCTAGTGCCTTCTCCTGGATTCCGACGTTGCTGAGACGCTGCACTAGGGTGCGGTGGCAGACAGTGTTGAACGCCGCGGAGAGGTCCAGGAGGATGAGGGCCGCTGTTTCTCCGTTGTCGAGCAGGGCTCGGATGTCGTCAGTGGCTGCGATGAGGGCGGTCTCGGTGCTGTGGTTGGCCCGGAAGCCAGACTGCGAGAGGTTGAGGGATCCGTTCGTCTCGAGGAAGGCGGCCAGCTGCTTGTTGACGGTCTTCTCGATGACTTTGGCCGGAAACGGGAGGAGCGAGATGGGGCGGTAGTTTTTGAGTTTGGTGGGGTCCGCTGATGGTTTTTTCAGTAGAGCGCTGAGTTCGGCGTGCTTCCAGCTCTCCGGGAAGGTGGCTGTGTCAAAGGAGGTGTTGATGATGTCTCGCAGATGGGGTGCGATGACAGCGTTGGCTTTGTTGAAGATGTGGTGAGGGCAGGGGTCGGTTGGGGATCCGGAGTGGATGGAGTTCATCGTGCGGATGGTGTCTTCGGTAGTGATCGGGGTCCAGGCGCGGATGGTGGTGGTGGGGGGCGTCGGTGCGGTCGTGGGGTGCGTCGGTTGTGTGCTGAAGCTGTTGTGTATGTCTGCGATCTTGTTGTGGAAGTAGGAGGCGAGGGAGTTGCAGAGGTCTTGCGATGGGGTGATGTCGTTGTTTCCGGCGCTGGGGTTGGAGAGCTCTTTGACGATGTTGAAGAGTTCCTTGCTGTTGCGTGCATTGTTGTCCAGTCGTACCTTGAAAGCAGTTCTCTTGGTGGTGTGGATCAGTTGGTGGTGTTTTTGGGTGGCGAGCTTGAGGGCGGTCATGTTGTCTGGTGTCGGGTCTCTGCGCCATGCTTTCTCGAGGGCTCGGCAGTTCTTCTTGGAGCTCTTGAGATCGTCGGTGAACCAGGATGCTCTCTTGCTGCCGGGTTTGCTAGGCGGGGTCCTCAGTGGGGCGAGGTCGTTTGCGCAGTTGCTGATCCACTTCGTGAGGTTGTTGGCGGCCTGGCTGGGGTTCGCTGAGCTGGTGGGTGGGTCCTGGCTCAGGGATGCGGTGAGCTGGTCGGCTGTGATCTTGTTCCAGCTTCTGCGTGCAACCTGTTGCTGGTGGTGGTGGGTCGTGGTTCTTCTGAAGCCGAAGTGGACGCAGCTGTGGTCCGTCCAGTGGAGTCCGGTGGCGTGGCTGAAGACGATGTCCTTGCTGGAAGAGAAGACGGCGTCGAGTGTGTGTCCGGCGTAGTGGGTGGTGGTGGTCACCAGCTGCTTGAGGCCGAGGTTGGTGAGGTTGTCCAGCAGGGTGGTGGTGTTGCGGTCGTTGTTGTTCTCCAGGTGGAAGTTGAGGTCCTCGAGGAGGATGTAGTAGGCGGAGGGGAGGGCGTGCGGGCTGATGAAGTCGGCGATGTCTTCGCTGAATTGTGTGCGTGGTCCAGGGGGTCTGTAGATGAGGGTGCCTCTGAGGGTGGTCTTGGGGTCGGTGTGGATCTGGAAGTGCAGGTGTTCGGCGGTTGTGAGGGTGTCGTCGGTGTTGGTCGTGATGCGGATGGTGTTCCTGTGGATGATGGCGATGCCTCCTCCCGTCTGGTTGGCGCGGTCCCTCCGGGTGATCTTGTATCCGTCCGGGATGGCGATGGCGATGTCGGGTGCTGAGGAGGCGTTCATCCAGGTTTCCGTGAGGAAGGCGACGTCTGGAGATGTGGTGTCGAGGAGGTTCCAGAGTTCGATGGCGTGCCTGTGGACGGAGCGGGTGTTGAGCAGGATGCACTTTAGGTGGTGGCTGCTGGTGTTCGGCTTGAAAGGCCCAAACATAGTACTGCTAGTCCAGCAATGAAAAATCTCCCTTCCAAGCCTCAACTTCCTCCAGGCAATCCTGGTTCCTCTATAGGCCCAAATAAAAGAATTAATTGATTGCTGGAGTTTATCTATAGCCTATTTGTAAGTCAAATGTAATGGAATGGTATTAAAGATAAAGGTAATTTTGGGGAGCATTATCATTTTTACCAGATTGTCCCTCCCAAGGATTGATAAAGGAAGGTGAACCCAGCTTTTCATAAGCTTCTGGCACTCCTTTATGCCAGGTTAATCTCTGAGATTTTCTCTATCTCCTGTACTATTCTAACCCCAAAGTACCTCATCTCCCTTTTGGTCTGGCATTGGCACGCCCCCAAATTCCAAGACATCACCTCAGTCTTCTCCTCGTTAATCTCGTATCCTGATATCCTACTGAAATCTTCGGCATGACTAATTATCACTGGCAGGGCGCTAGAAACGTCAGAGGAAAGGACAAATAGATCATCGGCATAGAGGGCCACATTCCTCTCCCATCCCCCATGCCTGAATGGTATAATGTTCATCTCATCCCTCAACCTCTGAGCAAATGGCTCGATATGCAAATTAAAGAGAGGGGGAGATAAGGGACCGCTTTGTCTAGTGCCCCTAGTGATCTTAAAGGGGCTGGTTAAGTTGCCATTTACTTGCAATGTGTTAGTGTTGCCTCTGTGACGCGCATTCTAGGGCCCGCCCCCACTGTGGTACGATGTGGGAAACTACATTTTCCTGTTGCTAAATGGTGGCTGCAGTGTCCTGTAAATGTACATTTGGTTTTTTTTGTATTTTCCTTTCATTGTTCATATTCCTTTATATATTCTCCTTTTTCCCTGCTGGATGTAACTATATGGGACTACATATCCCAGAATCCCCACACAGCAGTCACTTTGGGTGTGGTTGCCTATGGGTGTGGTCATATCTCAGAATCCTCACACAGCAGTCACTTTGGGTGTGGTTACCTATGGGTGTGGTCTGCCTACCAAAGGAGCCAAACCCATTGGACGTGGCTCACTATTCTGGATCCTGTGTGGAAGCAGCCTTTCTCTCTCTTCTGCTGACTCATGAGTTCATTCCAATTTAGTTTGAACCTGCAGGTAAACCTCTGTTGTTTGAAGGCAACAGAGTAACTTCATTTCCATGTTGGGATTCGGTGTGCTATGGAGCTCATTGGCTGCATTCAGTGTTTTGGCAGAATACTATCGTGTGCTTTGGGGCTCATTTTGCAAACTACATTTTGGCAAGCATACAACAGTGCGCTCTGGAGTTTATTTTGACTATTGTATGATAACACTCACACTGTTGATTGCGCGTTTTGGAATTCATTAAAACATTGTATTGTCAAGCATTAGGTCCAGCATTATGATTTAGAGCTCTCGCTCATTTTTGCATATTGAGTTGTATATAGGACTGCCAAACCTCAGATATTATCATTGGTCCTGTCTTCTTACACAGATGGCTATATTATTTGATCCTGTGGGAAATAATATAAATTCCCCGAGTAGAGAAGATGTTATCCCATCTATCTTTGAATTGCTGCTTGGCAGTGAGGCTACCGGGGTATTATTAAGGAGAACAGCAAGAAGATATTACAATAAGTCGAGACTCAAGACACTTGAAGGGATATGGGGGGTTTGGGCAGCAGCTCAGAAAGCACTGGCAATCTCTAAATACAATCACCACACCCCACTCTGGAACTCGGGCCTCTTTCCTAACTTAAGCAACGATGTTTCTTGGAGACACTGGGAGCGACAGGGCATTCTGACACTTGGCCAAGTAATGGTTAAAGATGAGTGTAGAACTTTGGAAGAACTGAGACAAAGGCACTCTCTCCAGGGTAGCCAAGATTATAAATATGCTCAGGTGGTCAGTACAATCAGATCAATAAGACCTCGCATCATTTTAAGGGAGAGGTGTAATCTACTGGATTATATGAAGGGGAGCAAACTGAGAATTAACGGAGTGTATAGGTTGTTTGTGGAGGAATCCCAGGATGATATGGGCAAAACTGAGGCAGCTTGGGCTTTAAAATTGGAGGATTCGGACATTGATTTGAACAGAGCTCTTTTAATGGATAGACGATTTCTACGTTCCTCTAATTTAAGAGCTCAGCACTATAAAACACTATTTAACCTGTATTACACTCCCTCTAAGCATTATGATTGGGGTAAGAGGGAGAACAACAACTGCCCTAGATGCGGTAGAGGCCCCGCTGATATTATCCATATGTTCTATCAGTGCGAGAAACTCAGATTAATCAAAACAGAGATTGAATCATTCTTGGGCAGGGCTGCTGGAAGCTCAGATAACCCTGTCTCCAACACTCATGATTATACGATGCCAAAGCAAATTGAAATTAAATATCGAAACTGAAGCTTTAATTTCTATCTCTACAGCTGTACTTAGAATTCTAATTTCAGCAGCTTGGAAAGACATTGAGGCCCCAACCTTCCAAATGTGGTTGTCCAGACTATTGGGAATACATAACGTTGAGGCGGCTCTGTATGAACTCAAGGGTAAAAAATCAAGAGATGTGGGGATGAAGATCTGGGCACCTGTGGTTGCTTGGCGTGCCAGTAGATTGCAGTAAGATTATAGAATTCTTCGGTCCATGGTTATGGTCATGGTAATGCTCTCATTTGTTACATTCTACTTTTTTTGTTTTTTTCTTAATTCTTTTTCGTTCTCGGTAGCCAGCTCCATATCTTCAATATCTATATTATTAATATTAAATATTTGAGGTCCTATAAGAAAGAATTATTCAATCAGACACTAAGTTATGACATTTGATAACCGTTGTGTATATTACCTTCCTATTGTCAATTTAGTTGGATTGTTAATATTGTATCTCGCCTTTTCTCCTTTAAATCATGTATATTGTTTTCTTATTATGCTTCATGGATTCTCAATAAAAAATAAAAAAATTAAAAAAAAAGAGTTGGTGTACATAGGGACTTGTGCTCTGGGTCCATTTGGCATAGTGTATGTGGAACCTTCGGATTAGCCCTTTGGTACTTTTGGTATGTTGATTTTTCAAGCGCTTGTGCATGCTTGCACAGGGGCTCATTTGTGTATTTTGTCATAATTATGAGTATATGCTCTGTATATTATTGAACTTTACTGTTAGGAAGGTGCTATTGTGACACAATTCTTGGAAGTATATTTTCTGTATAACTTGTATCACAGGCTCGTGATAAAGTAGAGACTCATTAGCAATAAGACTCCACGTAGCAGAGTCTGGTACCTGAGAATTATTTATACTTATTGTTATTGTTTGTATGTTTATCTGTTTGTTTTACAGGTCTTCCTCCCAGCTGTTCCCTTCCTCAAACCCTTCCCCCCACTTGGTCCCTCTAACTTTCAGTGCTGTAATAGCATCCTGAATTGGAGGTACCGAGAGGTGGGCCCATAGAGCAACGTACAGACTCCGAGGAAGTGGCGCTCTGACACAATGTTGCTGATGGGTCCTGATAGACCAACTGGATGACTCTGCAGAATTTTATTCCGAATTTGAATTTTTCCAATAAAACTGACAGATACACTCAGTTGACCCTGTCAAATGCCTTAGTAGCATCTAAGGTCACCGATGCAAGGGGAAGTGAGTATGTTGTGGCTAGATGGATTGTGCTTTTCAGGTCGTAAGTAAGTTTGTGTAGATTTCCGCCCTTAATGAAGCCTTTTTGATCTAGGTGTAGCATGTGCCCTGCTACTGTTCCCAACCTATCAGCTAGGACTTTGGCAAAGAGTTTATAATCTGTGTTTAGGAGTGAAATGGGTCTATTCGACTCACATTTTGCTGGATTCTTCCCTAGCTTCAATAACACAGTAATTGTTGCCTCGCCCTAAGAGCCTGGCAGATCTCCACCTTCACTTAAAATCTTGTTAAAAAGCTGGGTCAAAACTGGAGTCATGACCTCACCCAAGTTCTTATAAAGTTCTACTGGCAAACTGTCTGGGTTTGCGGCTTTTCCTCCCTAAATAGCTTAAATGACCTGCGTGACCTCTTCCTGTGAGATTTCCTGTTTTAAAGACTCCCGCTGGTTTTTGTACAAGGAATTTAGAGGACCCTTCCTCAAACAATCGACAACCTCAAATTTATTAACTGCCCTATCCTCAGAGTACAATTTTCTGAAAAAATCATGGAAGGCACCCTCTATCTCCTTATCTGTAGATACAACAGCCTTGCTGTTGCCATCCACAATTAATTTTTATCAAATTAAGGGTTCTATCGGAATTTACCATGCTAATAACCTGCCAGCCCCTTCACCATATTCAAAATCGGCTAGCTTACTAGACTCCTATTTTTGCATGACCCTCGTCTGAAAGATAGAGTCCAGCTGTCCCTTTAGTTCCTCCAATTTGGCCATGCTCTCCTGCTTTTTCTCTGGTTCTGACTTATTGTTCATTTCATCCCCTATGCTCTTCATTTTACTTCCCTTTGGGCAACCTCCTTCCTGGATTGCCTTTTTCTAAAACAGACCCTGCTCGTAGTGGTCCCCCTTAAGTATGCCTTCAAGGAGTCCCAGACTATGGGAGCTGAAGCTGACCCCACATTCCAGCTCAAAAAATCTTTTGTCTCATGGCTCAAATACTTCATCTCCTCCTCATCCAAGAGCAGGGTACGGTTGAAGGTCCAGACTCTGCCGCTCTGCCTATTTTTCAGGTCTAAATCCAAATATACCCCCGCATGGTCAGATAGATGTGTCGTCAAATAGCCAATATCTTCCACTATCTCCCTCAAACTATGGCTAAGCAACACATGGCAATCCTAGATTTATGATGATACTGCCCATTATAATAGTAATCTCCTAACTGTTGGCCTGATCTACCTCTCCAGACATCCCTGAGATCCAACTGCTTCATCATTGCATAGAGGTATTCTCGCGATTTAGATGGTGTCATGGCTCTACTGTACGGTGATTTGTCCAATTTAGGATCCAATACAATATCGAAATCACCTGCGATGATTACGGGGTCTGGAAAATCTAGCAGGATTGCAAAGATAGTTTTTAAGGAGGTGGGATCATCATGATTTGGGCTGTAGTATCCTACCAAAGTGAAAAGATTGCCCAAGATGACCCCCTTTGAAATTACCCACCTCCCCCTGGTGTCAACCATAGAATCCACAAGAGGTGCTTTGACTTGTTTTTTATCAGTATTGCCACACCTCTGATATTAGCTGTTTGGGTTGTACAGATCATATGTTTGACCCTTTTTAATTTTTTAAAGACCTCAGGTACTCATCTTTTGTCAGATGTGTCTCTTTCAGGATGATAACCTGCGCGGGAGAGTCCCGAATGTATTGTAGAATTATTTCTCTCCTTCGCTTTACACACATACCACTGACATTCAATGAAAGTAACTGTACCATTTTTATGATGTTTTAACCTTGAAATGCATATTAAATGTAAAGGTAAGAGGTTGCCACGGCCAGACCACACATTTCTTTGTTTTTTCCCACATGCTCCCCACCCAGTGCACCCCACGCCCCACCTCTGAAACCCCTCCCTGGAGAATCCCACCCATTATTCCCTTGGACTGATGTAAATCCTATCTGCTACAGTCAGAGGCAACTCGCCACCCAGTCTACTTTGTAAAGAAAATCGAAAAAGACACCTAAAACCCTGGTGAAATATCATAATTTGCTTTAAATCAATGTTGCCTTTTATAGCTATTTATTAGAATAGCCTAAATAAATTATAGTGAATTACTTTCACCATTGGCGCTGTCCCCCCATGGAGTGATTTTAGGTAGGAGGAGGCGGAAGGGGAAAAAGACATTCATAACTAAACATCACCTTTCTTAATACTTTCCAGAAGTGCGTCTGCCTCTTTTTGTGACCTCAAATTATGCATCTTATTCTTGTGCATTACCCTTAGGGATGCCGGGGATTTAAGCTGCACCACTGCCGCTAGTTTTTTTATTTCCTCCAGTCTTTTCCCTAGCCCCCATTGCCTGTCTAGGGTAGCTCGAGCTAGGTCAGAACGCACCTCAAAAGAAAAATCTTTCCCCCTTAAAGATTTCACCTTCAGAGCTTATGTGTGGAAGTTAAGAAGAATCTTCCTTGGTTAAGCCCTGTTAGAGTTTCTTCTGTATGGATCCCTGTGTGCCCTTTGGATGTATTTCTTTACCTTCTCCTCGGACTCCTCGATGTGCATTGTCTCTTTCAATAGTTTGACAATATAAGATTTTAAATCCTCCAGCTCCTTGCCTTACGGGATATTTAAAATACGGAAATATTTTCTCTGGGAGTGAATTTCCAACTGCTCTATTTTGTCTCGGACTTCCTGCTTCTCCTTTTTAAGAACCAAGATGTCCGCTTTGACTAGACTGAGTTCTTCTCTCAGTACCCCCACAGAGCTTTCCAATGCTTCTGTTCTTGCATTAAGGAGATCCATCTTCTTTTCCAGCGACTCGCAAACATTTCTGCTTTCATCTTGATTCGACTCAGACACAGAAAACCCCTTTTTGACATCTCTTGAAAGGGTGTTAAAAGCGCTTCTAAGGATGCTGATGGGGCCTCCAATGAGTTTTTAGTTTCTTTCTCAGCCTCTGTAAGTTGGCCTTCTCCTGACTCGGGAGGTACAATATCTCTCTGGCTCTCAGCCTTGGGGTTAACAACACCTGTTTCAACCAGCTCTTGCTCTTGCATAGTAGAGGGATCACTTATTTGGGGTTAACTCTGGGGAAGAAACAGAGTTGGAAATCCTACATTGACCTGCTGACACTCAAACATTCCCAGCTTGCAGGAGCATTGTTAAAAGAGCATAGGCTTTCCAAGAGTAAGTCCATAGCTCCCGCACCTAAAATATATAAGCTTAAAGTAGGTTCTTCAGTGTTGTACGGGGTGGTGCTATGGGGTTTTAATGACTTATCCTCCTTGGCGGCTGCCCAAACAAATTTTTAAGACCTTTGACTGGCCTTCCTCAGTCTACTCCACTGTGGCCTTTATATCTGGATTTGGGATGTAACAAAATCATGGACAGGCACGGGTTAGACTGGTAGCTTTCTGGAGAAGACTTTGGACCACTCCGGAGCTCTCCCCGAATGCCTAAGCTTTTTACGAAGTCAGGGCATTGGGTTCCACAACTAAAATACCCTGGATAAGGAATCTAAAGCACACTCTGATTAGTATGGTGTTGAGCAAACTGTGGGAGGGTCGAGAAGTTGCTGCTTTCCCCGCTACAAGTGACTTGAAAACAGCCTATTGGAGTATGGTTAGATTTCACTAATTTACACAACACAATTGCAGTTCATTGACATCGGTTTTTATCGATCACAAACACAAGCGAAAACTAGAATCATACTGGGACATCATTACAAGACCTACTGACAGAAAGTTGTATCATCAGTTCAGGGTGGGTTCTCTTCCTACCAAAGTGTTTACCAAAAGCTGGTACCCCCTACAGATGACAAATGTCGTTTTTATCCAGCCGAGATTGAGTCACTAGCTCACATTTTTTTTGTATGCCCTGCTTATAGGTCACCTAGGAACATATTGCTGAAGCCTATTTGTAAGAACATGGGCATCAGAGTAACTATGGAGTGTAGCAGGGATTCCGTTCTCCTACAGAACTGTGCATAGAGACTTGGAACCTCAGTGAATTAGGGTGTGCCAAAACTCACCTTAGTACCAATTCAATTCAATTCAAAAAGTGCTTTATTCGAGTATTACTCATAAAAGCAGACATACAAACACGTAATAAAAACCAATTAAATAACAGAGGTCATGTTTGACATAAGCACATATCACAATAAAAACAATTATATTTCAGCAAGAATTAGATAATCACAGGTGTGAAGTTCGTACAGTTAAGAATCAAGTTAAAAACAGATACAATAACAATACTAAAAATCAATAAAATTTCAATCCGAAAGAACACATAACGTGAGCCGATACAGAGAATAGATAATCTAGCAGTCTCTGATCAACTAGGCAGGGAGTAGTTACCCTACTTGCAATCTCTGCCTAATTACCCACGCCCACCCCAGGTACTTAGCAGTCGCAATTATAATCCAGGTCAAGGAGGTGGATTTAACGATACGCAAAGCTACCATACTACTTTTGGTACCCAAGTTCCTACACATAGGTGCCAACCAAACACGTCTTGGAGCAGAATATACATGGCAGGAGAACAAAAAATGACCAAGTGTTTCATTACCTTCCCCGCAAACTGGGCAAGTAGCTGGTCCTCCTTCTCTCCACTTAGATGTTAAATTGCGGAGAGGAAGAGAACCAGCCCTTAGTTGGAAAAACAGTTTCCTGTCCATGGGTTTCAATATGTAATCCCAATACAATTCATATATAGGGAACAGCTTAACCTCAAGGAAGGCAATAGTCATGGACCCGTTGTTAATGCTGAGCAAACTCCTATTTGCAACCCGTTCCCAAAATATATTTTTTAGGATTGACTTAGAGGGAAATAATGACCCAGCTGGATCAGACCATAATGTATTTAGTCCTAGTTCACATAATGCTAGTTTTAATAATTTGAACCATCTAATTTTGTTAAAACGATCCGCTTTGATAACGTCTACAAACCCTTCTGCGTAGTGGGAGAGCTCAGGTGTAGTCCAAAGCCTACGCCAATATAAAATCGGTCGTAGTTTGCCCATTTCCGAGATTTCTCTCCTGCCAAGGTCATATCTCAGTGGCAAAAGCGGGCTGCTCTGTGGGGTGCCTGTAAGTTTCCTTAGGAAGGTGTTCTCAGATGTTTGAAGCTCCTGTAGGTTTTCTTGCCCCCACAACTCAGCCCCATACAATGCTGACCCGATTGCCTTTGCCTCGTATATGATCAAGGGTGGTTTAATCGGTTTGGTCAGCGATTTCCTATAGTCCTTAATGATGGTACCAGCTAATTGCTTATGTCTCAATACGCAATATTAAGATGTTGGTTCCATCTATTATCATTGGAGATATGGATCCCCAAATATGTAAAGGATTTTACAACTTCAAGGTTGCGTCCACTCATGGTTATTTTGGATTTAAAATTCCTATGAGGATTAAAAACCATGAGTTTGGTTTTAGAAGCGTTCACCTCCAGACCGTGATCACCACAAAACTTGCTTTTTGCAGACCGCTTGGGGATTTAGATAAAATTAAGGTGTCATCGGCAAACATTAAAATAGGAACTTTTACACCTGCGAGAGAGGGAGCATCCAAAACCTGCGATTGCATGCGGGGAACAATGCCATTAATAAAAAGGGTAAACAATGTTGGTGCCATTGAGCATCCTTGTCGAACCCCACGCTCAACAGGAAATTCGACAGTGTCATTTCCATAACCACCCCACTGAATTTTGGCGTAAGTACCTTCATGTAATCGCATGATCAGGGTCAGCAAGGTCCGAGGGACCCCCAGAGCCGCGAGCACTTCCCACAATTTTGCCCGTGGTACCAGGTCGAATGCAGCCCGCAGATCAACAAATGCTGCATAGAGACTGCCACCACCCAGTACCACGGTCCTCCACTGAATCAGTTGAAAGCGGAAGACCTGGTCCACAGTGCTGGTTGCCCTACGGAAACCAGCCTGAAAAGGAGATAAAATATTGTGGTCCTCCGCCCAGTCGAGCAAGTTATTAATAATCACTCGCCCCACAATTTTTTGAACAGTATCAATTAAGCTGATTGGGCGGTAATTACAAGGTTGGGCACGGTCTCCCTTTTTATATACAGGGATAATTACAGCACCCCGCCATGATACTGGGATTTCTGCGCCCTTGGCAATGTGATCTATTAGTAAGTAAATGTATTTGCTCCACCTTCCGGTGTCGTTTAAAAAAACATCCGCTGGGACCCCATCAATACCAGGAGCTCGACCACTATGTACGGTTTTTAGGGCATGCAGTACTTCACTCTGAGCGAAGAGGTTGTCTTCTGCAAACAAATAGGTAGGGCAAATACTATTTACGGGCTGATCCCCGGTAGAGTACTGTTCACTGAAGAATGTGACCCATGCGTCATGTGGGACATTGTTATTAATTGCTTCTTCAGACCTCTCATGACCCCATTTAACAATGTGCCAAAATAATCTAGAGTGTTTACGATCACTTGCACATTTCAGCTTATTCCAGTGGGCTTCGTCCCAGTCTCTTTTCGCCTTAGCAATACAGTTTTTATAATGCTTCCTAGCGGAACGAGTCTCCCCCAAGTTGTTGCTCTTTATCGCAACTCCCAGATTGGTTCGTGCCACCTTACAATCATGATTATACCACTTAGCAACTCTATAAGCACATACCCTCTTACTATTAACAGGTTTTAAAAAATAACATTTTATTTCATTAAAGAGAGTCACATGTGCTTTAGTTATGTCGTCATGGCTCAGAGAGGTCCCAGCCACGCACTCCAAGGCCTCAATAGCCTTGTCGGTCGCGGCTCCTATTTTTTCTAGGACCAGCTGGTCTGTCCTAACACCTGACCACCTCAACCTGCGCATATCATTAGTTGGTACAATCGACGGTGGTAAAAGTTCGTCACGGGGAATAGATTAAATAACTTCGGACAGCCACCATTTATGAGAAACACATAAAGGGTCATGGTCGCTCTCTGGCCTTTCTGTTACTACCATATCGCTAATAGATGACCATATGGATATGCTACAAATGACATAATCAATACGGCTTTTGTTTCTCCCATTATTGAAAGTCATAGCTGGAACGTGATCTGACTTAGTACGGCCATTCAAAGCTCTTAGCCCATGTTCAAGGCACATTGCATTTATACCCAATATGTCCGCAGTCCAACGAGTTACTGGAGTAGTGTCTAATGTGGGAATATCCCATTGCTTGTCTTCCTCTCCCCCCAATAAGACCTCACCAGTGATCAGAGGTTCAAACGTGCGATTTAAATCGCCTGCAATTATTATATTTTTCTTTGCCTTAGTACCCAAAATCCCCTTACCGAGCTAGCTACAGTGTCTCATTGGTCATTACAAACTCCCAAAATTTAGACAAACCAGAACATGAACTTAGAATACCTCAGGTCACGTGGAACATATGAACACTCTTTCGTTATACAATCATTTCAAACCAGAACGTGGAGTAAATGAGGACGCGTGCACATTTGAAATATTTATTTACTAATGCAGTGTTCTCAAACGCAGTATCTTAGATAATACAAGCAAACATATTATAAGAAGCAAAGTTATCAGCATAGTTACTAGTCCATAGAATGCAAAAGGTGACAACATGCTAAAATGCTGAAATGAATAGGGGTTAACAACACCTAATTCTCACCCTCCCTATCTAGTATATTATATTATATCTAAGAAGGTCTCTTTGGGTTTTAGCAGGGCGGCCCCATACCTCAAGATCCTAGTGGTAATGGATCACATCATCTTCCACCAGCTCTCTGCATGCGAAGCACCATCAATTGTGTCGTGTGCTCTGTGTGGCGCAATATCAATCGTGCCTAAAGCCATAACTTGGCCGCTTGCATGTATATTATGTCTAGGAAGGTGCGAAGATCAGACCTCACAACGACACTGTGTCGAGTTATCCTTGAAGGTTTCAGCACTCACTGTACAGACACAGTTTACCAAGCAAAGCTGATATCAGAGCAATAACATATTATTCTCGAGTAAATCACAACGCTCTACTAGCCTGAAAGCTAAAACAACAATTATGTGTCGTGTGCAGAAGCAGCAAAAGGTAAAATGGCGTTTAAACATTTAATAAGCTCATGCTAACTTAACACAGTATATAGCACTGAGTAACTATATGACAGGAGGGTCTTAGGATTTTGAAAACCAACACTGATGACCCTATTGTCATAGCAGTGGCTAAATTTCTGAGTTGGTTGTGGGTCATTTGAGCGAAAAAGTTGAGGGCTTGTTAATACAACCTCATACTTAATATATAGTCTCTGCCCCCCCTGTAGCAGCTACTTCTACCAATTTGCCATAGTCTACAGTAATTCACATGTATCATGCCCAAATTCCTTTATTGTCTTTTATGCCGGCTTTAAAATTTCTGTGATTTTAGCTATTTATATGAAGTATGATCCGTTTTACAGACAATCTGAGGTAATATCACACTGTATGTATCTCTTATCTATTTTATTAATTAGGTAATTTTAACGGTTATACTGTTTATTGGTTAGAGTGGTCATTGTGGTACGGTGCTAGGCTATATGTTTTATTGATGCACGTTGTCTTTTATGATTTTTTGTTAATCGAAATAAAGACATAAATAAACTGAAACTGATTATTGCCCCCCCACCGGGAAGCCACCATATGTCCTATTTCAGGCTCTAAATTAATCTGGGCTGACCCCCTCCTAAGTGATTCTCCCTGTTTTACAATATTGAGCTCAAAAGGTTGCACCTTAAAATATGACCTAAGGGAGGGACGGATCTTCACCTTAGGCTCAATGTTTTTTTCCTGGCTTTCCCAGCCTTTACAGACCAACCCTTTATCTCACACCTCTGAAAAGCATTGGAACTATCTCCCAACTCTGACACTTGTGTGCCGATTTGTGGGACGTTTTCCACCCTCTCCACCAACAACTTTCACCTTTCCCGGGGGCTGGCTTTTCCCCTTACAGACCAGTTTCACAGGCTCTTGAAAAGAACCCCAATACCCTTTACCTCCCTGAGCTGTAGCTATAGCTGTAGCTGATGCATCCGGCGGAGTTTGGTCTGACTGACCTTCATGTTTTGCTTGCAGAGGCAGGAGCTTTTTATGGCATCCCAGACCCTCAGTCTCGATCCCCTCTCCGGCAGCTGGCTCCCCCGTGGGTGAGCTGACTCGTCATGTGCTGCTGCTGCTCAAACTAACCCAGAGGAGACCGCACACTGTGGCTTATCCTCAGCTCCAGGGAGGCCACCTCCCGCCGAGTGGCAGCGTTGGAGACGGCCGGTAAGCAGCTCACTGTCAGCGACGGAGTCTTGCAGCATATACTCCGGTAATGAAAGGTTGGTAGAAGCAAAGTTCAGTGAAATTAGTTCCCAATTAGACTCCCAAAAAATGGGGGGATATAATACTTATTGTGGCATTTTTAGTGTTAGTCCACCATTGTTACCGATGCGGAGCGCAGGAGCTTCCGGCGACCAAGCAGCAGCTCACACAGCAGCCGTCATGTTCTCCCCTGTACAAAACATTTATTTTTTGTGAAGTGAGTTACATATGATCCAAGCTATAAACATTAACAAAGTGCTCCAACACCTTTCACTCTGCGATTACACTGTCACAGCTGAGGAGGAAGAGCGGGGGGAGCAATTTCCTGCCCTCTCGGTGATTTGAGTGTGCAGTGTGGCATTGCGTGATGTCATTGCTATCTTTGGCTTAATAAAAAACACGACAGCTGTAGTAGGGCCCTGTATTCACCTCCTGGTGCAGGGCAGGCTGTGCTTTATGGCAGGCATGGAGGGAGGGAGGGATTATCTTGGCTGCAGCATCAACCTTGTACAGTGCCCCTGCTATTACTAGTGAGCAAGAGCCACTGAGGTGGTGGTATTGTTACTGGTGGTGGTGGTATTAGTATTGGTGGTGGTAGTATCGGTGGTGTTATTGGTAGTGTGGTATTGGTAGTAGTGGTATTGGTGGTACTGGTATTAGTGGTGGTGGTATTGGTAATGGTAGTGGCATTGGTGGTGGTGCTATTGGTGTGGTTGTATTGGTATTGGTAGTGGTAATGGCATTAGTGTTGATGGTACTTGTATTGGTGGTTATGGTATTAGATGGTGGTTTTGGTATTGGTGGTGGTGGTATTGGTGGTGGTATTGGTGGTATTGATGGTATTGGTGGTATTGGTGGTGGTGGTGGTATTAGTGGTAGGGTATTGGTATTGGTGGGGGTGGTAATTTGGTGGTGGTATTGGTGGTGGTGGTATTGGTGGTGGTGGTGTTGGTGGTCGGATTGGTGGTGGTGGTATTAGTGGTTTTGGTGGTGGTGGTATTGGTAGTGGTATTGGTGGTGATGGTATTGGTGATGGTATTGGCACTGGTGGTGGTATTAGTGGTGGTGGTATTGGTATTGGTTGTGGTGTTATTGGTGGTGGTGGTAGTTGTGGTATTGGTGGTGGTGGTGGTATTGGGGTATTAATGGTGGTGGTGGTATTGGCGGTGGTATTGGTGGTGGTGGTACTGGTGGTGGTGGTGTTATTACTTCCAGTGGTATTGGTGGTGGTGGTGTTGGTGGTCGGATTGGTGGTGGTGGTATTAGTGGTTTTGGTGGTGGTGGTATTGGTAGTGGTATTGGTGGTGATGGTATTGGTGATGGTATTGGCACTGGTGGTGGTATTAGTGGTGGTGGTATTCGTATTGGTTGTGGTGTTATTGGTGGTGGTGGTAGTTGTGGTATTGGTGGTGGTGGTGGTATTGGGGTATTAATGGTGGTGGTATTGGTGGTGGTGGTATTGGCGGTGGTATTGGTGGTGGTGGTATTGGTGGTGGTGTTTATATTGGTGGTGGTATAGGTGGTGGTGGTATGGATGGTGGTGGTATTTGTGGCAGTAATGGTGGCGGTATTGGTGATGTTGGTAATGGTGGTATTGGTGGTATTGTTGGTGGGGGAAGTATTGGTGGTGCTGGTGGTGGTATTGTCGGTGGTGGTGGTATTGGTGGTGGTATTGGTGGTGGCATTGGTGGTATTGGTGTTGATATTGTGGTGGTGGTATTGGTGGTGATATTGGTGGTGCTGGTATTGGTGGTGGTGGAATTGGTGTCAGTGGTATAGGTGGTGGTATTGGTGGTATTGATGGTATTGGTGGTGGTGGTGTTGGTGGTATTAGTGGTGGGGTATTGATTGGTTGGTGGTATTGGCCGTGGTGGTGGTATTGGTGGTGGTGATATTGGTGTTGGTGGTGGTATTGGTGGTGGTATTGTATGGGGGTGGTATTTTGGTGGTGGAATTGGCAGTGGTGGTATTGGTATTGGTGGTATTCGTGGTGGTTGTGGTTATGATGGTGGTAGTATTGGTGGTGTTGGTATTGGTGCTGGTGGTGTTGGTGGTGGTAGTGGTATTGGTAGTGATGGTGGGATTAGTGGTATTGCAGGTAATATTTGTGCTCGTGGTGATATTGGTGGTTTTTAAGCATGAGCGCAAAATCCGCTCCGATGGCGGATTTTGCGGATTTTCGGTAAATCCGCGATCCGCGAACTCTCGCGGATTTACCGAGAATCCGCAATCCGCGATCGGAGCGGATTTTGCGGTCAAAAGTTCAAGCCTGCATAATTTACGATGGCGCCGGCAAGCTGCCAGCGCCATCCTCAAATGGTTACTTAATTAGCTTCGACAGGAAGCTCTAATAGATAAGATACAGCAGGGGCTCGAGCGCCTGCTTTATTTTAACAGTTGGAGCTTCCTGTTGAAGCTAATTAAGTAACTATTGCAGGATGGCGCTGGCAGCTTGCCGGCGCCATCGTAAATTATTTCAACGGTGGTGTCTTCTTGAGTAAATATGAAGGGCAGGGTTCATTCGGGCACGACGGTCCTGGCACAAAAAAATAAACCTCAACAGGAAACACTTGCAGATATCAATAAAGCATGTGCCCTAGTTGAAGCTTTAATTCAGTGACTCATTGATCAGCCCAAAAATTAATCTGCTGATCGGTCTCTGCCCTTTTATACACACAAGAGGCATGCTCAATGGACGCCCCGTCCGTTTGGCCCCGCCCACACACTCGAGGTGTGCAC
Source organism: Lissotriton helveticus (assembly GCF_964261635.1). NCBI lineage: Eukaryota > Metazoa > Chordata > Amphibia > Caudata > Salamandridae > Lissotriton > Lissotriton helveticus. Next base: position 711,464,103 of record NC_136071.1, read on the forward strand.
CGTCTTCCCGCCATTTACCCACTATGATGGACATTTCACTAAAGGGACCCCTGCGCACTTCGGCGCGATTGCATAGTAACACACACTTGGTCGCTGGAACTAGTTGAAGCGCAAATGTAGTGACTCATTCATCAGCCCAAAAAAAATCGTGAGCGTTGGGAGGCTGGGCAGATGTGCCTTCTTCCCAAATATCCCATCGATGCTGCTCTGATCGGTCTCTGACCTTTTAGACACACAAGAGGCATGTGCGCTCGCGTGGAAGCCCCGTCCGTTTGGCCCCGCCCACACACTCGAGGAAGCCCCGCCCCCAATCCGCAAATCCGCTGAATCCGCTAAATAGGCGGATTTTGCGGATCCACGATCCGTGGATCCGCTAAATCCGCGAATCGTGGATCCGCAAAATCCGCCCAGGTGGTGGTGGTATTGGTGGTGGTGGTGGTGATGATATTGGTGGTATTGGTGGTGGTGATATTGGTGGTGGAATTGGTGGTGGTAGTGGTGGTGGTGGTGGTATTGGCGGTGGTGGTATTAGTGGTGGTATTAGTGGTAGTGGTATTGGGATTGGTGGTGGTGGTATTGATGGTGGTATTGGTGATGATGGTGGGTGTATTGGTGGTATTGATGGTGGTGGTATTGGTATTGGTGGTGGTGGTATTGGTATTGGCTGTGGTATTGGATTGGTGGTGGTGGTATTGGTGGTGGTGGTATTAGTGGAGGTGGTATTGGTGGTGGTATTGGTGGTGGTGGTATTGGTTTTGATGGTGTTATTGGTGGTGGTGGTTTGGTGGTGCTGTTATTGGTGGTGATGCTGATGGCATTGGTGGTGGTGGTAATGGTGGTGGTGGTATTGGTGGTGGTAGTATTGGTGGTGGTGGTAGTATTAGTGGTGGTAGTATTGGTGTTGGTGGTATTGGTGGAGTATTGGTGGTGGTATTGGTGGTGGTATTGGCGGTGGTATTGGTGGTGGTATTGGTGGTGGTGGTAGTAGTGGTATTGGTGCTGCTCCCAGCTTGCTCCCTAGAGGCCGCTGCGGCAGGCACAGTTTTTGTTTTCCAAAAGTCGCCTGGGGTGACATACCAGTGGTGGGGACAGCTCTTTCTTTTTCTCACTGGCTACATTCTTGGTAGCAGTTTTAGGCTTAGAAGTGGCACCATTCTTTGGAGCCATCTTGAAGCTGGTAGATATCAGTGGCACTTAGCTTCACAAGTTGAAGAGATGTCTGATGTGTGGGTCACTCATGCGTCATATTGTGCACATGTCTTCTTTCTTGTAGTACCGTGAGTGATGTGTTGTTGTTGTCTCTTTTTGTTGTCTTCATGTCATGCACCTAAAAGAAAAGAAGCAAGAAGGACATCAGTAAAATGTGGCATTGTTGCTGTTCAATTAGTAGCACAAACAAAAAATATATCATTTATTCTGTGGTCACTGCTGTTACTCCCTTAATTACCAATACACTATAAATATATGTACCCAAAACTGAGAAACACACCAACATATCATTACTTTCATGGTGACTGACAACTCAGGAAGAATAAGAGAGAACAAAAACACCAACAACAAAATGCAGATGAATCTGTTTGCTTTATGTGCTGCATGTGACGTCCCATCACTCACGACATGTGATGTGGCACTGGCTCTGAGGGAAGTGCACCGGACAAATGAAATGGCAATGGAAACAATAATCCCTGCACAATGAATGCTGCTGTTCTGTTGTGCATCTTTAGCAGACATGAGGCTGATTTGATTGAAGCACGATGAAGTAGGAATTGGTATAAACAACGATTTTTTTTACATCATACAAAAAAATTGAATTTACAAACTAATTTTTTTTATTGGAAACATTTAACTAACTAAACATAGGTGAAGTTATCGTCAAAGATATAATAATACGTTATTATTAAACTGCTATCTCATTGCTCAACCATACATGCAGCCTGCAAAAAAGGGCTGAATTTTGTTTGGACGCACAAAATGGATGCCAACCAGTGCCACATTGTCATCAACAACAACAATGAACAGGAAGGCATTCATTGAGAACAAGGAGAAGGCATGCAGTCCTATAGGGAAAGCACACTGTCTGGATCCAAAAAATGGCCACCAGCCACATGGTCACAACAAGAAGCTGGAGGGGTAGAACAAAGAACGTATGTAGGTCTTTGGCAAAAGCACACTGGCCACCTACACAAAATGTCCATAAGGTCACAACACAAAGCTGGAAGCCTACAAAAAAGAATGCATGCAGGCCTATGGCAAAAGCACACTGGCTGCCTACACAAAATGGGTGCCAGCCACATGTTCACAACAAGAAGCTGGAGGCCTTGAACAAAGAGCGCATGCAGGCCTATGGCAAAAGCACACTGGTTGTCTACACACAATGGCCACCAGACACATGGTCACAAAGAAGCTGGAGGCCTAGAACAAAGAACGCATGTAGGCCTTTGGCAAAAGCACACTGGCCACCTACATAAAATGTCCACAAGGTCACAACACAAAGCTGGAAGCCTACAATAAAGAATGCATGCAGGCCCATGGCAAAAGCACACTGGCTGCCTACACAAAATGGGCGCCAGCCATATGGTCACAACAAGAAGCTGGAGACCTTGAACAAAGAGCGCATGCAGGCCTATGGCAAAAGCACACTGGCTGCCTACACAAAATTGCCGCCAGCCACATGGTAACTCTCAACAAGAAGCTGGAGGCCTAGAACAAAGAACGCCTGCAGACCTGTGGCAAAAGCACACGAGCTGCTTACACAAAAAGATACAGTAAAGGGGGTGGTGATGGACAGAGTATCTGAATTAAGCAGAACACTCCTACCCAGTCAACAGATCAGGGCTTGATCCATCACCGTTTTTTAGCTCACTGCACCATCCCAGTTCAGAACCTGGCTATATGCAAATTAGTCTGTCCCTGGCCCAGTGCATCATGGGAACAGGGCAGACCAAACTACCAAGCCAATTCTTTACCAGAAAGGAAACAAGCTTCCGGGGACCGGTTTCTGGTATCACAGCCGTCTTCGGCCCGGCTTGCTTGAATCCTGATGGTGCAGTGAGCAAGGGACTCACGTCTGAGCATACCCTTCCACGCTTATGGTGGACAAAACGATACAGTAAAGGGTGTGGTGATGGACAGAGTATCTGAATTAAGCAGAACACTCCTACCCAGTCAACAGATCAGGGCTTGATCCATCACCGTTTTTTAGCTCACTGCACCATCCCAGTTCAGAACCTGGCTATATGCAAATTAGTCTGTCCCTGGCCCAGTGCATCATGGGAACAGGGCAGACCAAACTACCAAGCCAATTCTTTACCAGAAAGGAAACAAGCTTCCGGGGACCGGTTTCTGGCATCACAGCCGTCTTCGGCCCGGCTTGCTTGAATCCTGATGGTGCAGTGAGCAAGGGACTCACGTCTGAGCATACCCTTCCACGCTTATGGTGGACAAAACGATACAGTAAAGGGGGTGGTGATGGACAGAGTATCTGAATTAAGCAGAACACTCCTACCCAGTCAACAGATCAGGGCTTGATCCATCACCGTTTTTTAGCTCACTGCACCATCCCAGTTCAGAACCTGGCTATATGCAAATTAGTCTGTCCCTGGCCCAGTGCATCATGGGAACAGGGCAGACCAAACTACCAAGCCAATTCTTTACCAGAAAGGAAACAAGCTTCCGGGGACCGGTTTCTGGCATCACAGCCGTCTTCGGCCCGGCTTGCTTGAATCCTGATGGTGCAGTGAGCAAGGGACTCACGTCTGAGCATACCCTTCCACGCTTATGGTGGACAAAACGATACAGTAAAGGGGGTGGTGATGGACAGAGTATCTGAATTAAGCAGAACACTCCTACCCAGTCAACAGATCAGGGCTTGATCCATCACCGTTTTTTAGCTCACTGCACCATCCCAGTTCAGAACCTGGCTATATGCAAATTAGTCTGTCCCTGGCCCAGTGCATCATGGGAACAGGACAGACCAAACTACCAAGCCAATTCTTTACCAGAAAGGAAACAAGCTTCCGGGGACCGGTTTCTGGCATCACAGCCGTCTTCGGCCCGGCTTGCTTGAATCCTGATGGTGCAGTGAGCAAGGGACTCACGTCTGAGCATACCCTTCCATGCTTATGGTGGACAAAACGATACAGTAAAGGGGGTGGTGATGGACAGAGTATCTGAATTAAGCAGAACACTCCTACCCAGTCAACAGATCAGGGCTTGATCCATCACCGTTTTTTAGCTCACTGCACCATCCCAGTTCAGAACCTGGCTATATGCAAATTAGTCTGTCCCTGGCCCAGTGCATCATGGGAACAGGGCAGACCAAACTACCAAGCCAATTCTTTACCAGAAAGGAAACAAGCTTCCAGGGATAGCCAGAAACCGGTCCTTGGATGCTTGATTACGGTCTGGGAAAGACATGGCTTGGTAGTTCGGACTGGACTGTTCCCATGAGGCACAGGGTCAGAGCAGATTTGCATATAGCCAGTGTCTAACCCAGGGTGGTGTGGAGTGCAAAAAAACGATGGATTTAGGTCCAGTTCCTTGTACTGGGGTGAATGTATGACATTGTTCTACATTCTGTCCATCAACTGTGTTTTTTGCAATTTTCACCCCGAGTGGGCTGGGTATGCTCAGACGTGAGTCCCAGGCTCTCCACACCACTGGAGTCAAGCTATCCAGGCTGATGAAGGCTGATAGCCAGAAACCGGTCCTTGGATGCTTGATTCCGGTCTGGGAAAGACATGGCTTGGTAGTTCGGACTGGACTGTTCCCATGAGGCACAGGGTCAGAGCAGATTTGCATATAGCCAGTGTCTAACCCAGGGTGGTGTGGAGTGCAAAAAAACGATGGATTTAGGCCCAGATCCTTGTACTGGGGTGAATGTATGACATTGTTCTACATTCTGTCCATCAACTGTGTTTTTTGCAATTTTCACCCCGAGTGGGCTGGGTATGCTCAGACGTGAGTCCCAGGCTCTCCACACCACTGGAGTCAAGCTATCCAGGCTGATGAAGGCTGATAGCCAGAAACCGGTCCTTGGATGCTTGATTCCGGTCTGGGAAAGACATGGCTTGGTAGTTCGGACTGGACTGTCCCCATGAGGCACAGGGTCAGAGCAGATTTGCATATAGCCAGTGTCTAACCCAGGGTGGTGTGGAGTGCAAAAAAAGATGGATTTAGGCCCACATCCGTGTACTGGGGTGAATGTATGACATTGTTCTACATTCTGTCCATCAACTGTGTGTTTTGCAATTTTCACCCCGAGTGGGCTGGGTATGCTCAGACGTGAGTCCCAGGCTCTCCACACCACTGGAGTCAAGCTATCCAGGCTGATGAAGGCTGATAGCCAGAAACCGGTCCTTGGATGCTTGATTCCGGTCTGGGAAAGACATGGCTTGGTAGTTCGGACTGGACTGTTCCCATGAGGCACAGGGTCAGAGCAGATTTGCATATAGCCAGTGTCTAACCCAGGGTGGTGTGGAGTGCAAAAAAACGATGGATTTAGGCCCAGATCCTTGTACTGGGGTGAATGTATGACATTGTTCTACATTCTGTCCATCAACTGTGTTTTTTGCAGCTTACACAAAAAGGCCACCAGCCACATGATTATTGGTCACAAAGAATCTGGAGGACAACAACAAAGAAGCATGCAGGCCTATGGCAAAAGCACACTGGCTGCCTACACAAAATGGTCGCTGGTCACATGGTCATTCACAACAAGAAGCTGGAGACTTAGAACAAAGAATGCATACAGGCCTATGGCAAAAACACACTGGCTACCTGCACAAAATGGCTGCCAGCCACATGGAAGAACAAGAGGAAGGAGACCTGTAAAACAATCAAACAGCACATGCAGGCCTAGACCGGGGCAGTGCTTTGACTATACAAAATGGCCTCTGGCCAGTGTTAATATGGCATCTGGAACTAAGGCAAATGTTGGCCTTTAGAAATCATACAAACACACACACTGGTAAGACAAAGGAGGCATGGTAAAACAAAAAAACATCATTAATTCAGCAGTGCCAAAAACTAAAATAATTGAGCTAAAGAATTTTTTTACAACACAACACATCCTTCAAAGGCATTACCCCGCCTAGTCCTGACTCCTATACACTGTTTGCATGAAAACATATATGAAATACCACAAAAAAAACATTTTATATTTCTATCCAAATCCATCCATGGCCTAAATGCAGAAACTGTTGTTTATTACACCCATGACTAGCACTGGGCCTGCTGGCTGGAAGGCCAATTGGCAGACTACTACTAGGCCACATATTCAATCAAAATGTCAAATGTATTAAAAAAAATTATAATAAAATGTAGTAAACTGTGAAACATTTTCCTTTACAAAATAAGAAAAATTGAATGCAAAGAAATCACTAGGACCCTTCTGAAACAACCGGCCACCCAACACAATACATTTTAAAAATTACTTAAAGGTACAAATAAATCCAGGTGCATGCCCCAATCAAACAAACAACACCAGTTTTTCAACTTACTTGTGAAATCTAAAATTCAGAGTCCTTAAATCCAATGAGATATTCAGCAGACACAAACAGTGATCCTACCACCTCCAAATCTACATGAAAAGTTACCAGAGATTGACAAAGAACTGAGAGGAACCTGCTGGACAGGAAAAGGAAATTAGAGACTCTGGGGCACTTCCTTCGAGCTGTAAGACAAGTTAATAAACAAAAGAAAAACTTCTTGCACAAACTAACACAGCCAAATGCCATTTTGAGGAGGTTTTTAACTCCAAATCATCAGTTCGTGAAGATTTTGATACTGCTCGATGAGAGAATCTTCCTCAGGTTGCAGCCACAGTTGATCCTGTGCGTTTGGGATCATGTACGGCAGCAAAGTTCTTTTGGAAGTTGCTGGTGCGCCCCAATATATATATTAGGTCTGGGCAGAGTCAGGTGAATTTTACTCTGCAGAGCTCTGCGAAGTGCTAGAAAAACTCCACCATGCTCCACAAAGTTCCGCAAGTGAGGGGAGTCTGTTAGGTCGAGCGTCTCACACTGATTTTTTTTATAAGTATTATTATTATTTTTATAATATTGATCAAGCTCATTAGACACATCAGGGCTGAAATCATTTACATGTACGTCATTGGTTATGTACAAAGCAAACAAACATTGGTTATGACCTGTTCTCAGGACACCCCCGCGCCGCACGGCCACCAGCTGTGTGTGTGCCCCTCACCTCGCTGCTGCCCGCAGCCTCGTTGTGCCTGCCTCGCTGATCCCTGCCCCTCCGCCGTATTTGCGTGTGTGTGATTAATCGTTTTATTTCCTATTTGTTTTTCCTATTTGTTTTTATTTTGCCTTTTGACTGTTGTCACTGCTGTCCCCTTGCACGTTGTTGTATTAGCTTTGTTTACCGTTAATCAGTCCCCCTGTGCCTGCCCGCCCCGCTCCCCGCTTCCCGCCGCCGTCCAAGCGGCCACGCCCCCTTTTCATTTTGTGCCCTCCCCGCCTCCCAGCTGCTCCTTCCTCCCTCCCACTTAGCCATAAATGGCGACCGCGCGTACGTGCAGCGCCCACGCACGCCGATTGTGCACCGAAGGTTGGAAAAACAGTTTCCTGTCCATGGGTTTCAATATGTAATCCCAATACAATTCATATATAGGGAACAGCTTAACCTCAAGGAAGGCAATAGTCATGGACCCGTTGTTAATGCTGAGCAAACTCCTATTTGCAACCCGTTCCCAAAATATATTTTTTAGGATTGACTTAGAGGGAAATAATGACCCAGCTGGATCAGACCATAATGTATTTAGTCCTAGTTCACATAATGCTAGTTTTAATAATTTGAACCATCTAATTTTGTTAAAACGATCCGCTTTGATAACGTCTACAAACCCTTCTGCGTAGTGGGAGAGCTCAGGTGTAGTCCAAAGCCTACGCCAATATAAAATCGGTCGTAGTTTGCCCATTTCCGAGATTTCTCTCCTGCCAAGGTCATATCTCAGTGGCAAAAGCGGGCTGCTCTGTGGGGTGCCTGTAAGTTTCCTTAGGAAGGTGTAGGAAGGTGTTCTCAGATGTTTGAAGCTCCTGTAGGTTTTCTTGCCCCCACAACTCAGCCCCATACAATGCTGACCCGATTGCCTTTGCCTCGTATATGATCAAGGGTGGTTTAATCGGTTTGGTCAGCGATTTCTTATGCTCCTTAATGATGGTACCAGCTAATTGCTTATGTCTCAATACTGCAATATTAAGATGTTGGTTCCATCTATTATCATTGGAGATATGGATCCCCAAATATGTAAAGGATTTTACAACTTCAAGGTTGCGTCCACTCATGGTTATTTTGGATTTAAAATTCCTATGAGGATTAAAAACCATGAGTTTGGTTTTAGAAGCGTTCACCTCCAGACCGTGATCACCACAAAACTTGCTTTTTGCAGACCGCTTGGGGATTTAGATAAAATTAAGGTGTCATCGGCAAACATTAAAATAGGAACTTTTACAGCTGCGAGAGAGGGAGCATCCAAAACCTGCGATTGCATGCGGGGAACAATGCCATTAATAAAAAGGGTAAACAATGTTGGTGCCATTGAGCATCCTTGTCGAACCCCACGCTCAACAGGAAATTCGACAGTGTCATTTCCATAACCACCCCACTGAATTTTGGCGTAAGTACCTTCATGTAATCGCATGATCAGGGTCAGCAAGGTCCGAGGGACCCCCAGAGCCGCGAGCACTTCCCACAATTTTGCCCGTGGTACCAGGTCGAATGCAGCCCGCAGATCAACAAATGCTGCATAGAGACTGCCACCACCCAGTACCACGGTCCTCCACTGAATCAGTTGAAAGCGGAAGACCTGGTCCACAGTGCTGGTTGCCCTACGGAAACCAGCCTGAAAAGGAGATAAAATATTGTGGTCCTCCGCCCAGTCGAGCAAGTTATTAATAATCACTCGCCCCACAATTTTTTGAACAGTATCAATTAAGCTGATTGGGCGGTAATTACAAGGTTGGGCACGGTCTCCCTTTTTATATACAGGGATAATTACAGCACCCCGCCATGATACTGGGATTTCTGCGCCCTTGGCAATGTGATCTATTAATAAGTAAATGTATTTGCTCCACCTTCCGGTGTCGTTTAAAAAAACATCCGCTGGGACCCCATCAATACCAGGAGCTCGACCACTATGTACGGTTTTTAGGGCATGCAGTACTTCACTCTGAGCGAAGAGGTTGTCTTCTGCAAACAAATAGGTAGGGCAAATACTATTTACGGGCTGATCCCCGGTAGAGTACTGTTCACTGAAGAATTTGACCCATGCGTCATGTGGGACATTGTTATTAATTGCTTCTTCAGACCTCTCATGACCCCATTTAACAATGTGCCAAAATAATCTAGAGTGTTTACGATCACTTGCACATTTCAGCTTATTCCAGTGGGCTTCGTCCCAGTCTCTTTTCGCCTTAGCAATACAGTTTTTATAATGCTTCCTAGCGGAACGAGTCTCCCCCAAGTTGTTGCTCTTTATCGCAACTCCCAGATTGGTTTGTGCCACCTTACAATCATGATTATACCACTTAGCAACTCTATAAGCACATACCCTCTTACTATTAACAGGTTTTAAAAAATAACATTTTATTTCATTAAAGAGAGTCACATGTGCTTTAGTTATGTCGTCATGGCTCAGAGAGGTCCCAGCCACGCACTCCAAGGCCTCAATAGCCTTGTCGGTCGCGGCTCCTATTTTTTCTAGGACCAGCTGGTCTGTCCTAACACCTGACCACCTCAACCTGCGCATATCATTAGTTGGTACAATCGACGGCGGTAAAAGTTCGTCACGGGGAATAGATGAAATAACTTCGGACAGCCACCATTTATGAGAAACACATAAAGGGTCATGGTCGCTCTCTGGCCTTTCTGTTACTACCATATCGCTAATAGATGACCATATGGATATGCTACAAATGACATAATCAATACGGCTTTTGTTTCTCCCATTATTGAAAGTCATAGCTGGAACGTGATCTGACTTAGTACGGCCATTCAAAGCTCTTAGCCCATGTTCAAGGCACATTGCATTTATACCCAATATGTCCGCAGTCCAACGAGTTACTGGAGTAGTGTCTAATGTGGGAATATCCCATTGCTTGTCTTCCTCTCCCCCCAATAAGACCTCACCAGTGATCAGAGGTTCAAACGTGCGATTTAAATCGCCTGCAATTATTATATTTTTCTTTGCCTTAGTACCCAAAATCCCCTTACCGAGCTAGCTACAGTGTCTCATTGGTCATTACAAACTCCCAAAATTTAGACAAACCAGAACATGAACTTAGAATACCTCAGGTCACGTGGAACATATGAACACTCTTTCGTTATACAATCATTTCAAACCAGAACGTGGAGTAAATGAGGACGCGTGCACATTTGAAATATTTATTTACTAATGCAGTGTTCTCAAACGCAGTATCTTAGATAATACAAGCAAACATATTATAAGAAGCAAAGTTATCAGCATAGTTACTAGTCCATAGAATGCAAAAGGTGACAACATGCTAAAATGCTGAAATGAATAGGGGTTAACAACACCTAATTCTCACCCTCCCTATCTAGTATATTATATTATATCTAAGAAGGTCTCTTTGGGTTTTAGCAGGGCGGCCCCATACCTCAAGATCCTAGTGGTAATGGATCACATCATCTTCCACCAGCTCTCTGCATGCGAAGCACCATCAATTGTGTTGTGTGCTCTGTGTGGCGCAATATCAATCGTGCCTAAAGCCATAACTTGGCCGCTTGCATGTATATTATGTCTAGGAAGGTGCGAAGATCAGACCTCACAACGACACTGTGTCGAGTTATCCTTGAAGGTTTCAGCACTCACTGTACAGACACAGTTTACCAAGCAAAGCTGATATCAGAGCAATAACATATTATTCTCGAGTAAATCACAACGCTCTACTAGCCTGAAAGCTAAAACAACAATTATGTGTCGTGTGCAGAAGCAGCAAAAGGTAAAATGGCGTTTAAACATTTAATAAGCTCATGCTAACTTAACACAGTATATAGCACTGAGTAACTATATGACAGGAGGGTCTTAGGATTTTGAAAACCAACACTGATGACCCTATTGTCATAGCAGTGGCTAAATTTCTGAGTTGGTTGTGGGTCATTTGAGCGAAAAAGTTGAGGGCTTGTTAATACAACCTCATACTTAATATATAGTCTCTGCCCCCCCCTGTAGCAGCTACTTCTACCAATTTGCCATAGTCTACAGTAATTCACATGTATCATGCCCAAATTCCTTTATTGTCTTTTATGCCGGCTTTAAAATTTCTGTGATTTTAGCTATTTATATGAAGTATGATCCGTTTTACAGACAATCTGAGGTAATATCACACTGTATGTATCTCTTATCTATTTTATTAATTAGGTAATTTTAACGGTTATACTGTTTATTGGTTAGAGTGGTCATTGTGGTACGGTGCTAGGCTATATGTTTTATTGATGCACGTTGTCTTTTATGATTTTTTGTTAATCGAAATAAAGACATAAATAAACTGAAACTGATTATTGCCCCCCCACCGGGAAGCCACCATATGTCCTATTTCAGGCTCTAAATTAATCTGGGCTGACCCCCTCCTAAGTGATTCTCCCTGTTTTACAATATTGAGCTCAAAAGGTTGCACCTTAAAATATGACCTAAGGGAGGGACGGATCTTCACCTTAGGCTCAATGTTTTTTTCCTGGCTTTCCCAGCCTTTACAGACCAACCCTTTATCTCACACCTCTGAAAAGCATTGGAACTATCTCCCAACTCTGACACTTGTGTGCCGATTTGTGGGACGTTTTCCACCCTCTCCACCAACAACTTTCACCTTTCCCGGGGGCTGGCTTTTCCCCTTACAGACCAGTTTCACAGGCTCTTGAAAAGAACCCCAATACCCTTTACCTCCCTGAGCTGTAGCTATAGCTGTAGCTGATGCATCCGGCGGAGTTTGGTCTGACTGACCTTCATGTTTTGCTTGCAGAGGCAGGAGCTTTTTATGGCATCCCAGACCCTCAGTCTCGATCCCCTCTCCGGCAGCTGGCTCCCCCGTGGGTGAGCTGACTCGTCATGTGCTGCTGCTGCTCAAACTAACCCAGAGGAGACCGCACACTGTGGCTTATCCTCAGCTCCAGGGAGGCCACCTCCCGCCGAGTGGCAGCGTTGGAGACGGCCGGTAAGCAGCTCACTGTCAGCGACGGAGTCTTGCAGCATATACTCCGGTAAGGAAAGGTTGGTAGAAGCAAAGTTCAGTGAAATTAGTTCCCAATTAGACTCCCAAAAAATGGGGGGATATAATACTTATTGTGGCATTTTTAGTGTTAGTCCACCATTGTTACCGATGCGGAGCGCAGGAGCTTCCGGCGACCAAGCAGCAGCTCACACAGCAGCCGTCATGTTCTCCCCTGTACAAAACATTTATTTTTTGTGAAGTGAGTTACATATGATCCAAGCTATAAACATTAACAAAGTGCTCCAACACCTTTCACTCTGCGATTACACTGTCACAGCTGAGGAGGAAGAGCGGGGGGAGCAATTTCCTGCCCTCTCGGTGATTTGAGTGTGCAGTGTGGCATTGCGTAATGTCATTGCTATCTTTGGCTTAATAAAAAACACGACAGCTGTAGTAGGGCCCTGTATTCACCTCCTGGTGCAGGGCAGGCTGTGCTTTATGGCAGGCATGGAGGGAGGGAGGGATTATCTTGGCTGCAGCATCAACCTTGTACAGTGCCCCTGCTATTACTAGTGAGCAAGAGCCACTGAGGTGGTGGTATTGTTACTGGTGGTGGTGGTATTAGTATTGGTGGTGGTAGTATCGGTGGTGTTATTGGTAGTGTGGTATTGGTAGTAGTGGTATTGGTGGTACTGGTATTAGTGGTGGTGGTATTGGTAATGGTAGTGGCATTGGTGGTGGTGCTATTGGTGTGGTGGTATTGGTATTGGTAGTGGTAATGGCATTAGTGTTGATGGTACTTGTATTGGTGGTTGTGGTATTAGATGGTGGTTTTGGTATTGGTGGTGGTGGTATTGGTGGTGGTATTGGTGGTATTGATGGTATTGGTGGTATTGGTGGTGGTGGTGGTATTAGTGGTAGGGTATTGGTATTGGTGGGGGTGGTAATTTGGTGGTGGTATTGGTGGTGGTGGTATTGGTGGTGGTGGTGTTGGTGGTCGGATTGGTGGTGGTGGTATTAGTGGTTTTGGTGGTGGTGGTATTGGTAGTGGTATTGGTGGTGATGGTATTGGTGATGGTATTGGCACTGGTGGTGGTATTAGTGGTGGTGGTATTGGTATTGGTTGTGGTGTTATTGGTGGTGGTGGTAGTTGTGGTATTGGTGGTGGTGGTGGTATTGGGGTATTAATGGTGGTGGTGGTATTGGCGGTGGTATTGGTGGTGGTGGTACTGGTGGTGGTGGTGTTATTACTTCCAGTGGTATTGGTGGTGGTGGTGTTGGTGGTCGGATTGGTGGTGGTGGTATTAGTGGTTTTGGTGGTGGTGGTATTGGTAGTGGTATTGGTGGTGATGGTATTGGTGATGGTATTGGCACTGGTGGTGGTATTAGTGGTGGTGGTATTCGTATTGGTTGTGGTGTTATTGGTGGTGGTGGTAGTTGTGGTATTGGTGGTGGTGGTGGTATTGGGGTATTAATGGTGGTGGTATTGGTGGTGGTGGTATTGGCGGTGGTATTGGTGGTGGTGGTATTGGTGGTGGTGTTTATATTGGTGGTGGTATAGGTGGTGGTGGTATGGATGGTGGTGGTATTTGTGGCAGTAATGGTGGCGGTATTGGTGATGTTGGTAATGGTGGTATTGGTGGTATTGTTGGTGGGGGAAGTATTGGTGGTGCTGGTGGTGGTATTGTCGGTGGTGGTGGTATTGGTGGTGGTATTGGTGGTGGCATTGGTGGTATTGGTGTTGATATTGTGGTGGTGGTATTGGTGGTGATATTGGTGGTGCTGGTATTGGTGGTGGTGGAATTGGTGTCAGTGGTATAGGTGGTGGTATTGGTGGTATTGATGGTATTGGTGGTGGTGGTGTTGGTGGTATTAGTGGTGGGGTATTGATTGGTTGGTGGTATTGGCCGTGGTGGTGGTATTGGTGGTGGTGATATTGGTGTTGGTGGTGGTATTGGTGGTGGTATTGTATGGGGGTGGTATTTTGGTGGTGGAATTGGCAGTGGTGGTATTGGTATTGGTGGTATTCGTGGTGGTTGTGGTTATGATGGTGGTAGTATTGGTGGTGTTGGTATTGGTGCTGGTGGTGTTGGTGGTGGTAGTGGTATTGGTAGTGATGGTGGGATTAGTGGTATTGCAGGTAATATTTGTGCTCGTGGTGATATTGGTGGTTTTTAAGCATGAGCGCAAAATCCGCTCCGATCGCGGATTTTGCGGATTTTCGGTAAATCCGCGATCCGCGAACTCTCGCGGATTTACCGAGAATCCGCAATCCGCGATCGGAGCGGATTTTGCGGTCAAAAGTTCAAGCCTGCATAATTTACGATGGCGCCGGCAAGCTGCCAGCGCCATCCTCAAATGGTTACTTAATTAGCTTCGACAGGAAGCTCTAATAGATAAGATACAGCAGGGGCTCGAGCGCCTGCTTTATTTTAACAGTTGGAGCTTCCTGTTGAAGCTAATTAAGTAACTATTGCAGGATGGCGCTGGCAGCTTGCCGGCGCCATCGTAAATTATTTCAACGGTGGTGTCTTCTTGAGTAAATATGAAGGGCAGGGTTCATTCGGGCACGACGGTCCTGGCACAAAAAAATAAACCTCAACAGGAAACACTTGCAGATATCAATAAAGCATGTGCCCTAGTTGAAGCTTTAATTCAGTGACTCATTGATCAGCCCAAAAATTAATCTGCTGATCGGTCTCTGCCCTTTTATACACACAAGAGGCATGCTCGCATGGACGCCCCGTCCGTTTGGCCCCGCCCACACACTCGAGGTGTGCACCGTCTTCCCGCCATTTACCCACTATGATGGACATTTCACTAAAGGGACCCCTGCGCACTTCGGCGCGATTGCATAGTAACACACACTTGGTCGCTGGAACTAGTTGAAGCGCAAATGTAGTGACTCATTCATCAGCCCAAAAAAAATCGTGAGCGTTGGGAGGCTGGGCAGATGTGCCTTCTTCCCAAATATCCCATCGATGCTGCTCTGATCGGTCTCTGACCTTTTAGACACACAAGAGGCATGTGCGCTCGCGTGGAAGCCCCGTCCGTTTGGCCCCGCCCACACACTCGAGGAAGCCCCGCCCCCAATCCGCAAATCCGCTGAATCCGCTAAATAGGCGGATTTTGCGGATCCACGATCCGTGGATCCGCTAAATCCGCGAATCGTGGATCCGCAAAATCCGCCCAGGTGGTGGTGGTATTGGTGGTGGTGGTGGTGATGATATTGGTGGTATTGGTGGTGGTGATATTGGTGGTGGAATTGGTGGTGGTAGTGGTGGTGGTGGTGGTATTGGTGGTGGTGGTATTAGTGGTGGTATTAGTGGTAGTGGTATTGGGATTGGTGGTGGTGGTATTGATGGTGGTATTGGTGATGATGGTGGGTGTATTGGTGGTATTGATGGTGGTGGTATTGGTATTGGTGGTGGTGGTATTGGTATTGGCTGTGGTATTGGATTGGTGGTGGTGGTATTGGTGGTGGTGGTATTAGTGGAGGTGGTATTGGTGGTGGTATTGGTGGTGGTGGTATTGGTTTTGATGGTGTTATTGGTGGTGGTGGTTTGGTGGTGCTGTTATTGGTGGTGATGCTGATGGCATTGGTGGTGGTGGTAATGGTGGTGGTGGTATTGGTGGTGGTAGTATTGGTGGTGGTGGTAGTATTAGTGGTGGTAGTATTGGTGTTGGTGGTATTGGTGGAGTATTGGTGGTGGTATTGGTGGTGGTATTGGCGGTGGTATTGGTGGTGGTATTGGTGGTGGTGGTAGTAGTGGTATTGGTGCTGCTCCCAGCTTGCTCCCTAGAGGCCGCTGCGGCAGGCACAGTTTTTGTTTTCCAAAAGTCGCCTGGGGTGACATACCAGTGGTGGGGACAGCTCTTTCTTTTTCTCACTGGCTACATTCTTGGTAGCAGTTTTAGACTTAGAAGTGGCACCATTCTTTGGAGCCATCTTGAAGCTGGTAGATATCAGTGGCACTTAGCTTCACAAGTTGAAGAGATGTCTGATGTGTGGGTCACTCATGCGTCATATTGTGCACATGTCTTCTTTCTTGTAGTACCGTGAGTGATGTGTTGTTGTTGTCTCTTTTTGTTGTCTTCATGTCATGCACCTAAAAGAAAAGAAGCAAGAAGGACATCAGTAAAATGTGGCATTGTTGCTGTTCAATTAGTAGCACAAACAAAAAATATATCATTTATTCTGTGGTCACTGCTGTTACTCCCTTAATTACCAATACACTATAAATATATGTACCCAAAACTGAGAAACACACCAACATATCATTACTTTCATGGTGACTGACAACTCAGGAAGAATAAGAGAGAACAAAAACACCAACAACAAAATGCAGATGAATCTGTTTGCTTTATGTGCTGCATGTGACGTCCCATCACTCACGACATGTGATGTGGCACTGGCTCTGAGGGAAGTGCACCGGACAAATGAAATGGCAATGGAAACAATAATCCCTGCACAATGAATGCTGCTGTTCTGTTGTGCATCTTTAGCAGACATGAGGCTGATTTGATTGAAGCACGATGAAGTAGGAATTGGTATAAACAACGATTTTTTTTACATCATACAAAAAAATTGAATTTACAAACTAATTTTTTTTATTGGAAACATTTAACTAACTAAACATAGGTGAAGTTATCGTCAAAGATATAATAATACGTTATTATTAAACTGCTATCTCATTGCTCAACCATACATGCAGCCTGCAAAAAAGGGCTGAATTTGTTTGGACGCACAAAATGGATGCCAACCAGTGCCACATTGTCATCAACAACAACAATGAACAGGAAGGCATTCATTGAGAACAAGGAGAAGGCATGCAGTCCTATAGGGAAAGCACACTGTCTGGATCCAAAAAATGGCCACCAGCCACATGGTCACAACAAGAAGCTGGAGGGGTAGAACAAAGAACGTATGTAGGTCTTTGGCAAAAGCACACTGGCCACCTACACAAAATGTCCATAAGGTCACAACACGAAGCTGGAAGCCTACAAAAAAGAATGCATGCAGGCCTATGGCAAAAGCACACTGGCTGCCTACACAAAATGGGTGCCAGCCACATGTTCACAACAAGAAGCTGGAGGCCTTGAACAAAGAGCGCATGCAGGCCTATGGCAAAAGCACACTGGTTGTCTACACACAATGGCCACCAGACACATGGTCACAAAGAAGCTGGAGGCCTAGAACAAAGAACGCATGTAGGCCTTTGGCAAAAGCACACTGGCCACCTACATAAAATGTCCACAAGGTCACAACACAAAGCTGGAAGCCTACAATAAAGAATGCATGCAGGCCCATGGCAAAAGCACACTGGCTGCCTACACAAAATGGGCGCCAGCCATATGGTCACAACAAGAAGCTGGAGACCTTGAACAAAGAGCGCATGCAGGCCTATGGCAAAAGCACACTGGCTGCCTACACAAAATTGCCGCCAGCCACATGGTAACTCTCAACAAGAAGCTGGAGGCCTAGAACAAAGAACGCCTGCAGACCTGTGGCAAAAGCACACTAGCTGCTTACACAAAAAGATACAGTAAAGGGGGTGGTGATGGACAGAGTATCTGAATTAAGCAGAACACTCCTACCCAGTCAACAGATCAGGGCTTGATCCATCACCGTTTTTTAGCTCACTGCACCATCCCAGTTCAGAACCTGGCTATATGCAAATTAGTCTGTCCCTGGCCCAGTGCATCATGGGAACAGGGCAGACCAAACTACCAAGCCAATTCTTTACCAGAAAGGAAACAAGCTTCCGGGGACCGGTTTCTGGTATCACAGCCGTCTTCGGCCCGGCTTGCTTGAATCCTGATGGTGCAGTGAGCAAGGGACTCACGTCTGAGCATACCCTTCCACGCTTATGGTGGACAAAACGATACAGTAAAGGGTGTGGTGATGGACAGAGTATCTGAATTAAGCAGAACACTCCTACCCAGTCAACAGATCAGGGCTTGATCCATCACCGTTTTTTAGCTCACTGCACCATCCCAGTTCAGAACCTGGCTATATGCAAATTAGTCTGTCCCTGGCCCAGTGCATCATGGGAACAGGACAGACCAAACTACCAAGCCAATTCTTTACCAGAAAGGAAACAAGCTTCCGGGGACCGGTTTCTGGCATCACAGCCGTCTTCGGCCCGGCTTGCTTGAATCCTGATGGTGCAGTGAGCAAGGGACTCACGTCTGAGCATACCCTTCCATGCTTATGGTGGACAAAACGATACAGTAAAGGGGGTGGTGATGGACAGAGTATCTGAATTAAGCAGAACACTCCTACCCAGTCAACAGATCAGGGCTTGATCCATCACCGTTTTTTAGCTCACTGCACCATCCCAGTTCAGAACCTGGCTATATGCAAATTAGTCTGTCCCTGGCCCAGTGCATCATGGGAACAGGGCAGACCAAACTACCAAGCCAATTCTTTACCAGAAAGGAAACAAGCTTCCAGGGATAGCCAGAAACCGGTCCTTGGATGCTTGATTACGGTCTGGGAAAGACATGGCTTGGTAGTTCGGACTGGACTGTTCCCATGAGGCACAGGGTCAGAGCAGATTTGCATATAGCCAGTGTCTAACCCAGGGTGGTGTGGAGTGCAAAAAAACGATGGATTTAGGTCCAGATCCTTGTACTGGGGTGAATGTATGACATTGTTCTACATTCTGTCCATCAACTGTGTTTTTTGCAATTTTCACCCCGAGTGGGCTGGGTATGCTCAGACGTGAGTCCCAGGCTCTCCACACCACTGGAGTCAAGCTATCCAGGCTGATGAAGGCTGATAGCCAGAAACCGGTCCTTGGATGCTTGATTCCGGTCTGGGAAAGACATGGCTTGGTAGTTCGGACTGGACTGTTCCCATGAGGCACAGGGTCAGAGCAGATTTGCATATAGCCAGTGTCTAACCCAGGGTGGTGTGGAGTGCAAAAAAACGATGGATTTAGGCCCAGATCCTTGTACTGGGGTGAATGTATGACATTGTTCTACATTCTGTCCATCAACTGTGTGTTTTGCAATTTTCACCCCGAGTGGGCTGGGTATGCTCAGACGTGAGTCCCAGGCTCTCCACACCACTGGAGTCAAGCTATCCAGGCTGATGAAGGCTGATAGCCAGAAACCGGTCCTTGGATGCTTGATTCCGGTCTGGGAAAGACATGGCTTGGTAGTTCGGACTGGACTGTTCCCATGAGGCACAGGGTCAGAGCAGATTTGCATATAGCCAGTGTCTAACCCAGGGTGGTGTGGAGTGCAAACAAACGATGGATTTAGGCCCAGATCCTTGTACTGGGGTGAATGTATGACATTGTTCTACATTCTGTCCATCAACTGTGTTTTTTGCAGCTTACACAAAAAGGCCACCAGCCACATGATTATTGGTCACAAAGAATCTGGAGGACAACAACAAAGAAGCATGCAGGCCTATGGCAAAAGCACACTGGCTGCCTACACAAAATGGTCGCTGGTCACATGGTCATTCACAACAAGAAGCTGGAGACTTAGAACAAAGAATGCATACAGGCCTATGGCAAAAACACACTGGCTACCTGCACAAAATGGCTGCCAGCCACATGGAAGAACAAGAGGAAGGAGACCTGTAAAACAATCAAACAGCACATGCAGGCCTAGACCGGGGCAGTGCTTTGACTATACAAAATGGCCTCTGGCCAGTGTTAATATGGCATCTGGAACTAAGGCAAATGTTGGCCTTTAGAAATCATACAAACACACACACTGGTAAGACAAAGGAGGCATGGTAAAACAAAAAAACATCATTAATTCAGCAGTGCCAAAAACTAAAATAATTGAGCTAAAGAATTTTTTTACAACACAACACATCCTTCAAAGGCATTACCCCGCCTAGTCCTGACTCCTATACACTGTTTGCATGAAAACATATATGAAATACCACAAAAAAAAAACATTTTATATTTCTATCCAAATCCATCCATGGCCTAAATGCAGAAACTGTTGTTTATTACACCCATGACTAGCACTGGGCCTGCTGGCTGGAAGGCCAATTGGCAGACTACTACTAGGCCACATATTCAATCAAAATGTCAAATGTATTAAAAAAAATTATAATAAAATGTAGTAAACTGTGAAACATTTTCCTTTACAAAATAAGAAAAATTGAATGCAAAGAAATCACTAGGACCCTTCTGAAACAACCGGCCACCCAACACAATACATTTTAAAAATTACTTAAAGGTACAAATAAATCCAGGTGCATGCCCCAATCAAACAAACAACACCAGTTTTTCAACTTACTTGTGAAATCTAAAATTCAGAGTCCTTAAATCCAATGAGATATTCAGCAGACACAAACAGTGATCCTACCACCTCCAAATCTACATGAAAAGTTACCAGAGATTGACAAAGAACTGAGAGGAACCTGCTGGACAGGAAAAGGAAATTAGAGACTCTGGGGCACTTCCTTCGAGCTGTAAGACAAGTTAATAAACAAAAGAAAAACTTCTTGCACAAACTAACACAGCCAAATTCTGGACATCCCCCGACGCAGCCACATCTCCGGCCACCTGAGGGACCTGCACTGGCTCCCCGTCAACAAGAGGAGCCGGTTCCTCAGCTTCGTGTGGCGGAGGAGTTCCTGCCATACCTCCCTACCGGCTCATCGTGACTGTGTACTTGTCGATGTGGTTGACCTGTCTCAGGCCCTTGGTGCGAACCATTGTCTTACTGTATTTGCAGTCAGGGGTGTAGCTGCTTTGCATTGGCCCGGGGGAGTCTGGTTACAAGCAGCCTGCCAGTTAGATCTCTGCCTCGAATATTTCCCCTGCGGGGTTACACAGTTGTCTGAAATTTCTCACAAGCACACAACTGCGCCTCCACAGTCAGGGGTGGCCCAGGCACGATCCCTCTGCCGCCGCCTCGAGGGTAGAGGTGTCTTATACAGGTGTCTAATGTTGCCTCGGGCCCCCGGGGTGGCTAGACCAACTAGGGATTGTATAGTGGTCAACTTTCAGGCTTGCAACTGTCTAGCTTGCGTCTTGTACTGAGGGGTTTCTCGCTGCTGGCCCGCAGCCCCACCCAAGCGCCCTGCATCTTCAATTACTCAACGCACCTGACTCACCGTGGCGCGGCTCACAGCTGGGGTCTCTGGCAGAGTTTAGGGGCCAGTGCCTGTCTGACCTTATCTGATTGATCGGTGCTTCCACCAGCTCGTTCCTGGGTAGGTGGGTCTGCCACTGCGGTGTTGTTTAGGTCCACCTCGAGCGCATCATCGGCCTCAGTGATCTATGGGATGCAGCCAGGGAAGCTTCAATCGCGAACCCCCCATCACCACCCCAAGGTCAGAGGCATCTTCTAAGGGCCGCCTTGCTTATTTCTTGCACAGCAGATGCTTTACTAGTTGCTTGCAACCCCGCGTGAGTGTGCCATGGCTATTCTTCGGGCCGGTCTGTGGAGTGCCAGCTTTGATTTTTTGCCGCGCCCGGTATGTCGCAGCCCAGCCTACAGCTGTGATCTCTGTCGCGTTTTGGGGGACCAGCATTGGTTGAATCTTACTTGGGTGTCGGGCGCCCCCTCTAGTGCACACCCGGGTAGGCCGATCTGTAGTTACAGCGTTGTTGAGCCACTGGCATCTTCGTTTACGGTGAGTGCAGCCGTGGTCCCAATTAATGCCGAGACACGGTAGGCGCCAAATTGCTGCTCAAGAGACTCCACCACCCTGCGCTCCTTCTCGAGGGCTGGCTGAGTTGCCGTGGATCGCTCACTTGGCTCACCACTTTTTCAGCAAACCTAACGCATCCGCATCCCTCGATCAGGCAGATAATGATGGATTTAGTGCGGATAGATTCCTTTGGCAAGCACAGTGTTCTCAGTGTGTGGCCATCTTCGCCGGGCACAAGTCACTCCCCCCACTCGCACTGATTTTAAGAGTGGTGTTAAAAGGGGTGTGGCCTCGGACCTCCTCAGGAATTAGGTCCCTTGGGCCGAAATTGGCCTAGGGAGGGAGGCCACGGGGCCCCCCTTCCCTGTAAATATTTACAAAAAAAGAAGAGTCCATGCCCTGGGGAATGGGGTCACAGGGGCCAAAAGTGGCCCAGGGAAGGGGAGCCACGCAGCCCCATTCCATATAAATATATTTTTAAAAAGGAAGCCATGCCCCAGGGGATGGGGTCCCCGGGGCCAAAATAGGCCTCGAGGGGGGCCACGCGGCTCCCTTCCTGTGTTTTTTTTAAAAAGCCAGGCCCTGGGGGATGTGTTCCACAGGGCCCCAAAAATACTAAAAGAAGGGGGCTACACAGCCCCCTTCTAAAAATATATTGTAAAAAACAATTGCCATCTCCCCGGAGGCCCCACCCCTTCCTGCAGCATTCTATGTTGGGGAATTAAGTCCCCTTGAATACTGAGGGTCCCTAGAGGGCAACTAGCCCACCAGGTACCTCTAGTATGTGCCGCACAGTGGAATTGCAGAGAGGTGGTTTGAGGCCACGCCCCTTTTTACACCACTCTGCAAACGAGCCTCTTGGTGCACTGTTGGTGGGGCGATGAGTTCCTCTCTTGTACTGAGGACCCCAGGACACAAGTTGACTTCATCCCCCGAGAAGCAGTGCGCCAGAAGCCGCGTTCGTAGAGTGGTGTAAAAAGAGGGCGTAGCCTTTGAGCACACTCTGAAATCTAGCTGTATGGGGCTTACTGGAGGTAACAGGTGGGCTAGTTGGCCCCCAGGGACCCTTAGTATTCAAGGGGACTTAATCCCCCAACTTAGAACATGCCAAGAAGGGGCGTTTGCAGAGTGGTGGAGAAAGGGGCGTGGCTGTATCCAGCTATCAGCAATCCCACTATCTGGGACTTACTGGAGGTATCAGGTAGGTTAGTTGGCCCCTAAGGACCCACAGCAGCGAAGGGGATTTCAATCCCCATCCAAGAGTGCGCCAGGAAGTGCATTTGCGGAGTGTTTGGGAAAGGGGGTGTGGCCTGCTATGACAACTTAGCAATCCTGCTATTTGGCACTTACTGGAGGTAATAGGAGGAGTAGTTGGCCCCCAATGATGTTTTTGGGGGCCAACTACCCCTCTTGTTACCTGCAGTAAATTCCACACAGTGGGATTGCTAATACTTTTTCAGAGGCCAAGCCCCCTTTTCTCCACCACTCTGCAAATGTGCCTCCTGGTAAAGTATGGGATGGGGGAAGGAGTCCAGTTTATTCCTGAGGGATTTTGAGGGCTAAGAAGCCCTCCTGGTATCTCCTGTAAGTCATACGCAATGGAATTCCTGAGCGCTGGTCAGATGCCCAGCACCCTTTCTCCACCACTCTACAACGTGACTACTAGTAAAAGAAGTGTTTGCAATGTTATAGGTTTTGCATTTGCGAGAGCTAGAGCTATTGGCAATGTAAATGTAAACGTTTTTTAATGTTTTTCGTAATGGAGTGGATGTACGTTGTGTGTAGTGGAATTATTTGGAAATAGAGATTCCTTAAATGCAATTCCTCGCAAATATGCGATTTCGCTATTACCGATTTTTGCATTTGGGATGATGAATCCCAAATGTATAAATTGCGCTCGCAAAGGGCCAGATTCTGAGAATCTGGCCCTTTGCGAGCGCAATTTCCTTTCATGAATCTACCTGTAAATTCCCCAAAACTCATGTATACTGCCTTTCACATATGTAGTTACTCACACATGTACCACTGACAAATCCATTAATTCACCAACACCCCATACACACACTCACCCACCCATACAGCCCTTCACAGATAGACTCTTGAACCTATACACCCAGTGAATCACCCACTCACACATCTATGCACAGAGTCACACACCAACCACCCACCCACACAGGTACTCAGACACCCATACAGATACTCAGACAACCAATCAATAACCCATATAGACACTCATGTAGCTACTCACCAACCCATGCAGCCACTTACACACCAACTGACAGACAAGACAGACACTTACATAGTGTACTCACTAACCCATGCATTTAGTAAGACACATTTAATCTCTCACTTATACAGTCAGTGACTCCCCTATTAAATCATCTATTCAGACACTCATAAACCTACTCATACTACAATACACCTTGGCATAAATAAATATATATAAAAACATATTCAAACTTTTAAGAAACACATAGTCACTGGATGATGTCATCATCAGTGATGTCACTGACCATGTCATGAATGATGTAATATGTGATGTTATCCGCAGTGCATTGCGGGGGTGCGAGTTATAGTTAGCTCAACTAACTATAACGCCAAATTTCTCTGGTTTTGTATGAGTGAACTGTCCAACTATAACGTCCCTGAAACCTATGTTTTTTTCAGTGAATTTCTATGTTTTTTTAAATGCTAATTTAAAACTATAACGTTCCTGAAACCTATGTTTTTTCAGTGAATATATATATAGATATGTACATATATATATATATATATATATATATATATATATTACCTATTGGCGATCGCCAGTAGGTATATATAGTTAGGATTTTTTTCCTATGGGATTTTTGAAAATTCTATGTCGAATAACTTTGCCGTTTGAGGACGGAATTGGCTGAAATTTTCAGGAAAATGGAACATTTTGTTTCTGAGCAGCCACTGAAAATTTGGGGGGTTTCGTCAAGGGGGGGCCGAGAAAAAAGGGGGGTCCCAAAACGCGTTTTTCCCATGCAATTTTCCATAGGGCGGTTGGACTCACTTTTAGCTCGAACGGCTGAATGGATTTCCACGAAACTTGGCAAAATTGTAGATATTGTTTGCCCGATGTGCCTTTGCTAGGTCTCAATATATGTGCTCCAGTGGATTTTGATAAATTAACGTTCAAAAAAATATATATATCTGTAACAGCGCTCCGGTTAGCGCCCCGGTTCGCGTACCTGACGCGTAACGGAACTTCGCAAAGCGAAGCTGATTGGCTCTCCGGTGTCTGTCAACATTCTAAACAGTCCGGAGCGGCCGCCATCTTGTCTCTCGGTAGGATCGAGAGACAAGAGGTGAAGAAAAACAAAGGGGGAAATTAATAAAAGGGGGCAAGGTAGACCCCTCCTGACCCCCTAGGATTGATGAGGGGGCTATTAAAGGGTCCCGCGGGGCAAAAAATAAAAAATAAAATGTTCCCGTTTTTTCGCGGTAGAGGCGCTACCCGGTACGCGAACCGGGTAGCTAACCGGTAGCGTAACGGGAGTCCGCCATCTTGTGTTTCGGTCGAATTTAATCACAAGATGGAGGAAAAACAATGTGGGAAATGGGTATAAGGGGGCACAGGAGACGTATCCTGACCCCCTAGGTTTTCTAAGGGTGGCTGAGGAGGCTCATATATGTCGAAAAAGAAAAAAAATTGAAATTTTCGCGTACCGGGAAGCGAACAAAAGTGAAAATTAGTGAAAAAAGGTACATTTGAAATTTTTAAAGAGTAATCATAGGTAAGGTAGCTCTGAAAAGAGCTTTTGGGTTCTGTGTAAGTTCTAGGTACTTATAAGTAGGTACCAATACATAGTCTTAAATTCAGGATGAAAATTCTGTTCCCCTCATCTGAGAAGTGAACTCCATCTCCTCTGTAGATATCTTGCATGTAGTAACGCAAGTTATTGTTGTAGATGGAGCCCATTCCATGGTCTCTCATGTAAGCTGAAACAGACTTATTTACATGCTTCCTCGATTTCTCAATTTGTGGACAAAATTGGTTGCACCACCTCCATTTCTGTCTTTGGCATATATTTGAATATACCAAGGCAGTTTGAGGAAAAAGTGCCATCAATTGCTCAAAGGTGTCCTTTAAAAGCATTTCCAGACCTACCCCAGTCAAAGTGCCCAAGTAATTTCCTCCACAGTGCACAATTAACAGGTCAGGGTTTGGCAAATGCAAAAAGGTTTTCACTAATGGTATCAATTGGTGACATCTTAATCCTCTGTGGCCCATCCAGTTGATTTCCACATTTTGTAAATTGAGGTTGTGTAAATTTCTATTATCAGCATACCTTTGAGCCCAGTGGATGTAACTATGTCCAATAATCCAGACAGAAAACATGGTGAGAGTGTGTTCTGCTGCAGTCAGATGTAGTGTGGGAATGAAATGGCAGTTGAAACAGTAGGAGTTTGTTATGAAAAAAACTGTGGAGTTTCAGTGCTAATGATTCAGTAGCAGTGATTGGTGGATTATGATTGCTGAAAACAGAAAGTTAGGGTGCATGGATGAGTTCTTTGAAAGATGTAAATTGAATGGTTAAGAAAAAATCATTTTAAGTAACATTGCACTGGATAAGCAGGTGTACTGAGAGTTTAGAGTTCAGTTGAAACATTGTTGTGTGAGAGGTCTTTCAGGAGGTAGTTGCTATGGAAAAAAGGCAGAAAGGGCAGAGGGGGGAAGGGTGTTCATTTGAAAAAAGTGAGGGAAGAGTTTTGATTGGCTGACATGAGGGATATGTGTGAAGAATTACAGGATTTCTGTGCCATTGCTGGTTGCAGACTCAGAAGATCATACCCTTTGCTCTGCTAAAGAAAAATTGGTCTGTGCCTGAGACTGTTTTCAAACTCAAAAAGCATTTGCTAAGGTGAGAAAAGATTCATTTACTTTAGATAGAGACTAGTATGGTTTATGGAGAAAATAAGGAAGCCAGCTGTGCATTTAAAATGTTGTTTTGTGTCAAGTGTATTCATTATATTTTCCAAAAAGATTTTGCTTCTTTGACAAATTGTAATTGGAGAAAATGTGAAGTATTAGTACTGACAGAGTGTGCTTGTACATAAGAGCTGTGCTGTGTTTTCAAATTATGACCAGAAAATCGTTTTTTTAAAAAAAGAAATGCTTTTTACATTTATGAGAAGGACAAAATGGTGTTTGCTTCTTTAAATAAATATTTCATTTCCCACCATGAATATGGGAGAATAATTTGCTTGTTTGTCGGTTTAAAAACACGTTTCTTGAAGTCATTTAGGTTTCACAATATGTTCTGCAAGAGTTTCATAGTCAACATGGGGGCAAATTTACAAAGCTTATGAGCCACATTCACGTCATTTTCTCCACGTTAAAAGTGACTTTAAAGGTGGTGCAAGGTCCTTGTAAATACGCCCTCATGAGTGCTTTGTAAATTTAAGTCATTTCCCCGTGGTGCAAGGTCCTTGTAAATACGCCCCCATGTGTGCTTGGCAAATTTAAGTACTGACAGGGTGTGCTTGTACATAGGAGCTGTGTTGTGTTTTCAAATTATGCCCAGAAAATCGTTTTTTTTTAAAAAGAAATGCTTTTTACATTTATGAGAAAGTCAAAATGGTGTCTGCTTCTTTAAATAAATATTTCACTTTCCACCATGAATATGGGAGAATAATTTGCTTGTTTGCCGGTTTAAAAACATGTTTCTTGAAGTCATTAAGGTTTCACAATATGTTCTGCAAGAGTTTCATAGTCAACATGGGGGGAAATTTACAAAGCTTATGAGGCACATTCACGTCATTTTCCCCACGTTAAAAATGACTTTAAAGGTGGTGCAAGGTCCTTGTAAATACGCCCTCATGAGTGCTTTGCAAATTTAAGTCATTTCCCCGTGGTGCAAGGTCCTTGTAAATACGCCCCCATGTGTGCTTGGCAAATTTAAGTACTGACAGGGTGTGCTTGTACATAGGAGCTGTGTTGTGTTTTCAAATTATGACCAGAAAATCGTTTTTAAAAAAAAAGAAATGCTTTTTACATTTATGAGAAGGACAGAATGGTGTCTGCTTCTTTAAATAAATATATCACTTCTCACCATCAATCTGGGAGAATAATTTGCTTGTTTGTCGGTTAAAAAATCGTTACTTTAAGACATTTAGGTTTCACAATATGTAATTCTAGAGTTTCATAGTCACTATGATGATAATGATATACATTTAGAACTGTGTAGGAGGCATGGAGAAACTGAGGCTTCTGTAAGTGTCAAGGGAGGTGAGTAATGTACATTGCTCTGTTGCATACAGTCCTCATCTTCTGCGTACTCTTGGATATGCTAGACTACATCTGGACAATGAGATACCTAAGCTGAGGAAATACAGAAGATGTGATTGTGAAATGAGCAAAAATATTTGCACGTTTTTCAATTAAATCACCTGTGTTTCCTAACATTACGAATCACATTGTGCAGATGAGGTTTAGGCCTGTCCAGGGAGACAGAGGAGGTCTGGCCTTTGTTCAAGAGTGCAGTGGACATGACTCACTTCGTTGGTAGGCCTGCACATGTATTATCTCCTCTGTACTCTTCAACAAGCCTAAATTTCATCTGCAACCCTGAGTAGGCCTCACCTCAAACAAACCTCTGGATAGGCCACACCTTATCGGCATCCTGAACCAATCATTTAAAATGTTAGGGGCAGATTTATGATGGCCGTGCGCCTCTTTTGCGCCGCCGTTGCGTCACTTTTGTGATGCAGCGGCGGCGCAAAAGATGCGCCATGTTGCGACATATTTACAACTTGATGCATCTAGGCAGATGTGTCACGCTGTAAAGTCCTGCGCCACATGAAACCTGCGTCAGGTTTCATGTGGGCGTTTTGTTGCAGGGTGGGCGTTCACTTGCATGAAAGCCCTGTAAAACTAACACAGTGAAATTTACAAGATTTCACTGAGTCAGCTTTATGGCATTGTTGAATCAAATCCTTACGCCTGTTTGAAACAGGCATAAGGAGTGACGCACCATGCAATGTGTGGCTTGCCCCTGGTATTGCAGGAGTCGTGTCGCGCTTGCGACGTGATTCCTGCAATGCGCCGCTTTTGACGCGTGACGCATCTGTGCTGTCTTTGCCCCATGGTGCTCCGCATTGTAAATGCGGCACACCATGGGTGGCAGAGCAGCGGCGCACGTTAACTGGTGCATCCCTGGGTATGCGCCAGTTAACATAAATCTGCCCTTTTACATTTAAGAATGAGCAGGGGACACAGAGTCGGTGAGGCTTATCCAAGGTTAAGAAGAGATGAGTCCTGTTTACTGAAAACTTGGACATAGGCCTCACCTCCTCAGCATCGCTGGACATGGCTAAATAATATCTGCAAAATGTTACTCTTGTTAAACAATTTTACTATTATAGTCTCTGAGATTTGTCTCTTACTCTGCAACATCTCATTGTTGTTCTCTTTCTTTAAAGATAACGACAACATCAACCATGAGTGATAATGATCAATCTGTTGATCTCGATCTTATCATTGAACTTGTCATTGAAACGTCAGTGGAAGTAGATCCCTTGGATGATTTATATCCTGTGGATGATGAAGAATATGATGAGGATGCTGATTTGTCAGATTTGTATGACATAGGGTGGGCAGCTGACCTGCTCGAGCCTATTGAACTATAAAGACTTTTAAAAATAAATTTAGGTTACTGGAAATGAAAAGTAACCATGTTAACCGTTTATTTAAATTTAAATACAACTTCAAAAACAGCTTGTGTGAAGTGTCTTTAATAAAATAGTGAAATATGCTAATAAAATTAGTTCAGATTCACATATAAAAGAGCACAGGTCAAATGTAGAAGCATTCCATTTCTTTGCTACTATTTGTGAGTTTTAAATTTGTTAATGCACTAAAAATTATTGTATGTAGAATTGACAACTAGTGTGTTAATTTTTTGACGACTGTTATTGATTTACTGTTTGGTAATAGTGGTTAATAACAGTTTTTATTATATTTTACCACAGATTCAACTGCAGATCATTTCAAAATTAAAACATGCCTTCGAGGCAAAGGAGGAGAAAGGCTACAAAACGTCAAACACAGCAGCTTACTACATGCTTGCAGCAGTCCTCTACAATAAAAACTCGTCAAGTCACCAAA
Source organism: Lissotriton helveticus (assembly GCF_964261635.1). Taxonomy (NCBI): domain Eukaryota; kingdom Metazoa; phylum Chordata; class Amphibia; order Caudata; family Salamandridae; genus Lissotriton; species Lissotriton helveticus. Next base: position 711,494,062 of record NC_136071.1, read on the forward strand.
AAAGCTCCGGGTAAGACAACGAAATCTTTCCTAAGAAACATTTCCAAAAAAAAAAGTATCACTACAGAACATGTTTTAGTCCAGAAGAAGAGAGTCAATTTAAACAGGAAGGAAAGGCCCCTTAATAAAGTTAGTGGTAGAGCAGGAGAAAATTCTGTGAGTGCCGGTAGAAGGCACAATCAATTTAGGGACATTCGTACACGAATGTTCCGCAACAGGATAATTGTAAATTTGATGAAAAATGTAAAGAAAGGTCAACAGAAACTGACTTTTTATAAGAAAAAGAAAAATGTTGAGAAAATTATTGATCAGGCTTTGGAAATGAAGCGAAAGTTATTTATTTTGGTAATCAATAGAATTAGGAAACTAAACAAGGCAATTTATGAATTCAAAACAAATAGTAGATGGAAGAGAATAGTTAATCATACAAATTTTTGTGAAGTATTTTCAGGAGAATGGATGCATAGTTCAAGTTGTTAGGCATTTTTCAATGAGGAGAGTTACTTCCAGGACAATGATTTGGTGCATGCAGTTGACACCAGTGGTCGAGCATATGAGGTGAAAGACGGTTGTCCAGTTGAAAAAGAAAAACTTGTGTCAACTGAGGCAGAAGAGGTGTTAGGTGATGAAGTTTTAGGGAGACGTCCTAAGGGTCCAGTGTACACCTGGAAGTGTAGTAGTATTTGCAGTGTGCGACAGGATTCCATCAATTTGCTTTGTGATTTTGTACGGACATTTAATAAGAAAAGTTTAAAACAGAAAATGAAGTTGTTCCAGGAATTAGATCCATGCAGAGTGAGAGAAGTGACAGGTTTACATGGTCATTCACTGGCTTGTCTTTCCAGGAGAGTATGCCAGAGTGTTTTTCATCATTTCAGGATGCTAGCAGTCCATCATAATAAAGTGAGGAAATTAGTGAGAATGTTGTATTTTGCTAAGAGTCCAGCAATTAAGCTTAAACAATTAAGCAGTGCTCTTTTGCATGGTTCTGAAGTAGATGTGAAGAATATTTGTGAAGAAATTGAGTTTTGATACTTTGCAAGTAAAGAGGAGAATGTTGAAATTGACCCAGAAGAAGAAGGTAATGTGGAAGAGAGTGTACAGATTTCCAGTACAGATAATTTTCAGAAGGAAATTGCCACGTTACAGGTGAAATCAAGTGAGAGGCCTAATTTCACTTGTGTGTGTTGTTGACGCACTTATTATAAGAATCAGACTAAATTAGTGGATTTATATGCAAAAAGTGAAAGGGAAAATAATAGTGAATGGAAGGATTTCGCAACATACTTGATGGTAGAAAATTGTTTTGATTTGGGATCGGATCAACGTGTGTGTACTTATTGTTGTAACAAATGAAATGAAAACCGGATGCCTGCTAGAGCGGTTCATAATAATCTGGAATTGATTGACATTCCTTCTGAATTGAAGGATTTAAATACTTATGAATCTATTTTGATTCAAAGTGTCCATCCCTTTCAGGCTATTGTACGAATGGAGCCAAAGACAGGGAAATTGCCTCCATCAGATTTACAGAGAGGATTAAAAGGAAGAGTTGTTTATTTGCCTGTAGATTTGAAGAAAAACATTAATACAATTGGAGTAGAGAAAGTGGAAGAGGAACCTCTGGTTATCTTAGTTAATGGGGTTCCGACAAAGAGTAAGAAAATCTGGCAAGATTTAGTGGATGTTAGGAAAGTCAAAAAGGCAACATTGTATTTGATGAAAAACAATGAGTACTACAAGAATGTATGTGTTGCAGAAGAGGAAGTAAGTGAAGAAGAGGACAGCGATTTGTGTGCTGGACAAATTGAGAAAGTAGAAGCCTCTAAAAATGAAGAAATATATGAACATTATAGTGTTCATCCTTTGCATTCCAAGGAAGTCATGGGGAATGCTTTTGAGTTGTTTCAAATGAAACAAGCCAAAGAGAGTCCCATTAGTGTTTGGGAGGAAAGTTTGGAAGCTCGATGTTTCCCACAGCTATTTCCAACAGATCAAGGAGGAAGATATGATGAGCGACCTGATCAAATTTCTGCTTCTGAATACCGGACTTTACGATTGTATGCAGAAGATCCTAGGTTTCGTCAATGCATTCCCTATTTGTTTCATCTACTGTTTGAAAGTGATCTGTCTGGACTGTCATATGCAGTGAACCACATCTTGAAAAGTGGTGTACAGATGCAAAATATCTCGGCAAGGGACTTTATGGATAAAGTCAATGTGCAAGACAGTATTTTGGATTCTCACCTGATTAATCTCATGGCATGTCAGCGTGGTACTAATGAGTACTGGTACCGTCATCATGGTGATTTAAAATGTATGCTGAGGAACTTAGGAACTCCCACATGGTTCCTCACTCTCAGCTGTGCCGAGTATGGCTGGGAAGACTTACTTGAATTTCTACGAGAGGCAAATGGAAACATTGAAAATATCGAATTCAAGACACCCGGAGAACTGTGCTCTTTGGATCCAGTGAATGTATGCAGGTACTTCAATCATAGATTTGAAGCCATGATGTCTTTCATCATGAACAAGAAAAATCCACCTCTTGGAGAGGTGTTGGATTTCTTCTGGAGAAAGGAGTATCAAGCAAGAGGTGCTCCTCATATACATATGCTGCTATGGATCAAAGATGTACCCAAATTTGGAACAGATCTGGATGACTTAGTGATGAGTTTCATAGAACAGTATTCTACATGTGCTGTTCCAAAGACAAAGGAAGACAAAAGCCTAAGAGAACAAGTTTTACGCTTTCAAAGCCATCGTTGTGGAAAGTACTGTCGTCGTAAATTCAGAAACAAGGACAAGTTCTACACAAAATGTCGTTTCGGCTTTCCACGACCGGTGATTTCTAAAGGAAGAGTGAACAGTTTGATGTCTTCGCTGCGACATAATGTGACGAGGAAATCACCCAAAAATACATACAATTTTAAAAGAAACGAAGAGTCCAAGTACATCAACGACTACAACCCAGTGATTTTGTCCATGTGGAATGCTAACATGGTTATACAGTTTGTGGCTGATAACTGTATGGCTGTGGCTCGGTATGTGACATCTTACGTCACAAAAAAAGAAAAGACAGAATTGAAGGATATGTGCGAGGACATTTCCCATGAAAAGAGCCTCAGTAAGAAGTTGTACAGTTTCAGTCTGAAGATGTTGTCGCATCGAGAAATCGGAGCTTACGAATGTTCTGACCGGTTATCTTGAGCAAGTCTCTATGCCAAATCTAGGAGTATCATTTGGGCGAGTCTTGGTCTTGCTGCAACGCGTAATCGAGTTCTGAAACCTGTACGGAAAATTGAGTATTTGGCGGAAAAGGAGCCAAACAGTACAGATATTTTGAAGACCAACATGTTAGATAGATATTATCCAAATAGAAGCAGTCACCTCGAGAATGTTTGTCTGTATGAGGTTCTACAAAATTACATATTCAAGAGAAACATCAAAGAAGATATTGATAAAGGAGTGTATGCTGTAATTGGAAGTGAGGGATGTCTGGTCAAGCAAAGAAAATGCCAATTGGTAAATCATCGAAAATTGAGTGGCGAATCTCCTGAAAGAAAAGAGTTTTTCTATTTAGCTCTTTTGCAACTTTTCAAGCCTTGGCGTGCAGAAGAGGAACTGCTTGGAGATTTCCTCTGTTACGAAGACTCTTTCAATGCAGCCAAGGAGACCATAGAATGTCCTGTTCTTCCAAAATATCTAGAAATGTTGAATGCGGAAATCGAGCAGGAAGCAACAATTGCAGCCGAGATTGCTAGAGACAGTTCTCAGGACAGTCAGAGTTCTGTTTCATTGAGTCAGGATCCACTAGGAGGACCAGTTATCGAAAATGAAGCTGCCACTGCCATGATTGAAGTGGAAAGAGCCATGGCACATGCTCAGGAGGATGCGGTTAACTTAGAAGATTTGGAAAGACAACTCAACGTTGAGCAGAGGAAAATATATGACGAAGTTACAAACCAAATTGATAATGGATTAAGTCATGAGAAGAAAGAGTGCTCATGTACGTCGTTGAAGCCTGTCCGACTGTACGTGAGTGGAGAAGCAGGAACTGGAAAAAGTTTCCTCATTAAAGCAATTTCATGTTATTTGCAGAAAAGGACTGAGTCATCCCTGTCTTGTGACCGCTCCAACTGTGCCAGTGGAGCATGATAACAAATTACAATACCACAAGTTATCTGGAGATGCTTGTTGTGAAGTTTCAAGAGTCTTGAGGAAAATGAATCTTCTTATCATTGACGAAGTAAGCATGGTTTCCAATGTCATGCTTGCCTTTGTGCATTTGAGAATGCAAGAAGTTCTTAAAACAGAGTATTTTGTGTTATTTGGTGGCAAACACATCATTGTTTTCGGTGATCTTCTGCAGCTGACACCAGTGAAAGGACAACCAGTGTTTAAACTACTTACACATGAAGATACCAGGAAGTGCCTAGGGAGCATTGGCAACGTTAATATATGGTTAAACTTCAATTATGCTGAACTGCGTGAAAATATGCGTCAAGCGAAGGATGAAGATTATAAGAATATTCTACAAGATTTTAGAATCGGAAAAGTGACCGAGCATGGGAAAGAAGCTTTACATGCACGATTACTGTCAAATTTGTATCCAGAAGAAGACGTTCTGCCAGAGAATATTTTTCGGAAAATTACTGAGAAGAAATCTGGAATATGTTTGATGCCAACTCTGGCAGAATGTGCCATCTTCAACAACAAAATGTTGAATTTAGAAAACCAAGAGATTGTGAAACTGGAAGCTATTGACAGAATAGAGCATATGGGAGCAACAATTATTTTGTCTGATAATTTGAAATCTAAATTGGATTCATTAGAGAAGACTATATCTAAAACTGCTGGTTTTGAAAAGACTCTGAATGTGTGCTTAAATTGCCGTATCATTTTGAGAAGGAATTTACATGTTGAAAGAGGTCTGGTAAATGGATCAATGGGTAATGTTGTTGATTTTGAGAAATACAGAAATAGAGATGGAATTGAATTTTTAAAAATTAAATTTGATGGCATTGAGGAAGTACAGCTAATTGGTCGTTGCTCTGCTAGGTTTTTGCTTGTAAAAGACTTATATGTTCGCCGTAAGCAGTTTCCTGTTTGCTTGGCATATGCGGTGACAATCCATAAATCGCAAGGTTTAAGTGTAGACAGTGCATTGGTGAAAATTGGCAGTTCTGTGTTCAAGGAGGGTATGGCATATGTGGCATTGTCACGAGTCAGAACTTTATCGGGATTGTACTTGATTGAGTGTGATGTCACAAACATTTGTGCAGATCTAGATTGTGTTATGGAATACAATAGGTTAAGAAGAGAGTATGCGCCACATTTGCCTCAATATCCTTTGTTTGAGAAACGTGTGGTAGGCTGGAAACGAAGAAATGTGACCAATAGTAGGGAGGTTGTAGCAAAAAGACGAAAAGTCGATGAACCCGAAATTATAAGCAGAAAGAAAATGGATTCTGTTGAAGATGTTGTTGGTTTTCAATTTGAAAATAGTTCTGGTGTCAACTGCTATGCTAATGTTTAATGTTGTCTTTTCTCTAGAAACTTTAAAAGAACAGATTGTGATCAATTCGGATCAAAGTTTTTGCTGTTTATTGAATTCTGTGTTAGAGAAATGTAGCACTGATAGAACAAAAATAGAAAGTGTGTCTGAAATTTGAAATCTGTTAGACAAATGTTCAGGTCAAACGCAATTCTCTCAAAATATTCAGCAAGATTGTCAGGAGTTTTTAATGTATATGCTTGATGTATTGCAAGATGAAGGTGTAGATGTAGATCATCTGTTTGGCCTTTCTTATCAATGGCAGCATGACTGCGAGAACTGTAGGGTATCAAGTACTACTAGTGTAGACTCAGAAAGATTTATATATTTAACTTTGCCAGACAGTAAATCAGTGTCCTTTATTAAGCTAGTAAAAGCAGCCGATCAAAACATGGAGTGTAGCCAATGTAAGTCTGCAATGCTGTCCACATTATTTATACGAAGTTATGGCCAGTATGTCATTTTAATGTTCCAACGATGTAGACCTGATGGAACGAAATTGACAACTTTAATAAAAAAAATTGTGGCTTCGCAGTTGTCAATATCAGGAAGGACTTTTGTAACTGCAGCAATTATATATCATGACGGTCCTTCAACAACATCAGGACATTACACAGCTTATTTGAAGTCTAGAAACGGCTGGTCATTCTGCAATGATTCTGTTTTAACTTTCAAAAACAAATTGCCTTTTGACCTTAAAAATTCTTACCTGGTGTTTTTACAACCAAAATTTTAGGGAAAGAATCTCGGGATTCGCTCTGAGGAATTTCAAGAGGTTCTAATGGCTCCTACACTATTTGGCCTTGAGGATAAGTGTAGTACAGAGTGAAAAGTTATTTTTGAGTTTTAAGTAGTTCCTGAAAAAAAAGAAGGTTTTCTTACAGAAAGTGGTGGGCACGGATTAGTTAAAGGACAACAGAGTATTTCCCAAGGGAAACGGTGTTCTTACCATAACACTTGACGTCATGGAAAAATAAATGCACTTTGAATGAGTTCTGAAAATCTGTTTCTTTTAATAAGCTAATTCAAGCAGCCAATTAAAACATGGAGTAGAGGTAATGTAAGTCTGCAATGCTGTCCACATTATTTGTACAAACTTTTGGTTATAATGTCATTTTAAAATTCCAACTATATAAACCTGATGAAAGTAAGTTTTCAACTTTAATTACAAATGTTGTGGCTACACAGTCGTTGATTTTAGGAAGAACATTTGTAACTGCAGCTATTATATGACATGATGGTCCTTTGACAACATCCGCTTATTACACAGCTTATTTAAAATGTAAAAAAAGCTGGTGTTTCGGAAATGATTCCCATTTGACTATGAAACAATGTTGCCTTTTGACTTAAAATATTCTTACTTTGTGTTTTCAGAAGAGAGCATTTAGGGTAGGTAACTGGCCTATAATGATTCTAGGAGTTGATATAATTTTATGTACTGTTTTAAATTGCTTTGTGATTAACAGTGATCAAGAGAATTAAATAATTGTAGTAGTCATAGAGGTAGTGTAAGTGTGCCTCATAGTAAGCAGTATCAGTGTCATAGGAAATGTGGAACATGAGAGAGCAAGAATGGTGAGATATTACTAGTACAGGATTGTGAAAGTGATCTTGAACGTTTTCTTTCTGAAAGTTGTGGAAAAAGAAAATGACGGGATTTGCTTAGAAGAATTCCAAGAGTTATAAATGGCTCTTACACTATTTGGCCTTGAGGAGAAGTGCGGTAGAGAGCGAGAAGTCATTTATTGTATGTAACATATTTGTCAAAACGATGGAGCTTTTCTTTCAGAAAGTGGCGGGCAGAAAATAATAACAGCACAACAGAGTATAAGCTGTTCATAGGACATCCTTCGACGTCATGGAAAGTAAGTTACTTTTGAGGAGTTCTGATTTCTGATTGGTTATGTTATATGGGTTTTTTAAACACAATCATTTTGATTGTGTTTTTTTTCCCCGCTGTTATATGATGAATACCTTCAACTCACTGTTTTTAGTGAAATTTGATATATTCTGAGAACAGCAAAAATAAACCATTTAACATGTATAATTAATTCTGTACTTTGTATAGTGAATTTTAATTTGTACTCGTCTTGTCTCATGCTCACTCGTCTTTTACTACCTTCTATCAATCCTCTTTACATATTCACATTGCCTTTTGTTTTATTCTCTTTCACCCTTGTTCTCTAACTCCACTTATCTTTCAACCTTTGTTTCCCTATTCCAACTCTGCTTTTTTCGTTTCTCCCTTGCACCATTTTCCAGCTTTTAGACCTTCTGCTTCGCTTGTCTTTTCCATCTTTCCTCCCTTTGTTTTCTAAATTAAATATTTTTGGGTTCTCCTTTTTTGGTGCAATCAGTTAGTATAACTCACCCTCACTCATTTATCTTTCTTTGTTGCCTCACTCAGTCTGTATCTGACACTCTTTCCTTCACTTCCTCTGTCTCCTCTCTCCCTCACTCTCTTTTCCTTATTCACCCTTTCCTTATATAGTTTACCTTACTCACTTTCTTTTAGTAGCTTACACAACTTCAATTTAGTTTTCTCTTCTATCCTTCTTTTCTGTCACTGAAAGTATCTTCCTTTTTTTTCTCTTTGTAATTTACTCAATTACAATTTCTATTTGTCTCTGACTGTCTATCACCGTTTCTTTCTCTTTTTTTCTGCATGTTTATCTCTAACTTTATTTCTTTGTAAAATTGGATGATTTTCAATCTTTTCCCTTGTCTTTTCTAATTTTTAAATACATGTTTTAATATTTTTCAAATTTTTGTTCTTTCTTTCACAGATTGAAAGTATAAAAATAACAAGTGACTAAGTTAACGACAATTATAAGGTAAGTGTTTTGTACTCTTTTCGTTACATTTCTATCACATTTAACTTCTATTAGTTCCACTGCTTCATTTCTTTAACCCTCAGTTTCCTGCCTTTGCTACTTCCCTCATTCCTTTTTCTATTACTTACTTACTCTACTCCTTCCACTCCTTTTGTCAGTCCCTCCGTTCTCATAGTTCCTCACTCCTGTTCACTCACTCCGTCTCTATTACTCTCACTGTCTCTGACTCATCACTCTTTCACTACTTGTTCATTATGCTTTCTCCCTGTAGTTCAAGCACACTATGTTATTTACATTTCTTTGCTGTTTCAATTATTCCTTTTCTGTCACTTCTTCTTTTCTGCTTTCTGTTTTTTCTCTCTGTTATTCCACATGTTTAAACCTTAGTCACTGTCATACATCTTGTTTTATTCCTATTTACTTTTGCTCACTGTTTTCTTAACACTTTCCCTCAGGGTTGTTCTTTTAGTCCGGTTCTATCCCTACCTCTCATTCCACATCCTTTACTGTTTTTCTTCTTAATTTGAACATTCACTCACATTCTCTAAGAAACTCTTGTTTATTATTCTTCTACTCTCCTTTTTTTCTTTCACTTCCTTATCTATTTTGTTTTTCTCAATTATACCCTCTTACATCTTTTCTTTGGTAAATAGATCTATTAAACAGTATCTCTGTGTTAGTCCCTCTAGCTGTCTTTCTTTTAACATTACTCTCTGTTTCCTTCCCTTATACTCACTCTTCCTTTTTTTTTTTTTTTTTTTCTGTTTCGCTTCCGGTTCGCGTGCCGGCGCGCGAACCGGGAAGCGAATCAAAAGAAATAGAGGTTGCCAGAGTGCTAAACATTCTAGCAATTTTTTATAAATGGGAGGTAGTTCTGAAAATAACTTTTTTTTTAATTGTTTTTGTTGTTTTATATTTTTTTTTATTTTTCTGAACATTTTTTTACTTTTTTTGTATTTTTTGAACGGTTTAATCTTTTTTTTGTTTTTTTTGGGGGGGGAAACGAAAATCATTCATTATAAAGGGCTCAACAGGAGCAACAAAAAAAAAGATAATTTACTTTCTGGGGCGTTTTGGACATTTATGATTTTCAATAGCTCTGTTGATTAAATTTATGCTACTCTCCCTATAGCAAATTAATTTGCCGCAAAAAATGCAGACTTGCTTCACGACCCCGAAGTTCATCTGAATGTTTGGGACCGTCTCCCTCGCCTCTGGTCCCGTCACTGCCTGTTCGGTTGATGTACTGGCCACAGGAGGGGGGGTTTCCTGCAGGTCACGTACCTGCGCAGCACTATAATTTATAGGGTGCCACCTCTCCATTTGCCGATGCATGGTGTAATTCCCGAAGCTGTACTTTTTATCAGTCCCTCTGGACAGAGTTTTGTCACAGATCAGACATGTGACGTAGCGGGCATTTACTTTTTTTTGGCCCCGGGGAAATGTATAGAATTGCCAGATATAACTATCCTTCACATGGGACCTCCTTGGCTCTTCAGGCAAAAACTGTCTCCTCCCTTGCTCCTCTTCCTCTTCTTCCTCTTCTTCCTCCTCTTGATTAAGGATGACCTGAGGAGGTGGTCCTTCCTTCCTAGGAGGTGGTGGTGGTGGTGGGGGTGCACCAGCTGCAGCTACTAATGAAGCCATTTCTTATTAATCAAACTAGGTCTTCCTCTCACAAAGTTGAAAGTCAGAGTGAGAAAAAAGGTGGGGGCTTTCATCATTTAGGAAAAAAAATGTTCTAAACCAATGAAAAGTGTTATTTTTAGGTCACATGACCTAGCCTTACATCATTAGGAAACCAAAAGTGAAATGAACCAATGAAAAGTTTTATTAACAAGTCACATGACCTGTTACGCTTACGTTACGCGCTCCGCGCCACGCCCCGGATCGCTTCCGGGGTGCTGCGCTTCGCGCCTCGGTTCGCGCTCCGGAGCACTTCCGGGTGCGCTAACGCGGCGCGTCATAAGACGCATTACGCGACAACGCGATACGTCGCACTTACGCGACGCGTCACGATGTTGTTTTCTAATGCGGCAGTTGCGCAAACGGAACGTTTACCGGTTCGCGGACCGGGTCGCGGCACCAAATTGAGCTAACGGGAAGCTACCCGGTGCGCGGACCGGTAGCGAAACAAAAAAAAATAAAAATAAAAATATATACATAAAAAAATTGTATTAAAAACATAAAATATATTTTTCGATTTAAAGAAGAATACATTTTAAAGTTTTTGATATTTGCTATTAAAAAACCATTGAAATTCACTGAAAAAACTATAGGTTATAGACCATATATAGTTAGGAATTAGCATTTACAAAACCTTGAAAATTCACTGAAAAACCCATAGGTTATACACCATATATAGTTAGGAATTAGCATTTACAAAACCTTATTTTACTCACACAAAACCATTGAAATTTGCATATATAGTTAGTTGCACTAACTATATATCGCGCACCCGCAATCCACTGCTGATCATGTCACATATTACATCATTCATGACATGGTCAGTGACATCACTGATGACATCACTGATGACATCTCAAATGACATCACTGATGACATCACTGATGACATCTCAAATGACATCACGGATGACATCACTGATGACATCTCATTTGACATTACTGATCACATCACTGATGACATCATTCATGTGATAATACGATGAACCTCTTTAGACTCTAATATAACCTTAGATACACTCAGTGTAAACAGACACTCACAGACTGTCACTCATCCATGAAGTTACACACACACCTAGTCAGTCATGCAAATAATCAATCACACCTCCATTTTCTCAACTATACAGTTATACACACCTTACTTATTCAAACATATACTAACACATATTAAAAAACCATTGAAATTCACTGAAAAAACCATAGGTTATAGACCATATATAGTTAGGAATTAGCATTTACAAAACCTTGAAAATTCACTGAAAAAACCATAGGTTATACACCATATATAGTTAGGAATTAGCATTTACAAAACCTTATTTTACTCACACAAAACCATTGAAATTCGCATATATAGTTAGTTGCACTAACTATATATCGCGCACCCGCAATCCACTGCTGATCATGTCACATATTACATCATTCATGACATGGTCAGTGACATCACTGATGACATCACTGATGACATCTCAAATGACATCACTGATGACATCACTGATGACATCTCAAATGACATTGTTTTTGTTTGCCACTGCTGATTAAACAAACTTTGAACACGCTATTTTGGTGTCCGTACTTCATGCTGTCCCTGCATCGAAAGGACGTGAGTGTGACTGTTTGAAATATATATATATATATATATATATATATATATATATATATATATATATATATATATATATATATATATATATATATATATTCACAGGAAAAAATGAAAGGTTGCAGGTTGCCAGGTTCAGACTTCACACACAGAAAACCATAGAAATCCAGCAGTTATAGCTATAGGTATTGCAAGTAGTCATAATTTGTGCCCTAAGCTAACTATAGCTCACGCTCTCTCCCAGCTAAGTGGTGTGACTTTGATCAGCCGGATATCACGTGAAGCGAGAACATGTAATTTGGAAGGAGTAAGCCAGCCACGCCCCCCGTTCACGATAAACCTACTCTCGGAAATGTCTCCATGTTTACCAGCTGTCTGCTGTTAGGTGTCGTGGAGTTGGGGGATCCCGGATATCAACCACATTCACTGGTAAGGAGAGACGAACGTTGAAAAACCATAGACGGGTTGGGAGATTCAGTGGTTAAGAATTTCCAAAGGGAAATTTGAATTGAGTGGGTTTTGCACCATAGCGGCCAATTTCGTCGTTATTATGTCAGCCCAAGACGCGGCGCGTGACCAGAAGGATGCAGCTGAGGCGCTTTTTGTTAATCTATCGGCTGTCAACCGTGTAACGGGATAGACAAACTAGCAGTACCAACATTAATGGTATCAGGGGCTTATTAAGAAAATTGGAAACACTTCAAAAAAATTAAATAACAAAATGGTGGGAGAAAAAATCTTTAGAGAAATAACAAGATGCTGGAAGGGTGCCACGTGGGTTACGAGTAATGATTGCACTGACTTTTGAGAACCCCCATTCAGATATGCTTTCAGAGTGGACAACAAACAATCTACAGGCATCAATGAACATGGTCAACATTCTTATTAAATATGCAGAGATTGACAGGGACAAACTCCTTACAGAGATTGATGAATTGATTAGCACTCTTGAAGCTAGTGATCAAAAAGAAATGATCTCTAAGGGTCGAGCGGATATCTTGATGAAAATAAAACAACATGAGGACACCATCAAAACCCTTAAAGCTTTCGAATTTGCCCGGGTTCGGGTCGATTATGTGGCGGGAAGGGTCTTCGCATTCTCCTGAAAATTCGACAGTGTCAAGAGGAAAGCTTTAAGTAATCAGGTATCCTCAATAGCAGTACCCAGTGGGGGAGATAGCAGCACAGCTCAGTATGATTCAGATGCCATCTCCCTAACAAGTGGTGATTCGGATGATGGCAGCAGCTTGCTTCCCCAAGTTCAAACACAAACGGTGATTAAACACACACTTGGGGAGGACTTGAATTTTTAACAATAGACAGGTGATCGAAATTACGCACAAGGAACCCACAGCAAACAACAGCCCTAGCTCAAGCCAATGCCGGAGAGAGAGGAGCAGGCAACGGCTCCAACACATCAAACAGGGGGAGAGGAGCACGGGGATGGAATCGGTAAATCAGCAGGACAATACTATCATTAATCTTACCGATACCACACTGACTAAAGCTGAAATGCAGTTGCTAGCTTTGGGACTATCTTTCTGTTTGGAATCGAACTTTTCTTAGAAGCAATCTCGTATTGATATTTACAAATTAAAACGAAAGATTAAACTTAAAAGTTCTTTCAGTTAAACAAACCGCCTGACTTGCCACATACTGACGACACCACTCCAGCCAATCTCCAAGGTGGAGACCTCTTAACCTTATGTTTGTTACATTCAATAGCCAGAGAGGATTCAGGCAATAAGGTAACTGACATGGACCCTACGCAAATGGAAGATACCAACACAGGACTTGCGGCTGCTAGTCCATTTCGTACCCCTTCCTCTTTTTGTCCAATGATGCTGAAAGACTCTGTGGATGTTTTTAGTGAAATGGTCATAGATGATCTCAAGAAGCTTAACATGTCTGTGAATTCTCGCCACAAAAAATGTAGTTATCGAGTAAAAAGTTACTGGGCATTGCTGAAAAAATTGCGCATAAAAAATGAATAGTTATTATGAGTGTAGATAAGGGTGGCAATATGGTCTTATGACAGAGGGGCCACTATTTATCAGAAGCTCAGGGCCACCTATCTGATACAAATTGTTATGCCAAAGTGGGTCGTGAACATCTAAATCACGTAAAAGAAAATGTATGTAAGAATTTACAGCAATGGAAAAGACAGGGCTTACTCTCCAAAAATGAATTTCTGTTTTAAAAAAATGATTTTCCCACCACACCTATTTTATACTTTATTCCTAAAGTACATAGGTGAGTCTCCCCTGTCCCTGGCAGATCCATTATCTCCGCCATAAATAATGTCTTGGAGGCTATGTCAAAGTATGTGAATTATTTTCTTCAGCCACACATGAAGAATTTGCCATCCTTCTTGAAAGACACAGGTGATTTTTTGTCAAAAATCAATGAAGTAGAGTGGCGTGGTGGCTATTTACTGATAAAAATGGATGTAGCCTCGCTCTATACGAGCATTCACTACCTACAAGGCTTGGATGCAGTAAAATATTTTCTCAATAACCGTGCAATTAATTTTTATGACCACAATTGTATGTTGATCCAGATGATTGATCTTTGTTTGAATAATAATTAATTTATGTTCAATAAGATCTTGTACAAACCACTAAGGGAAGTTGCAATGGGTGCGTGTTTTTCTCCCACCTATGCCTGCCTGCTGGTCGGTTGGTGGAAGGAAAACGTACTCAAAGTGACTCATAAGGGGATCTGGGACAAGCATATTAGATTTTATGGCAGATACATTGACAACATATTTATCATATGGGAAGGCACAGAAGAAGAGGCTATTCAATTTGTTACATCTATTAATAACAACGTGATGAACTTACAGTTCACGGCCAGTATCAGCCAACAGAGTGTAGAGTTTTTAGATGTAGAGGAGTATATCTGTGAGAATCGAATTCAAACTAAACTCCACAGAAAAACCACCGCCAGTAACTCCACACTCAAAGCTACTAGTGCCCATCCCCATCACCTTAATCACAGCATACCGTATGGCGAGTTTCTTCGCATATGACGTATATGCAGTCTAGAATCTGATTTAACACAATTTCAAAAGGAGGCTTATCTCTGCTTTTTGGCCCGTGGATACAAAGGTTCCAATTTGCAGCTGGCCTTGGACAAGGTCCCACGTGAACTTTGCCTTGTAACTAAAAAGGATCACATTGCAATCACACTATGTGACCCCATACCTGATGAATCTCAATCTATCCGTTTAATTACCACCTACTGTAAACAGGAGAAGAGCATTAGAAAAATAATTTACAAACATTGGCCAATTGTCTTAACTGATCTGACATTGAAATTCTTGTTACCAAATCTCCCTGCTATAACATTAAGGCGGGCAACCTCAATGCGGGATAACCTGGTCAAAACTAGGCCAGAAGTAACAACTAAAAAAAACATGGCTATCCAAATCTGGCTTTTTTAAATGTTCTTCTTGTCGGGCCTGTAAGTTTGGAGTCAATTTATCTGAGTATTGGACACATTTCAGTGACATCCCAGTCCCTATTAAAGAACACTACACTTGTAGGACTGAGTATGCTGTGTATCAGTTAGAATGTACATGTCATCTTAAATACATCGGTAGTACCAAATTACCAGTGTTCAACCGGATACTGCAGCACTTGGTGCAATTGTTTATTCGGACCCAAACTACCTATTTGCCCGACATTTTAAAGCCACACATGGAAACAGAATCAATGACTTAAAATACTCTGTGATTGGGGCAGTGCCTCCCTCCTATCGGGGAGGTAACAGGGAGAGGAAATTGAGACAGTTGGAGTCTTCTTTCATTTTAACTCTTGATACTCGAATATCTAACAGTTTAAATACCAGTGAGGACCTACACAAATTTTATAATCTGGGTCCTCCAGGACCTATGGTGGAATCCTGTACAAGTGTTATAGAATTCCTTATTGTCTCACTATGCTGATCCTGTAATAGGCCATAGCTAATTTTCTTCCATATATTCCTCTATATCTCCTAATGAGTTTGAAAGAAGAAAAAAAGAATAAAAGAACAAGTGACCTAAGATGAAAAAGAAAATTATGATATCACCGATGTGGTCACTAAAACTTTGCACTGATATCCCTTGTACTGTATTGACACTGAATGTTTTAACTCTGCACTAGCACTTTAACACTGAATGGTTGAGTACTATTGAAGTCAAAACATTTTGCGACCTTTTGCACAGCCCCACCACTTAGTGTGTTATTGGTGTTTTTTTAGAGTTTTTATATGAAATTGCCCTTAAGCACTTTTTGCACTGTTTTGTACATTTTCTAAGGAGCATTGGGTTTTATCCATGTTATTCCTCTATGGGATTCTGTGCATTTTTAATAACCTTAGCAACATGCATTTTTTGATAAAACGTTTTATAGGTATCTATTTATGAAAGTTTAACAAAGGTATTTATGATGTGGTTTGAATAATATTCACTATAGTTTCACTGCTATACTATATGTGATATGAGTCATTGGGCACTTGCCAGCAATTTTTTCAATGTACTTGTCCACTCTGTACCATCATAATTAGTCTAAAAAGTATCAATGGATACTTCATTTTAGGACAATTATTTTCCTATAGAAACCTATATTTATTGAGTGTAATTAAAAGCATTTTTGGATCTCAACAGGACTGTTATTTTAGTGCAACTAGTAGCAATGAAACATATGTAGGCTGTGCTATGTTTACAATTGCTCCTTGAATTATAGAGTGCATGTATTTCTTCAATATCTATGCTCACTGAATGACCAATATGTTAACCTGATTGGCCACACAAAGTTTAAATGTGGTGACCCGTCACCAGCTCGTCAGGTGATCAAGATTACTGTGGCGATCAAAGCGCGTCTGGGGCGGACACTTGTCTGTACCACTTGGTGTCCATGCAATAAAATAATGGAACTGTGAACCTGTGTCTCCAGGAATTCATTTCAAACTGTGTTGGTGGTCCATACCTGTGGTGTAGCTCATTTGGACTGCAATCGGAGGGAACAGGATTTGCTGTATATATTCTATATAGATTCTTGGCTCGTGGTTACAAAAAGGGTGATCTACAAAGTGCTATGAATAGAATGCTTTTAACTACTGAAGAATCCCCCCAGGTCTCTAACACTGAGGTTGCTATCGCTAATAGAGACAGTTCTTCTAAGAAAGAAGACACTGAAGTTAGACTGATCACGACTTATAGCTGTTATGAGAAAAAAGTCAGGAACATTTTGAAGTCTAACTGGCCTATTTTGAAAACTGACATCACATTAGCACCTTTACTCAATGAGACTCCTGCTATTATTTTCAGAAGGGCACCATCTATGAGGGATGCTTTTGTCAAGACCAGTCCAGAAGTTGTTAAATCCTCTAAATCCTCCAAATGATCAGGTTTTTTTAAATGCAGTTCCTGCAGAGCCTGTAAGTTTGGGGTTAACACTTCAGAGCACCATGATGCCTTCACCCAAGATGTATGTAAGATTAAGAGTTTGTTTACCTGTAAAACAGATCATGCTGTTTATCAATTACAATGCACTTGTCATCTTCAATATATTGGGAGCACTAAGCTCCAGGTTTTCAACCGTATCTTGCAGCATCTTCGGGCCATTGTTAACTCTGATCCCAGCTATCCTGTGGCATGTCATTTTAAACTGGTTCATCAAAAACACCTTAAGGATTTAAGCTATTTTGTTGTTGATGCAGTCCCATATTCTAAAAGAGGTGGGGATAGAGAGAGGAAATGGTCTTAACACCGGGGAAGATCTTCATAACTTTTTATAGGGTTATTTTAGTTTTTTGATCTAAGAATGGGTCAGGCTTGTCCCATTACCCTTCGACTGCAATATCTACAATCTGAGCTGTGCAAAACTTGAACTGTTTCTTATTTGCTGCTAGGTACACATTGAGTGAATTTTAAGCTTTTTTTGGTTCGCCTGAATTTTTATCTGTGTTCTTTTATGCCTTGTTTTTATCAGATTTTTAGCTGGTTTTACTAGTTTTCTAGTTTTACTGGTTTTAATTCGGTGGAGATGAGGTGTAGGGATCATGTGGCTATTTATTGAGCGAAAGTTGGCTTAATGTACTGTAGTTCATTGCTGAGTTCATGCCCGGTTCTACAGGTTTCATTAAGAATATTGATCCTGTTAAAAGGTTACAAAATCAAAAAATATTTTTGGAACATGCACTATTTTGCACATTTACATATTCTGTTACACTGAACGTGTCTTGTCCCTAGCTGTATAGAGATATATTTCCGGTTACAAGTTTTTAAGTTTTAGAATTCACTTTGGTGAAAATTCTTTGCACTGGGCACTTTGCACTTTTTTTACTTTGACGTCTGCTGCTATGTATATATATATTTTTTAATACAAATCTATTATGAATGAATATGAGATTTGGTTTGCACTTTTGCACAGATTTGTACTGTTTTGTGCTCCCATTGCTCATGACCACCAGCCTTTTCAGTGAATTTGACTGTAAGGTGACTTTTTGTTTTGGTTTTGCTTCAGCTATTGTATGGGCACTAGCCCATGATTAGTCCACCATTATCACGAAAAAAAGTTTTTTGATATGTTCTTGTATGAATGTTCAACATATTTATTCTGTGATATATTTATTTGTGGTTTAGACTTTTTAGCTTGCCATTATGCTAGCTTTAATAACTTTTTGCATTTATTCCGATTTCACCTTTAGTATTTTTTCACTGTCTATGGTAAAGTAGGTGGAGCATTAGTTGTGAGCACAACTGTATTTAAACTTGTTGGTTTTTGACCATGTCATGTGATCAAGACCTGGTTTACCCGAAACGCGTCATGCTGCTGGAGGAATAAAGCACTTTATTTCACTTTATTCATCGAGTGGTATGTACCTGATTTGTGCGTTACCTGCACGGCTTCAGGACTGTAGTTTATATATATATATATATATATATATATATATATATATATATAATATATATATATATATATATATATATATATATATATTAATATTCACAGGAAAAAAATCTAAGGTTGCAGGGACGTTATAGTCAGGTTCAGACTTCACACACAGAAAGCCTTAGAAATCCAGCAGTTATAGCTACAGTTATCTCAAGTAGCCATAATGTGTGTCCTAAGCTAACTATAGCTCACACCCCACGCATGCAGTTTTCAAATCAATAATTGTATAGCAAATGTTGCAGTAATATTATCAATGATGTCATAGAAGATGTTATGACCGATTTAATTGCAAAAATTAAAGGTTACCTGTGTGAATTGGTATGTAAGTTGTTTTTTGGATGAGTGTATTGATGTGTGAGTGGCTGTATGGGTTTGTGAATTGTTATGTGAGTGGTTGTATTGCTGTGCGAGTGTGAGTGTGTGAGTGGCTGTATGGGTCTGTAAGTGGGTGTGTGAGTAGTTTTATGGGTGTGTGAGTAGATGTCTGGGTCTGTGAGTAAGCCTAACTAGAACGTCCCTGTAACCTTTGTTTTTTTCAGTGAATTTCTAATGTTTTTTTAATGTTGTTTGCTAACTATATATTGTATTTCCTTGGCTGGAACACTAACCTTTGACAGTGAGTGTGTAAGTGAGTGCATGAGTGTCAGAAAGTCTGTGAATGGGTAGGTCAGTGAGTCAGCGTGAGAGTGTTTGTGGGGGTCTGTGAGTGGATGTGTGAGTGTTTGAGTGCTCTCTTTTTTCCCTCTTCTGCTCTGTTTTGCCTTTTCTGCTTGTTTATCTATCCTCTGTTTTGCCTTTCCTGCTCATTTTTCTGCCTATGTTTTGTCTTTCCTACTGATTTTTCACCCTTTGTTTTGCCTCTATCTGCTCATTGCTGACATTTATTTTGCCTGATGCTGCTCGTTTTCCTCCTTTATTTTGCCTCTTGCTGCTAGTTTCTGACCTCTATTTTGCCTCTTTCTGCTCGTTTTCTGACCTTTATTCTGACTCTGTGGTCTTCTTTTCCGGCTGGCGGCTCTGGTTTCTTCGTCGGCGGAGTGCGGTGAGGTGACCGGCATTGCCTGTGCTCGTCCCGGCACTCGCACGCTTCCATGGCCGCGCCTCTCCTCAGCTGAGGCGGCGTCACAGCTAATCTAGGGCCGCGCCTTCTCTGCTCCTAGGCCGCACCTCCTCTGATGGTGGAGGCGCGCTTTCAGACTGCTGCAGGCTGCCTCTATGTAAACTCCCCCACAGCTCTTCGCTTCGATAAGCAGCGCTCTACTCAGGTTCTTTTCTTGTCCCTCCACGACCTGCCAGTAATGCAGTTTATTCGTGATAGGCACCATGACAGGAATACAGGCACAGCTAACAGACTGTAATGACTTTCACTTCATTGAAGAGTGTTTACTCTATTAATTGTGCACATGTGCCCAGCGATCCTATCAGTTATGGCATAGCTAAATATTGCCTGACTTATTTCTTTTACTATTTCTTCTGTAAGTGGAGGCAATTTGTGACTGTTATTTTAAGGGGCAAACTTTAACGGTACTAGCAGATTCACATGCAGTAGTACTGCTCTAATTTTCTCCCTTTAACTTCTCACAACTGATTTTTGGCAGTTTTGATTAGCTGCTTTTTGTGCCATAAATGACATTTGTGTCAGATTGACTTGACCTTTATATGTCTTGATTCTGAGGTGATTTAGACGCTAAATTGTATGTTGTTCATGTGGGCTATTTACTGAATACTCATATTATATTACATCCTTATCATTTAGTGAATTTCTGGTTTCATCATTGCCTCCAATTCCTATATTACCTCTATTCGCTATTGTAGACCTTCGCTACAACGGTGTGCAGCAATGTCTAATAACAGGAATGGCGGACGAGGACCTAAACAGAGTCTTTTCACTGACGTGGTCAAACAATCCTCTACTTCAACAGTTAAAGGCAACGGTTCTGCGTCACCTTCTTCTTCGCAGGCTACATTACCTCAGAATGGTAAATCATTATCTGACACTATGGACCGCATTTTACTGGAGCTCTCTGGGGTCAACCGACGGCTAGAGGGTCTGGATATTACTATGAGTTCATTGACTACGGAAACTAAGTCTATTAGGGCAGAACTCACTACTTTTCACACACGGATTGACGTTATTGACTCCAAAATAATGGCAATCGAGGGTCGGCAGGACTCTGTTCAGGGTTCGGATCAGGACCTCCTCTTTCTTCACAGTAAGATCGTTGATTTGGAAGATCGCAGTCGCAGAGACAACATCCGTTTTTTTGGTTTTCCAGAAACCATTGAAAAACAAGATATGAAGTCCTTGCTTTGTAATGCTCTTCCTACTTTGACTGGTATTTCTTTCACTCCTCCTCTTGAACTCCAACGTGCTCATCGACTGGGTCCACCACGTTCTGGACCCTCTGTCAGGCCCAGACCAATCATTGCCTGTTTTCTTCGGCATGAACAAACCAGACAGATTTTATCACTGGCCCGTACACGTGTCCCCTTCATATTTCAAGGTCATACCATCCATATGGCTGCAGACTTCTCTAAAGAAACAAATGAACGGCGGAAGGCGTTTCTTTCCATGCGACCACAACTACGTCAATTGGACATCAAGTATGGCTTATTTGAGCCTGCACGTTTTCGAATTACCAGGAATGGAATATCCAGAGACTTTTATGATCCAGCACTTCTACAACAGTTTCTGGACGATATCAAGTCCGATGATATGGAAACCCAGTCTTCTTCAGATATTCACCCTTCTCACTCCAAGTCTCCATCTGCGAATCTGTCAACGTCTCATTTGTATACCTCCCCTGAATCCAGACAACGCGGAAGAGATCCTACTCGCCTGCCTCGCTCTCAAGATGACAGGGAATCAGCTCTACACTCTGTATCCTCTCTTACTAACACGCAGCAAAGAAACAAGTCCAGATCGCCTCTTAAGACACCTTCTGATGCTGATTGAAGACCTATAGCAGTGTCTGTTGTTCATCATGTTTTTGCTACTTATTTCGCTTATTGTGACTTTAATGCATGATACAATAAGGTTCCTTCTACTTCGTGTTATTCTATGTTGCTTCATATTCTACTGTTCTTTTCTATTCGATATTATTAGATGCTGACTGATATTTTTGCTTTATTGTATTATTGCTATTTTTTGGATTAGGATAATTCCTATTATTTGATGTTTTAACTGGTTACTTCTTCACCTGTGGATCTATAGTATTAAAAACTATGCGCATTGTTTTATTTAGTGATATATATTTTATTGTTCTACTGTGAGTTTCTAACAAAGTGGAGTATTTATGCATTGTAGGTCTCGCTCATTAATTGCTGTATATGCATTACTTATTACATATGGGACTTACTCCCCATTTATGCCCATTTTTCATGTTCTGGTTATTGTGTTTAGATGTCCACTGTTCATCTGTTTAATCAGATACTTTGGGTTTTGATATGATACACTTTTATTATATTGTTCTAGTCACTTATACATATAGTGTCTCTAGTCATGCTCTCATGTTTCCCCATGAGTGCTTTTCTACTTTTCTACACTAATTCTTTCTTTCTCTCTTCCTATGGCATTCTTTACTTTGTTCTGTTTCATACATTATTTCTCATGTTTCCTTTATATATCTTATCTTTTCTCTTTTTACTGTTTGCTATGGGGACTCCTTCATTTACTTCACTTCCTTTAGTCTTCTTTTCTTATCTTCTCGAATTATTATTTAATGTATGTTATTTCTACCGTGCATTTAATCATTCTCTTTATTCATTGGCTGTTTTTTTATGATGATTTTTAAGGTTTTCACACGTTTTTGCTAAATGTTACCTTGCTCTATTTTGGCTCGTATATTCCATATTAACCTTTGCTCTCTAGATCCCCAGTTTTTTTTTCTCGGACGGGGTCCGATTATCCCTTGGCGCTGCTTTCAGTGCGCCCAGACCCGTAGATAACAGTCTAGGTTCTCTTCTCTTTTTCTATTTTATTGTTTTCTTTTGTTCGTTTCCACCTGATTTGTTTATCTTAGATACTTACTTTGCCTCTCTAAACTACTTCTGTATTTTCTTTTCCTCTTCTCTTTCTTTCTTTTCTTTTCTTCTTTTCCTTTTCCTCAACTCACTTTTTCTAATACTTCCCAGTGCAACATTTTTCTTCTCTAATTTTCATCCATTTGCTTCCTTTCCTTTCTATTTGCCTCTTGACCTCCCCTACCATGTCCTCTCCTAATTCGTTGTCAGTGATTTCCTGGAATGTTAATGGTCTCACTCATTATATTAAGCGTAAAAAAGTACTAACATACTTACGATCTAAATATTGTGGACGTTGCTTTATTGCAGGAAACGCACTTAGATGAAATTGAATCTAGTAAACTCAGCAGAGATTGGGTCGGTAAGGTGATTCTTAGTAGTGTCTCCAATCATGATCCCACCAACCCTAACCCTGTTCGTAAGTGCGGGGTGGCCATACTTCTTCGTAAGTCACTTCCCTTCACAGTTCTCAAAACATGGTCTGACCCAGAAGGTCGGTATGTATTTGTCAAGTTGAAGATTGGAAACTCTTTCATCTGTCTTGGTTCCATTTATGCCCCCTTAGGCTCCAAAAAACAGTTTTTTCTCCGACTGAACCGTCTTTTCACGGAAATCGATGCCTCCCAGTTTCTCATTGGAGGAGACTGGAATTTGGCACCAGATCCGGATCTGGACAGAACAGGTTGTTTTGACACTGTTAATGCTCCAGATCAAGCCATTTTCCAGGACATTCTTGCTGATATTGGTCTAGTTGATCATTGGAGATTGAGTCATCCTCAGGACAAAGAATATACGTTTTTCTCCCCTTCACATGGTACATTCTCACGTCTCGATTATTTTCTTCTTTCACAACGGGCAGTCCAATTGGTTACACAGTCCCAGATCCTAGAAGCAGCCATTTCCGACCATTTCCCTGTTCTCCTGTCTCTTGACTTGGGTCTTTCCAAACCAGGGCGTAAACCATGGCGCTTGAATATTGCTAGGTATAGAGCGCCAGCAGGTAAACTCTTTTTGAAATCTCAACTCCAAGATTATCTTATTCTCAATGATACATCAGTCACTTCTAAGAGAATGGTTTGGGCAGCGGCCAAGGCAACGATTAGAGGTCAACTCATGCGGGATGCTGCTTTTCGCAATAAGGAAAATGCACATAAACAGACTGCCTTGGAG
Organism: Lissotriton helveticus; assembly: GCF_964261635.1. Lineage (NCBI taxonomy): Eukaryota > Metazoa > Chordata > Amphibia > Caudata > Salamandridae > Lissotriton > Lissotriton helveticus. The sequence continues at coordinate 711,517,875 of NC_136071.1, forward strand.
GAGGACATACGCCAACTTTCTCAATCATATATTTTAACTCCAACCCTTCAGGTTCGGAAATCGCTGGAGAAGGCACGAATGTCCCTTAATAGTCTATTTACTTCTAAATCTGAATACGCTTTACAAAGAATGAAAGGACGTCATTATGAGCAGGGGGAAAAGGCTGGTCGGCTATTGGCTGCGCAACTGAGACAGAGGGAGGCCAATATGGCTATCCCAGCTATTACATCAAGTAATGGTGACGTGCTCACTCGGCCACAAGAGATTGTTGAAGAATTCGCTTCATTCTACAGATCTCTTTACTCTCCAAGCACTCATATTGACACACTTGCGATGTCTAATTTTTTAGATACAGTCCATCTCCCAAAACTCTCCGATGAGGGTAGAGCCCTACTGGAGGGTGTTATTACAAAGGATGAAATATCTTCAGCGATAGCGGCATTGCCATATCATAAAGCTCCGGGAGATGATGGTTTTCCTCCTGAATTCTTTAAATGGACCGGTCAGAATATGATTGACACCTTACATGCGGCACTTGGGGAGGCAGTAGAGGAATCTTCTCTTGGTCCTATTTCAAACAAGGCCGTCATAGCTGTCTTACCGAAACCTGGCAAAGATCCTTTGCTATTCAGTAGTTATAGGCCCATATCTCTTTTAAATTCTGATGTTAACATACTTGCCAGCATTCTTGCTTCACGCCTTCGTAAAGTCCTACCTTCTTTAATCCATAATTCGCAGGTAGGTTTTGTTCCGGGTAGGTCATCTCGTAATCATTTACGCACTCTGTCTCATACTTTATGGTCAGCTAAACATCTTACTGACAATGCGTTACTTCTTTCTCTAGAAGCTGAAAAAGCATTTGATCGTATTGAGTGGGAATACCTTTTTTCTGTCATGCAAAGGTTTGGGTTAGGTGCTCAGTTTATAGATAAGGTGCGGCTGCTTTACGATGACCCATCAGCTCAGGTCAATTGCGGCGGTTTCCTATCCACTCCATTCCCAATCAGATGAGGTAATCGTCAAGGTTGCCCACTTTCCCCTCTTCTTTTTCTTCTTGCAATGGAACCTTTAGCTGCTGCGGTACCACAATCTACTGAGGTAATAGGTGTCCACCTTCCAATTGGTAACTCAAAAATGTATTTATATGCAGATGATGTGCTCCTCACACTCACTGATCTTCCCCGCTCCCTTCCTGCGCTCCTCCGCATCATTATACATACATAACCTCGATCGGTAATATAGTTAATGACACCTTGCCTCAAAAATTGAAAAGAGTCTCGGAAAAGCCAACAAATCCTTGGTTTAATGAGGCACTGAACGAGGACAGGCGAAAACTGAGAATGGCTGAAAGGAAATGGAGACAACATCCCTCCTCCCCCGAGCTGAAAGCCCTCAGAAAAACAAGGAAACAATATAACAAAAAGATAATCGACTCCAAAAAAGAATTTATAAGGGCTGAACTGGACAATGCCATAAACAGACCACGAAAACTCTTCGAGATCCTAAAACAACAGTCAAATAAACTAACCAAAACGGCTCAAGAGAACCCAAAAAATCCCATAAACTGCGAGGAATTCTCCTCATTTTTCACGGAAAAAACGAAACTGCTAGAAGTTGAGCTCACAAGTGCAGCGGCTAACCTCACGACCCTTCCCTCATCTAAAAATGAGGCTAATGCGTCAACGGAAGATCTTCAAACAAAAAATAAGGCTAATTGGGACACATTTGAACTATATGACCAGGGAAAGATCGCCAAAACGCTAGCAGAACTTAGACCGAACAACCACTATCAAGACCCGTTACCGGCAAAATGTGTACGAGAAATCAGCCACACTCTAGTTCCGATCTGGACTGAGATAATAAATGCCTCACTTGCACAAGGGACCCTCCCTGACTGCCTAAAAACGGGGCAGGTAGTTCCCATCATCAAAAAACCGACAGCTGATGCAACAGACCCGAATAACTACCGTCCAGTGACCAACATCCCTTTACTGGCCAAACTCATTGAGAAATGCGTGCAGGGCCAACTGAGTCAACACATCGCTAAGTTCTCATTACTTGATGACTGCCAATCAGGTTTCAGAACAGGGCACAGTACTGAAACTGCGATCCTACATATTGTTGATGACGCCTTACAAGCCCATGACCAAAATCATGCGTGCCTACTGATCCTTCTAGACTTGTCATCAGCATTTGACACATTAAATCATGAGATCCTGATGATCAGGCTACAAGACAGGATGGGTTTATCTGGAAACGTACTGAAATGGTTTAATTCCTTCCTGCAGAACAGGACTCAACTATTCCTGGTCAACCAAGCAATCTCCTCCCCATGCCCTAACGCAATCGGGGTACCTCAAGGTTCAACATTATCCCCAGATCTATTCAACTTATATGTAGAACCTCTCACGGAGATTCTTCGAAAATCACAGATCTCCTACCACATGTATGCAGACGACACGCAAATATATATGAAGATTGCCTGCAGTGATGACATTGACCTAATGAATACAACTCTAAAGAAAGCGTTGCAATGGCTAACAGCCAATCATCTGAAACTTAATGCCAACAAAACAGAATTCCTGTTAATATCACCGACAAGGAGTCAACCTGAGGTAAAGGGATGGGCTAAATTGGTGACTGCGCTTAACTGCACTCCGACCCTAGTTAACTCAGCCAAATCACTAGGAATTACATTAGACGAGAACTTCGACATGAAAGAACACATCAACTCTATGGCTAAGAGCGCCCGTTTCCACTTGAACTATCTAAGAAAACTGAAACCCTTTATCTCAGAAGCGGATCTAAAACTTGCCATCCAATCACTAGTTATCTCAAGGATCTAATATGGCTGCACCACGTTAGCTGGCCTACCGAAAACTTCCACTGCACCACTAAAAGCCTGTCTCAACGCAGCGGCAAGACTCATCACGGGAACGAGGAAATTCGATCACATATCTCCTCACCTGAAGGCACTAAACTGGTTACCTTACGAAGCTAGAATTAAAATGAAGATAGCCTGTATTACCCACAAAGCGGTCCACTACAACACGCCTAGATATCTAGCGAAGAAAATTAAGCTATCGGGAGGTAACAGACCAACTAGAAGCGCTAAAGAGTTGCTATTGCAGCCGGCCTTCTTCCGGAAGAAAAAGATATTACCTCTACCTTACTTTGTTTATCTTTTGATCCTTGCTACTAGCTAAACCCATTCAACTCTTATTGCTAATTACTCAGGTAATTGTACTGATAATACTATGGAACCCTACCTCACCGAGCTGACTTTATGACTATGACACAAGCGAAACCTTATGCACCTCTTAATGCTAATTGCACAGGCGTTATGAATATATTTATCTAATCACCCTAGATAGCATATCACCTTCTACCTTCATATCTGTTTGCTGTTATAATTGTTATAATTGTTACTATAATGTCTATCTGTAATCATCTATGTTAAGCGCTCTGATACCCACGGGTCTTGTTCGCGCTATACAAAACACTATGAATAAATAAATAAATAAATAAAAATTAATGATTTCGCTTCCTTTTCTGGTTACAAGATAAATAGGGATAAGAGTGAAGCATTACCCATGACTATTGGTACAACAAAAGATGTGATTTCTGGTTTCCCTTTTCGTTGGCAACCATCCCGGCTTAAGTACTTAGGAATCTTAATAAATAGAGGATTGGATAATATAGTCACGGACAATTTGACTCCTTTAATCACGCAAATGCAAAGAGACTTTGATAAATGGAAGGCTCTCGGTTTGTCCTTGTGGGGGCAAGTACAGGCGGTCAAAATGGTTACTCTCCCTCGCTTCCTTTATGTCTTGGGTATGCTTCCTCTTCACATCCCCTTAACCACTCTAAGATCCATTGACTCCAAGATTAAGCTTTTTGTCTGGGGCACGGCTAAACCGCGTCTTGCCTTTGCAAAATTAAAATCTCATCAGCTGCAAGGAGGATTAGGTCTCCCTTCTATCGAGCATTACTCACTTGCTCTTCATCTTTCGCAACTTGTCTTTTTTCTACCCAAATCTAAAGATATACCTCAGTGGGTTCCCGTTGAACGACACTTGTTAGCCTCTGGTCCAGGTTTGTCCCTTCTCTATGGTAAAGGGGTTAGTTCTTCTGATCCTAAAAACCCTATCTTATCTGCAATGTCCAAATCTTGGCAGAGGAGTCATCGTATACTTAAATCTAACTCACGCATCCATATCAAAGCTCCTTTATGGGTTAATGCTGCCGTTCGGGTTGGAGGTCGCACTCTGTCCTGGCCTATCTGGCAGGAAGCTGGCATTCAGACAATAGATCAGTTGTTTCATAATAATACTCTCAAATCTTTTTCTCAACTCTGTGAGGAATTCCATCTACCATCCACTCAATCCTACAAATACACCCAGCTCCAACAAGCTCTCACGAAACATTTGGGTCCCCCGCCTGACTTGTTATCTATATCTCCTCTTTTGTCCTATCTACAGTTGTGGGGGAATCTTAAAGGTGTGACTTCTGGTATTTATAAAACTTTCTTGCATCCTCTTTTTTCACAACCTCTCTCACAAGCTCTCCAGTTGAAATGACAGTCTCGCCTCTCGGTTACATATTCCAATACTCAATGGGATCAAATATTGGAAGGGTTACATAAGGGAGTTCGTGAAGCCCGTCTTAAATTTTGTGTTTTTAAAATTCTACACGAATGGCACTGGTCTCCAGTCAAGTTACACCATGCTAAATTAATATCACATACTTTGTGTTGGAGATATTCAGCCTCTGGTTGTGATATTACGCATATTGTTTGTGAATGCCCTCATACGACACCTTTTTGGCTTTTTGTGCGGAAGACGTTGGTCACCAATATTTCACTCCCTCTACCCCTTACCTCTCTGAATATTATCTTGCATGATTTTCGTGGCCTTCCGAAGCTTTCTAGACCACAAACTCGTCTTCTCCATACCGCTCTGGCCACAGCAAAAATCTGCATACTACGGCACTGGAAATCTCCTCTCCCTCCTTCGCAGGAAGAGTGGTTGGTGGCGATGATGCAAACAGCTCTACATGAACGTACAATTTATAATCTGCAGGATCAAGCTTCCATTTTTCTCCAGGTGTGGTCTCCTTTCCTGGAAGCCACTGTGCATGAGGATCCTGGCCTTACTCCTCCTTCTCCTTTGATTGTTCCTCCTCCTTAATCCTATTCTTTTGAGTTCTTCCTTTCGTATTGCTCAGCTTTATATTTTCTTTCCTTACCTCTTTTTATGTAACTTTGTGTTGTGTTGCTCTGGGATTTTTGTCTATTCTTTCTTTTCTTTTTTCTCTTATTTCTTCTCTTAATATTTTCTTTTTTCCATTCTTTTTCCCTTTCCTTCATTCTTCTTTTATCTTGCACTTATTTTATAATCTTTTCATTATCATTGCATTTAGGATTGTGGAATATACGTTATTTTTATATTCTCATATTTATTATATTTTGTGTAGTACTTTTCTTCATCTGTACTATTTTTTAGCTACCAAAGGTTTTACTTTGTATCATTATTCACATCTGTACTTTTATCTTCAAATTTCTAATAAAAAATGTCAACACAAAAAAAACAACACAGAAAAAGTAGTGGTCATCACAATCAGGGTGCATAATAGTCACATCATTGCTGACTTTTAATCTGCCTCTTTGTGTTCGTTTCTGACCTGTATTTTGCCTCTTTCTGCTTGTTTCTCACCTGTATTCTGCCTCCTTGTTCTGGTTTCTGGCCCCTATTTTGCCTCCTTCTGCTCATTTATCTCCTTTAGTTTGCATCTGCTCCTTACTGACCTTTGTTTTTCATCTTTCTGCTTGTTTCTCACCTTTATTTTGCCTCTTTCTGCTTGTTTCTTACCTTTATTCTGCCTCTTCCTGCTCATTTCTCCCCTTTCTTTTGCGTCTTTTTGCTCATTGCTGACCTTTATTCTGCCTCCTTCTGCTCTTTTCTCACCTTTATTTTGCCTCTTTCTGCTCGTTGCTGACCTTTATTTAGCCTTTTTCTGCTCGTTCCTGACCTTTATTCTGTCTCTTTCTGACCTTCTTTGGACTATTTCTGCTCATTTCTCCCTTTCTTTTGCCTCTTTCTGCTTGTTTCTAACCCTTAATCTGCCTCTTTCTGCATGTTTCTCAACTTTATTTAGTCTCTTTCTTCTCTTTTCCTTGGGACCACGAATAAGCCTCAATGCCCCCATGGTTCCAGCCGGCTCCCTGCCTCCTGTGGGAGACGGTATTGCTGCTGCACGGAGGGAGCTGTTGGAAGGGTAGCTCCCTCCATGCAGGAGTAATCGTTTTATCTCTTTACCTGCCCGTATGTCTGTGGGCAAGAAAAGAGATGGAACCTCTGCTTCCAGTGAGCGGGAGCACTTTGACAGCTCCCGCCCACTAGAAATGGAGTGATTGCTTTAGCTTGGTGGGAGCTATCAGCTCCAGCCAAGCAAACTAAACAGCTATGTCCCAGGGTGGCCACCTTAGGACATAGCAGGCGCCGGCCCTCAGGGCCATGGTTGTCCCCAGGAGGTGAGCCATGTGGTCCCCCTCCTTTGTTTTTGAAAGGCCTACCCCAGGAAGGTGGTGGTCCCCAGGGCAGAGAATGACTCGGGAGGGCACACAGCCCCCTCCTTCCAAAAAAAGCCCAAAAGCCCCAAGGAGGTGGTGGGTCCCAAGGTTCAGTGGGTCCCTGAGGCCCCCCATTACTTTGCATTTTGCCCCATGGAGGTGGTGATCCCCGTGGCTTAAACCTGCCCCAGGAAGGGGGATCTGTACATCCTCCCTAAATTTAAAATAAAATCCAGGAAGGTGGTGGTCCACGGGGCTCAAAGGAGCCCATGGAGTGGAGTCTGTGTGGCCCTCCTCCTTTAAATTATAAAAGCCCCGGGGAGGTGTTGGTCCCGGAGCTTAAAACAGCTTGTTGTAAGGTCTGAGTGGAAATTCTCCCCAAGTAAACATATTCCTTAACAGTCTCTAGAGACTTCCTATCTAATGTCCAGTTATAGTAAAGATAGTGCTTTCTACCTCTAAAGGGGAGGGCTTTAGTTTTAGAGGTATGTGGTATAAGATATTTGTCTTTGGCAAACTTGTGTAGAGCATTAAGATTTATTTGTTAACCTACCGGAGTAAGATCCATAATTACTGCATCGTCAGCATACATTAAAACGTGCATATCGCAGGAGCCTATTTTTGGTGGAACATTATTAATTGTTTGTAAACACTCAGGGAGGTCACTTAAGTAAGAGGAAAATAAAATGGGGGCTCAGAGGCAGCCTTGCTTCAGGCCGTTCCTCGTAGCAATAGACCCTGTGAGACCTTTTTCACCCCCCATATGAACTTTGCACCATGTTTCAGAATGTAATGCCATGATTTTAGTGAGCAGGTCATTCGGTATTCCAAGCTTCCCTAGCTTAGTCCATAGAGTTGGCCTGTCTACACGGTCAAAGGCAGTGGTAAAATCAACAAAGACACAATAAAACATTTGCTGCTTCTTTACTACATATTTGTATATCACTGTTTGCAAAACTGCGATGTTATCCGTCACAGAGTGCTTTGGTCCAAAGCCAGCCTGAGTCGTTGGTATCGCTCCTATAGAAAATGCCCAATCTTTCAGATGTTCCATTGGCATTTTGCAAAGATCTTCCCTGTAGCATCCAGTAGGGCTATCTGTCGGTAGTTATTGGGGAGTAGATGGGATCCTTTTTTCAGGATGGGAACCACAATCATCCCTTGCCATGATTTTAGAATGGAGAGACAGTGGGAGAATACCAGAGGCAAAAGCTTTCTCCACTCTTTAGGATTGCTTTGAAGAACTTCAATGGGGATTTTATCTGGGCCTATTGCTGCAGTTGATCTTTTTGAGTGCTATTTCTTTTGCTGATGGTACTATCATATCATGAAAGCTTTCCAATTTTCTGTGCCCAGTGTGTATTGATTTTCCCATGCCATAAAGATTTGGCTTATAGAGCATGAGGGGATATTTTTCCCATTCTGATTGTGTAACTAGGGAGGAATTACTAGCTTTCTGTGTGCCTGTTGCTTCTGATACAACCCTCCAGAACTTCTTACTGTTTTTTTGGTTCACTGCTGTTTGAGTGTCCACCCAGTTTTTGTCAGTTTGTGCATGCCTAGTTTACTCCATCTGGTGTTGACACACTTTTTTCAACTTTACAACCTCATTCTGTCCAGAATATTTTAAAAATTGCAGTCTAATCAATTTGTTTAACTTAGAGGTTAGACTGTCTGAGTGGTTTGAGGCTAATTGACCCTTACGCTTACCACACCTAACTGTGCGGCTGGGCAATGGGGCCACTATCTCAACAAACGTGTTTTCATGAGCTGTTATCGGATCAGCGACCAATACGTCCGTTAGTCAATATTGACGAGATAATAGCGGAATTTATTTTTGAAGTTGATTTAGAGTTCCATTTTTTTCGCTGGTTCTTAGAGTGGATTTCTATAGTTGCCTTTTGTTGTGATAGAGACCATCAGAGGGTTGTAAAGGGATCTCAGTTGCTATTGACAAAATTGCATGGTCACTTACTTTTGTAGTTTTAACGGTCAGGGTTTGCATCATCCTGAAGAGATCCAGACTGCAGATTAGATAGTCAAGAATGGAGATACTAGATGGCCCCTTTCTGGTATAGGTTGCAGGAATGTCCCCTTCTAGCCTTCGGTTTAGTATAAGCCCATTTCAGGGCTGTTACCAAGGCGTCAAGCATTGCCCTCTTTTGTCAGCCTTGGTCTTTGAAGGGAATAGTGGTGATGGAATTGACATTTTGGCAAAAACTTTGATCATCAGATGGTCGTTCGCAGGCCTCAGGGGGATATAAACATTAAAGATAAGGAGATCATGCATAGAGTCATCAGTCTTTTTCTTAAGCTTAATCTTTATACATTGGATATTTGGCAGACACATAGTGACTACTTCCTGATCCCAGAAAATATCTTCCTTTAGTAAAATTGCAAGTCCGCCTTTTGAATGGCCCCTTCTCACTGCCTCCACTGGGAGATCATATATAATGTAATCTTTTTGGTCAAAGGATGTTAGTGCCCACGTTTCTTGCAAAGTCACAATTGACGTGAGTTTTCTAAGATCAGTGCTAGTTTTCCAGGGTCTTTCCCAGCTATATTCCATGATGCAATAATTAAAGATCTGCTAAAAGGGAAGCTTGTTTGCCTTGCCCAGCTTATGGCTATTCAGAATTTTAGATAGACAAGACCAAGAAAGAATATGAGGCTGAGACCTAAGGTTTTTTGGGTAAAGTCCAAAATTCGTCATTACCCGTTATTTACAGAGACAGGTTGTGTTCCTTCAGGTGCTATCATTTGTGCTCTTGCACTATGTAAAATATGGGTGCGGCATGTGGTCCTAGTGTCTGTTTATATGCTTTGATTTTTTGGGTAATTTTGAGTATCCTTGAATTCGACCACGTCAAATCCATATTTGTGTATGGTATCCTTCTCCTTTAGGATAATTGAAGGTATCACTTTAGACCCGAATTCAACATTTGCCGTCATAAACTGGGGTTTATTTGGAAATGACACAAATTTTATTTCCGAAGGTGTTAGGCAGTGGAGCAGATCAATTTTCAACAAAAAGTAAAACCCTGTGGCTTGTATAAGCAGTGAAGTCAAAATGCTGGTTGTGGAGAAGTATGTATGGGGGATTATGCTTTCAGGAGAAATAGTACAGGCCACGGGATATCTAGTACCTAACCCGCCATGAGTCACCCTTCTGGTAAATCAACAATTCAAACTAGGAAATGATAACAGTTTATACAATTTTATTGTGGTACCTCCCTATAGGGTTACACTCTAAGTTAAAAACAGTAGTTAAAAAACAATTATCATCATTATTAAAAAAAACTTGACATAAACATTAAAAAAATGTGACAGTCAAAAACAAGAGTCGACGCGGCGTTTCGGAGACTTTACAATCTTTGCACCTTCTTCAGGACATTTGGTAATATTTGACTGGTACTCTAAAATCGAAGACTTTGGAAATTGTAGTCTTAGTCGATTGAGGTCTTAAACGATTATACTTCGTCTGGTGGTAACAGAACTTTTCTTCATACTATTATCTGTGCTTGTCAATCGGCACAGAGGAGCCACCGTGATTTGCTTTCTGGCCCTTTTCAATAGAAATTATTAGATCCCTTCTTCACATTGGAATCCCAATTGGAGTGCTTGTTATTTGCTTGTTAAGAGGTCGATTTGTCCCGTGTAGGAGGTTTGATTCACTTCTTCTGGTCCATCAGCCTGTTTCGATAAATTCGGCCTCCCTGCTCCTCCGTGTTTTTATCGTCATGGATCAATTTTCTGCAGCAAGTTTACTATTCTCGCATGATTTAAAGGTGTATTTCCTACAGGAAACAAATCGTTTATTTCTAAAGTACAGGGAGCAATTGAGTTCCCTTTTTTGTTTAAATCTCCTGGGGAAGAATAATCTTCATTACCTGACTTGTTCACCAAAAAGGGGTCAGCTGGAGTACCTGTAGTAAAGATTGGTGCAAGAGGATTTAATTGCGCCGCAAGAGTATTTGAATTATACACATGTAATGGCTGATCTTTTGTTAAGGCGATCCCTGGAGTTTTGGAGAATTGAGCCTTATCCTCCGTTTCCCTTTCTGGGTATGTGAGGGGTATGAATTTTTTTTTCTTGTGGATTGCCAAGAGAGTCTTTGTTTTGTTCTCTTCCTGCGCCCTTTGTCTTTAAGATAGTTTTTACTACTCTTTACCTTTTGTTTTGACAGCAGTCCAGTCTCTGATATGATCGGAGATTAAGAAGTGACTGTTGCCTCATTACCAGGTGTTTGACTTGTCAAGGTTTTGCTTCTTTTCTGGTCAATGATTAGAGAAAATGAAATTCCATCTTTTGTTTTGAGATCACTTGAGGAGTCCTTAAATAATTTCCAGAGTGAATACATTTATATCAAAGAGGGGCACTTTAGCTATGTCTTTGTTGCCAGCAGTCCTGTTGGTCTGCATTGCTCTTTGAATCTATAATGGAGGGTATGATTCAGTTGGTGGAAAAGGTCCCATTATTTGTACTGCTTCCTCGTCTGTGTTTTCTAGTTTCATTGGTGAGGCGTTTTTTATATATATAAGTTGTTTTTCATGCTTTTTATTTACTAGGTTTTGAAGAATACCTGTTTGGGTTTCCAGTATCTGATCAGAGTTGTCTATATAGTTTCCTTTAGAGCCAGTATAGATTCAAAAAAATGTTGAAGAGTAAAAAGTGAGCTGGATATTGTATCTATTAAGTGAGTGCAGCGGGTTGAACAGTGGAAAATCTGGTGACTGAGACAGGTTTTCTTTTTGATCGGGAGTGTGGCTAGGGGTACTTTTTTCTAAAGCCACTGTAGGAGGAACTAAGTTAGGATTTATAGCTGGTAGGGTAAAATCATTTAGTGAAATTATGAGTGGTATCTCCTCTGCCTTTTGTAGCTTTTGTTTCTGAAGGTCTGATGATTGTTCTTCCACATGATTGTTACGTTACGGCAGATCCTTTCTTGTTCTTCTTCTGGAGCCCTATCATGTATTAATATTAAGGATTCATTCTCCAATATGGTCTGTTTTCTCTGAATTTTCTCTTGGTTGGCTCCTGCCATTGAGGTGCTTGAATATGATAGGTGTGAGAAGAATGTTGTTATCTCAGTGGTTCCAGATATGGCTCCAGTGTGAAGGGCCTTGCATTTGTTCTTAGTCAAGGGCTGCTCTGTGCCCAATCTTTTCATGTGGATAGTTCTAGTCCTATGTTTCTTGAAGAGCAGTGGGGGGGAGCCCAAGTCCACCATTTATCAGTATTGAAGTTTGCTCCCAAGGACGTCTCCTGAATTATCAGCTCTTCCACCTGGTTGGGAGTTTGATGCATGGATGTAACAGACAACTGCAGCAGATAGCAACAAGTAATAGCTCCAGTGTCCTTATCTGTAGCAGGAATACGGTCTCTCAACAGCACTAGTTTATATAAAAGATAATTAGCGAGTGGGGGCCCTCCTAGTAGCCCACAAGCTGAACCCGTGCTAACCTAACCACCTCGTAGGTCTCCAGGGGCCACTCTTAGCAGTCGCTGACTGTCAGCAGCTGCACTAGCAATCTCAACAAATGATAATGAGGGGTACTCCAATGACCTCTCTCTGCAGCTTCTAAATCGCTGCGGCTGAACTCCCACTCCCCACAATGCTTATCTGGGTTGTGGGGGGGAGGGAGGGACCGAGATCTTCCTAAATAAATAAATGAATGAATGAATAAGTAATGCCAGTCAGATGCAGTTGAAAGTTATGGGAGGGTGGGGCCGGGGTTAAGAGGAGGCAGCAAGCAATAAACTATTAGCTGCTACAAAGCCCCGTCCCCCCCGCCAGTGCTTCTATAACCTGGACAACGACCTGGAGGCTCCGGGCTTGTCACCTGCCCCCTGCCCCCTGCCCCCTGCCTCCAGACCCTCACCTCATACGCAGCGGACGGCAGTGACTCGGTGCAGGGGCTCTGCTCTGCGTTAGCGTCAGTTTGCAGGGTCATTTCTGGCCATAGATTTATAAGTTGCAGATCGAGCAGCGGCCCGGTCCGGCCCAATCCGCTTCTCCCACGGTCTTGGTCCAATAGTTTTTTAGCGGGGGAACAGCAGAGACAGGGGACAACGGAACCCTGATGCATGGGGGATAGAGGGGCAATACAAGCTCAGACGCTCAGTGAAACGACGGCCCATCAGCTGCTCCCTGCTACTCCCTGCTTCATCGGCTTCTTCTCCACGCCTCACCACGCACAACGGTAAGTCACACCGCCTCCAATCCAAAAGCTGGAATCAATAGGGTAATGTTGCAGCATAAAATCAAGGTTGAGCCTCAAGGCAGTCATTGTGCCAAAGCACCAACTGATTTGCGACCCGACCTTTAGAGCATCAGGTACTAACTCTAGCTCTCTTTATGACTTTTTAACTCTCTTATTAAATCATTTGCTTTCCCTCTCGATTTTTACCTCTCTGGTCAGTTTTGGAATTAAGTAAAATTACACGATTTACAGTCTAGTTAAATACAATTGCCTGCTCGTTTCATCAGAACAAGTACGAAAATTTCCACCATGGAGTGGTGGTTCTATCTCTCCTCAGAGGTCAATACCAGCAATGGCCAAAGTGGTGACGCAGTTTTAAATTTACGCCACTGTCTTTCCCCCGAAGGAAACAAGAATAGTAGGGCAACATAGTGCTTCTTGTTTTCTTTAGGTGCACCACAGGTTTGTGTTGTGATTTAGTAAGCACATTGTTTTACTCTGAGGATTCCTTTTGTTCTTAAAACTATTTTACCTCCACTAAATCCTGCATTTTGTCTGAAGAATCCTCACGTGCTCCGTTATGAACGATGCACGTGCTCCGTTATGAACGATGCACAAGTTCGTAGGGCTGAAAATACAACTCAGCCTAGGGGGCAGTCGTGTTGCAGACGTCAACATATGGCCAAATCAGAATGCTCAGGCACGGTCAGCAAACTGTAACCAGACTCAGAGCGGAACCTAGCAGGGGATGAGCTACGGATGGAGGATTTTGTTCTTAACATTATGGTGGGACACAGGATTCCGACTCGTTTTAGTCAAAGTAATCGGACTATATGGTGTCATGTGTCGGCTGAGGCCAGCCCTTACTTAGCCCCTCTTTGTTGAAAGAGTTTTTAAGGGAGTTGCAGGTTGTTTGAAGGTGCCGGGGTTCTGCACTTACCAATTAATTGTGCAAATACGGATTACGACCTTTGCTTATTTTGCACTATTGACGGGGAAATGTAATAAAACCGAGTGAAAATGGATGCTTCGATCCGGTCTACAACACCAGCCATCTTAGATTTGTTAAAACAACCCAATGCTATTTAGCTTAAAAATTCACGTTACTGCTTTTTAAGAAAAATCTAACCTGGAGATCAAGTTTCTACCTTGAATAGTAGCTTGGAAATCAGCATTGTTGCACTGAGTTTGGTGACCGAAAAAACATGGAAACATGACCTTTAAAAACTAAACTCTGTTTTTAACAGCATATTGTTCCTTTAGTCCAAAAAACACGCACACACAGTTCTCTCTCAAAAATATCTTAAATCAACACAAGAGAGCAGATATGTCGAAAAGAAGAACGGTAAATCACGTCCCCCTTTAAAGATGTTAATCCTTTGTAAATAGGAACTACAACTATATGAATGAGAAAAATGCACTTTCAGCTTTCCTGACCACTCCTTTCAGTGTCTCCTTTTATTTAAAAACAGCCAAACACAGCACCGTCGTCTATTTGCCTATTTGTTTGAATATTTTAATGGTTTCTCCCGTCTGAAAAGAGTTGATGTCTAGTTTAAGTTGACACAAGCCCCAAGTGGACATGTCAAAACAAGCATTAGAAACTTGCTTATGATGTAACATTTTTCAAATATCTGAGACGTTTCAATTATTTGTTTCCAGATAAGAATCATTTTCTCAGACAAATGTTCCTTCTAAAAACAACAATTCAACTGAATGCAAATTAGGTGCATTTGTTTTGGGGGGGGGGGGGGGGGTTGATGCGTGCTTATGCTTTTTAGCGGGGAAAAAAGAAACCATTGTATAGGGTACAAATGAAAAATGTGGATACATTCTTAAAAGCAAGATTATGCAGAAGGAATATTGAACATTGTTAAAAACTGCTGCTCCACCTTGATAAATCTTACATCTCTCAAAAAGTAAATAGCTTTACATTGAAATAATGTAGTAAGTATCCAGGAAAACATTATAAGATGCCTATATGTTCTCTCACTATACTTGAGAAGTTCAGGTCATTGATAACACTGGAAATTGCTTCCCATACCAAGCCAATGATTCAGGCTTGCCCCTCCTTGTCTATCACCCAAGAGGTATTCCTGTTCAGAAAAACCACTTTGCAGGAAGTATCAGAAATCTACACATCAAAACCCTCCAGTTCACTGATAACCTTTATTTATTTATTTATTTATTTGGACTTTTGTATAGCGCGAACAAACCCGAAATAGGGTATAAGTGCGCATCACAGTAATGAGTAAAACAAATTCAAGACAGTTTAGTAGGGTCGTAGACAGAATGAGATCAGGCATATATGAAGAACGTATAGGTACAATTCGATAAAAACATGCTAAGTAGACATAGGTACTCAGTTCAGTGCATTAAGGCAAGTTTAAGTACAAACAGATCTTATCTGGCAAGGCAGTCTACACAAGGAATCATAGAGAAGAGTTTAGAATAGCGGAGTGGATAAGATGTAAGCAGGGATGTAATTGGTGGAATGTCCTCAGGAAACAGATTTAGTGATCGAAGAAGTGGGGAGAGGGATGGAGCAAGGTTTCATACGTAAAGAGACTTGTTCGGACTCAACCCTCTCGAAATAACACATAATGTATTAATCAACATGTTTTTGTCTTACTAATAATTGCACCACACAACATTTCTAGTATCATGGGGAAGCTTGCATATGGGCTCTTACTAACAGTAACTCGACTACCTTAACCACTTGGATGCTAAGGCATGTCCAACGATTTCAATGTAATTTCCATTGAAATGAATGGGCACTCCATGACGAGCTGAGCTCCTCATCAGCATGGAAGGGGTTAAAATGGCCACCGAAAACGCGGGAAATGTATTGCGCATGCGTCTACCACACTCAAGTGGTGTGAGGTCCATTCTGCTTTGGTGGGAAATCTTTGCAGCTGCGCATTAGTATTAAAGATGGCTGCTTCATGTTTCACAAACTAATGCACCTGTTTCTGCTTTCACTAAACCATGTTCGTTCTGCTTAACTATTAATGCTATGGTTAAAATAAAGTAATGGGAATAGAGTAGAGATACGTGGTACACAGTGCATTAATTTATTCTTTGTTCTAACATTGTTGACTTTGCTGCTAGCTCGTATTTGGGCCTGATGTAACATTGCTGAACTCCATATTGAAAAGGCTGCGTCTGCACAGAAGAACTCAAAATCCAAGAAGTATTGGCATTGAATCTCTGCCAGTGACAGTCTTGCCTGCGGTGCGCCTGGCAACCTCACCCTATGAACTCTCCAGAAGAAGAGAATAATAACATTTTAATACATTGTATATCTTTTGCCACAATAATGCTGGGTGGAATAAAAGTGCATGGGAAAATAAAATTATGGGAGGGAACGTTGATCTAAATAATTTGAATGAAATTATCTCATAACTGGTATGGTGTGATGACCTCTCCTCGCCTTTTGACCAATCCAATTGAGGGAACACACGAATTTGCAACACTGGGGGTGTGGTACATTGCCCTGGAAAATGGTATAACTAAGGTAGGCTTAGCTAGTTAGATGGTCCGACTTGTCCGAATAGCTGACCTGTCACTGACCCAACGCACGCTATAGGAGATCGAGAGCAGAGGTGCTGGTCGAGCACTCTGTCAGAAGAATCGATAAATTGCTGTGGGAGACTAATCGATAACCCAATTGGGGTCCGACTGTTAGCCGCAGAGAGGGGTGTGATGCTGGCGTTGCACTTAGCTAAGGGTACCTGTCCTGACCTGCATCCGTCCTGTTTTGGTACTCACCTGTCCTGCTCTACAACTATCCTGTCCTGTTGGCACCTGAATTATCGGGAGTCCTGTTTTTGTGCCCCAGCCCGTGACCAGGGTTGGCCTTCACACCATTCTAGGAAAATATAAATCTGTGTGGGTATGTCATTGTACTGTTTCCTTTTACTACCCTCCCTACGTTTCAATGCCTCAAAGAAGTCTCATAATAGTTGTACATATCATTGCTTTAATCATTATCTTCCTAATTGAAAAGGCTTCAATTGCTTCTGTATGGACGTTGACATTTAAGAATTTACATAGATAAAGAGTTGACACTTCTCCCGAGTCTGTGATTATTTATGTAATGCTATTTTCTACCTATTATTTTAACACCTTTGATCCCTTAAGACTCAATATTGGTGACAAGGATTGGTAAGTCAATATGTATAGGTATAAGTCTTAAAGTAAATTAAAATCCTCATAGGCAAATGGTAAAAGTTGGATTTACCTGTTCATAGTGTGTATGTTATGGGTCCAGGTGAGTATGGTAATTGAGCAGGCGACTCCGCGTGCCATCAGTATTTCTTTGGTAGCAGAGTAGTGGTTAGGGTTTAGTTAAGATAGGTAGTAAATTGTGTATTGATTATTCATTTTGTATTGATTTTCATGTACTAACCAAAACCCGTTCGTATTTATTAAGTGTTCTTTCAGAAACCCCGTGGGCAGAATAGCGGGTGGTAAATGGAAGCCACACTGCAGTGAGGTCACTTGCAGATGAAGTAAGTGCGTAAAGTTAGGTAGAATTTGAAGCACTAATTAGGGATTTCTGTATAAATGTATGAATAGCAAAGGAGTTCGCTGGTAAAACTTTGGCCTTATATCACCTAGAAAGGGTACGCCTGAAGGAGTAACAGGTTCTTTAATGCTTGTGTGAAGAGTAAGGGGAAGAGATTTACTCATAGTGAGTGAAGGGTAAACGGAAGGGATTTACTTGCAGTAAAAAAAACTGTCATTCCTTTGAATTTAGTCAATCGAGCACAGTGGCGAATGTTTCTAAGTTGTTAATGAATGAATTTTGCATTCAAAAGTGAAAAGAAATACGTTTTCGTATTACCTTGCAAAGGAGGGAGTCAGTCGCGATACTACACTGATGTCACTAAGAGCCGCGCTGGTATTGGTTGAGAAAGTGGGTGTGTAGCTGAGGTAATATTGTAAAGGAGGGGTGAGCGCAGGAGCGTGAGAACTTGTCTCACGGGAAAAGCCACGCAACTATTGGCTGAATTTATTTGAATTCTAATTGTTGATTGGTCATTACAAATAAGAGGCGCGCTGATATTGGAAAAGTATTTTAAGTAAACAATTGGGTATCACCGAAAATGAAATTTATCGGTTCACATTATATGTGGCATTTAGATCCAGCAGGTATATGAAATCGACCAGATAGGAGGTATTTAGGTTTTGCACAAGAACAGGACATAAGAGGAAGACCCTTTATCATGTACGGAGAAAAAAGAAAAATGTTATTTTTCTAGAAAATAAAGAGTTATTTCAAAAGGGATAAAACAATTAAGACAAGAGAAGGGATTATTATTCCACCACCAAATACGCCCACATCATACATGATGGTAGAAAGGGGCTATCACACTTGTGTGTGGTTAGAAAACTGGATAGAGTACACAAAGGAAGACGGTATATTGGCATTTCCAGAAAATGGTACCTTTAATGGTAGGATTTTGTACAATTTAAGAACTCGCATGAATGAGTTAGATCCCAGACCTAGATTAACGCAATATGAGGCATTGGAGGAATGGGAAACTGAGGCTTTTGAGCGAGACAGACCTAGAAGTAACAGAAACTGGAGTAAGTTTTATACTAGATTTCCCTGAGAGACAAGAGATAAGCAAATGAAATAATGGAGACAGTCCATGTTAGTGGAGGGATTGTATCCTGTATTAACCTTAGAAGAACCGTCAGGAAGTAAAAGTGCAGAGAAAACAAGAAATTTAATGACTAGTGGTGATTCTGAAGATGATTGCTTAGAAGATTTATTAATGAAAAATCCACCACCTTATCATGAGGAAGCAAGTAGAATTAACCCTAGTGCCCGTTCATGAAACCACCTTTGATTCCGCAAGTTGTGCATGAGACCACATTAGAAAAGGGACTACAAAAGAAAGAGAGAGAAGCAATAAATATACAGAGAAGTGAGTTAATTCAGAAAATTTCCCAATTAAATACAAGTCCTGAAGCCCTAATGATACCAGTAACTATTGGTCCTGTTGTTCCCATATATGGAGATAAACAGCCCAGTCCTAAAACCCCCGTTTTGTCTACACCTGTAGTACAACCGAGAAAAGAGACTTTAATAATCGATGACCAGGCAAGTGAATGTGAGTCAGTAATTTCCCTAATGCATTTACCTATAAGAGAACCTGAGGGTGGTTCGATCAGGAAAAACACTCCTGGAAGCTCTAGATAAGTATGGATGGAAACATCCTCAGGAACGAGAAATGCTACTGTAATATCTCCAGAAGAAATAGAGAGGTGGTCCCGAGAGACAGAGAAGCCAAAGTCTCAGCCAAAGGTATTAGACATATTTAAATTAAGAGTTGAATCAGAAGAAATGATTGCTGGAAACATGGAATTGGAAAGGTTAAATACATTCAATGATGAAGAGTAGTTATTTATATGTCGAAGTATCACTCGAAATACAAGAACGTTTCATGAGAAATTAATGAATTTGGCTTCTGACATGGGAATTGACATAGGTAAAACTAAAGTGTTACAGAAACCTTATCGAGCTGATTTTCAGATAAAGATTTGGAAAACATGAATGTGTCCGGAGGAAAAGTGCAAATTAGAGAATTATTGACATTATTACAAAAATGGGGAAATTTAGACAGATGGAAAGCTAGATGGACAAAGAAAAAGGAGGAAGCTCAGGCGAGTCGCACCACATCTGAATACTTACTAAAAGAACCCAAAAAGGTAGAAAAGTTGTGCCCGATGAGAGAAGTGCCAGGAGGCGGGTATGTGCATGTCCCATGGTCCCGACAGGATATTTTGTCATTCACAAATGATTTCCCAAAACTCTGAGAGAAACCTGTAGAGTGGTACAGGCAAGTCGAAAGGTTTGTAAAAGTCTCAAAAGTATTGTTAAAAGATTTAGATGGGTTGTTTGACATTGTTGTCCCTGCAGATTTGTGGATGAGTGTAAAATTACTGTAGATTGCCCCAACGATGAGTACCCTAGAGACCCAAAGACAGGAGCCCCGTCAGATGATGTGATGAAGAAATACCATCAAGTAATAACTTATTTGAAAGGAAAGGTACCCCCAAAAGAGACAGATTGGACAAGAATAGACAGAACTACCCAAAACAAGGATGAATCAGTGCATGCATATATGAACGCCTTTTACAGGTATTCAAGCAGTACAGTGTGTTGGAGAACATTGATACGAAAGACATGATGCATTTTATTTATCGGTTTGTGTCAGGGTTAAGACCAGAAATTTCACAAATGATTACAGATCATAAAATTTGCTGGCAGGCAAAGCCTCTAGATGAAATTCTCAAATATGCAAAATGTTGTGGAGACGAAATTGACAATAGACGAAAGAATTTAGAAGAAAAGGTAATGAAGGCACAGGTAAAATTAGCAGAGCAACAGGAACTTCAATTAAGTCAAATGAAAAATAATCAAGGTCAAGGGGATGGAAATGGGGGCAAACCAAGGGGAGGAATAAACAGAGAGGAGGCAAAGAAATAGTTTCCCTGACATGGGTGGGGAAAATTGGGGCATTGGGAGAATGAGTGTAAGGCTGTACAAAGTAATAATGTCCACAATGAAAATTTGAATCCACAGACGCCAAATGGGGTGTCAAGAAAGCAACAACAGCAGGTAATACAAAATCAGTTGCCACTTGCACCTATGCCAGATTCTGAGAGCCAAGCAAAATACAGTGTGGATACCACAAATTGAGAGGGAAATAACAGGAGAGAGACAGTAATATCACAATTTCTTTTGAGTGACACATTTTTTGAAGAAGATAGTTTCTGACGGTGCCTGAGAGGGGAGGAAGAGGAATGCATACTTGGTGCATCCTTACCGGTAGATCAGTAGGTCCATACATTGAGGGAAAAGTTGAGGGAAACGATGTTACCTTTTTGTTGGACACTGGTGCTACCCGTTCTACTGTGAGAACAGCAGAAGTTCCAAACCTACCCCTCTCGGGAGAAGCGATCCAAGTAGAGGGTGTTTCTAGTAAACAAATTAGGACCCCTGTTACAGAACCCATGGAGGTAAGAATAGGCAACTTTAAAGAAATGCACCAATTTGTCGTGTGCGACTCTAGTCCAGTGAACCTATTAGGTAGGGTCTTTCTGTGCAAAATGAATTGCACAATCTTTTGCACCCCAAGTGGTGTTGAAATTCAGACCCCAGATGAAGACGGAATCTATAAAACTAATGTTAGCGAAACAGGAAGCTGAAATTAAAAAGATGACCCTAGAAGATTTGCCTAAAGAACTGCAGCATACTGTAAATCCTGATGTGTGGGATTTTACAGGAAAAGAAGCAGGATTAATGGCAAATGTTGACCCGATAACAGTAACAGTGAAAGAAGGTGCAGTTTACCCGAATACCTGACAGTACAAAAGGAGCCCAGAAATAAAAGCAGGAGTTGCAGCAGAAATAGAGCGCTTGCTTGAGCAAGGCATTCTAAAAGAAATAATGAGCAGTCCATGTAATTCACCTATTGGCCTAAAGAAACCGAACAGAAAATACAGGGTCGTGCAAGACCTTTTTAAAATTAATAAAATTGTCGTCCAATGTTGTCCAGTTGTGCCAAATCCTGCAGTGATTCTGTATCAGATACCATGGGGAGCCGGATGGTTCACTGTAATTGATATATGCCATGCCTTTTTCTCCATTCCATTGTATCCAGATAGCAAATTTCTATTCTCGTTCAAATTTGACGAACATGTTTATGTCTGGAATCGTGTTTCTCAAGGGTACACAGAAAGTCCATCAATTTTCAACCAGATATTGAAAAAATGTCTTGAATCTCTGGTGCTGCACAGGCAGTCAGTCCTGGTGCAGTACATAGACGACGTGTTGGTGGCGTCTAAGAATCGAAATGACTGTGTTGTTGACACAATTGCATTACTGAATCGTTTGGCTGAAGGTGGACATAAAGTGTCACCTGAGAAGTTACAATTTTGCACCACTCAGTGAAATATCTGGGGCACCAGATAGAGAGAGGTGTCAGAAGAGTAACATCAGAAAGAATCAAAATAATTAAAAACATGTATCTGCCTCAAACACAAAAAGAGATCAGGATGCTTCTCGGAGTGGTAGGGTACTGCAGGCAGTGGATTGTGGGATTTGCAGTCCTAGCTAAACCTTTGATACAGATGACAAAGACAAGAGAGAGAGACCCAGTGGAATGGGATGAAAAGAGCATGTCTGCTTTCTTACAAGAATGTCTGTGTTCAGCTCCAGCAATGGGAATGCCTGATTATTCGAAAGAATTTGCACTGTTCTGTGATACACGAGATAATTGTGCACTTTCAGTTCTGACCCAAACCCATGGTCTGATGAGACGTCCTGTGGCATATTTTTCTGCTACACTGGATCCAGTGGCATCTGCATTGCCGGGATGTCTGAAAGCGGTAGCTGCAACTTGCATGAGTCTTGAACAAAGTGTGTCCATCATTATGGGACATCCTGTAACTGTGTATGTTCCACATGCAGTTGTGATACTATTAACAAGAACCCGCACTCAGTATCTGACTCCTAGTCGGCTGACTAAGGATGAGCAAGTCATTCTAGGTGCAGAGAATGTGACTATTGCCAGATGTACTGTCCTGAACCCAGCGACACTATTGCCAGATTCACATTTTGAAGAAGTAAAAGAGGAAGTCGAACATGATTGTGTCGACCTCACAGAATACAGTACTAAACCACGGCCCAGATATAAAAGAAGAGCCACTGATAAAATCAGAAAATGAGTTATTTGTAGATGGTTCATGCATGCGACACGAGGAAGGAGGATTGAGTGCTGCTTCTGCTGTGTGTACATTGGGTGGTATAGTTGAAGCATCCCATTTGTCAGGAGTCAAGTCTGCACAAGTAGCCGAATTGGTTGCCTTAACAAAAGCTTGCAAAATTGGGACAAATTGGAAAGTAACCATATACACTGATAGCCAGTATGGTTACGGGGTTGTGCATGACTTTGGCCAACTCTGTATGCAAAGGGAATTCCTGACTTCTTCAGGTACTCCTATAAAAAATGGACATTATGTAAAGGATTTGTTTGAAGCAACTCAATTGCCAAAAGAAGTGGCTGTGGTCAAATGTGCTGCTCACCAATCTGGAAACGACAGAGTGACAGC
The DNA here is from genome assembly GCF_964261635.1 of Lissotriton helveticus. NCBI lineage: Eukaryota > Metazoa > Chordata > Amphibia > Caudata > Salamandridae > Lissotriton > Lissotriton helveticus. The sequence goes on from NC_136071.1 coordinate 711,540,784, forward strand.
AGGTAACCGATATGCTGACCAAGTAGCTCAACATTGTGCCAAACACAGAATGGCTATAAATAAAAAGATTGATGCATGTGGAAACAGCTGCCAACTTATGTTGCTTGAAGGTGTGAGGACGTAGGAAGAAGTGAGAGCCTTACAAAATGAAGCAGAGCAAAAAGAAAAGGAAGAGTGGGAAAGAATAGGCTGTCAAAGAAGGGTTGGAGATGGTGTGATTGTTTACCTGGATGGTAGGCCTGTGTTGCCAGACTGTATGCTTGCTCCTATGGCTAGGATGTACCACGGAGATGCTCACATAGGTAGAGATGCGATGATTAGGTTGTTCAGGCAAACTTAGTTTAATGCGAAGTTCAGGAATGTAGCAGAGAGTCTTTGCCAGATACGCTTAATTTGTCAATAAATTAATCCTGGTAGGAAAACTGTAGTTTGCCCCGGGAAGATTGGGAAGGCAGAAGGTCCCTTCATACGACTCCAGATTGAATTCATTTAATTACCCCTTGTCCAGGACTGAAATATGTCCTTGTCATTGTCTGCTTATTTTCAAAATGGTTGGAAGCCTACCCTTTCTGCAGAAATGATAGCATAACTGTAGCCAAACTCCTACTGAGAGAGCTCATACCTCGTTTCGGTTTTCCAGTAACGATTGAATCAGACCGAGGGTCTCATTTTAATAATGAAATAATTTGTATAATCTGTGAAGCATTCCAAATTGAGCAAAAGCTGCACTGTGCATACCGCCCATAGGCTTCTGGAGTGGTAGAATAACTGAATGGCACCATCAAGACGAGGTTGGCAAAGATGTATGAATCTACCCGATTGGAGTGGCCTGATGCTTTACCTCTTGTTCTGATCAGACTCAGAAGCATTCCAGACAAAAACACAGGCTAGAGTCCCCGTGAGATACTCATGGGAAGAGCAATGAGGCAAGCACAGGTAACAGGACACAAGCTGATAAATATAACTGATGATTTAGTACTAGAGTACTGCAAAGAACTGGCTGACCAAGTGCGTTCTATCTCTGACCAGGTTGGGGAAGACGCTGTCGCCAGACAATCAACTCCAGCACATGACCTGAATCCAGGTGACTGGGTAGTGATAAACAAACATACTCGAGAATCTTGCCTAGCACCACGGTGAGGAGAGCCACATCAAGTAATATTGGTTACCACCACAGCTGTAAAGTGCAAAGGAATTCAAAACTGGATCAATGTGAGTCACACTAAAAGGGTGACAGAACCTGATGAAATAGAAGCTGATGGTTGTGTAGCTGAGGGGTCTCAAGAAATCGATCCTGAAGTAGCTGATGAGGAACAACCGAGCACCAGTCAGGATGAATGGATTCCAGTAGTTGAGATACCTGCAGAAATTGTGAGAACCAGACGTCAAACCTATCTAGATAGACAGAGTGATAGTGAGGATGAGTCGGGAATAGAAGAACACACTCTGATTACAGAAATCAAAGCCAATGGTAATTCTGAGGAGGATCAGATAAGGAGAGATCAATGTACTCAGACATCTGAAACACCAACCAGGACTCTTGAGTCTGAGGAGGGACAGATAGGTATTAGGGCGAAGGCTCAGGTGGAAGACAATCAAGAGATCAAAGGACCTGACCAGGACCAGATAGGGTTAGAAAAACGTGTTCAGGAAGAAGGAGGCGAACCAAGTAAAAGTCAAAGTCAAATTCAGCAAACTGCTGAACCAGGTCAGATTAGTCTTGAAGAACGCATCAAGGCAGAACTGCCAAAAATTAGCCCTGGACATAGTCAGATAGAGAGGAATTCAGAAGACAACAATGAACAAACTGTGCCACAACTGATTGAAAATAAAAGAGCATCTGAAAAAAATCAAAGCACAGTGCCAGCTAAGAGGCTCAGAAAGGGAGATAAGTGGCCTGGGTTTATCAAAAGACTGACATTTTGCCTTAAAACAATAAATTAAGAACCAGAACAAGTACATGAAATATCAAGCCAAGCTGGACCATCCACAGAGAAACCAAAAAAGAGAAGTCCACATTTGAAAAGACTAAATAATAAGTTCAAAGGCCCTGAATGGACCTATGTCATCCTTGAAGACTTTGACAACTTAGAAATAAGTGATGAAACTGAACACAAACTAATTGTTGATCAGATTGACAAAGAAGTGAGACCAACCTGAAAGAAAGTTCACAGGTTAAAAGTCTGTGGAAAAGTTACAAGGAGGAGATGAGTCTCCTTAGTCGAAAATGGCTGATTATAATGTTATCGGAAGACCGAAAAGAAATTGTATTAAAACATGCTGTAGAATATGCACATGTAGTATATTAATAGTACTTATCGCATGGTTAGGACTGACCTTAGCTATACCCTATCTAATGAGTAAAAACATGCAGAATAACACTAGTATACATAAAAAGGTAGATACACCTGAAAAATTAGATACACATGGAAACTTAGATAGTCGTAAACAAGACAGAGTAGACTTAGAAGCACCAGGAGAAGTAGAACTACACTATAGTAGAGATAAGAATAGAACAGATTTAAATGTATTCGCTAACCTGTTAGTACACTTAGTAGAAGCAATGAAAATTAGTGATTGTTATGTGTGCATGAAATTGTCCACATCAGTAGCTGAGTAGTGAGTACCTATCACCACTTACCCCTGACATATGGTATCTCATGTAGCATTTTAGCTAGTTTGTTTTATAGAACTGGAAAGTTGCAATATTACTATTCTGATTTGATGTAATTTTTTCTGAAGTTCCTTTACGTAGAAATCTGAACCCTGTCCTTCGTACTAGAGACTCCACACATTTCATGGGCGAGTATTTTCTAACAGTAGGATCAATAGATATAGCTGAACCACACAAAGACAAGTTAACATGTAAACTACACGAGAAAGAGAAAATATTTTTGAATTTAGTAGAATCAAGGAGGCAGGATTTCCATAGAAAGACTACTGGATCAAAACGTAAAATTCCTAAGTGGGCTGAAAGTAATGAGTTCACCAAAAATGGCAAGACTCAAGCTGCTATGTTGCTGCATTTCGAAAAGAAAGGGAAACTCTGTCTCAATAGAGAGAAAACAGATTATTATAACAATATATTCATTGGTTCCTGTGAATGTGAACACAATTTCAAAGTAATTGGGGTTTGGGGTTTCCAAGATGGAACTGAACCAGTATTTCCTGGAATTTATTATATTTGTGGGAACAAAGCATATTTTAAACTGCCTGATCATTGGTACAGGAGTTGCTATTTTGGAATAGTATTCCCAAAGGTATATCATGTAAAGAAAATCACTGGAAACAACGAAGAAAATAATGGACTAACACAAAATTAAAGAGCTAGTTTTGCAGAAATTGTAGGTGACATATTTAGTGCATAGATACCCTCAGTGGGAGTGGTTCTGAATACTCAAAGAATTTGTAAATTGCCAACAGTGGTGGATCACTTATCGACTGACACTGCCTGTGGATTTCTGATGATCAATACCGAATTAGTTGCAGTAAGATCAATGGTTTTACAGAATCGACTTGCTCTTGATATATTATTAGCAAAAGAGGGCGGAGTCTGTAGAATGCTGAAAATGCAACATTGTTGCACATACATTCCTGACGAAAGTGTTGAAATCAGGAAGTATGCAACAAACATTACACATTTGAAAGAAGAATTGAAACCACTGGAGGTTGGTAGTGCATGGAAGAGACTAATTAATGGTCTCTCCTCTGTAGGTAGTTGATTTTCTAATGTAGGAAAGAGTATTGTAGGTAGAATACTGATGCCAAAAACAGGAGTGGCCCTACTGATTTTAGGGATAATGATTTGGTGTAAAAGTTGTAGAAACAAAAATACTTATACAGTAAACAAGAAAGGAAAGAAAAGAAATGTTGAAGAAATTGAGCTTGAAGAATTGAATGGGAATTTATATAAGAAAATGCAAAACTTCCAATGAATAATGAAAAGAAACCTAACAGAATGTTTGAAGAAATAGAATTGGGAAAATGTTAAAAGTTGGCATTTGTTTCTGTAATTAGTGATGATATAAAATATCGTCAAAGAGGGGATTGATGGAGCAAGGTTTCATACGTAAAGAGACTTTCTCGGACTCAACTCTCTGGAAATAACACATAATGTATTAATCATCATGTTTTGTCTTACTAATAATTGCACCACACGACATTTCTAGTATCTAGGGGAAGCTTGCATATGTGCTCTTAGTAACACTAACTCTACTGCATTAAAATGGCTGCCACAAACGCGGGAACTGTACTGCGCATGCATCTACCACACTCACGTGGTGTGACGTCCTTTCTGCTTTGGTGCGAAATCTTTGCAGCTGCGCATTAGTATTCAAGATGGCTTCTTCTTGTTTCACATACTAATGCACCTGTTTCTGCTTTCACTAAACCGTGTTTGTTCTGCTTAACTATTAATGCTATAGTTAAAATAAAGTAATGGGAATAGACTAGGGATATGTGGTATACAGTGCATTCATTTATTCTTTGTTCTAAAATTGTTTCTTCCTGACTTTGCTGCTAGCTCGTATTTGGGCCTGATGTAACATTGCTGAACTCCATATTGAAAAGGCTGCGTCTGCGCAGAAGAACTCAAAATCCCAGAAGCATTGGCATTGAATCTCTGCCAGTGGCAGTCTTGCCTGCGATGCGCCTGGGAACCTCACCCTATGAACTCTCCAGAGGAAGAGATAATACAAAATGTTAATACATTGTATATCTTTTGCTATAATAATGCTGGGTGGGATAAAAGTGCATGGGAAAATAAAATGATGGGAGGTAACGTTGATCTAAATAATTTTAATGAAATGATCTCATAACTGGTATGGTGTGATGACCTCTCCTCGCCTTTCGACCAATCAAATTGAGGGAACACACACATTTGCAACACTGGGGGTGGTACATTGCCCTGGAAAATGGTTTAACTAAGGTAGGCTTAGCTAGTTAGATGGTCCGACTTGTCCAAATAGCTGACCTGTCACTGACCCAATGCACACTATAGGAGATCAAGAGCAGAGGTGCTGGCGGAGCACTCTGTCGGAAGAATCGATAAATTGCTGTGAGAGAAGAATCGATAACCCAATCAGGGTCCGACTGTTAGCCGCAGAGAGGGGTGTGACGCTGGTGTTGCACTTAGCTGAGGGTACCTGTCCTGACCTGCATCCATCCTGTTTTGGTCCTCACCTGTCCTGATCTACACCTATCCTGTCTGTTGGCTCCTGAATTATCGGGAGTCCTGTTTCTTTGCCCCAGCCCGTGGCCAGGGTTGGTCTTCACACCATTCTATGTAAATATAAATCTGTGTGGGTATGTCATTGTAATGTTTCCTTTTTCTACCCTCCCTACGTTTCAATGCCTAAAAGAAGTCTTGTAATATTGCTACATATCATTGCTTTAATCATTATCTTCCTAATTGAAAAGGCTTTAATTGCTTCTGTATGGACGTTGACATTTAAGAATTTACATAGATAAAGAGTTTAAACATCTCCTGAGTCTGTGAATATTTATGTAATGCTATTTCCTACCTATTATTCTAACACCTCTGATCCCTTAGGACTTAATATAGGTGACAAGGATTGGTAAGTCAATGTGTATAGGTATAGGTCCCAAAGTAAATTAAAATCCTGATAGGCAAATGGTAAAAGTTGGATTTACCTGTTCAAAGTGTGTATGTTATGGGTCCAGGTGAGTATGGTAATTGAGCAGGTGACTCAGCGCGCCATCAAGAGTCACTCTAGGAGAGGGGAAAATTGAAAGGATATCTGTTGAAGTTTAATAAATCAACGTGGGTGAGGAATGCTTAAGATTTAAGGGAGAAATTTGCTCATCAGAAAGGTTTTAGCTTCAGTTTTGAATGTTGTCGTTGAAGAGATTCTTATGATGCTCGTGGGAGTGAGTTCCAAGTTCTTGGAGCAGCTCTGGAGAATGCTCTATCATATGTTTCAGGTGTGGCTAAATGTGGTCAAATTTTCTAGAACCTGTTAAGAGTCTTGCGGCTGCGTGGAGGCAAGCTTTCAAAGGGGCTATTGAGATGGTGGGAAGTCCCGATAACATTGTACCTTTGTCTTGCCATGGTCATGAAATAGTTAGCCAAACACCTTGTTCCCAGTCTGACCATCTTCTTCAGTTCTCATTGCACCAATGGACTGTGCTGCAGCAACAGAATTTTGCCATGATCAAGCTGATTAAATAAAATATTTCACCCTAAAAGCACAGAAGTTTCTGGCATAGCTCTCCGTTGCCGTTTCTGGATAAGATTCCAGAGAAACATATTTTTAATCATTTACAACCATTCATGGAGGTCAACAATTTTCTTAGCCCATTCCAAGCATGCTTCAGACCTTTTCACAGAACTAGTGATAGCATCAGTTTTGGATGATGTACTTTTGGCATTGATTGTGGATGCTTTGGCCTGCTTAACTTATTCAACCAGAAGACGTGTGTTGCACCATTGACCGAGCTATCTTTTTGATTAGAATCCAGAAGTTAAAGAGTGACCAACAATCAATGAAATGGATTCAACCTTTTTTCATTTTTACAACTCAAACCATAATTCTTGCACCATTGAGGCCAGCTCCTAAGTTCATGGGCTGCAGTGTCCCACAAGGTTAAATTCTATGGCTACTTCTTTTTGACATCTAGGTGATTCTTTAAACATTACCTTTTCATTCACAAGGAGGTCGTTCCTATATGTATTCAGATGATACACAGCTAATATTCAGACTCTCAACACAGCTCATCAGAACTCCCTTTCCTGTTTTCTCAACACCATCGCAACTGGATAGCTTCCAACTTCCTAAAGCTCAACCCTATAAAAAATGAGATTCTTATCTAAAAAAAGAGATTTAGAAATGGGTTAATTCCAACTGGCTTGATATAAAAGGACCTCATCCCACTCCGAGCACAATTGTGTGCAATTTGGTTATCTATATCAAACCTGAACACTAAGTCCCTGAAGTTTCCTGGACTTACTTCAAGAAGGTCTTGTCCTACATCAGCTCAGTGCATCATGTACCTGCTTGGTTTGCCTTAGTTCATTCCTTTTTGGACTATAGCAACTCACTGTTAGCTAGGCCTTTCCAAAAACTCGTAAGAAGGGAACAACTTTTTCAAAAAGCAGTGGCATGTATCATTATTGGTGTATAGCAATGAGAGCACATTACCTCAGATTACATGCACCTTCATTGGATGCCCATAAGGAAACCTAGGGGCCCATTAGGATGGTGGACGGATCGCCACCGCCATGCAGGCGGTGGCGATCCGTCCGCCATCCTTGCCCGTCCGCCACCTATTTCCCCCCGCCATATTACAATGGCGGGGGGGACTGTGGCGGACAGGAAGACCATCCGCTGCTTTTCCGCCGTGGTCGCCTTGCGACCGCGGCGGTAAAGGTCTAATATGGTGGCGTTGTCTATTAAACACCGCCAGCCATATTAGGATGGGCTGAGGGGAAGGCATACGGGTCTTGCTTTGGGGGCCCGTTGCGGGACCCCAGTGTGAAGGGGGTGGGGGTGCACACGGGGGGTACCTATGGTACCCCTCTGCGTTTCACAATACCACATGGCAGGCACCGCGCAGTGCCTGTCATGTTGTGCTGTGAAAGGCACAACTTGCTTTTTTGACATTGTGGCGGACGGTGCTTTAAGCACCGTCCGCCGCAATGTTAAAAATGCGGGATGCACCTGCCACTGTGGCAGGTGCATCCTAATTGGGGGCACGGTTCCTCCGCCCTTGTGGCGGACGGTACCTGCCCCAGACAGGATGGCGGACGGACTTTGTCCGTCCGCCATCCTAATCGATCCCATAGTCTCTTCAAAGCCCTGATAATCATTCACTATATCATCCATGGCAATGCCACACTCTTCTATCAATATCATCTCCACCTTTCCCAAAGGTCCCTCCACTCTACCAACCAGTTTCTGTTCAAGATTCCTAAAACCAACACAGTAAAAGTTCTGGACAAATCATTCTCAGTTACAGCTAGAGTGGAGCAATATGCCAGCACCTATATGTTCCACCCCTTTTCTCTACCATTCTCAAAAGTCTTTGAAGGCATTTCTTTTTGCTAACCCATTTTATTTGGTGTCTGTTCTTTTAATACCCTTATTATGTTTCTGGAGCAGCACAAAGAAAAGTAAGTGTATGAGTGTTCTAGAAATAATAAATGACATATAATGGCTTTTGTGCAGTTTTCAATTGCAATGCCATTTGGAAGGCACTTTCTTGGACCAGAAACAAATCTGCAAGAAACACAATGCACAAAATGTCCTCATAAATGCCATCTCCCAAAAAAGGGGAGTCAAATTAAATCTGGTGTTCTGGCATACGTTTGGTTAACTGTAATCCCTCTATCTATGCCGTTACTCTCTCTTCATCCAGGAACACCTCCTCCCACTCGAAAATTCGTAGAATACACTCGCCATACTAGATGTCATCAGTGATGTCACTGACCATGTCAAGAATGATGTAATTTGTGTGGTCATAAGCAGTGCATTGCGGGGGGCTTAAGTTATAGCTCGCTCAATGATATAACTGCTTAATTTCTATGGTTCTGTGTGTGTAAAATCTGAGCCTAAATATTTCATCTACAAATTTAATTTAATGATAATACTTTTTTTGCAACTATAGAAATTCATTTATTTTTACAATTGTAGTTAATATGCAGTTTAAAAGTAAAAAAATACAATTCAATATGTTGTAAATGACTTACTGTTTTTGTATTTGCGATAAAACAAGTTATTTGAAAAAAAGATGTTTTTATGGTTTCATGGGCCTTTCACAGTAACCAAAAATAGGACACGACTACAAGTGCTCTATGGTTTCTAATTGCAGTCACGTTATCAGAACTAATCTGTGGTTCCGAAATCGTGGTTTTATCAAAACCTGTAAAATTTAAATAACATATAAACGTTCCTCAGATTTTAGTAATGATATCAGTATAAACATAAATATAGTATAACAAACATATGTGTAACTCTATGGCCCTCCCCATGATGTGGGTTCAGGATCGGGACCGTCCGTCAAGTAGGCGGCAGTCTAGACCTCCAAATTACAATCTGCCCGCCCTGTAGGTGGTCGGAAACCTGCGTTTTTGCATTAAGGCTTGTGCTGTGGGCCAGAATAGGTCTGCAGCACAAGCCTCAATCCAAAATGGCATGTTAGGAAACATCCCTGCACCGTATGTCAGGCACCTAGTGGTGCCTGGCACAGGGTGCATGGATGCTTCAAGGTGCACCAAGGGTGCCCCCTGGGACTAATAGTGGAGGCCCAGGGGGAATGGGGGTTTACTCTGGGCCTCTAAAGTTCCTTTCTGATGGCCTTTTTATGGCGGTCAGACCGCCATGGAAAGCCTGTCAGAAAGGTAAATCGTGATCTCTACAGCAGTGCCTGAATAGGCTCCGACCATATTGTAGCCTATTACGCTCTGACCAATGTTCAGATGGGTTCCTTGAGCCAGCCGGAAGTGTCTATCGATCCCTCCGCCCGCTGCCTCCAAACAGCCATCATCATAATGCGGTGGTCAGATCATGGCACCAGATGACTTTTGTCATGAGTTCGGCAAATCGCTAAGCTAAGGACTGGATCCATGGGCTCACTTGATGATGCACCCAAACCTTGCCTTCTGATTGGGTGCACTAAGACCCCACCCATATACAACACCCTAAATGACTCATTTGCCTTTCAGCCATCTTTGGAGAGGATTGAGAAACAGTGCTGCTGTATTAGTGGATTTGTGGGTATGTGAGTGAATGTGAGAGTACCTGAGTGGGACTGTAAGTGAGTGTGTGAGTGCCCAAATAGGTCTGTGAGTGAGTGTATGAGTAGCTGTGTGAATAGTAGTGTGTGAAAAAGTCTGTGTGTGAGTGACAGTATAGGGGAGTAAGTGAGTGTAAGAGACAAGTTGTATTAGAGAGTATGTATTTGAGTCAGTAACTGTAAAGGTGAGTGAGTATATGTGTTACTAAATGTATGAGTGAAGGTGTGGGTGAGTGAGAAATTGTATGAGTAAGTGAGTAGTTGTGTGAGTGAGTATATGGGAAAGTGAATAGGTGTGTGAGTAGCTGCATGGGTGACTGATGGGTATTAGTCAAGAAGTCCACTTTAGTCCTGAGGCCCTCATGAGACAATAGGACCTCATCCCCCACCAGCAGTTTGCCAAGAGGCTTGTTTGCAGAGTGGTGGATAAAGGGGGCATGGCCTCCAACATCCTATCAACAATTTCACAATGTGTGGGCTTGATGGAGGTAACATAAGGTCTGGTTGGCCCCTCAGAAGCCAAGGGGACTTCATCCCCCAGCCAGCAGCACGTCAGGAGGTTGCGGAGTGGTGGATAAAGTGGACTGTGCCTCTGGCGAGTTGCCGGTGTTTTAATTAATATTTCTATTTCTATTTTTTAGGAAGGGCGGCCACATGAACCAACTTCCCTGGACTATTTTGGGCCCCTGAGCCCCCATCCCTAGGGCCTCCCCCTTTTTGTTTCTTTTAATTAATCAATGTTTGTGCCCCAGGGAGTTGAAGATCCCCAGGGCAGCGGGGGAATGAGTGGGCCCCCGCAATTGTAAACAGCAGTGCCACGGGGATGAAGCAGTCCCTGGGGCTGCAGGGGGCCGAGCAGGATCCTTCTTCTTGCCCTCAGAATTTGGCCCACCCTGGGGCTTTTGGAAACGACACGTGGCAGCCCACTTGTCTTTTTTTAACATTTTGCAGCGGATTCGTGGATCGACCTCTGAGTCTGTGGCAAAATTAACAGAAATATGCTTTTAAAATTTGGTAGGGTCCCTCTGGAACCCCTCACTGTATCTAGGGGTTCAGGGTTTTCCTACATTGCCCCCTTTTCCTTATTTTTTCCATGTTTTCCTGAGATTCTCTAGCAAGCAGAGTTCCAAGATGGTTGCCAACACTTTCTGGCTGAGGTATTGGGAGCCAATCAAATTTTAGTGGGATCCGAGAGTCCACTTCAAGGACTCGCATCCCCGGATATCTATATTTATTAAAATTTAATTTGTCTAAAACAACTGCATGGATTTACACCAAATCACAAAAAGCACACTTTATGGACCAAAATCTAGCTTTCTGGCAAATTTGGTGATATTACGTTCAGCAATTCGGACTGCAATCATGTTCAAAAAAGGAAAAATCCCCATAGTCATAACATGAGGAAAATGCATTTTGGGGCCCCCTTTCTCCTTGGCCCCCGCTTGACACATCCCCCAAAACTTTCAACACAGCAGCTGAACCAAAAAGGGGACATTTTCTAAAGATTTTGTGGAGATTTGTCAAGCGGCGCCAAAGTTATTGGCAAAACAAAAAATGCTTTTTCAAAGAAAATTTGGTCCTAACTATAACTACCTACTGGTGACCGACAGATTGCATGAAAGCATGTATAGTGCCTAGATGATTGGATATGTCGATGGGTAGTGCCTGGATGAGTGCAAATGTAGTGGCAGAGTGAATGGATGAGCATATGGGTAGTGCTTCGGTGAATAGATAGTGCCTGGTGGATGGATGACTGCATGGGTAGTGCGTACATGAATGGATGAGTGCAAGGGTAGTGCCTGAGTCATTGGATGAGTGCATGAGTAGTGCCTGAGTGAATGGATGAGTGAATGGGTACTGCCTGGGTGATTGAATGAGTGCAAGGGTGGTACCTGAAACATTGGATGAATGCATGAGTAGTGCCTGAGTGAACGGATGAGTGCATGGGTGCTGCCTAGTTGATTGAATGAGGGCATGGGTAGGGCCTCAATGGATGGATGGGGGTATGGGAAGTGGCTGAGTGAATGGATAAGCACATGTGTAGTGCCTCAGTGAATAGATGAGTGCAATGGTAGTGCCTGGTGGATGGATGACGACATAGGTAGTGCTTACATGAATAGATGAGTGCAAGGGTAGTGCCTGAATCATTGGACGAGTGCATGAGTAGTGCCTGAGTGACTGAATGCACGAAAGCAACAATGTCCTGAGAGGTAAGGTTATGTAGACAATTAAACATGCATGCATACAGCATTACTTGTAAGGAAAGAAGGAGAACACTCATGGGTATGAGAAAAGATAGTCAATCATCTTTATAGTATGACATTAATTTTCATGGTCGGACTTATATACAGTTAGAAGCAGCACTGCATAATATTGAATTAGTGACAACCATATAATACTCGGTGCACAAGGTGTTCAAAGTGAAGGTGGCGACGCAAGTGAAGAAGTGAACAGCACGGGCGGCGCACTGTGAGCAAAAGTGCAAATATTTTACAGTGAGTGGCTCAAGACACATGTGACAGTGTGATATCACAGTAATCAATAGATCTTTGAATTCAATGTTGAGCCATGGAACAAGGGGTGCGCCTATTGATGGGCTGTTAGGTCGACGGCGTTTCGATCCTCATTAGTTAGGATCGTCATCAGGACTTGGTTGTCTGATTTGGGGCGTGCTGCAAGGGAAGGAGAGAGGTAGTGGGCGATTTAAAATTGTCTGGAAGGGGGTCAGGATGAGGGTTGGAAAAGGAAAGGGTTTAACACAAGGGGGGGTGGTGTGGGGGGGGAAGGTGGGGTGGTTTGGTGGTTGGGCGGGGGGCGGCACAGGGCGTCAAGTTACCTTGATAGTAGTCCGGTTGCCCGAATGGTGGGTTACTAGTTAGGAAAACATCACGATTATGTGGGGCCCCTGTGATACATGGGGCCGGTCCGATCAAGGAGTATCTGGGACCTGCTGTTGGCACTGTGGGAAGAAGGAGGACGGAGGGTCAGTGAAACTCTATGGCACTGCTTGACTGGCACGCTGGGACTGAGGATGCGTCCGTCTTTATATTACATGAGACCCGGCAGGGACTATGGGGCTTTAAATCTGCATGGGCTCTGTTGTTAAACGATCAATTTTGGATTGGAGGTAAGCGCGGCGGCTGGGGAGTGTGATCGCCACATACCTTATATGAATCTGTGCCCGAGTAGGCCGTCAGTGATCTGGCCGTGGTGCAGCACGTACTCTGTGGGAAAAGTAAGGCGGTATTGACATACGGTCATGGATCAGATCGCGACACAGTAGTGATGTGATCCGGGGGGTGGGTTGGTGGAGCGGGCATTTACCTGAGTCGCTCTATACAAACATACCCCATGATGAAGGTCTACAAGTGATTCAAACCCTTCTCCTTACAAGATCTCTACCCACACGGTTCCCTACTGACTTCATTATGAATCTACTACGTATAACGTTGAAAAATAACTATTTCCTATACTGAGACACATATTATTTACAAACTAAAGGAGTCTCAATGGGCGCTTGCTTCGCCCCTAATTTTGCAATTTTGTTTGTATACCACCTAGAGAAGACCCTTATCCTAACACCCACCAACCCCTGCGTCCAGAACATCAACCTCTGGCGAAGGTATATAGACGATGTGTTACTACTGTGGAATGGCACAGCGGAATCATTGAATCCCTTCATCCATTGGCTCAACCACTCACAAGAACACCTGAAATTCACCAGCGATTGCAAACAGAACGATCTGCCTTTCTTGGACGTCACCATCCATGCAGAGGAAGGATTCCTGGGAGCCACCCTATTATGTAAACCAACTGAAAAGAATACCTTGCTCCTATATTCCAGCTACCATCCGCGTGGTCTACGCGACGGCCTACCATATGGCCAATTTCTTCGAATCCGTCGAAATTGTAACTGAAAAAAAGACTACTTCAGGGAAGCAGACATTCCTACCAATAAACTTATACATCGTGGATATCCCAAACGGCTGGTCACCAAAGCCAAGAAAAGAGCATGGTATTGTCACAGAGAATTTCTCCTCACCACCCAACCCAAGAAATCAATGACCAGGATTCCATTTGTTTCAAAATTTAGTCCTCACAGCAATAAAATCAACAAAATCATCAGAAAAAATTGGCCCTTACTACGGTCACATGAACAATTCAAAGAAGACCCCCTGTTCTCCTACCAACGTGGCAACAACCTGGCCAACCATCTGGTACACAGGCCATTACTTGGCCCCAAACCAATCAGGAAAGAAACACCATCACAGCTGCTTGGGGTCTTGACCCAATTGTGGGGCACTACAGATGCCAAAACTGCAGTGTGTGCATTCTGACCACGAACACCAAGGAATTTACAGTCAATGGTCGCTCGCACAAACTGACTAAACATACAAATTGTAGATCACAAAATGTGATCTATGCGATCCAGTGCCCCTGCAGTCTTATCTACATTAGACAGACAACTCAAATGATTAAGCAACGGATCATTCAGCACAAAAGCCGAATTAATTGTAAAATATTGACAGCACCCTTGGTAACACACTATCTACAACACGGACATCGAGACACTGACATCCTTTGGCAAGTGATAGAGAAGCCCACGTTACCTATTCGAGGAGGTGATATCAGAATCCTCCTTAACAAGGCTGAATGCAAGTGGATGACCATTTGCGACTCGATTAACCAGGGTCTCAACACAATTGACGAATGGAACAGTACTGTCACTACATGACACCCCTAACTGTCCTTAGTTCGTTCAACCGTGTCAATAATGAATCATTCCTCAGAGTCTCTCTATTTATAGAACTTATAAGTTGGCTTCCCTTACATATTGTACCCCTCTATCTCTTAATTATTTAATGAAATGAAATGAAATGAAATGAAATGAAAAAGAAGCTTCTAGAGCGCACTGCGGCCAAGCGGCTTCCTGGCGCTAAGGAACACAACCATATCTGCCAAGGGGGCCGGGGGAATTAGCCAGGGAAAGCCTGAAGAAAGAAGAACGTTTTGAGAGCTTTATGAAAGTGTGAGAAGATAGGAATGGAACGAATGGAGAGAGGGAGAGTGTTCCAGATCTGGGGAGCCCGCACCGAGAAGCGGGTGCCTCCGGTGCGGGATTTGCGGAAGCGGGGAACGTGAAGAAGAGAGAGAGAAGACGAGCGAAGAGAACGGCAAGGGGCATGAGAAGAGATTAAGGAATTGATAAAGAGAGGAGCAGAGCGGGCATGCGCCCGAAAAGCCAGACAGGCAAGTTTGAACTGGGACCTGAAGTGGACGGGGAGCCAGTGAAGGGATTTGAGGGCAGGGGTGATGTGGGAAAACTTAGGAAGACGGAAAACAAGGCGGGCCGCCTGGTTCTGGATGGCCTGGAGCCGGCGAGTTTCGTAGGCCGGAATGCCTACGTACAGGCCATTTCCATAATCCAGGCGGGATGTAATAAGGGCAGAAATGATGGCTTTGAGGGCATCAACAGAAAAAAACCGAGAAATTTTGCGAATGAGACGGAGGGAAAGAAAACAGGAGGAGACAACGGAACTGATGTGCGCGTGCATAGAAAGATCATTGCTGATCTTGATGCCCAAGGTCCGGACAGAAGAGACTGGGGAGGGGGGAGGACCGAAGGAAAGGGGCCAGTGAGCGGAGGACCAGGGGTTAGAGGGACCACCAGTGAGAACAAGCTCTGTCTTGTCAGGGTTGAGCTTCAAATGATTGAAGCTCATCCATTGGGATATGAAGACAAGAGTAGAGCTAAGCTTGGGGAGAGAGTGAGTAGGAGAAGATAGATCAAAGATGAGCTGGAGGTCGTCTGCGTAGTTGTACACCGAGACCCCCAGCTCGAGAAGGGAAGAAATGAGGGGGCGAATATAAAGATTGAAAAGAAGGGGGGAAAGAGAAGAGCCTTGGGGTACTCCGCAGGTGACCGGGAGGGGGGGTGCAGAGAAATCAGAGAGGTGAACTGCCTGTGATCTGCCCTGAAGAAAGGACGCGATCCAGGAGAGGGCAGTGCCCTGGATGCCCGCTGCGCTGACACGGGCGAGAAGAATGGCGTGGTCGACCGTATCAAACGCAGCGGAGAGATCCAAGAGGACTAAGGCCTGGGGGAGATTACTGTCGGCCTTCCCTTTCAGTTCATCCAGGACCGCAAGGATCCCACTCTCGGTAGAGTGGCCAGGTTGAAAGCCGGCCTGGTGAGAGGCCAGGATGTTGTTCTCCTCGATGTAATTGGAGAGGCAGGATGTCACGTGGCTCTCAAGAATCTTCCCAAGATAGGGAAGAAGGGAGATCGGCCTGAAGTTCGATGGAAGGGAGGGGTCCAGGCCAGCTCTCTTCAGGATAGGAAGCACAATGGCAGTTTTAAAGGAAGAGGGGACAGAACCCAGAGCCAAGCAAGAATTGAGAAAAGTTAAAGGAGGGGTAGGACAGCTAGTGTATAGGGTTCTGAGGATCCGTGCAGGAGCACAATCGGCCGGAGAGCCGGACTTGACCTTAACAAGAAGGTCGCGGAAGAGCTCAGGTGAAATGGGCTTAAAATGATCCAAAACAGAGGAAGAAGAGAGGGAGTGATCCGGCAAGTTAGGTTGGGGCACAATCGGAATGTTAGCCTTGATGGTGATTATTTTATTGATAAAATAATCATTCAGAGAATGACAGAAAGATTGAGAAGGGGCAGGGGAAAGGCTAGCACGGTTGGAGGTGGCAAGACTACGCACCAGTGAAAAAATCTCACGAGATTTATTGGCCGAGAGGGCTACGCGCTCCGTGAAATATTTAGATTTGGCCGCTAAGATGGCCAGTTTATAGTTATTTAGAAGAGCCTTGTAATTGAGGTGGAGGGTGGGACAATAGTTACAGCGCCAACGACGCTCAGAGCGCCTGAGCTCTAATTTCAGGGATCTGAGGTCGTTGGAAAACCACTTGTGAGCATCGTGAGGGCGGGCTGATCTGATCTTTTTGAGTGGAGCAGCCCGGTCGCAAGCCGAAGAAAGCCAGATGTTAATGGCATCGGCCTGGTTCTCCACAGAGAGGCCAGTCAGGGTAGGAGCCGATGAGGACAGAGAGGAAGAAAGATCATTAAGATCGGTCTTATTCCAACTCCGAGCCCAGATGTTTTTGGGCAGGGGGGCTTTCTCGGATTGACCTAGGTAGATAGAAAAAGAGATCAAAAAATGATCTGACCAAACACAAGGAGAGATCGAATTGACCGAGGAATTGCAACGTAAAGACCAGATCTGGTCCAGGATGTGGCCATGGGTGTGGGTGGGAACCGAGACGTGTGGCAGAAAATTAAGACAACGAAGGGTGGCAGAGAAGTCTTTAGAAGAGGAATCCTCCCTCGGATCACCCGGCCAGAAATTGAAATCCCCGAGCAGGAGTAACGAGGAGTTATTTACAGCCAGAGTGGCCAGGAGATCCTGCAGGGTGGACACAAATGATGGCATGTTTTGAGGGGGGCGGTACAGAAGAATCACCGTGAGGGGAACCGGGAGGTTAAGCGAGCGGGCCACCAAAAAATCAACACCAGAAATACTAGGATGCGGCAGGAGCTGGAATTGCAGAGAGCGGCGGACTATCATAGCCACTCCACCTCCGGTTTTTCCATCAGGGCGGTCAGCACGGAGAGCATAATGGGTGCCAGGGAGAATGGCCAAAAGGTCAGGGAGTGAATCCGAAGAGAACCAGGTCTCAGTGAGGAAAAGGAAATCCGGGGAGTCAGTGTCCAAAAGGTTAAAGAGAGCAGTTTGGTTTTTTACGGCAGAGCGAGTATTAAGAAGAAAAGCAGAGGCAGCGGGGAAACCAGGAGTAGCACGAGTGAGGGGAGGCGTGAAGAAAGTTAAGGAAGGGGGGGTGGGCAAAACTGGGCCAGTAGGGGGGGGGACGTAAATGCCGTGCGAGGATAAGTGTTTGACTGTGGAAGGAGAGAGCAGGGTAGAAGTAGAGAGAGAAGAGAGTTGGGCAGAAGAGTACATCAGAGGAAGGGCAGAGTCTGTGGCCCCTGGTCCCGGCCCGTCGCGGACGGGCGCAGACGGGCTTGCCTTAGGTGCGCCTTCGGCGCGCAAACGGCGCGCCCGCTGCGCCCGTCCGCTGCGCGAACGGTAGAGGCACATGATTAGTAGTAAGGCAAGGAGGCGTGGCCAAGAAGTGGGCGTGGCCGGGGGAGCGTCCGCTGAAGGCGGCAGGCGAGTGAAAGTGATGCCGCGACAGCGTCAAGCTCGGCTGCGCGGGAGGGAGGGACGAGGGCAAGGTCCCTGAGGCAGGTGAGCAAAAGTGAGTTAAAAAGCGCGATCAAGCGCTGCAAGGTGAAAATACAGGGTTAAAATAAAAATAAAGCTAAATGCTCCCGCGGATGGCAGGGAGTGATCCTGTTAAGAATGAGCTCGTAGTCAGCTCCTAAGTAACGGCCCAGGGGGGCGTGGCCAGGAAATGGGCGTGGCGGGGGAGCGTCCGCTGAAGGCGGCAGGCAGGTGAAAGTGATGCCGCGACAGCGTCAAGCTCGGCTGCGCGGGAGGGAGGGGCAAGGGCAAGGTCCCTGAGGCAGGTGAGCAAAAAGTGAGTTAAAAAGCGCGATCAAGCGCTGCAAGGTGAAGATACAGGGTTAAAATAAAATAAAGCTAAGTGCTCCCGCGGATGGCAGGGAGTGATCCTGTTAAGAATGAGCTCGTAGTCAGCTCCTAAGTAACGGCCCAGGGGGGCGTGGCCAAGAAGTGGGCGTGGCCGGAGGAGCGTCCGCTGAAGGCGGCAGGCGAGTGAAAGTGATGCCGCGACAGCGTCAAGCTCGGCTGCGTGGGAGGGAGGGACGAGGGCAAGGTCCCTGAGGCAGGTGAGCAAAAGTGAGTTAAAAAGCGCGATCAAGCGCTGCAAGGTGAAAATACAGGGTTAAAATAAAAATAAAGCTAAATGCTCCCGCGGATGGCAGGGAGTGATCCTGTTAAGAATGAGCTCGTAGTCAGCTCCTAAGTAACGGCCCAGGGGGGCGTGGCCAGGAAATGGGCGTGGCGGGGGAGCGTCCGCTGAAGGCGGCAGGCAGGTGAAAGTGATGCCGTGACAGCGTCAAGCTCGGCTGCGCGGGAGGGAGGGGCAAGGGCAAGGTCCCTGAGGCAGGTGAGCAAAAAGTGAGTTAAAAAGCGCGATCAAGCGCTGCAAGGTGAAGATACAGGGTTAAAATAAAATAAAGCTAAGTGCTCCCGCGGATGGCAGGGAGTGATCCTGTTAAGAATGAGCTCGTAGTCAGCTCCTAAGTAACGGCCCAGGGGGGCGTGGCCAAGAAGTGGGCGTGGCCGGGGGAGCGTCCGCTGAAGGCGGCAGGCGAGTGAAAGTGATGCCGCGACAGCGTCAAGCTCGGCTGCGCGGGAGGGAGGGACGAGGGCAAGGTCCCTGAGGCAGGTGAGCAAAAGTGAGTTAAAAAGCGCGATCAAGCGCTGCAAGGTGAAAATACAGGGTTAAAATAAAAATAAAGCTAAATGCTCCCGCGGATGGCAGGGAGTGATCCTGTTAAGAATGAGCTCGTAGTCGGCTCCTAAGTAACGGCCCAGGGGGGCGTGGCCAGGAAATGGGCGTGGCGGGGGAGCGTCCGCTGAAGGCGGCAGGCAGGTGAAAGTGATGCCGCGACAGCGTCAAGCTCGGCTGCGCGGGAGGGAGGGGCAAGGGCAAGGTCCCTGAGGCAGGTGAGCAAAAAGTGAGTTAAAAAGCGCGATCAAGCGCTGCAAGGTGAAGATACAGGGTTAAAATAAAATAAAGCTAAGTGCTCCCGCGGATGGCAGGGAGTGATATGTTACAAGTGAGGCACACGCAATTCAATGGTTCTACTATAAATATCGAACTATACTCTGGCCAGAAATACTGATAACAGACTGGCTTTTGAAACTGTTTCCATTCCAAAAGGTTTTGAACATTTCCATGATATATCTGTGTATTGTACAACACAGTCCGTTGAGCAATTTCTTTGAAATTTACAAGACTTTGATAACTATTTTGGTGGTCCTTTTAATGAGTTATGCTTTATGATTATCTCATTTTGTTCATAAATGTATGTCACCATATGAATGCCTCAGTCAATGAAACCGTAGTTCAAGTTCCTTCCCCCGGGTCACGTCAGACGCGTCACCTTGGTTACGCTCGACGCTTCCCCTTCGCCCTTCAAGGCTCCGATATGTCATCAGCGACTTGCCCCTCCCGCCCTGCCACTCATTGGCTCCCCGTCTCTGACGTCCCCGATATGTCATCAGCGACATGCCCCTCCCGCCCTACCACTCACTGGCTCCACGCCTCTGACGTCCCCCGGGCACGCCTACAGGAACGCCCACACCGCGCGCTCTCACGCCGACCCCGCCCAGACACGGAAGTAATATACAAACACCCGGGCGCCACCGGCTTTCAAACGCGGAGACTGATTCCGGCTTCCAGAACCGGAGATTTATTCCTGCACTGGCACGCTGAATAACTCAGGTAAATGCCCGCTCCACCAACCCACCCCCCGGATCGCATCACTACTGTGTCGCGATCTGATCCATGACCGTATGTCTAATACCACCTTAATTTACCCACAGAATACGTGCTGCACCACGGCCAGATCACTGACGGCCTACTCGGGCACAGATTCATATAAGGTATGTGGCGATCACACTCCCCAGCCGCCGCGCTTACCTCCAATCCAAAATTGATCGTTTAACAACAGAGCCCATGCAGATTTAAAGCCCCATAGTCCCTGCCGGGTCTCATGTAATATAAAGACGGACGCATCCTCAGTCCCAGCGTGCCAGTCTAGCAGTGCCATAGAGTTTCACTGACCCTCCGTCCTCCTTCTTCCCACAGTGCCAACAGCAGGTCCCAGATACTCCTTGATCAGACCGGCCCCATGTATCACAGGGGCCCCACATAATCGTGATGTTTTGCTAACTAGCAACCCACCATTCGGGCTACCGGACTACTATCAAGGTAACTTGACACCCTGCGCCGCCCCCCGCCCAACCACCAAACCCCCTCCGCCCCCCCACACACCACCCCCCCTTGTGTCCAACCCTTTCCTTTTCCGACCCTCATCCTGACCCCCTTCCAGACAATTTTAAATCGCCCACTACCTCTCTCCTTCCTTTGCAGCACGCCCCAAATCAGACAACCAAGTCCTGATGACGATCCTAACTAATGAGGATCGAAACGCCGTCGACCTAACAGCCCATCAATAGGCGCACCCCTTCTCCGTGGCTCAACATTGAATTGAAAGATCTATTGATTACTGTGATATCACACTGTCACATGTGTCTTGAGCCACTCACTGTAAAATATTTGCACTTTTGCTCACAGTGCGCCGCCCGTGCTGTTCACTTCTTCACTTGCGTCGCCACCTTCACTTTGAACACCTTGTGCACCGAGTATTATATGGTTGTCACTAATTCAATTTTATGCAGTGCTGTTTCTAACTGTATATAAGTCCGACCATGAAATTAATGTCATACTATAAAGATGATTGACTATCTTTTCTCATACCCATGAGTGTTCTCCTTCTTTCCTTATAAGTAATGCTGTATGCATGCATGTTTAATTGTCTACATATCCTTACCTCTCAAGATATTGTTTCTTTATTGCACCTTACCTACGCAGTCCTGAATTGGTATATGGGTTACACTCCTGTAAAGTTTACATGAGTGACTGAATGAGCACATGCGTAGCACCTGGGTGACTGAATGAGTGCATGGGTAGTACCAGGGTGTTTGGATGATTGCATGGGTAGTGCTTGGGTGATTGCATGACTGCATAGGCAGTGCCTGGGTGATTGGATGAGTGCATGGGTAGTGCCTGGGTGATTGGATGAGTGCATAGATAGTGTGTGGCTGAATGGATGAGGGAGGGGTACTGTGTTGGTGATTTTATAAGTGCATGGATAGTGCATGGGTGATTGGATATGAGCATGGGTAGTGCCTGGAAGAAGTGATGAGTGAATGGGTAGTATGTGAGTGAATGGATGAGTGCAAGGGTTATTCCATGGGTGATTGGATTAATGCATGAGTAGTGCTTGAGTGAAAGGATGAGTACATGTGTAGTATCTGAGCCAATGAATAAGTGCAAGGGAACTGTCTGGGTGATTGGATGAGTGCATAGGTAGTGCTTAGGTGATTAGATGAGGGCATGGGTAGTGCCTGAGTGATTAGATAAGTACATGGGTAGTGACTCGGTGAATGGATGAGCACATGCATGGTACCTGAGTAAATGGATGAGTGCAAAGGCAGTGCTGGGTGACTGGATGTGTGCATGGGTAGTGCCTGGGTGATTGGA
This sequence comes from Lissotriton helveticus, assembly GCF_964261635.1. Taxonomy (NCBI): domain Eukaryota; kingdom Metazoa; phylum Chordata; class Amphibia; order Caudata; family Salamandridae; genus Lissotriton; species Lissotriton helveticus. The sequence goes on from NC_136071.1 coordinate 711,562,807, forward strand.
TAAGTGCATTGGTAGTGCCTCAGTGAATGTATGAGGCAAGTGTAGTGCCTGAGTGATTGATTAAGTGCATGGGTAGTGCCTGAGTCATTGGATGACCGCATGGATAGTGCCTGGGTGATTGGATGGCTGCATAAGTAGTGCTTGGGTGACTGCATGTGTGCATGAGTAGTGCCTGGGTGATTAGATGAGTGCATGGATAGTGCCTGGGTGATTGGATGAGTGCATGGATAGTGCCTCTGGTGAATGGATGAGTGCATGGGTAGTATGTGAGTGAATGGGCGAGTCCAAGGGTTGTTTCATGGGTGATTGGATGAATGCATGAGTAGTGCCTGAGTATATGGATGATTGCATGCATAGTACCTGAGCGAATGAATGAATGAATGGTAGTGCCTGGGTGATTGAATGAGTGCATTGGTAGTGCCTGGGTGATTAGATAAGTGCATGGGTAGTGTCTGGGTCATGGTATGAGAGCACAGGTAGTGCCTGTGTGATTGAATGACTGCATAAGTAGTGCTTGGGTCATTGGAAGAGTGCATAGGTAGTGCCTGGGTGATTGGATGAGTGCGTGGGTGGTGCCTCAGTGAATGGATGAGGCAAGGGTAGTGCCTCAATGATTGAATAAGTACATGGTTAGTGACTGGGTGATTGTATGAGTGCATAGGTAGTACCTCAGTGACAGGATAACTGCAAATGTAGTGCTTGGGTGATTGGATGAGTGCATAGGTAGTGCCTGGGTGATTGGATGAGTGCATGGGTGATACCTGAGTGAATGGATGATGCAATCGTAGTGCCTGCGTGAATGACTGACTGCAGCACACATGTTAGTCTACATGTTCCAATGGAAACATACCTTAGACATGGAAACAGTCAAACATTCAAATTTAACAGAATACCCTTTCAGTTATAAGCACATATCACTATCTACAGACTACTTCCAGTGTACCTATTCGAAAAGTTATACAGGCGAGGATAGAGGTAAATACATTTGGCAATATGTTTTAAAACTCACATTTCTATAACAGTTTCATTAAGCAGAGTCAGGTTGTAGTAGGAGGTCTAACACAAAATAAAAGGTCAACTACTGTTATGTCATTTTTATTTGTGACAGCATCTTTCTAGAAATCTCAATGAGTGTCCTAGTGCTTTTCAGGGATGTGATGACACATGCAAAGTAGCCTATAAGTAGTAGACTATGTCTGTTTCACACCAATGAGATATTTGTACATGTTAAACGATCGTCTAGTAGAACAGAAAAATATTTCTACTAAATATAGAGTCCATAATCAATATTACATTCTATATTCTTACCTTTGAAGCAAATTATATAGATCATCTAGTAAATCTATTTTTGGAGTAGCATTGTCCTAAACAGTACTAAAGGTGTTTTCAATGTTGAACAGTAACTGCTATTAAGAAGAAAAAGAAAAAGTAATATATAAGCATGTAGTGTTACAAAAACAATTTTACATTTAAAAAAAATATATACATTGTTTTATAATTTAGATATCTGAATCAGTTTCCCTTTTTTACTGTTCTCGAATGGTATATATCTTCACTATACACAGTGATTTCAATGTAGCATCATCATAAAACAGTAGGAAAAAACAGTTGAATGGATTGTATAAAAAACAAACAGCACACTCCATCAAAATGAATATGTGTACTTACTACATTTTCTTAATCAATTCTTTTGTCTACATGAACTCTACTATTTTCCATAAATAGATTTAAAAACATTTTACCATTACTATTACACCTGCTACAGTATTGAGAAGAAATATATGTACTACTTGCTTTTTAAGTCATTTTTAAAATGTTATGTCTATTAAGCACAATAATAATCAAAACACTAATTATGAATACTAAAAGAATCTAATGCTTTCCGTTTTTTCATTGGCATCACCCCCAAAAGACTGAATCAAATAAAATGTAAAAATGTGGTAATTGAGAAGGCAATCAATCTAGGTTTGAATTCCAGGTGGTGATCATTGCAAAGTGTCCATCCACTGTTACACCATAAATAAACAATATAGTGTCCAAATGTTGCAGAGGCTCCTTCATGAAAAATAATAACTACTGTTGTATAAGTTCTTCCTGAAATAGATATTTGAGTTCCTTTGAAATTTGTAATTTTTGTTTCCAATTTGGTTCCATCTGCTCTACAACGTTGTAGAATTAAAATTAGATATTTTCCAAATCTTGGTTTGTGCAATGTTGACATTATGTCTGATCTTCAGTTTGAGCAGATCATATTTTGATTTGCTGTTTTAATCGATTTGTTAAGAGGCAGTGTTTTGCAGTGTGGTATCATTAAGTATAGGAATCGTTCTGCATGAATTTCAGTGGAAGAATTACACACACGATCTTCACAGTTATATTCCCATTTGTAACTTTGTCCAAATAAGTTATCTATATATATTCCTTCTCCTTCTTATACTCCAAGCATGACCATTATAAGTTATTGTGCATCTTGTTGTATGCTGAGAGTAAATGCCACTGAACCACTACATATATTCAAAAGATGTCAAATGCCAGATGCAGTATGTATTTTACTTCTGCCAGTAACCAACTGTTGAAATACATGATGTAGTGCAGAACAGCATAATTTTTCATAGTTTTCCATGTTTTCATTAAGAAGGCATGGTAAATAAACAATTACATTCAGAACCAAATTAGCATAACAGTTGATACCTGAACTGGTTTCTAACTGGTATCCTATATTATCACCATCAGTTTCCAAATGTCTTTTTCTTTATGATTTCATCTTTCTCTTCAATGCTTTTCTTATCTAAAACTTAAGTTTAATGCTTTATATATGTCCATTTTGGACATAGTACATTTCTCATATATTGAGTATTCACCTAAATCAGGAGCATAAAGTCTCCCTAAGCGATCGCACTATCTTATGCAACTTGCATCAGCGCTAACTTTTGTCTCGTCAAATTCTCTCAAATACAATCCAGACAATGTTCTTACTTGAGACAATGCAACATTTGTCATTACCTCTTTAAACATATTACTTTCAATATTTACAAAAGCTCTGTCTATGCTTAAACCTTGAGATTTGTGAATACTACATATGCTAGAGACACAGGAAACTGTTGTCTTTGAAAATTCAAATCCTTCACATTAAAAAGGGTACAACAGAATGCCAAATATGTTTTACTTCATTAATCTGGTCAAATGCACAATCAAAAATTGTATTCCATCTTTATTTTGAAAATGTACAAAATCAACAACTTTTCTCATCGCTCCATTTACTAATCCTTCCTCTACATTAAAATCACAACGCAAAATTACTCAACAGTTTTTACATACAAGTAAACACTTTTATAACCCTGCAGTTTTTTAGTTAGTTGAATTGTTACTGCCTGGTGTATTATTTTGTCAATAGCTTTAATTTCCAGAATTTCTTGTTTTTCCAGTTTCAGTAATTGTTTATTAAAGTTAGAACACTCTTGCAGTGTATGCATTAAACAAAGTATGGATTTATTTTCTGCACGCATATTATACATTAGCTCTGCTGGTGTTTTTTCAGATGTAGACAGATTGTGTATTAGCCAAATTTCTAAAGCTTGTTTACCATGTTTTGCCAACATGCCAATTCTTATGTCTTTAAGAATATTTCCATAATCTTCATCAGCTGCTCATTGCACATTTTTAACAAGATACTTATATTAAAAGTTTAGCCAAATATTTACATTTCCGATACTTCCCAATGATCTCCTTTTCTCATCATGCAGAAGTTTTTTTAAAACAGGTTGTCTTTTTTCAGGAGTAAGTTGTAGTAGGTCTCCACATACAATGATATACTTTCCTCCAAACAGTACATCATACTCTGTTTTTAAATTCTGTTGCATTCTCAAGTGTAAAAAAGGCAAGTGTGAGAGACTATCTCAGTATATGATGTATACTTATGTAAGTGGACACCTTGCACTGTTCCAGTCAACCCTTATGGTGATTTTAGTGGTCTTAGACAACCTTAGTAAGCGCTCTAAGTGGTAGCTGTGGAGAGCAGACTTCAGGCTTCGTCCAGGAGGAGTGTAAAGCAGCTTGTTGCACCAGAACATAATCTTATAGGTATAAATTAAGTGAAAAAGAACCACACATTGTATTTATAAGAATATGTACTTATTATAAGATACTCACTAACACATACAGATATCGCCTAGCCGGAGATATACACAATGCACACAATAATTTGCAACAGAAAGAGGTAAGTAGCACAGAAAACACAGTGGTATACTAAAATAGTGGTATGGTAACCAAGACCGAGTCAAGATAGAGTCACAGAATGAAGAAGTGCTGGGGACCCAAGGAACCATCCAAGGTGAGTATCTAGGAGACCCACAGAGGTTGTGTACAGTGTAGGAACACAACAGCGTTCTCAGTACAACTCAACATGTAAGTTGCAGTTGCAATTTTAAAGAAAGAGGACCCTTCCCAGTGGAGCCTGAGGAAACCCAGTGGAAGACAAGAAGTTGGAGAGCCCCCCCCGTGGATACGTTAGGAACCAGGATAACTGCACCAGGCAAGCCGGGTCCATAGGTGTGAAGTGGCATCGGAAACCGTTGTTGAACTCAATGAGAAACTTCAGAAAGATGCTGCTGCTGGAGAAGGTGAAAGTGTCCGGAGGAAGCCAAAGGTGGATTCAAGATGTGAAGAACCTGCAAGCAGAGGGGACAGAGTCTATGCTACTTAGGAGTGACCAGGAGGCAAGGAAGACGAAAGCCCACCAATGTTATATGTTGCAGGAGAGCTGACAGTGACCTTGAAACTACAGCAGTGTGGACCAGGTGATGCTGTGGAAGACCAGGAGCCATACACAAGGCGTCCCACTTCAGATGTCGAAAGCTATTAGGTCGGTGTCCAGTGGGGGTACCAACAAGCCTTGGCAACTGCAACCAATGTGGAAGTTGAAAAAGGTGGAATGTCGGGACCAGCAAAGTCCAGGAGGCTCACCACAAGCAGGGGAGTCAGGGCAGGCCCTGAGCAATCAGGGGAGCCCAAAAGAATTCAAAGGTAACCCTCAAGAGGACCCACTGGCTGGAGGCACTGGAGTTGAAGAGAACCTCAAGAAGCTCACCAAAGAAGGAGACACACGGTCCAAGCAATGAAGTGTGGTCAAAGATTCTGGTCATTGGAGATGCTTTAGGTTAGGGCTACTTGGAGCTCAAAGATCTTGATGGAAGGAAGCCAACAAGGCTTTCCAACAGCAAGTTAAAGCCATGCACAGGGATTTGGTTACTGCGGCTCAAACAAGGGATACTGGCTTCAAACTGGGTCAGAGGAATAGACAGAGCTCTAGGAATTTGGAGAACTACCACCTGTGTTGCTGAGCCTTTCAGAGTCTGTGGGAGCCCAGGATCAGCAGACTGGTAGCTTAATTGTGGTGACTGCTTCAAGGGAGATTCCTTCAGGTGTCTTGAATGCCCACAAGCCTTGAAAGGTTTCCTGTATAGAGCACAGACACGGACGTTACAGCAGACGAGCAGGGTGAAGAGATCAGGAGCAGCGGGAGTCTTCCCAGTTGAAGCCTTGATGCTCAGAGCGAAGTCCAGAGTTCCCAGACAGTGGAAGTTGAAGTGGGGCCTGAATTGAATCGTGTCCCACAACGAATCTATGGACCCATCCACAGGTAAGCCCTTAAATACCCCAAAGATACGGCTGGGATGATACAGGAGTCCCTCCCTAAGGAGGGGCTGGACAACTGGGAGGATACCAGTTGTGCCCTGCACACAGATTATGTGGTGCTGGCAAGCACCCCTACCCTGCCCCAATACACTAAACTCTGTCTGGGAGGTGGCCACACCTCCCTGTGACAGAATGCTTTTTGTTCTGCCTTCCCCTGCTCGGCTCAGCAGCCGGAGAGCAGAATCGTGTCTCTGATCAGCAGCAGCCATGTTGTGCTGTCCAGGTCTAGAAGAATGGTACCAGGAGCATGAATAGCCTAACAGAGGGCCTTTACAGTGCTTTGAATCATACCTCCCACATTGTTTATGGGATGGGAAGTATGATTCCAACATGTTTGATTGCCAAACATGACAGGGCTTGTTACAGCCAGTTTCAAGATGGTCATTGCGTAATTATGCTGTGCCCCTCTATATGTTATATGGCTATCTCTGTTACAACCCAGGAGAATGGCCCAGAAGGCTGTAGGGGTGTCCTGCTCATACAGGGACACCCTCACACTTAAGACCGAGCACCGTACCTTCAGGATTGAAAAGGCCTGTTGTAGGGGTGACTTATAGGTTTTAAGTGCAGCGACCTTAGATATAGGGAAACCTATATCTTTCGTACATGGCGCTAGCACCAGCTTACACAGGATGGAAATGGCTGGCCTGTAGAGATAGTTTGAATGATCTCTCATCGGTGGCATGTTAGATCTGGGGGTCTCTAGTTGGCAATGGTATCCACCTTTGTCCAAATAGGGACCCTCACTTCTAAGTCAGGATAAGGGGATTACACTCCTTAATAACCCCTGCTCACCCCCTTGGTAGCTTGGCACGAGCAGACAGGCTTATCTCAGAAGCAGTGTGTTAAGCATTTGTGAATATACACAGTAAAACAGTGAAAACAATACAGATGGACACAACACAGGTTTTATAAAAATAAGTATTCTTTATATAGATTTAACACAAGACCACAAACAACAAAAATCCACAATACTACACTTAAGATTGCTTTAAATGATAAAAGTTACTTCGTTCAAGGTGATGATAAATGCGACAAAGTTCTCAACAAAGTACCTAGATGCGTAACACAAAGTTAAAAAAAAGGCTCGCAAAAGGGGAGATGAGTCGGTTCCCTGATCCGGGGGAAATGATGTGTCATGCCTCAATGCTTGCGCAGAGTAGGGGATGCGTCATGATCCTTTCCGGTGCGGAGGTGATGCGTAGATTCTCGGCCTGCCGGCCGTTGCGGTGCTCAAAATGGCACCTTGATGCGATGATCCGGTTGCAATGCGAGAATATGGCGCCCTTGATGCGACGATACGTTGACGCTGCGATGATGATGCGTAGGCGCTCTGCGACAACTCTGTACTTTGGAGCTGTGACAGGCCCTGCGACACGCTTCTCCGGTGATTCAATGGCAACTCTCTCGATGGCGTCACGCTACTCCGGTGATGTGACAGCCGGCAGCTTCGATGAACACACGCTTCCAGGGAGATGCGGTAAAAGCTCGCTTCTCTGGCGATGCGCCGATTTCAGCTGCGGCGGCGACACGCTTCCTCTCGATGCGTTGCGCTACCGGCCCCCAGCGACACGCAAATGTCTGTAGATAGAATTCCCAGCAAGGAAATTCACAGGGGGAGCTGGAGATGAAGTCTTTTGTCCCTGAGACTTCAGCAGGAGGCAAGCACAGTTCAAGCCCTTGGAGAATATTCTGTAGATGATGAAAGCCCTTAAAGTTCCTTCTCCTTTCCTTGGCAATGAAGCAACCACTGCAGGCCAACCCAGCAAATAGCATACTGGCAGAGCGGCTGTACAACTCCTGCAGCTTCCTAGGTTCTTCTCCTTGGCAAAAGGTTTCTTGTTCCAGAAGTGATCTAAAGTTCTTGGGACTGGGTCCCAATATTAATACCCCAAAATTCTTTGTTCTCTGAAGGCAGAGAGGCCTCTGCCTAGTTCAAACCAGTTCCTGAACACTCTGTTTACATGACTCTCTCCTTCCTTTTACTGTGCAGGGCAGAGATATTAGCCGCCCCACAGCAGGAGGAGCCAGCACAGGGGAGGAAAGGCACAGCTCTGGAGCACTTTGTTGACAAGATTCCTTCTCTCCTTTCACAGTGCAGGGCAGAGACATCAGACAAGCCACAGGAGGTAGAGCCAGCATTGTAGAGGGAAGGCCCAGCCCTATGCAGGTTCCATGTGCAACTCCTCCCTCCCATCTAGATGCAGATCTCTCTATTCACCACTGGGCTGCCCCAGCTTCTCTCCTGGAATCCCCCAGCCCTGTCACTCACAAACCCATACAAGGAATACACAACCTAGCAGAGGCAAGCCTGGACAGTTAGGCAAGAAAATACCTACTTCCTAAAAGTGTTATTTTCAAACACAGAATGTTAAAACCAACTTAACTAAAAGATGTGTTTTATCATTCTGCGTTCAGGCATACTAAATTCGAATTTCTACCAGGTTTCCTGAGTCTGTTAGGAATATAAGAATGTAATAATCTAACTGCCCATTCCAGCCGATGGAGAACAGGTAGCCTTGCAATAGTGAAAAACGAAAATGGCTGTAATTCACTATTAGGACATGCTACAGACATCAGAGTATGCCCTACCTTATACTAATAATGGACCCTGCCCTTTGGCCTACCATAGTGGTGTCTAATATGAAGTAAAGGGAAGGTTTAGGGACTGGTAAGTGGGTGTACTTGCCAAGTCGACATGGTAGTACTAGACTGCACACAGGTCTTGCCATGGCAGGCCTGAGACACACTTTACAAGCTGCTTCTGTGGGTGGCACAACCAGTGCTGCAAGCCCACCAGCAGCATTTGATTTACAAACCCTGGGCATACATGGTGCACTGTACTAGGGTCTGATAAGTAAAACAAATAACCCAATCATGGAATCACTAATTAGTACATCAATTTAACATAGGGAGCACTTGCACTGTGGCACTGAATAGCAGTGGCACCGTGCCCAAAGCATATAACCAGCAAAAACATATCAAAACAGAGGAGGCAATCCGTCAAAAATGGAAGCAAGACTCACACCAATGATGCCGGGTCTAACATGGCATAATACATGCTTCAGCCTATGGCGGACCTCTGGGGTACCTATGCCCGGGGTACCTTAATACTATATATTAGGGACTGACAAGGGTTACCCCAGTATCCAATCTGGGATGTACCTAAGTGCTAACTATAACCATTTAAGGGACAGAGCAGAGAGACTGAGGTCCTGATTAGCAGGATTCCAGTCAGACTAGTCAGAAACAGCAGAGCACCATGCAAAAAGTGGGGATACCCATGCAGAAGGATCCTACCTTCCCACAGCAAGCATTAAGTTTGAAACCATGCTCACCTCTTAAATGATTAAAAGTTTCAGTTTCTTCAGTACTCCTGATAACAAGCTACAGCGGATAGCTTCTGATATTCTAGTTTATTATCATGTTCAATAGTTAGCATTAGTAATCAATGTAACGTAATACCTTTAATGTGTGCTGCTAATCCAGTTGATGCTGTTACGAGACAAGATAATTGTGATTATGAAGTCCTGTGTAGATAACTTTCAGAACTTTAATTAAGAAACATTTTCCTGTTCCAGCATGACCTCTAATGTATAATAAAATAGATTGACATTAGGAACACTGACATTCTTTTTTTTTGTGGACCAGAATTTGGGCTGCTTTGTGAACTTTCTCTAGCTATTTCTGCTACAATAGTTCCTTCTTGTTCAATCTCATCACTTACCATTTTAAATACTGTACACTGAATAGTACCTTTTGTTGTATTAAAAGAAATTTCATAGAAGTCAAAATCTCCAAGTGATTTTGTTCCTCTATGCCACGGCTCGAACAGTTGCAGAAGGGCTCAATAGAAAAATTATCTCTTATCTGGAGTTTTGCAACTGAGTTTTCTGTGGTTAATAAGATTTATTTTGGCATATTTCACTTAACATTCATCACATCCAATTTCTGCATATTTTTTGTTTTTTATATTTTCTGTAACACTCTTTTTAAACCTGTAATGTTGAAGGATTTCATGCAGATATGTCTTCAAGATATGGACTCCTTTTGGGATCGTATGTATCTGAAATTTTAGTTTTGACAATATCAGTGTTTTCTGGCTCATACTCTGCTAAGTATTTGATTTCTGGAAAATATTTTAATACTCTGTTTCATGTGGAGGCTAGGCCTAGTCTTACCCAAATGATTCCTCTTGACTTTGAATACAAACTGGCTGAGTTCAAACAATCCATAAGATCCTGTCTTCAAGCTAAAGCCTTGCAATTTCTTGCTGAGACTCTTTTTAGTGGAAATTTCTTCCCACATTTCTTTCGTCTCTGACTTCTCAGATTTTGTAATATATGATGTACATAACAAGCAACTGTAATTGAGTTCTACGCAACAAGCTGAATATCCATTTTTGCATTTCACGTTTTCAAAATGACAGAAGTATAGTTATTATTATACTTTGAGGCTTCCCTTCTTCTTAAGTTGTATGTATTCTTGGGGTATTTATGAGTTATTGTATGTATTATATAAAAAGCCATTTACTCTTCCTTTGCATATTATAGGTCGTGGGAATCCAAAACAGCAAGTTTCCTTTACATTTGTAGTTTAGTTGGCAGTATTTTCAACATCTAATGCTTTCAAACCGTAAAACTTGTTGTCCCAAGCTGTTTTCTCCTCCTTCTCTTGGAATGGCGCATGTAACATACTGTTCGATAAAAGACAAAACATCTTCATCACTATCTGTTCCATTTTTTGGTGCATCCTTTATCCATAATAACATGTTCATATGAGGAGCTCCTCCGGCTTGGTACTCTTTTGCCCAAAACAAATCAGTTACCTCTCCAAGAGGTGTAATGCTTTTAATAAAGGCAAATGACATCATAGCTTGAAAACTATTTTTAAAATACCTGCAGTCATTGGTGGGATCCAAGGAACACAGTTCTACTGCTGTCTTCAGTTCAATATTTTTTATATTTGAATTTGCTTCTCGTAGGAATTCAAGTGAAGCATTCAGCACATATTCAGCACAACTGAGTGCTAGAAACTAAGTAGGTGTACCTAGGTTTCTTAACATGCATTTAAGTTCACCATGACAGCGATATTAATAATCATTGGTGCCACATTGGCACGCAATAAATTTGAATACGTGAGAATCCAAATTTTCATCCCTTTGTTTAACTTTCTCCATGAACTCTTTTGCAGAAACATGTTAAAGAGGAACTTCTGTATTTAATATATGGTTAACTGCATCTGAAAGTCCAGAGTAATCACTCTCAAACAGAAGATGAAACTTTTATGGAAGGCACTGCCAAAAACTGGGATCTTCAGTGTACAACCTGGTTGATTGGTATTCTGATGCTGGAATCCATAGAGCTCGGTCATCAAATCATCCACCTCCTCCAGTGGGGAATAGCTGTGAAAAACAGAAAGCTTCTAAACTTTTTTCCCATATACTCATGGAAGCTACTTTTGCTTCCTTCATTTGAAATAATTCAATAGTGTTTCCTATGATTTCTTTTGAGCGGAGAGGATGTATGAGATAATGTTTCTTAAATCTCTTCACTTTTGAATTTGTCCACTTTTTCAATTTGGCCAGTTGGTATTACTGTTTCATCTTGTAGGCATCATACTTCTACATCAACATTTACATTTTTATAATAAATATTATTCTGTACCAGGCACAATGTTGCATTTCAAAGTTCAATAATATCTACAAACTTTTGCCAGATTTATTTTACTCGTTGCCGGTACACCATTTACTAGAATAGGTCCTGGCTCATTTGCCACTCTGTCTACACCAACAGTTTTAATATTTTTCTTAAAATCTAAAGGTAAGTACACAGCTCTTCCTTTGAGACCTTTTTGTAAATGTGTTGGTGGCAGCTTACCTGTCTTAGGATCCAAATGAACTATGGCCTGGAATGGGTGTACAGATTGGGTAAGAAGAGACTCATATACATTTAAATCCGCCAGTTCCTGAGAAATAGGTACCAACTTTAAGTTGTTATGTACAGCCGCGGCCGGTAGTTAGAGTACCTGCCGGGCGGTGATGTGGGGAGGGGCAGGGTGGGGGGTAATAATGTATGGATTACGGACTTTAACAGGTAAGTAAACATATAAATAAATAAAACGAATTTCGTTGCGCGCACTGCATCGCATTTGGTGATGCAGTGCACACAACGAAATTCGTTTTACATATTTATATGTTTACTTACCTGTTAAAGTCCGTAATCCATACATTATTAGCCCCCACCCTGCCCCTCCCCCTCCCCACGTCACCGCCCGGCCGGTACTCCCACTACCGGCCGCGGCTGGTTATGGATTGCTCTACCTGGCATTTTGTTTTCCTCTAATTTGTTGTAGCAGTGCTTACATATTACTTGATCGGTGGACAACTCAAATCGTCCTTTTCAAATAAATAAACAGCAAATTGCTGCCACTTATTATTGTTTTCTTTTTCACTTTTTAAATATAAATCAACATTCCTAGTTTCACATTTGTGGTGAGTGCGTCAACAACAAATACAATCATAGTTCGGTTTTTCATAGGAAACAGGGTTAAACTTTGTGATTTTTCTGTAAAATCATCAATACTAATATCTCTGTCCTGTTCTACAACACTTGCAGATATGAAGTCCTCACTTTCCCTACACTCCTCTTCAGAGCCAAAAAAGCTAAATTGAATACCATCACAAACTTTTTATGCAACTCCTAGAGAACCATGCAAAAGAGCTGTAGTAATTTCACTATTAACCAATCTTTTTCTGTTGCTTTTCTCCTTCATACACACCACTTTTGCATCCAGTGTTCTCAATCTGTTCAATATTAAGATAAATAATTTTAGTTTCAACTCAGAAGCGTTATCTACTACACTTTCAATCCATTGCTTTTGTTTATGAGCTGCTGATCTTCTTTTATACTGTTTTGAATTCTTCAATACATTCTGAATTACTATACTTCTAAACATTCTTCCTCTTTTTTCTAAATACTGTTTCTGTCTCCTTGTCAGATGTGTTGTTTTTGTGCAGTTTGAAATTGTTTCAACATGAGTAATCCTCTTTTGTTTTGGACTTCTTGGTAAAGTTTTCTTTTTCTTTTGAACATTTTCTACAGTTTTCAATCTTTGTAATACGGTTGTAAGAAACTATTTAGTTCTCTTACCAGAAGATGCTTTTTCCTGTATAAGATTGTTTGCATCATCTAATTTCTTCTTTTCACTCTTCTTTAAGTAGTACTGTTTTTAGCTCTTCTGTTCATGATTTCTTGCTACCATTAAGTCTTTTTCATTAAGTAAAGTAAATATCTAAAAAAAGAACCGTTGTAATAGTATGTTACATAAATTAGTAATTTTAAATTGTTCAGATATTATTCAAAGCAATTACCAATACGTTACTTAAATTAGATTGCCAATGCCTCCATTAGCAGTAGATATGTAGGATGTTTAACTGTGCACATTAGAAAAGCTGTAAATGTTGAAAATCTGTCAGAAATATTGTATTAATTGATATACCCTTTCATTTTGTACATGGATCACTTTCTACTTATTACACAGATAGACAGATATGAACCTGTGTATTCAAATATTGCCATTAGCCTTGTCTAGCAAACAGATCTCTATGCTTCTGCCACTAAAGGTGAAATAGTTCTGATCATATTTTACCAGGGGTACGATAGACTGAATACCTTTGAAATTAGGGTAATCATTTGCACCATACATGTCAGACTAAACATAAAAATGCAGACATAACTAACACATGGTCGCAGTCAGATAATCCAACTTGGCAGTGTACCCTTTCAGTTAAAAGCACACACCTCACTATCTGTGGCCTACTCCCAGTGTGCCTATGCAGAGACTTTTATGGACTAGGATAGAGGCTATTACATCTGGAAACATGCTTTCAACGTCACTTTTCTCTACCACTTTAATTAGAGAGGCAGACATCACACTGCGAGGGCTAAGCCAAAATGAAATGCCGATTCCTGTCATGCTGCCTGTAAAAGTCAACATCATTCTAGAGACCTCAATGACTATGTCAATATTTAGAGGAAAGATATTACATTCAAGAAAGCTTATACATACTAGACTCCCCTTTTTTCACACTTTATGCTTTCTAAATATCAGAAGAAGATTATTGAATCACTTTCTGCTCATTATACAGGTCAACCGGGTATGAAGCTGTGTGTTGAAGACATTTTGTAACGCCTACCTAGCTAAGAGATCTATGCTTTTGGGATTAAATGCTGAAGTAGCTCTAACAAGATTTGTGCAGGAGTATGATAGGATGTAAAGTTTTTGAGTTAGGCTCATCAGCTGCACCGCGTTAAAGTGCAGACATACATGAGACATGGTAGCAGTCAGACATTCAAACTTGAAAGAGTATGCTTTCAGTTTAAAGCACATACCTCACTATCTGCAGCATACTCCCAGTTTACCTATGCAGAGACTTATATAAACTAGTATATAGGTTAATACATCTGGGAACAGGCTTCAAACCTCATTTTTCTCTACAAGCTTAAATAAAGAGGCAGAAGTCGCAATGCCAGGGCTAAGACAAAATGAAAAGCCAAGTCCTGTCATTCCACTCTTGTGAATGTCAGCTACTTTCTAGAGAGCTCAATAACTGTGTCATTGTCTTTTCAGATGAGATGTAATACATTCAAGGAAGCCTTTACATACTAGACTACCCCTGTTTCACACCGAATGCTTTCTAAATGTCTGTAGAAGAAGCTGCATGAATCGCTTCCTGCTCATTACACAGCACAGCCAGGTATGAAGGTGTGTCTTCAAGTGATTTTGTGATGCCTGCCTAGCTAAGAGATCTGTGCTTTGGGGACAGAATGCTGAAGTAGCCCTAAGAAGATTTGTACAGGTGTATGATAGGCTGTATAGTTTTGAAGTTAGGGTTGTCAGCTGCACCACATGTATCAGACTACACATTGAAGTGCAGATATACCTAAAACATGGTAGCAGTCAAACATTAAAACTTCACAGATTACACTTTCAGTTCACAGCACACATCTCACTATCTGCAGCCAACTCCCAGTGTACCTATGCGGAAACTTATATGGGATAGTATAAACATATGGGAATATGCTTTAAACCTCGCCTTTCTCTACCAGTTTGATCAAAGAGGCAGAAGTTGCAATGCCAGGGTTAAGCCAAAATTAAAGGTCAACTCCTGTCATGCCACACCTGTGAATGTCAGCATCTTCCTAGTAACCTTAATGACTATGTCAGTGCCTTTTCAGAGGAAAGGTAATACGTTCAAGCAAGCCTAAACTTACTAGACTACCCCTGTTTCACACCATATGCTTGCTAAGAATCTGTAGAAGAAGCTGCATGAATCACTTTCTGCTCATTGCACAGCACAGTCATGTATGCAGGTGGGTGTCAAAGTGATTTCGTGATGCCTGGCTAGCTAAGAGATCTGTGTTTCTGGAACTAAATGCTGAAGTAGCTCTAACAAGATATGTGTAGGAGTATGATAGTCTGAATAGTTTTTAAGTTAGGCTGTTCAGCTACAGCACACGTATCAGACTAAACGTTAAAGTGCAGACATACCTGAGAATGGTAACAATCAGACATTCAAACTTGACAGAGTACTCTTTCAGTTTAAAGCCCATACCTCAAATCAGTTGCCTACTCATAGTTCACCTATACAGAGACTTATTTGGACTAGTATAGAGGTTAATACATCAGTGAACATGCTTTAAACCTCACTTTTCTCTGCCAGTTTGATTAAAGAGGCAGAACTTGCAATGCCAGGGCTAAGCCAAGATGAAATGCCAACTCCTGTTATTCCACTTTTGTGAATGCCAACATCTTTCTAGAGACCTCAATGACTGTGTGAGTGCTTTTTTAGAGGAAAGATAATATATTCAAGCAAGCCTATATGTACTAGACTACCCGTTTCATATGTTATGCTTTCTCAATGTCTATAGAAAAAGCTGAATGAATAACTTTCTGCTCATTACACAGGGCAACCGGGTATGAAGCTGTTTGTTAAAGTCATTTTGTAATGCCTGCCTATCTAAGAGATCTGTGCTTCTGAGACTGAATGCTGAAGTAGCTGTGACAGAATTTGTGCAGGAGTATTAGAGGCTGTATAGTTTTCAAGTTAGGTAGCTGAACCACATGTATCAGACTACACATTGAAGTGTAGATATACAAAACACATTGTAGAAGTCAGATATTCAAACATGAGAGAGTACGATTTCAGTTTAAAGCTCACACCTCACTACTTGCGGCCTACTCCCGGTGTACCTACGCAGAGACTTCTATGGACTAGGATAGAGGTTAATACATTTGGGAATATGCTTTAAACCTAACTTTTCTCTACCAGTTTGATTAGAGAGGCAAATGTCACAATGCCAGGACTAAGCCAAAATGAATCGCCAACTCCAGTTATTCCACTCTTGTGAATGTCAACATCTTTCTAGAGAACTTAATAATTATGTCATTGCCTTTTCAAAGAAAAGATAATACAGTCAAGCAAGCCTGTCTGTACTAGAATACACCTGTTTCACACGCTATGCTTTTAAAATATCTGTGGAAGAAGGATCATGAATCACTTTGTGCTCATTATACAGCACAGCTGGGTATGAAGGTATGTGTTCGAATGATTTTGTGATGCCTGCCTAGCTAAGAGATCTGTGCTTTTGGGACTGAATGCTGAAGTAGCTCGAACAAGATGAGTACAGCAGTATGATAGACTGTACAGTTTTTAAGTCAGGCTTCTCAGCTGCAGAATATGTATCAGACTACACGTTAAAGTGCAGACACACCTGAGATATGGTAGTAGTCAGGCATTCAAACCTGGCAGAGTACTCTTTCAGTTTAAAGCACACACACCTCACTATCTGCGGCCTAGTCCCAGAGTACCTATGCAAAGACTTATATGGACTATGACAGAGGTTAATATATCTTTGAAGATTTTAAACTTCACTTTTCTCTACCAGTTTGATTAGAGAGTCAGAAGTGCTAATGCCAGGGCTAAGCCAAAATGAAACGTCAACTCCTGCCATGTCACTCTTGTGGATGCAGTATCTTTCCAGAGACCACAATGACTTTTAGGGGAGACATATTACAATCAAGCAAACCTATGTGTACTAGACTCCCTCTATTTAATACCTTATCCTGTGCAAATATGTAGGTAGAAGAAGCTGCATGGATCTCTTTTTACTTACTAGATATCGGGATCAAACTCGCTGTTGAAGTGCTTTCACAATCACTGCCTGCCTAACTGATCTTTGCTTCTGAAACAGAATGCTGAAGTAGCTCTGACAATATTTGTCTAGGGGTATCATAGACCACATATTTTTTAAGTTATGATCATTATCTGCATCCCATGTGTCAAATAACACAGAGAAGTACAAACAAATGTGAGACATTGTACCACGCAGACATTCAAATTTGACAGAGTATGCTTTTAGTTTCAAGCTCAAGCATCAGTATTTACGACCGATTTGCAATCTACCTTTCTGTAGAATTATATAGAGTATAATACAGGTTACTACATGTGATAACATGTTTTAAACTTCCCACTTCTCTACCGTTTTTAAACTTTTATAAATACTTCATGTCAAAGTTCAAAATTTAGTTCCAATCACTGAAACACTCAAGCTATACATCACACACCTTACACATTTGTATCTTACCTCTGAAATCCTCTTGTAGAGTATGAAAATATCAGAAATTCTTTAAAAAAATGATTTTCCACACAATAAACGTGATGTACCAATGTCAATAAGAAAGAACCAGTAATGGCAAATTGTTCCTCTCATTTTCCGGAGAAATTAATGTTACTAACAAATCAAAATATTCCTTTTCATTTTTTCAAAATGTGAAATCACTTCCTATTGGGTATTATACTAACCCTTTTCCAGTCTGTCCTGAAGAAACCTAATCTGGTTATATAACTTGCTGGAGTCCCGACTCCAACGCGGTGCCCAGTGCTGACCCCCGGTGTAACGTCGCAATGGAGTTGCGAACCCTTACGTGAGTTCAAAAACTCATTTACAATGCTACTACTATTATTGTTTTTAAACATATCACTTCTAAACATACTATTGATTTGAAAAAACTTAATTTTCAAACATATATCATAAATAACACTCAATTGTATATTTTAAAAGTACAGTTTAATTTAAACCCTTCCCCCACAGTGCTTCACCTTAGTTTCCATAGTAACCATTTCTACAACATTGAACTCTACCACTAGGTCAAAGGTTCACTATATTTTTAAGTGCAACTGCAACAATTGATGGACGGAATGCTAAATGATTCCAACATTCTCCCCCAGTCTAGAGATCTGTGTTACATCCATTGTTCTTTTGCCTACGACGCCACCCTAGTTTGGACCCAGCTATATGCAAATCAGTCTTGACCCTGTGCCTCATGTGAACAGTCCAGACTGAACTGCCAAGCAAGGTCCTCCCTGGACCGGAAACAAGTATCCTGGGACCGTTTTCGAGGTATGTCACCCTTCATCAGCCAGGCTAGCTTGAATACAGTGGCAAAGTGAGCAAGGGACCCATGTCTGGGCATACCCATCCCACTTAGGGCGAAAAGTGTAACTGCAACAAATGATGGCCGGAATGTTGAATGGTTCAAACATTCTCTCCCAGTCAAGAGATCTGGGTTAAATCCATTGTTCTTTTTCCCACTACGCCACCCCAGTTTGGAGCCAGTCATATGCAAATCAGTCTTGACCTTGTGCCTCATGGGAACACTCCAGACCAAACTGCCAAGCCGGAGAGGACCTGGCTTGTCAGTTCGGGCTGGTCTGTTCCAATGAGGCACAGGGTCAAGACTGATTTGCATATGGCCAGGTCTAAACTGGGGTGGCATTGTGAGCAAAAGAATGATGGATTTGATCCAGATCTCTTGACTGGGTGTGAATGCTGTGATTTGTTCTGTATTCCTTCCATCGTGTGTCTTTTATATGTTTAAGTGCAGCACTCTAGTTTCCAAGTCCGCCATAGAAGGTGTGGTTGACTATGTTTCTCCATAACCAATCACAAATATTTTTGTTTTGCAAAGTAACATGCAACCTATTATTTTTTTTTGTTTAAGAAATTTTTATTTGGTTTTAAAATGAACATAGTATAAAGCCTTACAATAGTATACATGGAAATCATAACGATATAAAACATAAGGCATATGAGACAGGAGAAGTGAAGGAGAAAAAAGGGTCAAGGAAAAGAAGAGAAAAGTCAACCTATTTTTAAATAACCAATGTTTATGAACACCCAATGACTTATCTGCTTTTTCTAAAACCACATTCTGTCCACCATTTTAGATTCCTCTCATTATACCAACTGACTTACTAAGCTACAGACATTTAATGATTCCTTGCACACATCCCTTCAATATGCTTAAAGTATGGATTGTAAGTCACAACTATTTGTTTGGGCCAAAATGTATGCTGGAGACAGAGCTATTAACACGGACCTGGGTTTGCAAAATACAGATATTAAAAGGTATGGGCAGAGAGGATTAAAGTGGCAACAATTGCTGTTTTTCGTTAAAACCTTTTTGAATTTCCAACCGCCTGACCTCATGATTGTGCACTGTGGTGGCAATGACCCAGGCACACGGACTGGAGTAGTATTGAAAATCCTAATGAAGGCTATATTTGCACAACTAATGTCACTTTTCCCTCACACTATCTTTCTATACTCTAATATACGCCAAAGACAGAAATGGAAGTGGTCAAATCAGTTTTGTCCACAGATTGACAAAGCCTGGAAGCATGTTAATAAAGCTGTATCTGCATACCTGCATACCATAACATGGGCTCTATCTGCAACAACAATCTGCGTTTTGACATGGATAACATCTACAGAAGTGATGGAGTTCACTTCACAGATGAAGAGAACAGGGTGTTTCTCAACAACCTGAAACTGTGCATTTGTACCTTCATGTAGCAGCAACAAAGCCATAATGAACTCAGTGGCTCTTCTTAGAGCCACCCTCTAACTCAACAGTGAAAAGTATATATTTTAAAAAAAAATTATATACCTCAAAAAATATTTTGCAGATTCGCAAACCCATCGCACATTCAGAAAACAAAAGCACAAATTCAAATAACAACAACCCATTTTACAATTTTTTGCTGTATTTTTTAATCTCTACATATTAAAATGTTTTCTTACTCTACAAATTTGAATGTTAGTGTGTACTTCACTCTGAGTAGCTCGGTGATATGATTATTTATTTATTTAAGGTGGACCCATGACTCCACCGCAACGTTACAGGGGGGGGCGAGCTGAGTGCCGTTATGAGTTCACAACTCCTTCCAGGTGGGAAAAAATTATTATTATTATTAATGCCCCCCTTCTGAGGGCCCACGAGTCCCCATCCCCCGAGGCCTGCCCTTTATTTAACTTTTTTTTTTAAATAGGAGGAGGACCACTCAATCCCCCTCCTAAGGCTGTTATCGGCCCCAGGGACACCATCCCCTTATAAGATTATTTATTTAATATGGATCCGCGACTCCACCGCAATGTTACTCAGGGGTCATGCTGAGCACCAAGATGAGTTCGCAACTCCTTCCACATGAGAAAAAAAGAATATCATTATTAATGCCCCATCCCAGAGAACTGCCCTTTATTTAACTTTTTTTTTTAAATAGGGGGGCACGCTTGGTCCCCTCCTGAGGCTATTTTTGGCCCCGGGGACACCATCCCCAGATCCAGGCCTTTATTTATCCTTTTTTTTAAATGGGAGGGGCTGCGTAACCCCCCCTCCCAAGGCCTATTTCAACTCCAGAGATCTCATCACCCAGGGCTGGGGCTTCATATATATATATTTTGTTTAAAGGGGAGGGAGACCAGCATGCCCCACCTCCCCAGGCAAATTTCAGCCCCGGGGACCCCATCCCCAGGGCCAGGCCTTCATGTATATATATATATATATTCACTGAAAAAACATAGGTTTTACAGACGTTATAGTTAGGAATTAGCATTTAAAAAACCTTAGAAATTCACTAAAAAACATAGGTTTCAGGGACGTTATAGTTACTTGAACATTTGACTCATATAAAACCAGAGAAATTCACCTGTTATAGTTAGTTGAGCTAACTATAACTTGCGTGTCCGCAATGCACTGCTGATGATATCAAATTTTACATCACTCATGACATGGTCAGTGACATCACTCATGACATCTCAAATGACATCACTCATGACATCATCCAGTAAATGTGTGTTTCTGTAAAGTTTAAATATGTTATATATATATATATAATATATATATATATATATATATTATATATATATATACCAAGGTGTATTGAAGAATGAATACATTTACAAGTTGCTAAAGGAATTATTTTGTAGGTGCGTGACTGACTGTATAAGTGAGTGATTGATAAGTGTGGGCTAAAATTTGCAATTTCTCAGTACGCGAATTCATGCGAAAGCGAATTCGCGGTCCGCATAATCCGCGAATTTGTGGCTTTTTTTGGGGCGTGTTCGCGGGGCGCTTTGCGTGTTCGCGGGCTGCTTTCAGCGCGCCGACCGCGAAGTTACCCATACGGTCGTACATGGGCGCGGCCATCTTGTTCGCTTTGCGTATTTCCATTTCCGGGCACTAGTTGCATGCTTGCGTTGTGCGTGGGGCGCGATTACGTGGTTGCGTGCGTATTTGCGTGCTCGCGGGGGAAATATCACGCAAACGTACCCACGCGGTCCTCAATGGGCACGGCCATCTTGTTTTTCATTCATTGCTATGGTTCTGGGCATGCTTTTTCTATCCTGCTTTAATCTTTGAAATCCTTGGTTTGTTTGAATTTTTTTTGATCTTTTTTACTCATTATCTATACCTCTCTTTTTCTACATCTATATTTTGTGTTTTTTTTCAACGTTTTGTTACTTTAATAACTACTTTTTTTGTTTAGCTCTCTCTTTTCATTTACTTACTTTTTTTCCCCTATTCTTTTCTTCTTTCACCCAGGACCATGGCAAAGGGAGCCGGCAAGTCTAAGGGTAAGGGTCCCGCCCCCCGTAGCTGGCTCCCTTGCGGGCGCTTAAGGGTAGAGGATACGCAAGCCAGGGAGATCTTTAGTGCGGTGGATGTGGCCTCACTTATCTTTTATGTGCAGCGCCACCTCCCGAAGACCGTCGCAGCAGGGGGCAGATCCGGTTCAGGGTATGGCCTCCGGGAGCGTCGCCAGCTCTGGGCTAAGGTGTGCTGGGCCATGTTTAGGGAGTCGGGGGTCTGGCGCACCTATAACCAGGCGACGCACCGGTGGTCGGACGTCCTTGACCGGGAGCAGGAGCAGGACCTGCTCCACCTGCTAGGCGTAGAGATCCCTGGCCTTGGTGAGTAGCTATTTAATAACTACTTTGTTTTCTTCTGCTCTGTGTTATATTGCTAATATATGTTTTTCCCAAAGAGCAAGAATGCTGCCTATTCGATTACATTGCAGGTAAATTAATGTTTAAATAGCTTCAGTGATTGCAGGTGCTCGTCTGGTCAGTGGCGTTGCTACTATGCTTACTTGCTTGCAGCTTTGTGCTCATATGGCCTGATTGAATATGTATGAGTGTAGTACTTTACAGAACTGCGTAATGCTAGAGAGACTAGAGACTCAAGTCTAGTCCTTCCTTTGTACTCCTGCTGCCACTAAGAATAGATAGTGGTGGATTGATAGGTTGAGTTTATTATGACTTGTTATTTAGTAGTAGGACATTTTTTAGTGGTCTGCAATCATGTTGATGGACTGTGTCTGTCACGTCGCGTGCTGCTGAGTGCTGGCAGTCGTAGTAGAACCTTTTTGTTGTTGGCTTAGTTAGTGCAAGCCCGTCTTCGCCCGTCATCGCCAAGTCATCGCCTCTCGCCGGTCCCCCTGCACAAATTACACGGACGGCATACCACTATGATAAAAACTATCTCCTTGCACTTAACCCGGGCCAACGCTGTGACAAGCTAGTGGGCTGCATTGGACAGACTGATCTTCATTGTAAATCCTGTAACTTAGTCATATCTAAGCCGAGCCTACTTCGACACAAAGCCAGTATAAGAAAACATACTCTGCTCACGATTTTTCAGCTTAATGTCAGGTCCCTGGTAAAGCACCATCCTGAGGTAAATACTCTATTGACCGATGAGAACCCAGACATATTATTCTTGTGCGAAACCTGGCTCAAGGACGAGCTAACCAGCATTCCTAACCTTACGTTGCCGGATGGATTCTCTATGATATCCATCAATAGAGACTCTAGGGGAGGCGGCATTGCCGTTATCTACAGAACGCCATACTCTTGCTCCTTTCTGAAGGAAGACATCATGGGATGTGAGTGCGCCCGTTTCAAAATCACCACTAGCCCTCATTTCTCCCTCTCTGGCCTTTTCATCTACCGACCCCCGGGGCCCACCTCTAAATTTACGGAGTAACTTTTAGAGTTAGCCCACGCTCTGGTTATGAGCTCCGCCAACTTTACTATTTTGGGAGACCTAAATCTCCACTTTGACTCCACCTCGGATCCTACCATCAGTAATCTCCTAGCGGACCTAACAGCCCTACAGCTGATCCCTCTTATACAGTCCACTACACACTCTGCTGGTCACTTACTCGACCCTGTTTTCACCAATATCCTGGAGGCCAGAGCAGATCCACCCAAACCCATGGGTTGGACTGACCACTTTCTCATCAAATTTGTGATATCGGCCGATACCCAATCCAACAAGGTTTCGCCTTCCTCCTGTCTTAAACGGCCCTGGCATAAACTCCAAAATAAGGATCTCTCCGCTATCTTAGGAGAACCTAACCTCGCAACCACTAACGACATCAATACGTCGTATGCCTCCTTTCAGGATTGGATCACTAAAGGACTCGACGCCCTCATACCTGCCAAATGGACTAGAGGACGTAGCACCCCCTCTAATCCATGGTATGATGAAAATTTGAAACTTCTTAGAAAGGAATGCAAAGTAGCTGAACGTTACTGGAGAAAAGACTATAAGGACAAGGACAAAGCTTTTTACCTGTCCAAACTTAAATCATATCATAAAGCTATACGCGCGGCCCGCGCATCCTTCTATGCCAAGGAAATCGACTCCAGCTCCAACCCTACGAAAACCATTTTTAAACTGGTTCAAAAGCTGCAAAACTGTGGCAATCCTGCCTCGTGTATCTCTTCCACTCAGCAGTGTGAGGACCTCGCCACCTTCTTTATTGAAAAGGTGAGGAAAATTTATAACACCTTCTCACAGAATCCTTCTGACTGCACTAGTTCCTCCAACTCCCCCTTTAAAGGCACCAGACTTACTTGTTTACCTGCTATCTCTCACGAGGATCTAGCTAAACTCTGTAGAAAGGTGAAATCCGGTGCCCCTTCAGATCCCATGAGACCGGCTCAATTTTTAGAGGCTCTGGACTTCTTTCTTCCATCCCTGGCCACACTCCTCAACCTCTCCTTCTCCTCGGCAACCGTTCCTACATGTTGGAAACAGGTATGGGTTACTCCCATTATCAAAAAGCCTACCCTGGACCCCACAAAGCCGGAGAACTATAGGCCCATCTCACTGCTCCCCTGGGTGTCCAAACTAGCAGAAGCCCATGCTAACACCGTACTATCAGAACACATGGCCCAAAATAACATCTTGGACCCTTCCCAACATGGGTTCAGGCCAGGGCATAGTACGGAGTCCGCCCTTCTATCCACCACCGAACATCTCCGGAGGGTACTAGATGCCGGTCAAAGTGCTGCGCTGATACTACTCGATCTCAGCGCAGCCTTTGACACGGTTTCCCATAATATCTTACTGAGTCGCCTGGAAAACATAGGGATCAGTGATCTGGCCCTCGAATGGTTCCGCTCGTTCCTGACGAGCAGATCCTTCCGTGTCTCAGCACCCCCGTTCACCTCCCGATCACACTCTATCGGCCAAGGAGTTCCGCAGGGTTCGGCTCTCAGTCCACCCCTTTTTAACCTGTATGTGCAGCCTCTCGCAGCAGTGGCCAAAGAATGGGACCTCACGCTGGTGTCGTACGCTGATGACACACAGCTGGTAATTACCCTCACTGAGGCGCCCTCAACCTCTTCCACGAGATTCAGGGATGGACTGGCTGCAGTCGCCCATTGGATGACGGCTAACTGCTTACAATTGAACGCAGGGAAAACCGAGGTGCTGCTCCTGGGTAAGAACCCCAGCTGTTGGAGTGACCATTGGTGGCCCCCCTTGCTGGGCCCCATCCCTCCTTCTAAATCTCTGGTAAAAAACCTGGGAGTTTGGTTGGACTCCTCGCTGAGCTACCAAACTCACACCAAAAGAGTAGCAGCTACGTGTAAAGGGGTGCTGAGAAGCCTTAATTCCATTCTAGGGTTCTTCGACCCCAAAACACGGCAGCTCATAGTCCAATCCACCATCCTTTCCCGGTTAGACTATGCTAGCGTCCTACTGTTAGGCGCTAACAAAGTTGAGACAACCAGGCTTCAACGAATTCAGAATTCTGCGGCCAGGGCAATAGTTGGCCTTCCTAGAAGATGCTCTGCTAGAGCCACCATACAAAGACTCCACTGGCTCCCAGAGGAAGCCCGAATCCAATTTAAGGCCCTTACCACTGCCTTTAAAATCCTCAAAACTGATGGCCCTGAACTCCTCCGTCCGCTTCTAACACCCTACACCCCCCAGCGCAATCTCCGCTCCTTAGGTCAACATTTAGTAGTGGTCCCCCGCACGAAACTCTGCCGTGTCGGGGGTCGCTCTTTCAGACTTTTGGGAGCAAAACTCTGGAATTCCATTCCCCTGAACATCTGCCGCCTTGACAACTTGTCCGCTTTTCGCAAGGCAATAAAAACTCACCTGTTCCCACTATTGTAAGCCTCCGGCCTCCCCACCCCCTCCCAGTAGGTTATGCTATGGTTTCTCAGCGCCGGGACGCCCCGTTGCTGGGGCAGCTGTCGCGCTTCGACAAACTCGTAACATAACATAACATAACATACCTTTCCAAGTAGACGGTCTGCGAATCCAGCAATACTGTACTATCTATCCTAGTTGACCAGATCATATAGGTCAATAAATGTAGTGCAATTGTTGGTAATTTGTTTCCCCAAGATAATTTTAGATTGTGGTCAAAGAAATCAAATATTAAAAAAAAAACAATCATCCATGTTTGTGTTTATTTCATGATCATCAGCACCTCC
Organism: Lissotriton helveticus; assembly: GCF_964261635.1. NCBI lineage: Eukaryota > Metazoa > Chordata > Amphibia > Caudata > Salamandridae > Lissotriton > Lissotriton helveticus. Next base: position 711,588,645 of record NC_136071.1, read on the forward strand.
CAGGGGCAAAAAGACCACGACAGAGACGCCGGCGGAACAAGGTGGGCAGGATCGTTCCTCTGCGGTCTCTTCTGCTGGCCCCAGTAAGTTGTTCTGTTGTTAATATTAGTCAAGTCAAGTCAAAGATCTTTATTCGGATTTGGAAACATCCATAAAAGTACATGTAAATCACAACAATAATCCATAAAATACAATAAAACAATTATTTAAAAGCTAAAAAGATGACATAATTAACCATCATTATACATTACATAAAGTGCAGATATCAGGCAGAAATGGTACTTTCAGAGAGTATACAAGGCCTAAAATTGGTTACGCAACAATTAAAAACAATGCACAATCAATGGCTATGATGTGTGCAAGAGAACAGCTACTCGTGCAAATAAGCAGTGTGCAAACTAGGCAAGAAATAGTACAAAACATATCAGACCATGTTCAATGATACTCGTGAACGAACAGCAGCTTTAAGAAAACAACTGACTCTGAAAATTACTTCGTCAGAGCGTAACATCAATACATTTCCCAAAGCTAAATTAAAATTCATCAGGGCAGTCTTTCGAAAATATGGGATTAAATAATGTTTAGTGTATTTTACATAAAAGCCACAAAAAAACATAAAATGTTGTTAATATTAATAATTATACTTCCCTAACTTTTACAGCACCTATTCATTCCAAACTGTTTCCTAATTCTATTTTACAAAATAGTCTTTGATCTTCTTGTAGACTGTTTCTACGTTCTTATCCTGTCTCTACTATCACTCTCTGTGCTACTACTATTTACTATTATTATGAGTCAGTCTGTGTAGGTAGCCACGTTTGCCCAGTCGGCAAACGGTGTTAAACAAAACTCTGATCCAGCAATAGCTCTAGGCACTGAGTGCAGTCCTCTGGGTTGCCCTTGCTGTCTATTCCAGTCTTCTTAATGTTAGTGCTTTGACAATTCCCAACAACAACATAACAATGTCCACCAAGAGTAAGCTAGTAGTTGACTTTTTGATTTGATAGGAGCACATACCATACCGCCAGTGTTTCAGGGACTATTCGGCACATACAGAAGTATGGACAAGAGAAATAGGACATTGTTGATGATAGGTGCAATTCGACTTTCCACATACCTCAGTCAGAAACGAAGTTGAACCCCCAATCCCCTGACCAACCATCTAGTGTGTCTGACCAATGATTATACAACCCAGAAGAACAGAAGAAGACTACCGAGTCCCGACCTATCAGAGTCACGGAAGCATGCTTGCAAAGTGCAGTAGTGCAACTGCAAACCCTTCCGCTCATTCACTCGTGAACAAAAACCACACAGTGTTTTTTAGTTTTAAAGTTTTATTTTCAAAATTTCTTTAGTTTTAATAGCGCAGTATTCCCAGCGAGCAGTGGTGATAGATGATGTTAAAGTTTAAACACCCTTCCCTAGAATATACTTCAACTTAACACATCTAATTATTAGTAGGTGGTGAAAATTGAAAAGCTCTTGTTGGCAGAAGGGCAATGGAATCTTATGTCTGTAATTAGAAAAATGGTGCATGTTAAAAAGCAAGCATTCATCAGTTGTGCCAAAAAGTGTTGCATGTTATGGCTAAGCGTATAAGTTAACCCCCTCCCCAAAACCGTGACTTTTTTTCAGTCCCAATAATTAAAAATTGTTTATGTATTAACATTTTCTTCCACGAGACGAAATGGGGGGTGGTATATGGCCTCTAAAAATATGAAATTTTCTAGGCGTCATTACAACATCTGATGCGGCACCTCCTACCACCAGTGCCGGGGCCAGCAGCGCGGAGACGTCCACTACTCCAGGGGCTGATGCGGCGGCGCCACAAGTGCCACCAGGAGGAGCTGCTGTGGGGGATGGCTCAGCAGCAGCGGACGGTGGTAAGTTATTATACTCCTTACTTATTTACATTTTAGAGTAGGCTCGCAAAGGGGTGTATGATGTACTGTACAGTAGACAGTACACTAGTACAAGTACACTGTACTGTTAAAAACAGTTATTACTTTAGAACTACCTTTTTTGTGCCAATCACGGAGAAGACAGTCACCCTTGACTTAGCAATAGCATTAGCGGCGGTAGTTCTCAAGAAAGCAATGGCCCCCTCTATTTGACTTTAACTCAGCTGTGAAACATTTATCGTGAAGACAAGTCAGATCAGATGAACTTGAGGGATGTGATGAACTAAAAAGGAATGAAGGGTGTAAGGAAGGACAAGCGAGTCGTAACATTTATGACTGTAACGAATGATACGTGTTTTTGAATGCATGCAGAGGTGGCTGATAGGAAGGAATCAGATGCATGGCTGCTTGAAGCAAGGATGGCTGGAGGAGAAAGAAAAGATGACTGCCTGTGTGGGTGAATCGGAAAATGCATGTGTGGTGTGCATTGCAATATATCATTTGGGTGAAACTCAAATGCAAGTCAAGACAGTGGTTTACCAAATGAAATGAAAAGGGTGTTAGTTGGTTGTTGAGAAAAAGTAAATTTGGTACAGTTGAGACATTGAGAAGAATGATAGACGTTTACTTTGGAAGCCTGGATGGTATCTTCTTCCTCATAGATAGCAGAGGTGTATGTAGAGCAGACGCTCAGTGGATAAAGAGTGTTACTTTGAACAGCATGTCCGTGCCAGAGTAGCAAAGCAGAAGAAATCCAAATACTAGAAGTTGTGATTGTTCAGAAATACTCCCTTGACTAACAGTACAGTAGTTTACTTTGCAAGCACAGCATATATTGTGTATGTATTGTATAGTTGACATTATATCAAATGAAGTCCTTCCTCTGTGAATTATGGGTACCACACTCACTCCCTATGTTAATAATTTTTTTTCAGCTGTGTCAATCATGAGTGGACTATCGCTGTTGTTCACTCAATCTATCAAAACAAAGCACCTAAAGTCATCCATCATATAAGCAAAGATCATGTGATCGGCTGGATATAAAATCAGAAATGAATAATCTTCATTTTCCTTTTGTAGTAGTCAAGGCCCGGGGGGGCAGTGCGAAATATAAATTACATTGAGCAGTAGCCCTTGATGGAACCGAGTATGGCCAGTGCCACCCCTATAGAAAAGTAAGAGCTTCCCTATCCCCACCTGCATGTACTGCTTAAAGTAATGCGAGTCTGCGTCATCATGGCTTGTGTCTGTTTTTCTTGGGTGCAAGCTGACTGAGCTGGCTTTATGCCGGCTACCACAAGTTCAGGTACAAGTAATTTCTTTCGCAAAACAAGAGAATAAAAGAAGAAAACTGGTGTACCCTCTGACTCTCTGACTATGTAGTGAGTCCATAGTGCTGCTAGTAGAATTCCTGAAACTCCCAGTAATGTTACAGGCCTACAAAGATGGTGGAAAGATACATGCCAAAATGTTATACTGTGCTTGCAAGTTGCTAGTGTTATTGTGAGACAACTTTCTGTTAAATTATTTTGTGTTAATGTTAAAGAGTATTGGTTACAGTATTTTTCTTTCTTTCTTCATATAGATGCTCCACAAAACAAGCTCAACAGGAAGGAGATGGCTTTCCGGGCCAGGGCCCGGAAGCTGGAGGCCATTTGTGCTGAATATCGGTGGCTGTGGGCTCGAGAGCAGGAGGAGGAGGTGGCAACAACTGCATCCTCCTCCAGTGCCCCCGGAGCCACCAGCCAGCAGCCTCCAGTTGTACGGCGCCATGGTCCGACAGCCTCCCGCCGCCGCGGAGCAGCAAGTAAAACACCAGCTGCGCAGGAGAGTGGACTACCTGGAGCGCACAGTGGAGAATCTGAAGCGCCAGCTCCAGGACCTCCGCAAAGAGATGCAGGACCACCTGTCCACAGGACACCGCCGGAAGTGACTGTCCCTTGCCCCTTTTTTAAAGACTGCTGGGGGGGGGGGGGAATTGGGCGTTGGGACTTTTTGAGGGACATTCATAATGACATATGTTGGGGTTAGGGAGGGTGGTGGGTTGGGTCTTTTGAATAGTTTATTTTTGTTAGGGAAAGTATAATTATTTATTTTACATACTTCAACATAGTGTACGCTTTCATATTATTTTGTGGGGTGGTAGGTGGGGGTTACTGCACATTTGGTTTCCTCAAACTTACCAGCATGAATTATCTAAAACGTCCAAAAATATACAAAAGTGCCACTTACAGAGTTAGTGAATTCAATTGGCCTACTAGTACTTTACTAGTACTACTGTCAGTCTCTCCTCTCCTCCGAGTCCTAGCCCATTATTCTACCTCCCCAAAATGCTTATCTTACCTGTGATTCGTGTTTGAGAATAGAGCTAGGCACAGCGCTGGCTGCATGGCAAATGGCGATTACGGTTGCCCATGAAATCCATCCAGGACAGAAATTCCATTGTTCTGGTGGTAGTAGGAGTGGTACCACACTGGCAGTAGCAGCATATGAAAAAAAAGGAAATGAGACATTGAGTGGCCTGAAAGGAGTATTAGAAGGAACAGTATATTTGTAGCCTAAGCAATGCTGAAGATAAGTATGGGAAAAAAATATTTGCATGGATGATTATGGCTACAACAAGAACAGTACGTATTACAAAAAGAGAGTCAGGGAGAGTAGGGAGACACTCTTGTTCCCCGGTCAGTATTTCATAAACAAAAGAAGAGTGTCCATGTAGACAGGACTGAGCCAATCACGGGAGCATCAGAACAACCTCACTGGGATGTTAAGGAAGGCCCTCACTCACCACCTAGTGATGACATGCTTCATCATCGGGCCCCACCAAAGAGACCGAGTGTCTCTTTGGTGTGCTGCAACGCCAGAATTACTGCGGAGCGGTATGGTGAGTAGAGGGCGTGTTGCGTGCAAAATTAGACTAGTGAGTGATGGAGGATTAAAAAACGTCAGTAGTGTATCAAAGAAAAAACTTTATTAAATGATCACTAAAGACAATGGAGTTAAAAGTATGTGAGGGACCAGTCCACTTTAATTGAGTGGTGGGTTACTACAATGTTGTCGACATGTTTCTTGCCATTGAAACGGTGTTAATTTACCCGGCAATTCTTCAGGACTGGGTGTGCAATAAACCCCGGCGGTATGGGCACGCTAAGGCCCACCCTAACCTAGGGACGTGAATGGGAAAAAATTTAAATTAAGTGGTGTCAAAAAGTGCAAAAAAATTAGGAATAGAGGATTATCCCTAATTACTCCTGGTTTAGGAGGCTTCTACTGATCGTTTCTGCACTTTCTGGGTGGTCGGGGTCCAGTCTGAGGGCGACGTAGGTGGACCACGGGTGCCGAGCGTCGAGGGCGGTGTGCCGAATACGCTTCCACCCCCCTCCTGAGACCCATGGTGTTTATTCATAACACCCAGAAAGTGCAGAAACACCACTTAATTTAAATTTTTTCACATTCACGTCCCTAGGTTAGGGTGGGCCTTAGCGTGCCCATACCGCCGGGGTTTATTGCACACCCAGTCCTGAAGAATTGCCGGGTAAATTAACACCGTTTCAATGGCAAGAAACATGTCGACAACATTGTAGTAACCCACCACTCAATTAAAGTGGACTGGTCCCTCACATACTTTTAACTCCATTGTCTTTAGTGATCATTTAATAAAGTTTTTTCTTTGATACACTACTGACGTTTTTTAATCCTCCATCACTCACTAGTCTAATTTTGCACGCAACACGCCCTCTACTCACCATCCCGCTCCGCAGTAATTCTGGCGTTGCAGCACACCAAAGAGACACTCGGTCTCTTTGGTGGGGCCCGATGATGAAGCATGTCATCACTAGGTGGTGAGTGAGGGCCTTCCTTAACATCCCAGTGAGGTTGTTCTGATGCTCCCGTGATTGGCTCAGTCCTGTCTACATGGACACTCTTCTTTTGTTTATGAAATACAACAAGAACAGTGACACAGCAGCGTAACATTTATTGACATGTAGGAGGATGCTGTTGACGAATCAATGGATCCAATCGATGGTGAGCATGAAATTCAGAATTGATTTGAAAATACTCATTGGTGTTTTTGTAAGCAGAATTACAATATCCTAGGATTCATCTAGCTGCCTTAAAATTGATTTGAGGAGGTTGCTTGCACCTTATCCTCCCCAGCAAGTGTGTGGAATTATTGTTGTTATTTAGTCACACCTCAATGAAAACCACACAGCTGGGGAAGAGGGTTAGGGTTTGAAAATTGGATGGGAATGGGGTTTTTTGGGAAAGTTTTGTGGAGAGAGGAAAAAAACACAGCATGGGCAAACAACAAATGAAGAACAACAAATCTTTGGATAAGAAGATATCCATAAATCTTTTAAGGGACATAAAGGAAGAAAGTTGTTGGCTAAATGGATGGTTAGGTTACTGAAAAGTAGTACTTACTACAACTTACTAACTATGAAGAAACAATGTGACAGTACAGGGCTGCAGTAATTACGCAATTTTACTTGCCTATCTGCCCTCAGAGAGAATAAACACTTATTAGTACATTAAATTAGTTTTAAAAATAGCAAAGAAACTTATCAAACAGCTGGAGGGATGAATTTCAAGCAGAGAGCAAACAAACGCACAGAGTCACACTCATAGAAGTTCACAAAAATTACATTATTTAAAAGATAAGGAGAAGTGAAGAGGATACTGTAACTGTATGTTGTAGTTGTCCTGACTCCTATTCAATTTGGGAAGTTGCATGCATCCAGACATTCCTCTTATTCGCGGTACTCCTCCATTCCATCTGACGCTCTGTCGATCAATCTAGGTGACCAGACACACTATCCCCTGCCTGCCTGGCGGATACGGAATTGCGGATCGCTAATGGTAAGTCTGAGTTAATCATTTTACCCACTGCACAGGGTAAAAGCCGGCCTGTAATCGTTGATGGAAAACAGGAATTGATATTAAAACACCACAGAGAAAAAATTATAAGGTACGGTGTTTAGTGCAAAAATAACACTTTCAGTTTCAGAGGCGACAGTATTACATACAAGCATCATTTCTAAAGTGCGTACTCTGAGATCTGAGTCTCCTTTTCAAGGATATTAATTAGCACACAGCAGGCCAGGGCCATGCAGACGGTCAAGGCAGGCACCACTGAGTGAACCAACCTGATGCTGTAGCATACCTCTTTGCCACAGACAGACAAAGCATATCTAATTTTATCTAGCAAGCCACATAGCCACACTTTTACATGAACTGCTGTCTGGTCTCTGACTCTCTGGCATAACACTACACTAGCTTGACCACTCCCATACCACGACTAGACAGACATGTAGGCCTGCTGTGGTTGTTGTTGACTTGTTTACCTGTTTGCCACTCACGAAACGGCCATAGTTCTTCTGTAAACCAGCGATGATGATCCATCCATCCCAGTGAGTGACTGTGTAAAGAATAAAGATATTATGTAACTTTGATCATCAAGACTCATCATCATCATCATGGTATGTTGGCAAACTCAATGTTCATGCAGTCACAGTCTACACCCACAGTGAGTCCAAGGACATTTTCCATATTGAAAAATGCAACGTATTGGCTGGCCCCTGCAGTAGAAGTACAATTTGTATTAAACAAAGTAAAAGAGTACACTTGAGTTACATTTAGTGTGTAAAAGATTAAATAATAATAACAGAACACATAGATAGGATTCACTTCATGCACAACAAACAAACAACAATTGCTTTCATCGGAGCCAGACAGCTAGTGTTGTCCACTGCATGCCATCTCATCATTCATTACCTGTTCCACTTGTCAGCATCTTATTCTTAAGTGAAGGGCCACAGGGCAGCCTCTTGTGTCAATTTCAGAAGGTGCAGTCAGCATAGTGAGTCATTCCAGTCCCACTTCTTTTGAGGGGATTCGTGTACGAACTGAAGCGACAGTTTCTATATTCTGCGTAATCCGGCCATCTGCCTTGAGGGAAATGGATAGGGGGAGTCTGGAGGAGGAGGATAGAGGAGCACGACTGAGTTGTGAACTTGTGAACTTCAGGAATGCAGACACCGGCACCTTCAATATGGAAAATAAGACGAAGACAGTGCTGCTGATGGATTTGTTGTGTTTAAAGTTTTGTTGTGCTAAAACTTGCAAATCAAAGAAAGACACACAGAAATAAAAGTCAAGAAGGACGGAAGAAAACAAAAAGTAAGTTTTTCAAGCCTAGTTGTCAGGGAAGTAGAGCTCGTCCTCAAACTCTGTGAATTGAACATGGATTAGGTCAGCTAACAGAGAATAGCTTCCGTCACCTAAGTCGGTGTCCTCTTCTTCCTGCGTTGATTCACGTATTTTGTAATCTGGTGCTATGAAGTACTGATTCATCTTGATCATTGTTAACCTCTCCACATTTTTGGGTGAGAGGGGGGTCCTTTTTGAAGTGACAATGTTACCAGCAGCACTGAAAACTCGTTCCGAAGACACGCTTGCGAGTGGGCAAGCCAAATAATTTATAGCCAGCCTGCTGAGCAGTGGCCAGTGAGGCATTTTCCCATACCAATACACCAATGCGTCACGATCAATGTTGACCTCTGTTGGGTCATCCAGATAGGCCTGCACCATCCACTCAAGGGCCTCCCTGGGTGCTCCACTTTGCGTACCATGTGTTGCCTTTGCATCAACACTGGAGCGAGCAAACCATTGCTGAGTTATCCAATCCGCTTCCGACAATATTATGGCTGGGCCTGGTCCAGGTGATGATGATACTGTTGCTGCTGTCGGTAATGGCTATGAGGGAAAGTGACTGCCTTCGACCACGGAAGTGGACCTTGACGCCGGATGGCCTGCTGCTTTAGTAGTACTTGTGGTGTTTCCTTCAATTTCCTGCCGCTCTTTTTCGAACCGAGTGACTGACAGAGCTAGCCAATGTTTGTACTTTGAAACATCTTCTTCATCAAAACAAGGAATGAATACTTTGCTGGTCAGTGCCTTTTTGTACCGGGGATCCAGAATAGTGGCACAAATGTAATGTTGTTCTGAATGTATTTTCTTAAGCCTTTCATTGACAAGTAGGCAGCTTAATAAGCTCTCCGCCAACTGATATGCGTCTTGTTTGTGAACATCAGCTCGGAACATTGAAGACACCGCCTTCAGTTGTTGCTCTAGCATGCACAACAATAGGATAGCTTTGCCCAAACTACAGTCCTCCCTGCTGACTTCATGGGTGAAGACCTCAAAAGGACGAAACATGTCTGTCAGGCTTTTAACTAGGTCCCATTCCTCCGACCTCTAGCCTCATGTCTTTAGTAGCAGCAGACCATATGTTAATGCTAGTGACATACTCATTGATTACCAAGTACTGCTCAAACAGACGCTCAAGCATGTAGAAGGGTGAGTTCCAACGTGTTGCCACCTCCTGGATGAGTCCTTTGACTGGTACTCTATGGCCATGTTGAATGATCCTCATCTGCTTCCGGGCCTTAAAAGAATGGCTGAAATGTGTGCAGATTCTTCGGCAGATGGTCAGTAACTTGCTGACTGTGTTTTCTCGTTTCAAGAGATCTTGAACAATAATGTTAATGCTGTGCGCCAAACAAGGCACTCTGAAGTAGCCACCATCATGCATGGCCTTAACTATATTACTATTACTACTTTATATAGCAACATCTCCCTATTGGCAGCAATGGAGACGACCAAATGGTTCATTGAAGAACAGCGGATACCTTGCCCTGTTAATTTTGTACTTGCATGTTTAAAGATAGTTTTCACTGAAAATATCTTTGGTTTTGGTACTCATGTCTATCCCCAAATCAAAGGCGTAAGCATGGGTGCATCAGTGGCCCCTTCAGTGGCGAATATATTCATGGCTGCTTTTGAGAACAGATGTATTTACAATGAAGTGGCCCCTTTCTATGGGTCTGTCTCCCACTGGTCCAGATACATAGATGATATTTTCTTTGTTTGGACTGGTGGGAGAGAGACTCTAACTGAATTTTTAAGCTGGATCAATGCGGCTGACCCTAATTTGAGATTTACTTCGCATATTAGTGCTGAGAGAGTAGATTTCCTAGATATTGTCATTTTGAATGATGATAGTAAGCTTATAGTTGATCTATTTGTGAAACCTACCGCAAGAAACACTTTACTGCACTATAAGAGCTTCCATCCTCGTAATCAAAAGGATAGTATACCTTTTTCACAGTTTCTAAGGGTGAGGCGCAACTGTACAGATCTTGCAGACTTTGACATACAGGCTAAAATTATGAGATCTAAGTTCATTGAAAGAGGTTATCCTCACCGGTTGGTGAGGAACTCCTATAAGAGGGCACGATATTATGACCGAGATTGCCTCTTGAGGACGAAACCTATCAAAGAAAACAAACAAGTAGTCTGCATTACTAAGCACTCAACTCTCAATGCTAAAGTAAAACAGATCATTAATTCAAGCTGGCATATACTGAATAGTAATTGCACAAATGATCAAAAGTTGGCCAAACCTCTCTTTGCGCATCGTTGTAACAAAAACATCAAAGACTGTATTGTGCATTCACTATTTGATAATACATTTAATCAACAAAGGTTTGTACAGAAGTCTATTGTTACCAACCAACCTATTAAAGGTACTATACCTTGTTACTCATGTAAATCTTGCAGTACGATCATTCCAGGGGAACAATTTACCGATAATGACCATACCACAAATGCAAATGAGATGTGGAATTGTAAGACCTCCAATGTCATTTATTTTATTCAGTGCCCATGTCGGCTTGTATATGTAGGGGAAACCTCCAGGACCATTCAAGTTCGTCTCACAGAGCATCGCTCTGCTATAAAAAAACAAGAAAATATTGGCTCCCATGGTAAAACATTACATGGAGCATAATCATGGCCCAGAGGAATTTAAATGGCAGATATTGGAGAAAATACATACACAAGACTCTAGAGGAGGTATGCTTATCAGGAAGAAACGGGAGGTGTACTGGATTTTTGTTTTTGATACATTCAAAAATGGTTTAAACAGCGAGATCCCTTGGGAAAATGCAATAGGATAAAAATCCTCTTTTTCCTCCCTCCTAAGAGAATCAATGATGCTGTTTTAATTTATTTTATTTTTAATTTTGCTAGGCACAACACTAAATTAATATAGATTGACTTGATAAATATAAACAAACAATTGCTACAAAATTATTTTTTTCTAAAATTTATTATATGGAGAAAATCTGTAATAATATTACTATGCGAGCGTTTTTTAATAACTGATCCTTTTAATACTCTGAGCAATGTTAGCATCATTGGTAAATTGGGCGATGTCCCGTTTTGTTGAGGTATGTAGTCCTTCTTTCATTATTATGTATATTTTAAACTTCTACTATATCGTTCAAACTCTTGATGCGAACAAACATTGAGTCCCTCATCTATTTTGATGAATTCAAGGCATACCCTTAGAGCACTTGGAACCTGATTTGTGTTGTTAGAGAGATCGTTTTGGCGCCACTTTCGGAAAAAGTGATGAAGTAGGCGGACACTCGTCACCATTAATCAGGGAGGCTACACTAATTAGCTTTCAGATAAATAGCCCCGAATCTGAAGGTTAGGTGGTCACCTTCTTTTCGAATTCGAGAATTAAGTAGGATGCCGTCCCTGGTCTACATTAACTGCTCATGGCATTAGGTAAGCATAGCTATTCAGACGCTAAGTCGTATGCCGCACTTTGTATGTTTCCAGACACAACCTAATAGCGGTGTCTGTAATTAGTCTTCTTTTTACTTTACAGCAGCACGTATTTGAAAAAAAATTCCCTCACATCAGGAGGAGTTTTCTATCAAACTATTTATGTGCAGGTAGGCTCAATAGAATTTTTGTCCTGCGCCGTTAATATAATCTGTTTAAGGAAGGTTTCTAAGGGAATATTAGGCATTACTGATCATTACCTCACCTTGTTTTTGTATTCGTAGAGCGCCTTATCTCTTATTGAACCAACCAGGAGGCGAATTACATTATCTTTATACTACAGGTAACGCTTTTGAGCGATTTACTTAGACTCCGTTTGAAAGTTAGAGTAGAAGATAATTAATGTAGAGTTTTCATTTTGCCCTTAGATTTTTATCGTTTTTAATTCAAGTCTCGATGGCTATATTCACATTGTTAACGCAAAAATAAGGTAATTATAAAAAGACCGCCTTAGTTACATGTTACCACATTTTCATCGTGTTAATACTGTAGGGGAATTTTATAAAAACTGTTTATTACTTTCTGCAGTCTTCAATGATTATACACCAACTACTGAAACAGTTGTAAACTTGATACAGTAGGATAACCTTGACGTTGATTACTAGATAAAGGTATTTTCCTCTAGCCATTGCACTGTGTCTGTATGTTGAACACATCTGCGAACATAAACCCTTATGGGTCACACATTTTTGTGATTTCTTTTGTTTTGCCCCATTACAGATTGTGATACACCCCCTTTTCAACAATACAACATAAATGTCCTGAAATTATCGTTGAAATTATCGCTGAAGTTGATACATACTGGACCAATTTAAAAATTACAAAAACATTCATTGTAAGTTCTTCATTAGAATATAGTTGTTTTATGTGGTCCTCAAAATAGGATACATAGTCTATACACGATGTTTTTATTTACCCATTATTTATCATCACGTTTTTCTTTATTAGTTATCCGTTTTTCTAACCAGAGAGTGCTGGCTCCCGCATTCGGCTGAGTGTTCAATTTTCTTTGATCGTGTAAACATCATTGTTTTAGTGGGTAACCCATAAGATATCAATCGGTCCCTATACCCTTTATAGAGCCCTCCATCTGAAGCGAATAATGAAACTTTTAATGAGCAATGAAATAATGATATAACTATAAATGAGCAATGAAATAATGATGTAACCATGTTTAGCTAGTATAAATGTGTTCAGGCTCGTCATATAGAGAGGACAAGTAAATGATGATAATAAAGTGTAGATAAAATATCTCATTATGCTGATGTTTAATCTTGAATTTGTATGTTTATTATATAATTAGTTAAATGATTTTTACTGTTTATATTATATTTTTTGTAGGTAGTACGTGGCTACTCCTGAGGAAGGTGATGGTTGCCGAAACACGCGTCGATACTGTTTATTTTGCCACTTTTTAAACAAATCTTTATGTATATGTAATGTTGCTTGTTCATTACTTGTGTGAACGGTTTTAATTTTACTCTTTTATGAAGAATGTACTTTTCTTGACTATGTCAATAAATATGAGATTTTGATAATAATTTGTTCCTTTCCTCTCTATGAATATCTATGACAAGCCAGTGCTAATTGCCTAGGTTGTTACCTTTCATGTATGTCTTTTCCCTGACCTAGGAATTATTAAAATCAGTCACTCAGGGGGCCCTTGATACATATGCGAATTAACTATATTACTGCCATTACCCGTGGAAACATAACCAATCATGCGACTTCTTGGCACCAGCCATTTAGAGACCTTACTGTTAAACTCCTCCAAAATGTTTACTGAAGTATGAGATTTCTCCATGGCAAACATGGCTACTTTTGCATGTTTCCGACTAGCTTGAAAAATTGTGGCAGGGTCAACACCTGCAGACATCTTTTCTCTAACCCCTGCAAAACAGACCCAGTGTGCAGTGATGCACATGTAATCCACGGCTTGGCAACTGGTCCACATGTCTGTTGTCAGGTGGATAGTGTGAACAGCACTCTTCTGCAAAGCTGACCCAATCACTTCTAGCACATCTTCATGTAGTGCTGGAACCGCAATTCTGGCAAAATAGGACCGTCTAGGAACCTTCCATTTAGGGCAGACTGTTGCCACAAATTATACAAAACCCATCCCTTCCACGAAAGAAAAAGGGAGAAGGTCTAGCGCTAGCATTTTAGCCAGCTTTGCGTTATACAGACGTGCTGTTGGGTGGTTGCGTTAAAATGGCGCCTCCAACCAAAACATGCTTTTAATGGTGGTCTAGACCGTTTTCATATGTGATGATGATGATCCAGACTTCTTCAACCCAGTTAGGCTCATTGATGTACTTTTTCGCATTGGTGTCTCTACCAGACTCTTTCTGTGCCTCCTAGATGTTGCTGGGGTAGAGGAGCGTGTGGGCGCTACCACTGCAGTGCTGCTGCCAGGGGTACTGTGTGTACCAGAAAAAATGTCTCCCGGTTCTTCACCTCCCCCCTGCACGATCAGCTCCTCGTCATCATCAGATGAAATATCAATGGATACATTTGGATTTGTAGTTTTGGCTTTTTTCCGGATGTTACTTAGGTGCGCCTCCCACTGGATAATGTGGTGTTTTTGGAGATGACCTCTCTGGCCTCCGGTACCATAGTTGGTACCAAGCTTTCCCCGACTAACTACTTGTTTACAAATCGAACACATGACTAGGTCATCCACCTTTTGGCTAATACTAAAGAAGTCCCAAACTGGGGAGTTGAGATTTCTGGGGGTGGTGGAGGTGCTTCTTTCAATGCCAGATGAAGTGGAGGATGGGCATGGCGGAATTTGACTCTGTTGTGCACTTACAGCACCGCTACTTGAGGTAATGGAGGTCTAGCTGGATGGAGGTCCCTGCCGGTCCTTCTGACGAGAAAATATGGCAGCTGTAGGTTGTGTTGGTGTAGTAGTTAGTACCTGTGTTGGTGGTGGTACCAGTGCCTCGCCGCCCACATCCTGCAGGGCAGCATTTCGGGATAGGGTAAAAATGTTTGTCTGCTGCATGCCCGCTGCGGCTGGAGTGATGACTGTGATGACTGGGTCATCATCGCCAGACTGTTCATCAGTAGCAAAATACACCACTTCCTCTTCTTCTTCGTCATCACTCATAAGTGGAAGCCTTGCTGGAACCTTCCTTTTACCAAACTTTGTCGGCTCATGGCGTGCCTCCCTCTCAGACTGCATTGGTGGGTGCCAATCACGATCAAGATCATCAGAAGGAAGGGAGCTTGAAGAAGAACTTGTACTAAACCTCCTTGACCTTTTCCTTGCTGGGGCTGGAAGACAACAATGGATCATCAGGACTTGGAGGAGTGGCTTGCTCGGCTGATACCTCCGCATGAATCTCGATTTCTTCTGGAGGAACAAGCATTGTGGGCAGTTGTGCCTTTCCATGCGCCTCTCCATGCGCCTCTACTTGCACCTCTCCATGCGCCTCTCCATGCGCCTCTACTTGCGCCTCTACTTGCGCCTCTACTTGCGCCTCTCCTTGTTGCACCTGTGGTTGTCGTTGTGGCGATGGTTGAACACTCATCAGATGAGTTACACCCTGCGTTGATTGGATGCTACTTTCTTGCGATGAGTCAACGCCAACATCACTGGTCGATGTTGATTGAGCAATTAAAGTGGCTGCCTCTGCAGCACTCATGGCCTTGGGACTAACTTGGCGTGGTGGCACTGAGACCAATGAAGCAGAGGTGCTGCTCCCAGCTTGGTCCCCAGCGGACACCGCTACTGCTGCAGGCGTAGGTTTTTTTTCCCCAAAAAGGTGTCTGTGGGCACACTAGTCTCCTTGGTAAGTGGCGCCACTTGCTTCTTCTGCTCCTTCTTACTGGCAGTGGCACTGGCAACTTTCTTGGTAGAGGAGCTACGGCCACCTTTCTTTAGGCCCATCTTCTTCAGATGCCAGAACAGCAGGCCGCAGTTGCACGAGTTGCAGAGTTGTCTGTGGCCACACCACGTTGTGCTGCACACACCGCTGCAGGACTTCTTCCTGGCACTGATGATGAACGATGACTGATGTGGATCTCTTGTGCACCTAAAAGCAAAGGAAGCCAGAGGAACATCAGTTAAGTAAATGTTGCATATGTCATGCTTTAATTAATATTTGCAACTAGGCATTTATTATTATTACAACACACCCAAAAACGGAAAGACCCAAAATAAAAATTGTAATTTTAATCAAAAATTGATGTTTACATTAATAAAAGAGAGACCACACAGAGAGATTTGTTTCATGCACCACTGAGTACCCCTGGGCATAATGGATGAAAGCAAGTCAAACTGGGTGCAGGCCTGAGCATACTGCCTGGCTTCAAAATGGCCCCTTGACCCCCACCCACATGGCCAGGCCCTGCCTGTACCAGGCTTCAAAATGGCCCCCACACACATGGCCAGGCCCCAACAACACCCCAAAAAGTCACAAAACACACAAAAATCACCACAATCAAATGCCATCCATGCCCTCAATGATGTTTAAATTCAAGACACCCCACAGAAAGACTTGGTCCATGCACCACTCACTACCCCTGGGCATAATGGATGAAAGCAAGGCAAACTGGGTGCAGGCCTGAGCACACTGCCTGGCTTCAAAATGGCCCCTTGATCCCCACCCCCCACATGGCCAGGCCCTGCCTGTACCAGGCCTCAAAATGGCCCCCACCCACGTGGCCATGCCCCAACAATACCCCAAAAAGTAAAAAAAACTCACAAAAATCACCACAATCCAATGCCATCCATGCCCTCAATGATGTTTAAATTCAAGACACCCCACAGAAAGACTTGGTCCATGCACCACTCACTACCCCTGGGCATAATGTATGAAAGCAAGGCAAACTGGGAGCAGGCCTGCGCACACTGCCTGGCTTCAAAATGGCCCCTTGATCCCCACACCCCACATGGACAGGCCCTGCCTGCACCAGGCCTCAAAATGGCCCCCACCCACGTGGCCAGGCCCCAACAATACCCCAAAAAGTCAAACAACTCACAAAAATCACCACAATCCAATGCCATCCATGCCCTCAATGATGTTTAAATTCAAGACACCCCACAGAAAGACTTGGTCCATGCACCACTCACTACCCCTGGGCCTACTGGCTAGTGTGGCTTTACAGGCACCCCAACATTTAAAATAAAATCCACATATAACAGTGAGCTAAAATTCCATGACATAAATGAGATTTAAGTTCAACAAAACTCACAGAAACAGTTGTATCATGCACCCATGACTAACCCTGGGCCTACTGGATACTGTGGCTACCCACAATATATTTTTTTTAAAGTTGTGAAAAAGTTTTAAAATTGTAGGTGCAGCAACTGCAATGCCCCAAACAAACAACACCAACTTACTTGTAAATCTCAAATCCAAAAGTGATCCAAAGTCCAAAAAGTCCTCAAATACAAATATCCAGCAGCAGCCACAAAAAAGTATTCCTTCCAGCTCCAGATCCAAATGAAAAGTGACCAGGACATGGACAAAGCACTGGGAGGAGCCTGCTGGACAGGAACAGGAAGTTGGAGACTCTGGGGCACTTCCTTCCTCCCCCCCCCAAAAAAAATGAACTCCTTGCACAACAAAGTGCAGCCAAATGTCAATCTGAGGAGTTATTCTGATCAAAATCATCATTTTCAGAAGGTTTATGCAGCCTGCGGTGGATTTCTTGTGCAGAATTGCAATTTTTGCAAATTCGGGAAAGTGAGCTGTTCAAATCTCCCGCTGGAAGTCAGCTGCGCGCTGCATCTATGTGTTGGCAAGTGTTTACTCACGCGATGCGTGATCGCGGGCCCTTATAACGTACTTGCGTTGTCAAACTCTCGCTGTGCGAGATGGCGGGCCGCTATGACGTACTCGCGGTCGAAAACTCTTGCGCGATCACGCAGCAAGATCCAAAATGGTGCAGCGCACGCAAACCGGGAGGAAAAACAACTTGACAAATTCAGAATCACGGTAAGTCAACGCCGGGCGCGCGAGATTGTATTGTTGAAGCGCGACCAAGCAAAAAAATCCGCCAGCTTACGAATTGTGGATTTTTGGACAAATTAGCGGGACTCGCAGACCACGAAATTGCCAAAAATCCCCAAATTCCGCGAGCGGAACGGATTTTCAGCCCATCCTTAGTGATTGAACATGTCTTACTGAATGCATGGGTTAGTGACTAAACTATGTGAAAGTCTATATTAGTCTATCCATTGGTGTGTAAGCAAATGCATGGGTTGCTGAATAGCTTCATGAGTGTCTATATAGGTTATTGATTTGTTGTCTGGGTATCTGTGTGGGTCCCTGAGTGTCTGTGTGGGTGGGTGGGTGTATAAGTCTGTGCATAGATGTCTGAGTGGGTGATTCAGTGGTTGTATGGATTAAAAGGTGCATCTGGAATAGGCTGTATGGGTGAGTTAGTGTGTCTATGGGTGTGTCGGTTAGTGAATAAATGTCTCAGTGGTATATCTGTGACTAACTACATATGTTTTAAGCCACTATATGTGAGTGTTGGAGCATATAAATGAGTAAACGTGAGATTAAGTTATTTCAAGAGTGGGTGTATAAATAAGTGCCTGCTTCTATCAGTGATTGTATAAGACAGTAAATATGTGTTAGTATCTGTATAGATAAGTGATGTGGTATGTCTAAAAATAACGAAGTTGGTGTGTATAACTGTATACATGATTAAATGGGTATGTGATTGATTCTTTGCATTACTGACTAGGGGGCCGATTCACAGAACTAACTTAAGTCAAAATCCTAAACTTACTACTTTTGGTATTCACAGAAGTTAGGATTTTGTCTTAAGTCTGTCTTAAGTCTGTCTTAAGTCTGTCTTAAGACAAATTTAAGACAAAAATCCTAACTTCTGTGAATACCAAAAGTAGTAAGTTTAGGATTTTGTCTTAAGTTAGTTCTGTGAATCGAGCCCTCTATGTGTGAGTAACTCTATGGATGTGTGGCAGTGTGTGACTGCATATATAGATGTATGAGTGCATATTATAGTCCTGTATTGATGAGTAACTACACGTATAAGTGACTGGATGTGTGTGTAGACCTAGGAAATAGTGAGTGCTATGTAGTATATGGCATTCTTCTGTGTACGGTTTCAAGAATAATAGTCAGCATTTTGGAATGGGTGTATCAAAGTTTATATTAGAGCATCAGTATGTGCATCAGATTGTCACGTGGATGATGTCATGAGTGATGTCATCCGTGATTTAATTTGAGCTGTCATCAGTGATATCATCAGTGATATCACTGACCATTTCATGAGTGATGTAATATGTGACATCATCAGCAGTGCATTGCGGACGCGCAAGTTATAGTTAGCTCAACTAACTATAACAGGCGAATTTCTCTGGTTTATATGAGTCAAATGTTCCACTAACTATAACGTCACTGAAACCTATGGTTTTTTCAGTGAATTTCAAAGGTTTTTTACATGTTAATTTCATATCTTAATGTTTATAAAACCTATATTTTTTCTATTATATTTTTAAATATTTTGGAACTCTATTATACTTCTTTTTTTTTAACTTTAAAAGTCATGTAATGTTTTATATCTTCCCCCAAAAATTAATATTTTTTTGGGGGGGAGAATATTGCACTCCCATACCGGTAGCGTACCAAGCTCCATCACCACTCAAATCCTATCCGCCATATTGCTAAACTCGTAAATGATGCGCATTTTGTATCCGACAAGTTCGTGGAACCGCGTCCCGCATAACATCATATATGCATGAAGTCACCCCAGGTACTACTTTGGTATCCGACGGGTATGCAGTACCAAGCGTTACGTCATGTACGCATGGGGTCACGCCTGCTGCGCTTTGCGTATTCGCCGAGTACACGTTGCCAGGCCCTGTGTTACGTCACAGACGTATAGTATCGCGCCTTGTGCGCTATTCCCTTTTTTTGGGGGCTCAAAAGTATATCTAAATAACTTTAAACAGTATATGAGAGCACCCGAAAATCTAAATTATTTTAAACATTTATATATTTCTAACTGTAATAAACTTATATTATGATAAATATATTTTGTCAAAATCGCGACGGGTGCGGCCTCCTAGCGCGCTCGGTCCGCAATTGCCATGTGACCTTAAAAAAAAGCATTTGATTGCTTCATGACATTTCCCATTGTAACAGTTGTACAACCCCACTCATTTTACTCATTCTCTTTACAGCGTTTAATGAGAGACACCGCTTCTGCTTAGAAAGCTTTTTTGTAAAGTGTTTTCCTGTATACACATATCTTATACTACACACAACATGCAACGATCATCTTGGTCAATATTCATGCTCTGTACATCAGCCTTCCACATGTGATTGCCATGCATCTCAAATGTTCCATCAAAAAACAAATATGTGTTACACGATGCCCCTGGTGTGTGTGTGTGTGCACATTATTGTGCTGCCTTTAGGCCTGGGTATTGGTGGCTCTAAAGAGTATCATCAACCATGGGCAGACTGCACATCCTAGATCACATGCCATCTCATTAACGATAGTTTCCGCCCTCCGACACTTGCTACACTAATGTAAATTGCACACTCTGCGAGGTCAAAACTACAAAAGAAACACACATAAGTACACTTCCTGGCCAGGCAGGAACTGAACAACGTCCAAGTCCCCGGAATAATTATTCACACCCCTACGCTTGCCTGGCATACGCAAGCCCAGCCCACTTTGCATACGTATAAATAGGATAACCACGACGCCACACGTCCCTCTTCTTCCACACTACCTCAAATGATATGCTGAATCCACCTCGCATATCACAATGCGCAATAAAAAAAGAAATGGATCCATGAGGTGTACACCATCCTGTCAATCAACACGGGCTCTAAATTGCGAGTCCTACTGCCCGTCGTCTAAGAAAGGGATCCATGAGGTGTACACTCTCATTCAATCAACACTCCATCTGAATTGTGAGCACTGCTGTCTGTAGTGTTTGCTCACACAACAATGACAGCAGGTAAGCAGAGCGCCTGGGTGCATAGGGCCTCCAATTGAGCGCGGTACGGCGAGAAGGGTGGGGTGCTTCATCCTGGCTGCGCAGGTGCGAACAAACGATATTGCCGTGAGTAATGATGTGATCTCTGACCTCATTCAGTCTCATCTCTGTCTCATTTTGAAGACCTGCTGGAATGTACTGTAAGCCTGAACCAGCGGTCAGCGCTGCCCTACAGACCCCTCTTCAGCGCACTGCTGCGGGAGGGGTGGGATGCATCAGCCAGACTGCGCATGTGCGAATAAGCAATATTGCCATGTGTTATGATGTGATCTTTGCCCTCATTCAGTCACATCTCTGTCTCATTTTAAAGACCTGCTGTACGATAAGGTAGGCCTGAGCCTATGGGCAGCGCTGCCCTACAGACACCTGTTGAGGACGGTTCTGCGGGAGGGGTGGGGTGCATCACCCTGAGTGCGCACGTGCGCAAAAGCTATGTTGCCGTGCGTAATGATGTGATCTCTGACCTCATTCAGTCACATCGGTCTAATTTTAAGGACTTGCTCCACCATACCGTATGCCTGAGCCAGCGGGCCCCGTTGCCCTACAGAAACGTGGCGTTGGCATTTAGGACAGTGTAGTGCGCTCCTTACTAAGTGTACATGCACACAGGCTCCCGCAACTGCATTACACATGTACATTATGCTTCTAGCATGTGCTCTGTTCCTTTGCATGTGTACGTTGGCATAACGTATTATTATTTAACCTTGTGTATTCTCATACACTCCAACTCCTCTTTGAACCACGATTACCACTAACAGTTGGTTGATCGTACTTCAAAAACGAAGGATGCACTCAACTCCTATTTTCTATCAAGCTTGAAATAAACCTTCATTTACCTCCAGACGTTTCCACCATTAAATTATTTCTCCCTTTTCAGACATTCCATTGATTGCCACAAGAAGGGCGGAGCGGGAGCTAACCCCGCAATGTTGCCTTGGCATTCTGACACCTTCCATCGTTATATCAAGACACCATCCCTGACCGGAGACCTGGTCTACCATAGAGACGTATCCCAGATTAGGAGATAGCACCAACACTTCGTGGGACACACCAGTGGTGGCAGGTGAGCAGTGAAGCCTTGGTGTGTAAGACCTACAATTGAGCACAGTGCGGGGGAAGGGGTTGGGGTGCAGCACCCTGGGTGCACAGGTGCATGCAAGCGATTTTCCCGTAGCTAATAATGTAGGACTATATTATCAAAGAACGGTGATAACATGATCACCATTTTAGCGACACGAAACTGCCGCTAAAGCGCCGATAAGGGGTTGATAATATGCCCTTGTGAATTCCCATAGAAACCCAGGTTCACACCAGAACCTCAGCTTCTAAGGGAATTCACAAGGGCATATTATCAACCCCTTATTGCTGCTTTAGCGGCAATTTCCTGCCGCTAAAGCGGCGATAATTTTATCGCCCTTCCTTCATAATATGGCCCATAATCTCTGGCCTCATGTATTTGATTTTAAGGACTTGCTGAACCACACTCTTTCTCGCAGATCCCAGTGTCCTAGACAGATGGGTGACGGTGGGCAAACACTAAGGGCTGGGTGCAAAAGGCTGACGCTCTGTCTCTTCCTCCCTCTCTTCTTTTGACTCTCCCTCCCCTTCTCCCTTCCACCCACTCCCCCTCCCTTCCATTCTCACTATGGTTCTTTCATTCGGCTTACCTTTCTTTACCTCTTCCACATAGCACACATACTTATGTTTCATTTTTGTCTTGCAGGTTTCCTACGCTGCTTCCACTGGAGTCCAACCCACTTTTTTTTAATATACTGTTCTATTAAAGTTACATTTCTATTTATTTCTGTTTTAATAAAGGTTACTTTTTTTTCAAATAAATAACTGAGTGTATAGGTCTTCTTTTTATGACAACGCTTGTCTATTATTTATTGTCAAAATCATCTGTTTATAGGATATTTTAAGGACATCATTTATTATTAGAGTGCACCTACCAAACATAATCTAACTGACTATTAGACAAATGAAACCTGGGTAATTGAACAACTGCAAAAGTGTATCACTTTATAATACCAAAAGTACTGCCAGTGTGATGACAGAACAAATAGGGCACTGCCTAGGACCACCGAGGCTTCAGGGACTGCCGGGGTCGACCCTGCATATTTAAATAAAGACCCGGAGTGTGGCGATCCCCGGACTCAGTTGGCCTTGAACCCCCCGAACAATTAGTAAACAATACCCGGGAAGGTGGCGCACCCCTAGGCTGCAAAACATCTTGGTGCCCTTCCGCGCCTAATTAACATGTGACATTAAGATCCCCAGTCCTACAGAGATCCCGCAATACAATAATTGGATTGGCCACGGAACATTACCCACCAGGGGCCTCATTTAAAAGAACAGGTGAGACCCTGCTTTTTTTGTTCTTTTCTCTCCATTTTTACCATTCGCATCCCCTCTATTACAGTGATACAAGGTTTTCCTTCTCTCACTTCAAGTGGTCCAACAAGTATTTGCTATCACAGGGTGGAAGCCATGCCCCACCCTCTACTAGCAAACACAAATGTCCAGCAAATGCACACCCCGGGACATTGTATGAGCTGTGCCTGAGAGGTCGTCCTCCCTAGGACCATGATGCATTTGTTAGTATGAACGCATACTAACACTTCTTACACACATATAGGACAGTGACCAGAATGTAGTGAAGAAGCAGAGGAAGCGCAAAACCTAAAAATATATATCCTACCAGAAGTCGGATGACATAGTTCAATGAGCCGACGACCCTGGCATGAGTAGAAACAGCTACTCCAACAAAACGGGTCTTCAGCACAACGCAAGCAATTTTGAAATATCGGTGAGTGGTGCCTTCTTTTTGCCTTCTCCTGCTCGTCACCAAATTTATGTGGTGAAGAGGCAGACAGCAGTGGATCCAATAAGTCGATTTATTACAAGAAAACAAGACACCTGAAACAACCACGAACAGGGGCAGACAGCAAAGCAACAATCTAATCCAGCACCGTGTACAAACTCTGCAAGGTTCCCCTCATAACAGCCCTACATTCTAACATTACATACGGAGGGCCATATTATCAAGGAACGGCGTTAAAATATCGCCACTTTAGCAGCAGAAAAATGCAGCTAAAACTGAGATAATGAGCTTGATAATATGCCGTAGACAATTCCAATAGAAGCCCATATTCTGGTGTTAACATGGGCTTCTATTGGTATTCTCTACGGTATATTATCAAGCCCATTATTGCCGTTATAGCGGCACTTTCCTGCCGCTAAAGCGGCGATAATTTTAACGCCATTCCTTGATAACTTGCCCCTTAGATTCTAATAGAATTACATACTAACATTCTACTATGACTTACATTGGAATACTACACAGAGCACATGACTTTACAGCAATGAGCTCATGGTTTCATCCACAAGTCTTGAGACCGGTAGGGGTAAGTCTTTCGCTTCCCACTCCCTATATTGTATGAACGTAAACTAACACTTCTTCCACAGGTATGCTATAGCGCCCAGAGCACATCACTTTACATCAATGAGCTCACAATTTAGGCTCACAGTTTAATCCCCGAGTCTTCACACCAGTAGGGATGAGTAGTTCGCTTCTCACTCCCTATATTCTATAAACGCATGCTAACACTACTTACACACTTACACTACAGTGGCTGATATTCTACAGCAGCATAGCCCATCACTTTGCAGCAATCAGCTCGGTTTCATCCCCAAGTCTTCACACCGATAGGCGTAACTACTTTGCTTCCCGCTTCCGGTATACTATCAACACACAGTAGCGGTCAGTAGTTTGCTTCCTACTCCCTGTATGGTATAAACGCCTACTAAGACTACTTGCACACATATGCTACAAACACCAGACCACATCACTTTACAGCAATGACCTCACGGTTTAGACTCTCAGTTTCATACCCGAGAGTAGCACCATATCATATCACCACCATGCCACTCTGAGCAACGCCGCACTTTCAGACCGTTAACAGTGATAACTACCTACTAGGTAATCAAGGTCAAAATTACAATAGTTACTTGATTCTTTTAGCTTTCAAAACTTCTCTCTAGGTTGTATGATGATCCATCGGCCGCAACCTCATCGCGGGCGTTCGCATCGTGGCAATTACATCGCAAAGGCAGTTACAACGGCCATTTTCACATCACACGTAGTTGCGACGCAAATGCGACCATGTAATAGGATCGCGTGTCACATCGGCGACTTTACATCGCGTGACATGACAACGTGATGTTTGAGCACACAATTAATGAAATGTATTTCTGACTGGAACAGCTGCTGTTTTGATGCACACTGCTTGGAGTACAAAGTAAACAGCAAAACCCCATGTCACCCAATTGCATGTGCAACATCAAGGATCTGTAAAAGATTAATATTTTACAGACCATGGCCGAATAAATTAGTTTCATCCTAACATGTTTTAACCTCTTTACCGGAAAAAAACCAGGAAAGGGGGGTGACATGGAAAGTCAGTCCGATTCTGTACATTCTTCCCAGGTCACACATTTACATGTGAGTTCGAGTAATTTATAGGAGTTTAATGTCATACTAAATGCACACTGAATATGAAAAAGTAAAAATTAGTGATCCAGAAAAAGGGCCAGAGGTCAGCTGTAGGATTAAGGGCTGACTAAAGTATCCCGGAAGTATTTACC
The DNA here is from genome assembly GCF_964261635.1 of Lissotriton helveticus. Taxonomy (NCBI): domain Eukaryota; kingdom Metazoa; phylum Chordata; class Amphibia; order Caudata; family Salamandridae; genus Lissotriton; species Lissotriton helveticus. The sequence continues at coordinate 711,613,887 of NC_136071.1, forward strand.
TCTTGATATCCTTTGTAACTGTTAAGAAAGAATAAGGTTTAGTTAACTTTTTTGATTCCAGAGAAGGACAAAGTTTCTTGGCTGGCAGATGATTGGTCCAGAAGGAGCAGCTGAAGTGATGCATACCAGAGTAATGCCATGCCACTTTCGCGAAAATCTGGTATCTGAATTCTACCATCTGTTGTATATACCAAGCAGGTTAAACTAATGATCAGCAGTCCTGCGTGCATGTAAAACGCAGGTCAAGCAATCTAGTGCGGAATTACAATACTACAGTAAAGGAAGATATGAGTTTAGAAGGAGCAGGTAAATAGATTGCAAACAAATCACTCACGTGAATAACACCAGGGAAAGCAGAGACTGAGGAAAGTCTATTAAAGCAGGCAAGACACATTTAAAACTGCTATATCCAATAATGAAATAGGAAAAGCAGCAAATCTTAGCATACAAATGGTGCTTATGCTACATTTGGTAAATGACATCCCGATTAGTCAGGTAATATTATGTTATGTTTATTTAATTCATAATGGGCACAAATCACCCCGGAAGGAATATCTCAGCGGAGCTCAGAACATAAACAGGTAGGCCAGATTCTTAAACCGCAAACAGCAGAGTCTTGGGAAATTTCCTAAAATGTATTACATTAATAAATTTGAGGAAAATGTTGCTACAGCCATAACAACATAAAAGTTGCACTAAACGCACTAAAATATTGTGTATTCCTTAGATCCTTAGATATTAGAGAATTGGTAAAACATACTGGACACAAATTAGTGGATATGGCCTAACTGCTATGCCGCTGACCGCGTGACCCGCAGGGGAACATGGGTGGGGCAGCGCTTTAGTCCCACCCGGCAGAAACTCCGGCCGACACTGGTGGGGCGCCCTGCTCCGCGTCTACCATTCACAGGCCAGGGGAGGGCCTACATGTGGGAGGGGCGAACCCCTTTATCTAACGCGGTGGCCGAGGCTCGGCCTCTCTCATCCCAGTGTTCCCCGCGGCTCAAGCGCTGTTCCGGTTCTGTGCGCGGCCTCCGTTCGTGGGCTGCGCCGTCTGCCCTCTTCCCCCGCTGTGCTGCACTACGTTCGTGAATATAACTTCAATAAGGTATGGCGAACTCACTGCTTCCATATGGCTACAATTTGCATGCCTGGGGAAGCTTTACAGAAGCTTCAAAAGAGCCCACTTATTATCATTACTTTCATTAGTGGCTGGTTGACGGACCCGTGGATAATTTGACGCGGACCAATCAAAAAAAGGAGGTAGCAATCAGTGCATTACAGGAGGAAAGGTAACATGAGTCCAAGTCACAAAACATACAAAGTACAAGGAGAGGTATAATACTACAATAAAGGGGACACTCAAAACACAAGAACAAACGTACCGTAGACAAGGGTGACACTTGGGGCAAGTACCGGAACCAAACACTAGGCAAGAGGTAGCAATCAGTGTGTTGCAAGAGAAAGGTGAAGTGTGCATGTTACAAAGTACCAAACCAGGTAGAAGGATAATACTACATATATGGCAAACTCTCAAGCCACAGGAACACACTGGGAGGACACCTGCATAGTTAAGGAGAATAGCGAGGTGTCTAAATTTAGCTTAATGAATAGTTAGTATCCTCAAAGTGGGCTAAGATGCGCATCAATTGCGGACAAGTCAGAGTGTTACTAAGGATGCACATTACCCCTATGTCCCCAAGTGACCATAAAATAGCTACTATTGACAAGAAAATGTAAATGAAATGCATAGAGGTGACATCTACAAATTCAGAGATAACGGAGAACTCCACAAACCTTTTGAACAAAAGACGAAATCCTCAAACGCAATCACAGACTAAATGGAAAAGAACCCTGATAGGCATGAAGGTTATTCCTGTTGTACAATGACAACATTGCAGATTTGACTTCACCTCTCCACCAGCTGCATTGTCAGTAATCCTCAATTTCATCATAAAATATCATAAGATTATTTGTAAATTTATCTCTGCATGGAGGATCGATACCACCTCTCGAGTAAGCAGCCTAACGCCAAGGCATAGACTCAGGAGCAGTCTAGGTACATCAAAACACCACTGTATCAGCCCTGCTGCAAGAGGCGCTGTGGCTTAGTTGGTTAAAGCGCCTGTCTAGTAAACAGGAGATCCTGAGTTCGGATCTCAGCAGTGCCTTAGCGTTTATTAATAGGTCCTACATCAGACAAGAGAATAGTAGGGGGACGAGTTAGTAGGGGACGCTGGATCACTCAACCCAAAGTGCAGTGGTCGTTAGCAGATTCGGCAGGTGAATAATGGGCGTAGTTTAAGACTCTGCATCAATGCATCAAACAGGCTTGGCCTGGGTAGCGTATGGGACAGTGTTGGCCCATGTCCCACTACAGAATAGCACGATTGGCAGTAGAGGGGGGGGGGACAGGGCTTCTAATAAATGTTTTCTTCTGTCTCTAAATGCAGGAATGGCGCTGGAGAACCGCCCTACCCACAGGGGGAGACCACATGCTAGCAACAGGATAAGGGTCGTAACACATGTGGGGCAGTTTGCCAGGGTCAGGGACCCATACCCTCCTCAGTTGCCATTCAGTTCCGGATGTGGGGCGCACAGGTTACACTCATGATAGTGATACGCTGGCAGTCACCGGGTGGGAAATATTAGGTAGCCCCTGGGCAGTAGTGTAACGTTCCAACCTGGAAGAATCTGAGTAGGTCAGGTGGTAACGCAAGCAAGCAGGAGAACCAGGGTGGGCGCCGTGCTAGGAGCCTAAATGCAGTGTCTGGTAGGGGCTTAAGGGGGGCAACCAGGCCTGACTGCCCTTAGGGGAGAGGAACCAGTCATAGCTTGGCGGTGGCACAAACTACTATGGCATTCGCCCCCCAGTGCGCTTGAGTGCTCCTGCCAGCTGCTGGCATCTGCCCATGTTGCATATATGGCTGGCTCACACATACACAATCCAAGATCTGGATCAAGCAGGTTTAAATGTTCTTGCAGGGTTGATCCGAAATTCCCAGGTGGGTACCGACCTGAGTTTCATGTGCAGACATTTGGGGCTGCAGTTGGTGCAGCAAGAGTAGATCTGGCAATGGGTGTATGAATAAATCAACGAGGTGGGTCTAGAGAGATGCTCTTGAGGTATGCCAGATAATGTATCTTTAGTCAGTTTGGTCAAAACCCCTGTCCTTTTGATTTATGACAAACGTAGCAAATAGGGAGCAACACCTTGTTGTAAGGTAGTTATAAGCGTATATATCTTGTTCTAGTTAATGATCTCCTGATCAAAAATACTTCAATCTAGGGTTCTCTTTGCCTTAGGAGTGGGGCTATCTTCTTGCCTCTGTCTTACACTTGCTGCTGTATTGCTTTCCATCACTTATTGTAAAATATATGCTTAGTACATGCATAGAAAAATCCTTTACTACATTAAGGTACACTAGTCACAAGCCGAAATAAGTATACCTAATGTTGTTAGTACTATTAACATATAGAGTTGCTATTGTTTAGCTTAGTGCTAACAGTCGTTCTATGTTAACTTAATTCTTGCATCTGGCTCCAAACAGGCTTGGCCAGGGCCAGGAGTGGGGCATTATTGATCCCTGTTTCATTGCAGAGAATAGGATTGGTAGACAGGGGGGGCAGGGCTTCTAATGAATGTTTTCTGTCTCCAATGCAGGAACCGCACTGGGAAATCACCCTACTCACATGGCTCAGGTGTGGCCTGATGTAGCAGTTGGTAATTTACAACCTCAGATGGCTGTAAGAGGCAGACCCAGTCAGGTTACTTTGTAACAAAAGTGACGAACATCCAATACACCTTATTGTAAGTCGTCTAGGACATAATGCATTGGTAATAGGGCAAATGCAGGTGTGTCATATGTGGGAAAGGGTAAACCATCCACGAAACTCAACTCAGGCGCTAAGTGTAAGTCGCTAGTGACATGCGGATCACTGCTAGCGCAAGGGTATACAACCAACCCGGCGGGCCATGCACAGGGCCAATTTGCCAGATATACATGAACATTGCGATTCACGAATATTCTGCAGGACATACACACTCCAAAGCGCAGGCCTGGACATCTCTCTCAATGGAAGGTGATTCAGTTCAGGTTGGGATAGAGTTGCAAGGTGAAGGCTATAGTGACCTCTTCACCTGATTTAATTTGACTAACAACAGCTTCCTTGTCAGTAAGATGTAGCTCCAGTCCCAAGGAAATAACGTTTGTGTGTGCAGCTGTTCCAGGAAATGTGTGCACTCCAGGTGGGTGACGTTTGCACATCTCCAAGGATTACCATGACCGATCTTGTTCCTTGGCACACATAACGGTTTAAAGTAATCTTGTGACCCCAATATGGTACTTCACTAGACTAGAATGCCCACTCTTTTAACGGAACTGTCATGCCTTATCCTAATGTGGAATATGCTCTAGTACGGCAGCACTCTTTGCATGCTACTGCCCTCCTGTCTTCTCATAACAATAATACATTGTTTTGGAAAATCTGAAAAATCATGAACAAGGGGAGTTCTCGAGGTGAACAACGATATGTTATTAAAAGTGGTACTTCAAAACTTGGAAAGGCCTCTAGCAATTATACCATATTTACAACAATAACTGGAAGGACAATTTGACTGTAAATCCATTGTCATAATTACTACTGATGCGGTGCTCACACAGCAAGAAAACGATCCTGACTACAGGGTAACTTTCACATTCTCATCTCTTTTGCTTCCAGGGACTAATATCACCGGTTTTCCATTAGCATCAAATAAAATCATGCAAATAACACTCGCCGATCCCCTGTATCCCATTTCCGAAGGAGAACAGCTGCCTTATTGCATATTAAGCGAAACAAGGAAAGGTGAACAAATATGATAATTTGAAGTAACTTCCTTTCAAGTTTACAGAGTGAGAAAGAGTTAAGTAATCAGACTTCAGGCGAGCAAAGAAATAACTTCTGGAAAAGAGCCAGAAAGCGGATTTCTGAGTGTTAAATTTTGAACTGGGGGGACCGTAAATACTTTTAACCCCTGGAGTTGGCAGTACGCCCATCAATTTGGGGCAGGCGAAGGGAGTGCAGGTTAAGAGCTACTCAAACACGCATAGGTGATAGGAGGAATGCCAGCAATGTGACCAACCACTGGCAGTCGCTCGGGGTGGTAGTCAACAGACCCATGCATGAGTTCATGGGACGAGAGGCTGGGGTTTCATCAGGCAGTACCAATACAAGAGAAACTGAAGGGTACTACGACAAAGACAGGGTTCACTTGTCTAGATTGGGAGTGGACATATTCCTCCCGGACGTACAAGAGGTACAAAACAGCAACGGGAAGTAGCTAGGTGGGTGGGGGGCTCTGTCATCGACGGAAGCCTCCTCCAGAGCTGTGGCGGAGTTACATGGCGATCTGGAAGCAGACGGGTACAGTAAGGGTACCTCTGCGGAAGAAGGGTACAGTAAGGGTACCTCTGCCTGGCACAGTAAGGGTGCCTGAGCCAAGGACCAGGAGCCGAAGGAGGTTCCGGGAAACCGCGACAGCGCCCCGTTAGTCCTTCGGGCGGTCGGGGGGCCTGAACCGACCGGGGGTGGCCCACACCGCTCCGCCCCGACAGGGGGGGGCGGGCGTATAACGAAGTTGGTAATGTGCTGCACCGTCAGAGCATCGACTCGCCGTCCAAGTTGGCTCCTTAGGCATGCGGGACAGCGAGGGGCTGCCTGCTTTGGATCGCCTGTAAGATGACCCACCTTAAAACGTCATACGTGTGTTGTATGAAATAAACCTGCAACGGTTCTTTCCCATAAATATGCCTCCAGAGTTTCATTGGGGAGGAATTGTGTTTATGTTTAAGCAGGCGGGAGTGAATGGCGGTGTGGGCACTATGCCGCTGACCGCGTGACCCGCAGGGGAACATGGGCGGGGCAGCGCTTTAGTCCCACCCGGCAGAAACTCCGGCCGACACTGGTGGGGCGCCCCGCCCCACGTCTACCATTCACAGGCCAGGGGAGGGCCTACATGTGGGAGGGGCGAACCCCTTTATCTAACGTGGTGGCCGAGGCTCGGCCTCTCTCATCCCAGTCTTCCCCGCGGCTCAAGCGCTGTTCCCACCCTGAACCCTGACCCAGCAGCTTGAGCAGCGACGCAATGTAATAGAATGTCGTAATGTTTTCTTTGTGTTGCAGGCGGAGTTACAGGGCGATCTGGAAGCAGACGGGTACAGTAAGGGTACCTCTGCGGCAGAAGGGTACAGTAAGGGTACCTCTGCCTGGCACAGTAAGGGTGCCTGAGCCAAGGACCAGGAGCCGAAGGAGGTTCCGGGAAACCGCGATGGCGCCCCGTTAGTCCTTCGGGCGGTCGGGGGGCCTGAACCGACCGGGGGTGGCCCACACCGCTCCGCCCCGACAGGGGGGGCGGGAGTATAACGAAGTTGGTAATGTGCTGCACCGTCAGAGCATCGACTCGCCGTGCAAGTTGGCTCCTTAGGCATGCGGGACAGCGAGGGGCTGCCTGCTTTGGATCGCCTGTAAGATGACCCACCTTAAAACGTCATACGTGTGTTGTATGAAATAAACCTGCAACGGTTCTTTCCCATAAATATGTCTCCAGAGTTTCATTGGGGAGGAATTGTGTTTATGTTTAAGCAGGCGGGAGTGAATGGCGGTGTGGGCACTAAGGCGCTCGACCTCGGACCTGGGGATCTGGGTTCGAGTCTATGACGCCAAAACTTCCTGTGATTCTGGGCAAATCACGTAATCTCCCCGTGCCTAAAAAAAATGAAAGTGTGTGTCCTCAAGTAACTCATGTAACTTGTGCTACGTAAAGCGCTCTGATACCCGATTTCGTTAGGATCTAGTTTGCGCTATATAAAATTCTACAAAAAAGTGGTTCATCTCCATGACTGAAAATGGTACCATGCACGGTTTAACAATGCCATTACATCTGTCTGATATTAAAATGGGGGCTTAGTGCCAAAGACAACAGTTTAAAAGACAAAGAACATATTGTGTACTGAATGAATGAATAGTTAATTTGAAAATACATTTCCTCTTAGAGGCCAAGTGTGCTGCAGCATTGAAAAGTACATTTCAAGTGGGTAAGCAGGTCACAATGAACGATGCCTCACCCAGTGCAAATCGCTTACACCATCTTCGTACATGTGTTGTGTCTAATAAACATCGCAAGAGTGGCAGACCTGCGAAGTGGGTATTCTGCTCAACTAATGACTAGGGCAATCCTTTCCCCAACAAATGTTGCGTCAATCTTGCGGATAGCTAAACTTAAGATCCAAGCCTTTAACTTCACTAGTAAAACCTCTTGCCGCCCACCCACCCACCACCATTATTCATTCATGCATTCATCCACCATCACTCTTCCATTCACCCATCCTTCATTCATGCATCCATCCATCCATCCATCACATGCACCCATGCATCCATCCACCCATCATGCACCCATCCATTAATCATCCATCCATCCACCCTCCAGCACCCACCCATCCAGCCATCCAGCCATCCAGCCACCATCCACCCATCCACCCATCATGCATCCATCCATTAATCATTCATGCATCCATCCACCCATAAACCCATCCATCCATCCATCCATCCATCCAGTCTTCATTTGTTAATGGCATGTGACGTTTTGCCATTAACATCGCATACATATGCATTATAATGCCATTATAAGGCAAAACCCCTTGTAAAATCCGCTGCATTTGTATATGGCAAAACCCCTTTTGAATTCCAGTTTTACCATTTTGCACAATCCGCTGCATTTTCCAAAGATAAAACGCATTTTTCAAACGATAATTATTTATTTATTATTTATTTTGATATGTCAAAACACTTTTATAATCCCGTTTTGCAGCGGATCACTTTTATAACACCGATGTCAAAACACTTTTATAAAGATGTAATGCCATTAACATCGCATGCGTTGTAATTGCATGCGAAGTTAATGACATCGCGCCGTCGTAGCATGCGTACAAAAAGCATGCGATGTGAACGACGATGCGATGTCAACGTCGCGGTGCGATAGCACCGCGATGTTTTGACAACGATGTTCTGGGTGCTTCCCTCTCTCTATTACTGTCTTTCTACTTTTCCATATAAATAGTCTTTTTTAATATTCAAGTACACATCGAAGTCAGAAATGCAATGTATTCTATCAACACACTTTCTAGAATATTCTACAACACGTGGAGTTCAAAGTTCATAATTTTTTTTAAACCTAACTATTTTTTTTGCAACACTTTTTCGAACATTTAACGGAACGTGCAGGTTAAAAGCTCACAATTGTTTTAAGTTCGAACAGTGCCTTCCAAATGCAAGTAGCAGGTGTGGTTGAGTTGAGCAAATGTTATCCTATAATATTTACTCCACGTGCAAACTGCTTTTTCTTCACCAATAACAAAGATAATTTTCCACAAAACGAATGTGCACTCTACTTTTAAAAAACAATGCTTTTCATCTCCCAATCAGGTACCATTATGTATAAGAAAAGAAACTAGTTCCCCAGATTTAAACATATCTCTTATTCTACGAAGGAACTTCCAGCCATACCTTCAAAATGTTAGTGTGGATCGTAGGACATAGCTATGTTTTCTGGTGCAAGAGGTATGTAGAACAGAGACGCATTGACTTAGACCTAGGTTTACAAAATGTGGGCATTAAATGGTTTGGACAGAGAGGATTGAAGTGGCACCAGTTTTTGCCTTTGGTTAAAACCTGTGTGCATCTCCAACACCCTGACCTCATGATTGTGCACTGTGGTGAAAACGACCTAGGCACATTGACTGGGGTAGGTTTGGAAATGCTTATGAAGGACACCTTTGGACAATTGATGGTACTTTTGCCTCAAACTGTCTTTGTATATTCCAATATATGCCAAAGACAGAAGTGGAAATGGTCCAAACAATTTTGTCCTCAGATTGAAAAATCTCGGAAAAAAGTCAACAAAGCTGTCTCTACATACCTCAGAGACCACAAAATGGGGTCCATATACAACAACAACATATATTTGGATATCTACAGAAGTGATTGAGTACACTTCACAGATCAGGGAAACCAAGTTTTCCTGAATAATTTGAAGCTGTGCAGCCGCACTTATATGTAGCTCCAACTAATGAACACAAGGGCTCTTTCTAGAGCCACCCTATAACTTACAACTTAGGCCCGCTATTTTAGGGCTATATAACACCAACACCCGCACCCTTACCAAAATGTATTCTCCTCACAGCTGTGGTGCAGTGGCCTGACCATCCCACTTTGCAGCACAGACCTCTCCCTTTGATCCCCAGCTCTACTCACCCATAGGGGTGAGTAGTTTGCGCTTTACAAATACCATATTGATTTACCTTCGCACTCCCTATACAACACCGCCTAAGCACCATACACAAGATACAATGTTCTAAACAAAAGTTCACCCAAGTAGCTATAACTACATGCTGACACAACTTGCACAGATGTGGCACAGCGGCCAGAGCACATGACTTCACAGCATATGACACACAGTTTGGGCTCACACTTTAATCAATGACTTCGGCAGCAGCTCAGCTTAGCAGCTTGAGACTCTAGACAATAACTCACATATATTCCCTACCCCAGGACTTTCATACCAGTATGGGTCAGAAGTTCATCCTAGTAGTTATAAACAATTCCCGGACACTACTTCCACAACTGAAGTGCAGAGGGCAGGGCACATGACTTAAAGTATAAGACACACAATTTGGGCTCACGCTTTATTCTCCGAGTCCTGCACCAGCTCACCTTACCCGCATCAGACTCTACCTCACTTAATTTCCGTACCCACCAGTTACACACCGGTAGGGGTTAAAACTTCACTTCGCACCCCCTCTATAGCACACCCTAAACACCCCAAAGAGGGTACAGTGCTCCTACCCTCCTCTTTCCCATTTCCCCCCCCTTTTTTCACCTTACTCGCTTCAACGGAATCACAAAATGATGGCCAACACTTCCTTTGCAACCGCTTGCACCGCTTGCAGCCAATCAGCAACAAGCACGTACTCATAACTAAGCATGGGCGGATCTAGCGGATCTCGCGTACGCGAAATTGCGGATTTACGGATTCGCAATCCGCGAAGATACGCGAACTCTAGCGGATTTGCGGATTTTCCCGTTTTTTGTGTTGGCGCGCGTTCGCGCCGATTTTGGCACAAGTTCGCAATTGCGAACTTACTTTTCGGCTCGCAACGGCCGCGACTATGTTGTTTCTACGTCTGGTTTATCATCACAGGTTCACAGCACCCTCTGTTTCACCACTGCCACCCTCTGGGACACCCATGCCACCCTCTGGTACATCCTCACTGCCACCCATTAGGTTTATTTATCACTGTAGATTATGGTGGTTGAAAAAAGCAAGCACACCTGCCCTTCTTCAACTGCCATCAATTAATTTGTGGGTCATTAATGTGTCAGTAATTTTGAAAGTTCCAGTCTGGCTGGCACCTGCTTCCTTCCTTATCTGTAATTTGCTTGTTGTTGCAGTGAATTTTTTTTTCACAGGACCTTTATGGTCTACTTGTAGCTATTCTATGAGCCTGCTGTTTGGGTCATAGCAGGGTCATAGAATAGTTGCAAACTCTGGAGGGGCCCCTCAGGAAGCACTACCTTGAATGTTACTAATGTTAAGTTTGAACTTTTGCACCTGCTCATTGCTTTCAGTTTTGCTAAAATCGTTTTTTCTGCAATTTCGCGCGTTTTTTGGGGCGCAAATCCGTGCGAGATCGATTTCGGAAGCCGCGAATACGTGCGAATACAAAATTGTTTTTTTTGCGACGTGTATGTTCGCGTGCTTTTGCGCGTGTTCGCGAGGCGCTTGTAGCTATACGTTTGCCAAGTTACCCTAGCGGTCGTACACGGGCGCGGCCATCTTGTTTGCGTGACGTAATTCCGTTTCCGGCCGCTATGTGTAATCTCGCAAAGTGTGCTGCTCGCTAGTACAATTTCGCGCGTGCTCGCGAGGAAAATCTCGCGCGAACTTACCCACGCGGTCGTGAACGGGCGCGGCCATCTTGTTTCTCATTCATTGCTATGGTTCTGGGCATGCTTTCTCTATCCTCTCTCAATCTCTGCCATCCTTTGCTTGTTTGAAGTTTATTTGATCTAATTTTACTTATTATCTATCCCTCTATTTTTCTAGCTCTATATTTTTGTGTTTTCTGCTGCTTTTAGTTACTTTTAAACTACTTTTTTAAAATCTTTTCTTTTCTTCTTCACTATTCTATTTCTTGTTTATCATTTAACTGTATTTCTGCCCAGACCATGGTAAAGGGAGCCGGGAAGCACCCTGAGAAGGGGAAGGGTCCCGTACCCCGTGCCCGGCTCCCGTGCGGGCGTTTGAGGGGGGAGCAAGTGGTCCCGCGGGAGATCTTCAGCGCGGAGGAAGTGGCGGCACTCATCTTCCACGTCCAGCGCCGCCTCCCCAAGACGATCCTGGGAGGCGGCAAGATCGCGACTGGCTATGGCATCCGGGAGCGCCGCAAGCGGTGGGAGAAGGTGTGCCGGGCCATGTATAAGCTCTCTGGGGTCCGGCGCACATATAACCAGGCCACCCACCGCTGTGCCGATGTCATGGACCGGGAGCGGGACTTGCTGGACGCGCTCGGCGTAGAGGTCCCCGGGCTTGGTGAGTAGTAGTAGCTATTCATTTACTACTCTGTTTTATCCGGCTCTGTTATTTGCAAATCTTTGTTCTTTACCAAGAGCAATAATGCTGCCGATTACATTGAGTTAAATTATATTTCAAAATCTTCTATGCATTTCAGGTGCACTGCTCTCCTTCTCAGTAGCCTTGCTTGCTACTATGCTTCTTTGTTTTGTATGTTGTGTTCAGAAGCATTTCATTGGCCTGAGAAATTATGTATGAGTGTAGTGTAAAGATAAGAACTGCGTAATGCTAGACACTAAGGGTCATATTTTCAATTACCGGCGCATCCCTGCAAAGTAGCAGGGATGCGGCAGTAATTGTGTGCCATGCCACCACCACCCATTGGCCCAAAACGTCACAGAAGCCTTACGCATCTGTGCCGTAAAGGCAGCGCATTGCTGGAGTTGCGTGCCAACGATGGCGCAGCTCCAGCAATGCTCTGGGGTACCCTATCTCCCCAATGCTGCATCAAGCCGTACGTCGGCTTCAAGCGCGCAGGGTTTGAGTCATGCATCATTGTCCTAAAAGTGACTGATTGACATCTTGTAGATTTCCCTCAGCCACTTTTAGGATTCGTTCCTGCGCAGGTACGCCCTCCCTTGCGCCGGAACACCCCCTGATGGCGCAGGGCTTTACAACGTGATGCATCGCCCATATGCCCATATGTGTTTTTTTTTTATATATACGCCGCACCAACACCATGGCGAGTCTTTTGTTCTGCCGCTGCGTCACAAAAGGCACGCAACAATGGAGGAAAATGAGCCGCAAGGGACTTCTAAATCAGCCCCAAGAGACTGAAGTCCAGTCCTTCCTTTAGACACATGGCTATAAGAAGAAATAGTGGCGGTGGTGGGTGGATTGATAGTTTGAGTATTCACTGATCTGCAAGCAGGATGGACTTTGTCTGTCACTTCGCGTGCTGCGGACTGCTGCCTGCAGTGCCAGGCCTAGGCAAACCTCTTTAGTAGTCTGTTTATTGAGTTACATAGGAACTTTCTAAGTCAACGTTCCGCAAATCAGGCAATACGAATAACGTAGTATACCACATGAGATAGATCCCGTGGAATAGTTGTCTATCTATTTGCTATTTCTCCAAAATATTTTGTTATTGTTCTTTTGAAATGTTTGATTTGGTTGAAAAATCTCATCCATGTTTTCTGGTTTTTCTTTCTTTCATGTTGTACATCAGCTCCCCCCAAGGGCAAGAGGACACAGGAGGAGGGTGCTGAGGATGCAGGCCAGGATCGGGCAGGCGAGGGCTCCTTTGCTGGCCCCAGTAAGTTTACATTTTAATAAAGAGTACCTATTTTTTCCTAGCGTTCCTCATTCGATTTTTTCTAAATCGTCTTTGATCTTCTTGTAGACTGGATATAAATTCTTATCCTGCCTCGAATATGACTCCCTGTGGTATTACTAGACTATTCTTATTAGTCTGTCTGTGTAGCTAACTAAGATTGGACATTTGGCAATTCCATTGGACTCCCATTCTATTCAGCAATAGCTCTATGCACTGTCTCCTTACTGACTAGATAGTGTGGCAGAGTCATTCAGCTCCCGAAGTCACCGATTATTGATCCCCAATGATCTCTAGATTATCGTACGCAGGACAAGAGAGTACGGAGTCACAGCACAGTCAAGAAGTGTCAGAGGCACTCATGCTTGCAAAAATTCCAAAACCTTTAGCTCATCCACTCTAGTCTGGAGGAACAAAAACCACAGAGTCTATTTAAGTTTAAAAGCTTTATTAAAAGTAAACACATTTATTAAAATCTACTTTGTCATAAAACTATTTAACTGAAAACGGAAAAGTGGTTAGTGCTGACGATTAATTGGACACATTTCTTGTGGTCGAGCCGAGCTCTCACCTGGTTTGAACTTGATCCTGGTCGTGTTCTTAGGAGTCAAGCTTCTGTCTGTTAGGAGAAAAAGTGGTGCGTGTTAAAAATCAAAAGCAAGCATTCATCAGTTGTGCATAAAAGTGCAGCAAGACAACAGCCTTCCCTGGAAAATGGGACATTTTTACTTTGGAGTAGACAGTCACAAATTATTACATTGTATTCAGTTTTTTTAACATTTCTCCTAGACCAAATATTATATAGTAGTGAGTGGTGTATTCTAACATTCTTAAATGTACTTTGTAGGTGTAACATCTGGTGACGGGGCCAGCGCGGAGGTGGCTGTGTTGGGCGAGGACTCGGCGGACTCTGGGGAGGAGGCGGTGCAAGAGCCGGCGGACGGTCCTGTGGGGGTTCAAACGGTGGTGGCGGAAACAGGTAAGCTATATATTCCTTACTTATTGAGATTGAAGACTGCATAGTGTGCTTTCTGCACGGGTGTATTACAAATCAACCAGGTAGTAGCCTCCTCGAAATGTACTTCGACTTAGCTGTGAAGTTTTTGGTGAGAAGAATCCCAATAAGTTCTTAGACGAACGTGATGGATGGGATGAACGAAAAGCGAAAGAAGGGTGTAAGTAAGTGGGACGCGAACTTGTATGATGGCTGGCAAAGAAGAACGATATGTGTTTGCTTGGCCCCCGAGGTGGCTGGGAAGGAAAGAATATGGTATGGTGCATGGCTGGGTCAATGATGAAGCAAGGATGGGTGGAAGGACAGCAGCCTGGGTGGGTGAAACAGAAACTGTATGTGTGCGTATACTTTGACTGAATGGATGCCTGGAGCATGGTATTCTCTGACTCTTAGATAGCACATGTGTATCTAGAGAGAGTAGATGGTCGCCAGATGAAGTAAGTGTTACCTTGAAGAGCATGTACCACCGCACCCGCACGTCCGTTCCAGTGCAGGGAAGGCAAGGAAAAGAAATTGTAAATGTGTCCAATACTACCATGAATAGTAGCAGTACTTTGTATTGCGTCTGCAATCACAGCATATATCTGGTTATTACGGTGGACACTCCGTACCTCTCTTAATAACTTTAGTTTACTTGTAGTACGTCATTCATGTGTGGGTGTATCACTGTTCACTCAATATTAAGCAAAGCACCTAAAGTCATCCCATATGTCATCAAATACGTCCCATGTGAAGTGATAGATAATCAAATTAGTTAGCTTCTTCATTTTCCTTTTCTAGTACTCATTTGCACTGTAGGGTGAAAGGTAAATTAATTAAGCAGTAGCCCTTGTAACAGAGTATTCTCAGTGCCACCCGTAATAGAAAAGTAATAGCTTCACCACCTGCATGTACTGGACCGGTACAGTAACGCAAGTCTGTCTCACTCATCATGGTGTGCAACTTTTTTTCTCGGGTGCAAGTTCACTGTGCTGTCCATGTCATTCTGCCGGCTTGCATAAGATAACGTACCAATTTCCCTAAACAAGAGAGAAGAAGAAGAATAAGACTGGTGTACTGTCATAGTCGACTGTAATGGAAGTCCATAGTGGTCGTAGAATTTGTTCATTAAACTACCACTAATGTTAGAGCAAGGATGCAGAAGTGGGAGGTTACATAGATACTGTCCTCAATAGTTATGTACTGTGCTTTCAATTTGCTACTTGTACTGTGACCCAACTTTCGGCTCAATCACTTTGTGTTATTAATGCTAAGGAGCATTGGTTACAGACTATGTCTTTCTTTCTTCATATAGTTGCTCCTTCCAAATCAACAACACGGAGGGAGCAGGCTAGAATGGCCCGGCAACGGAGGCTGGAGGCCACTGTCGCCGAATATCGGCGGCTGGTGGCCCTGGAGGAGGAGGAGGACACGCAGTCGAGCGGGGCAACAACAACATCCTCGACTGTGACCACTGCATCCTCCTCCGTGACTAAGCCAACGGGACCGAGCCGGGCTAACAAAGACAACCGCCACCGCCAAGCAACAGAAATACCAGCTGCCCCCCACAGGAGCTGCAAGGAACGCCAACGCCGCCTACGAGTCCGAATGTCCAACCTGGAGCAGGAGGTCCTGAAGTATAAGAACTTGGTTAAGGGCCTCCGCTCCGAGCTTGCCACCCTCCGCAAGGAGTATGATGCCCATGCCGCAAAATGCACCAGCACCAGCACCCTCCAGTAGTGGAGTGTCCCTTGCCCTTTTTTTATAGACTTTTGGGGGGTGGGATTTGGGAGTTGGGATCGTTTTGGGACGTTTCAAAGACAATCGTTGGGGTTAGGGTGGGTGAGGGAGATTATTTTGTTAGGGCTACATAAATATATTTTTAAACTTTATCTGACCATACCTGTTTTTTACTGCTTTTCAGTCTGGTGGGTGGGGGGCGGGGGTGTAACAGTAACTTTGTTTTCCTGAACAGTCGTAGGACTTTAGTAGTACAACCGTCAATCTCTTGTCTACTCCGAAATAATACTCCATTATACTACCTCCCACCAAACGCTTATCTTACCTGTAATTTGTGTTAGAAATTAGGGCTAGGCCCAGGGCTGGCTCCACGTGAAATGGGGATTAACGTTGTCAATCCTGGGTGGGTGACATTTCCTCATTGCGGTGGTACTAGTGGTGTGACACAGTGGCAGTTGCATGCCTATGGAAAAAAAGAAAACGAAACCTTGTTTGTCCTTACTGTAGCATTACAACGGTT
This sequence comes from Lissotriton helveticus, assembly GCF_964261635.1. Taxonomy (NCBI): domain Eukaryota; kingdom Metazoa; phylum Chordata; class Amphibia; order Caudata; family Salamandridae; genus Lissotriton; species Lissotriton helveticus. The sequence continues at coordinate 711,630,085 of NC_136071.1, forward strand.
ACGGTACGATCGAGAATATAGCAGGTGACAGACAGAACAGTGCCATAATGTAGCCTAACAAATGGTAAAGTATTTGCTTGCAAGTATAACTAGTACTTGCGTTGAATTTATTTGACATTGGCTACTACTACTAGAAGATATAGTACTGAAGCTGAGTAAGTCTAGAAGATATCCTCGTATTCCTTCACCAGCCTGTTGCTATGACCTTATCCTCCCCAGCAAGTGTGTGGAATTATTGATGTCATTTTAGTCAGACATCAAGCAAAACAACACAGCCCGGGGGAAGAGGGTTAGGGTTTGTAAAATGGATGGGAATGGGGGTTTCTTTTTGGGTAGGTTTTGTTGAGAGAAGAAAAAAAAAGCAGAGCCTGGACAAACAATAATTGAAGATAAAGACAATCTTTGGTTACAAAGTAAAGCTAAGCACATGCAGTCACACTCATAGATTAAAACAATGGATACTGTATCTGTATTGCGTATGTTGTTGGAGTTGTCCTTGAATTTGGTAAGTAAGTTGCATGCAGCAAACAATTCCTCTTATTGGCGGCACTCCTCCATTCCAGCTGACGCTTCGTCCATCAATGTTGGTGACCACTGACAGAAGACACCCTGTCCACTGCCTGCCTGGCGGATGTTGACTGAAACCCGGCCTGTAATTATTGAACGGAAAACAGGAAGTGCTATTACAATACCACTGATAAATAAATAAAAGGTATGTACGCTGTGTGGTTCAAAATGTGACACTTTGATTTCCCTAATAGACAGTACAATATTTTTGAAATTGCGTGCTCTGTCTGAGTCACCTTTTTAAGGATAAATAAGTATGGCCAAAATATTATAGCGGATCTTTCCCCTCAAGGTAGGTGTACTGTAAAGTGTGTTTTAGAACAAAATTTGACCTTCCCAGCAATGCTCCCACCAAGACCCTTACTAAAGCCAGTCGCAAAAATGTAGAAGAACCCCAATCAGATCTCCAAAAACGATGCCTAGCAGAAAAATGGTTACAAAACGTACTTTGAAAGTAACAGTAGGCCCAAATACAGACCGTGGATTGTATTCAAACCACTTGCAAGCAAGCAAAAGTATCCATAGCCAGCATCGCTCCAACAGTGCTCTACAACACCAGAACTGCGTTGCAATAGAACCCCCCGAAACACATGCAATCCTGCTGCTAGGGCTAACCCTAACGAACCCTAACTTACAAAAAGTGCCAAAACTGGTGTTTCCTTCAGGATTTTGTCCAAAACACTTCTATCCGGTATTAGACCTTCCCAGGAATGCCCCAGGCAAGACCCGCCAACCCACCCGGAAAAAACCACCCGACAACACCCCCAAACAGCGAAAAAGCTAAATCTCATACTTACAATATCTCTCGGCCTTCGGTCCAAACGTGGCGCTGTGCAGCTAGGTCACTCATCATCATCAATCATCATAACTCCTGTTTTCCACCACGGATTTCCTGAAAAGCAAATGCAATCAAGATTAGATTGTCGCAGCAGTGCTTCGACAGAGACCCTGGCCGCAACCCACCCACGAACAGCAGGAAGCCCCCCAAAACGCTACATTGAGCAAGATGACAGAAGAAATAGCAAAAAAAAGGCTGTTCCTTCAGGATTTTGTCCAAAACACTTCTATCCGGTATTAGACCTTCCCAGGAATGCCCCAGGCAAGACCCGCCAACCCACCCGGAAAAAACGACAACACCCCCAAACAGCGAAAAAGCTAAATCTCATACTTACAATATCTCTCGGCCTTCGGTCCAAACGCGGCGCTGTGCAGCTAGGTCACTCATCATCATCAATCATCATAACTCCTGTTTTCCACCACGGATTTCCTGAAAAGCAAATGCAATCAAGATTAGATTGTCGCAGCAGTGCTTCGACAGAGACCCCGGCCGCAACCCACCCACGAACAGCAGGAAGCCCCCCAAAACGCTACATTGAGCAAGATGACAGAAGAAATAGCAAAAAAAAGGCTGTTCCTTCAGGATTTTGTCCAAAACACTTCTATCCGGTATTAGACCTTCCCACGAATGCCCCAGGCAAGACCCGCCAACCCACCCGGAAAAAACCACCCGACAACACCCCCAAACAGCGAAAAAGCTAAATCTCATACTTACAATATCTCTCGGCCTTCGGTCCAAACGCGGCGCTGTGCAGCTAGGTCACTCATCATCATCAATCATCATAACTCCTGTTTTCCACCACGGATTTCCTGAAAAGCAAATGCAATCAAGATTAGATTGTCGCAGCAGTGCTCCCAGACACCAAAAACTCACCCGCAAAGAAGTACAACACCCCCACAAGTGCTGAGTCTTTCTTCATTGGGCGTAATCCAGCACTCTGCTTTGAGGGAAATCGCAGTCTGGAGGTGGAGGATAGAGGAGCATGTTCTTCAGAACTTGTGAACCTGAGGAATGTAGACTGTGGCACCTTCAAATCAATAAGCAAACAAATGAAGACAGTTCTGATGATGGTCTTGTTTTTGGGATTAGGTGATTAAAGTTTGAATTAAATTAACTGTGCAAAACAAAGAAAGAGAGACACAAAGCACACAGGAATAAAAGTGAATAAGGACGAAAAAGAAAGTTCTTGATTGATTGTCTCATTTTCAGGGCTCGGTGTCAGGGAATAAGAACAAGATTTCGTCATCATACTCTGCGAATTCAGGCTGGATGAGGTCAGTGCCACCGAACAGAGAAAAAATCCCCTCATCTACGTTGCTGTCCTCCTCGTCTTCATGCGGCGTGCTTTCTCGTACTTTGTAATCTGGTGGTATGAGGTGCTGATTCATCTTGATCATTGTCAGCCGCTCCACATTTTTGGGCGAGAGGCGGCTCCGTTTGGGAGTTACAATGCCACCAGCAGCACTGAAAACACGTTCAGAAGACACACTTGCGAGTGGGCAAGACAAATAGTTTATAGCCAGGTTGAAGAGCTGTGGCCACAATTGTTTTTTGCCATGCCAATACTGCAATGGCTCATCATTAAGAAAGACCTCTGTTGAGTCATTCAGATAGTCCTGCACCATCGACTCAAGGTCATCAACTGTTCCTCCACTTTGCTTACTTTTTGCTGTGCCTGTGACATTTTTTCGAGAACCATACCCCATCAAACTTAGCCAATCCTCCTCCGCAGCCACTGTTAGTGTTGTCATTGTGTGTGGTGCAGATGATCCAGTTGCCGGTGTCTTTAACGGCTGAGAGGTCACTTGTGCCCCAGCCACAGGTGCAGAAGTGGATTCTTGTGACTGGGGATGGCCTGCTGATGCTGATGCTGATGTACTGGCTTCTCCTTCAATAACCTGCCGTTCTTTTTCAAACCTCTTGGCTGACCAGGCTAACCAATGTTTGTACTTTTGAACATCTGCATCAGCAAAAGGAAAGAATGCTTCGCCTGCCAGCGCCTTTTTGTAGCGTGGATCCAGAATAGTAGCACAAATGTAATGCTGATCTGACTTGATCTTTTGAAGACGTTCATCACCACGTAGGCGCTCTAATAATTTCTCAGACAAAATAAAATGGTCTTTTTTTTGTACATCTTTTTCAAACTCAGAAGACACCGCCATCAGTTGGTGCTCCAGCATGCACAACAATGGGATAGCTTTTCCCAAATTACAGTCCTCCTGGCTGACTGCACGCGTGAAGAACTCAAAAGGACGAAGCATGTCTGTCAGGCTTTTAACTATGTCCCATTGCGCCGCACTCATCCGCAGGTCCTCCTTCTGAGATGTACCCTCTGTGAAGAAATAGTGATCGAGTACCGTATACTGCTCATACAGACGCTCAAGCATGTAGAAGGTTGAGTTCCAACGTGTTGCCACCTCCTGGATGAGTGCTTTCACTGGCATTCCACGTTGAAGTAGCAGTCTCCGCAGATGCTTCCGGGCCTTAAAAGAATGGCTGAAATGGTTGCACATTTTGCGGCAGGTGGCCATTACCTCGAACGCTGGACTCTGTTTATCAATCAAGAATTTTTGAACTACCAGGTTGATACAGTGCGCCAAACACGGCACTCTAACATGGTCACCCTTCAACATTCACCAACAGTTCTATATAGTCACTCATACATATACTGACTCATCATATGTAGTGATACACCTATACATCCTGTTACACACTGACAGGCATCCAAAAGTTACTCACACACATACTCACACATGCAAATAAACTATTGAACATCCATTTATTTGCATATACAGCTATACACACACTACCACCTTATTTCTAAGGAACCTTACACATACTTACTCTCTTAAACAATCACTTATAGAAACACATACTTATTTAAACAGGAACTCTTACAATCCCTTACTCTCACATATACTCACTTATATACATCAATATTCACATATACTACAATAAAACATATGTAGTTACTGATAAAGACACTAGTGAGACAGTCATTCAGTCAGTAACACACACATATACACAGTCATCCACCCATACAGTTGTGCACAAATGCTGTCTTCAAAACACATACAAACAGAGAGTCAGTCACTCATGCATCTATGTTCTAAGTAATACCCCCACCAAACATATAGACACTCATATTGATATTAAAAAAAACATCTAATAACCCATATACATACACATGTAGCTACTCACCAACCCATGCAGCCAATTATACACAAAGTGAAACACTAATCCATATATTTACATATTTTAACATTACTCACTAATATATGTATACACTAAGATACACTTAATAAGCCAGTGAACCAATCAATTTTTTTTTTAAAACCATCCATGTAAACCCTTATTTAAACATTTATTCTTCCATCAACTTTTACATATACATATATAACACATATTTATTTTTCAGAAATACACACATTCACTGGATGGTGTCATCAGTGATGTCATGAGTGATGTCACTGACCATGTCATGAGTGATGTAATATGTGATGTCATCAGCAGTGCATTGCACGCGCAAGTTATAGTGAGTCCAACTAACTATAACGTGGGAATTTCATTGGTTTTATGCGAGTAAAATTTCCAGCTAACTATAACTGGTGTAAAACCTATGGTTTTTTCAGTGAATTTAATAGGTTTTTTAAATGCTAATTCCTAACTATAACTGGGGTGAAACCTATGGTTTTTTCAGTGAATTTCAAAGGTTTTTTAATAGCAAATATCTATAGGTAAGAAAGTAATAATTTTTATAACAAATTTTAAATAGTGTAAATATTTTTTTTTTTTTTTATTGTTTGCCCTGGTACGCGCCCCGGAGCGCTCCCGGGGCGCGTACCGGTGAACGCACGGGTAAGCGCAATGTTACGGCGCACCCCGGGGCGCGTACTGGGGAGCGTCCCGAGAGCGCTATTGCCGCGAACGAAAACAACATCGTGATGTATCGCGTAGCCGCCACGCCTTGCGTCATAAGACACGTATCGCGTAGCCGCGAGATGCGTCTTATGACGCACCGCGTAAGCGCACCCGGAAGCGCATACGATCGCGCAACGTAAGCGCCCCGATGCGCTTACGATACACGCCCCGGGACGCGCCCCAGGGCGCGTAGCGTAAGCGCGTCAAGCCATGTGACTTTAAAATAACACTTTTCATTGGTTCAGAACTTTTTTTTTTCAAAATTGTGTGAAATCCACCCATTTCTCTCACTATTGCTTTGTACTTGGAGAGAGCAAGAGCTGTTCTGTGTACTGTCTTCATCTCCTACTTTCCTGATCTACAGCAATGGCTGCAAGGGAGTCATCCAGCAGTGATTCCGACGGATTTTTGGATGATGACCCTCCTCACCAGAAGAAAAAGGACCATTTCATCTGGAAATTCTATGACATCCCTGAAGGACAAAAAAAAGTCAATGCTCCAAAAGTAACCTGCAAAATATGTGGCAGTACTTTATCCAGAGGCAATCCTCTAAAAAAATATAGCTTCGGAAATGCCAATTTAATCAGGCATGTCAAAAGAAGACACCCAAAAAACTTTGCCAGGTGGAGTGTCAGGGAGCTGGCACGGAATTTACCCACAGATGGCGGCAGCACCTCCACTGGTGGAGCAACACCTTCGGGACCACCCCGTAGAAGAATGGTCCCTAACATACAGCCGGTGTTTGCAGGCATCAGATTTCTGTGCACGCAGTGTGACGAACTGCTCTGCTATGGGGAGCAGAGTGTTGAACTCATTGCCATAAACAAACAGGAACACCGCTGCCCTGCCAGTCCCTAAATTTTCACATTTTTTTGCTCCTGTTGAGCAGTTTTGGAATCCCTGTTTTTGTTTTTCCCCTGAAAAAAATCAAAAAAAATATAAAATCGTTTTAAAAAGTCTAAAAAAATATAAAACAACAAAAACAAAAAAAAGTTCTTTTCAGAACTACCTCCAATTTATAAAAAAATGCTATTTTTAAAAAAAAAATCTGTCATTTTTTATCTCCACGGTACGCTCCCCGGTACGCTCCCCGGTGCGCGTACCGGGCGCTCCCCCCCGCGAAATTCGAATTTTTTCTTTTTTTTTTTTACCCGCGGGACCCTTTTATGGCCCCCACATCAAACCTAGGGGGTCAGGGGGGGTGTACCCTGCCCCCTTTTGCTCATTTCCCCCTTTGATTTTTGCCACTTCTTGTGTCTCAATCCTACCGAGACACAATATGGCGGCCGCTGCGGACTGTTTCGAATGTTTACAGACACTCGAGAGCCAATCAGCTTGCCGTGCGCAAGTCGCGTGGCGCGCCCGGAGCGCTCCCCGGTACGCGTACCGGGGCGCGGCTCTAGATATATAAATTTTTTTGAACCTAAATTACTCAAAATCCACTGGAGCACATATCTTGAGACATAGCAAAGGCACATCGGGCTACCAGTCCCTACAATTTTGCCAAGTTTGGTGAAAATCCATTCAGCCGTTCGAGCTAAAAGTGCGACAGACCGCCCTATGGAAATTAACATGGGGAAAACACGTTTTGGGACCCCCCTTTTATCTCGGCCCCCGCTTGACGAATCCCCCTTAAACTTTCAGGGAAGGAGCAGAGCACCGCAAGGCAAAGTTGCTGAGAAATTCAGGCTGATTCCTCAACCGGCGCCAAAGTTATTCCAAATAGAATGTTGCGATTTCCCTATGGAAATCGGTCCTAACTATAACTACCGCCAGTAGGTAATATATATATATATATATATATATATATATATATATATATATATATATATATATATATATATATATATATATAATGCTCGTGAGTTCAGGAGTGCACACACCAAGGAACAAACCATCCGGCTTTATGTTGCAGGTATCTCGCTTTATTGTCTCTGGTAAAACATTCAGACCTGACACGTTTCGAGGACTCCCTCTTTCTCATAGGTCATTTCACCAGCTGTCGTACCGGACGTTCTGTATGCATTTATATCCCTGCTCAGTGCAATCACATTCAAATGCATACTGGGACTTGTGGTCCCTTTTAGAACATATATTATGCCTTAAGTAGGTCCAGTATATATAGTCTTGTAACAAAATGTCTTTAATCCCTGAGTGGGCCCCAGATACGCGAAAGCAAATTCATTACCTTTGTTCCCTGCCCTGCATTTTAAGCCAGAATGCAGTTCCGAGTTCACAGCCTCCATGTACTCCGTGGATGGTGCCACTTCTCACGGCAGGGCCGCTGCGTACTTAAATTAACCAACAAAATGACCGTGAGCCCAGGAGCGCACACACCAAGGAACAAACCATCCGGTTTTATGTTGCAGGTATCTCGCGTTACTGTCTCTGGTAAAACATTCGGACCTGACGCGTTTCGAGGACTCCCTCTTTCTCAAAGGTCGTTTCACCAGCTGTCGTACCGGAAGTTCTGTATGCATTCATATTCCTGCTCAGTGCAATCACATTGAAATGCATATTTCTTTAAGCCCTGAGTACTGCCAGTGTGATGACAGAACAAATGAGGCACAGCCTAGGACCACAGAGGCTTCAGGGACTGCCGGGGCCGACCCTGCATATTTAAATAAAGACCCGGAGTGTGGCGATCCCCGGACTTCAGTTGGCCTTGAACCCCCGAACAATTAGTAAACAATACCCGGGAAGTTGGTGCTCCCCTAGGCTGCAAAACATCTTGGTGCCCTTCCGCGCCTAATTTACATGTGACATTAAGATCCCCAGTCCTACAGAGATCCCGCAATACAATAATTGGATTGGCCACAGAACATTACCCACCAGGGGCCTCATTTAAAAGAGCAGGTGAGACCCCGCGTTTTTTGTTCTTTTCTCTCCATTTTTACCATCCGCATCCCCTCTATTACAGCGATAGAAGGTTTTCCTTCTCTCACTTCAAGTAGTCGAACAAGTATTTGCTATCACAGGGTGGAAGCCATGCACCACCCTCTACTAGCAAACACAAATGTCCAGCAAATGCACACCCCGGGACATTGTATGGCTGCCAACACTTCCTGCTTTGAAGTGTTGGCAAACAATCAGCTCTCAGGCACGAGATCGGGAGGGTTCATGAATCCTTTGCTTCCCTAGATATACAACTGGAAATTTCTTTAGATTTCTCAGCAACCACCGAACGGATTTACACCATTTAACAAAAAAGTGCTTTCTGAACCGAGAGCAGCCTTTATGCCAGATTTGGTGTAAATCTGTTCAACAGTTCAGGCTGTATCCGTGTCTAAAGTTTCCGATGGGAATTAATATTGGAAAAACCTTTTGGAACCCCCCTTTTTTCTCACCCCGATTGATGGTTTTCACTAAAATTTCAAGACAGCACCTGAAGTGACAGCTCCAATAGTTTTGAACATTTCGTGAAGTTTCGTTAAACGGCACCAAAGTTATTGGCAAATGAAAAAAAGTTCTTCCTATGGACACTAGGTCCTAACTATAAGTACCTACTGGCAACTGCCAGTAGGTAATATATATATATATATATATATATATATATATATATATATATATATATATATATATATATATATATATATATATATATATATATATATATATATATATATATATATATATATTTGTTATATTACATGGAGTTTACATGGGTGCAACATTTGCCAGCGACCTGACTGGATTACATAAATTTCCAGCACTTACAAAAAATTATTTAACAGAACTGGACACTGGAAATAGTACTGTAACTTTCTTGTTATTGTGATGATTACAATTATTATTAGAATCTACAGGATACAATGTTACGAGTCCAGGATATAACTGTTGTTAGAAGGGGATTGGTGGGTGCTCCTTTAGAGACAGTGGACTAGCACAGTGCAGTAATAGCTCTTATGGGCCCTCTGCACCAACATTTAAATATGTGTATTAGTACTTCCCCCTGTTACTAGGCTCAATGGGTCATATGTCTGGCTAGCACTACAGCCCTTTGCTTTCAACTACACCAGCAGTTAAACAATTTCTCCATTGTTAAAGGTCCTGGCTTGTGGCTGGACATAAAATTCTGCGACACGTAAGTTAATAACAAACAGTGTATCCCCAGGCAGCATAATATAATGTTACAGAATATGAGTGACCACTTTATGCATCTCAACACTGCTTCCTTCTCCAACCAAAGCACACTTGGTCATGCTGTACCTCCGCGTGGCTCCAGTACTGAGTGCTAGAAGAAGTCTAGGGTGCTGGAGCAGGGCTGAGTGAACAATGTTTGTAAGACCACTCCTGCTTGGGCATGTAGTTTTCTTTGAGGCTGATTGTCTCCTTGCTTCAACCTCACTATAGTGCACACTCTCTCACAGCCTCTCGACAAGACGATACACTTTCAGAACAGGGAAATGTGCAGCTGGTTGGCTGTGGGACAGTAGATATGTGGAGTGGTAAGTCTATCAGGAAAGAAACATTTGTTTTCTTTCAAGCATTTATCAAGACCATGCAACAACACACTCATACACCATGGGCAAGCAATAGATGAAATGCTTCACATTAAACAGACTATGAAGCTTATAGACCGAGTCTTGCTCACTCTATATAACCTTCAACCAGAAACCTCATAGCAACCATCGGTTGTGATATCTCTTTCTGGTCTCTGTAGGATTGGGAATTCTCTTGACGTGTGTAAATGTCTATGAAGTCAGCTTAAGTGTTGTCACCATATATAAAAATTTCAATTGAGATAAATGAATACATTTTTAAGAGGGTCGCAACAAAATGTGCATTTAGTTGCAGTGCCTTCAAGATACCTGATTTACATGCCATTTAGAGAGGTAACAGGATTTAAAACATTCTGTTATAATATCTGACGGGGATGAGTTTGTAAGAAGGCCTTCTTCGAGATTCATGTCTAATTTAAAAATGTGGAAAGTGTTGGCTCTGTCAGGTACATAATTGATTCAAGGTTTACTGAATAATAACAATTAGAAAACAGTACTCAAACTTTTCAGCAACAATCAATGAAAACGTAAGAGAAGAAAGGATAAAAACACACCAAAGAAATTGAGTAAATCTGAAGTTGTATTGAGGGATAATTCAATATGTTCTTTTACATTTTATGGTGTCGCGATAACATTAGAAGGCTGTCACAGTTCATGAACATATGAGTTGTTCAAACGGCGCAAGTGATATGGTGAAAAAAGTGCGAAAAAAGTGCTAAGTGTGAACGAGATATATACAGTGCTGTATGGATGGTAAAAAACTGGTCATTCAAAGAACATCCATCCCTAGGTACATAAATCTCCACGCTGCTTGGGATTTAAATTTCAATTTCACATGGGGCGGAGAGAGTAGGGTCAGGATTATGCCAAGCACATTGACGTTTCAACCCAGAGAGGTGCGGGATTGACTAGTAAGCACAGAGGGTCTTCCTCAGGACAAACCGAACCAAGGGACAGCCCGATTTGAAGAAGGAAAGAAAGGAGGTGTTCAGGGTATGGTCCACCGTAGGTTGGATTCAAAGAAATGACTCTCTTGAGGTCCATGATGGTAATTAATCACATCAATGGGGCAGCACAGTTCTATAGCTCTCCGGTGCTGCTATAGAACTGTGCTGCCCCATTGATGTAATTCATTACCATCGAGGACCTCACTACAGTCATTTATTTATTAAAAAAGTAGTCACAGGCATGGTGGTCTGCTGACCCCAGCAGGCCACCACCACTGTGAGTGCTAGCCATTCCTAATGGGGTCGCAATTGCGCCTGCCTCATTAATATTAATGACACATGCAATTTGCGACCCCATTAGGAATCGCAAAGAGTGTCTTAGATACTGTTGTGCATCCCAATTTGCAAATCACAAATTGTGAGTCGCAAATGCGATGCAGTATGCGAGTCGCAAATTGGTGGGTCGTACATCTGGCCCTCAGTGTTTCAATTGTGCCAGCTATGGCATTGGCACTCATTTTAGGAGATCAGTGGTTACTTGTCATCGTACCCAAAGCAAGAAGGAGAACTGTCTAAAAGATGAGATTGAAGTAGGATGCTAAAGATATTTAAACATGGTAGGTGAAAAAAGTAGAAATGAAAAAGACCCTCGAAGGCTAAGATGCACAGGAACGAACTGCAGAGTAGAGGAACAACGTGTCATGTTGAGTCTAGGCAGCCGCGGTACTGATAACCCTCGGTCATATGGCAGTGACAATCTCTAGGATCCTGAACATATTAATTTATTACAAATTAAGTGCTAAGAACTAGAAATCTCTGCTGTTATCTAAGATGCATCAGAATGGCCCCTTCGGGGCACTGCATCCAACATAAAGATTGCAATACTGATGACAGCTGCTGTTTGCCAAATCCTTGAAATGTTATGAGTGTACGATCTCACAGAGAGCCCTCTCTGGCTATAGGCAGAATGTAATGAGCCACTCCTTCAACAAGCACCTTTTCTGGTCGCTATCCTGGGATTCGAGGTGCTAGAGTGCTCTGGGTACTGGACGTTGCTTGAGTCACGTAGCTGGTTCAGCAAATAAGGGACAGGGGTGTTGACAGTCCAGTAGAGCTCCCACATAAAACCACGTATTGTGAGTCCCAGGGCAGTGGTGGTCCCCAGGGCTAAAAATAGTCCAAAGAGGGGTACCCGTGCACCCCCTCCTTTTATTTTTAGTGGTCACATGTCCCCGGGGCCTGGCCCACCCGGGGTCGAGAGTGTAAACAAGCATGGGAGGCCGCACTTGTTTTTTTACATGTTTGCCACAAATTTGCTAATAGTTGTGATTTTGCAGCAAATTGTTTGGGGAAAAATGCTTTTTGTCCCTACACCAAAGCTAGAGATTCAGGATATTCCTACCCTCCCTCTTTTCTGGGACTCTGCACAAGATCATCAATATTCTTGAAGGCTTCACAATGCTAGATAAACAAAGTTGGATGTAATTTAATATCTTGAAAGCTACTGAACGGATTTACTTCACATAACAAAAAGCGTGCTTTCTGGACCAAAAGTTACAAAACCAGTGACATTCAGCAGTTATAGTTACAGAAGGGGTAGTGTGCTCGTGTGGACCCGACCAGGTTCCCTAAAGCCCTTTTCCACACATATATAGGGAGGCTATGTTAGTCTTTCAAGGGTTTTAATTGATAATTGAATGCAAATATGGTAGAGGTTTTCTAAACCACAGATGTTTAGGTGTCTCTTCTGGGTCTTCCTACATGTTGTCCTCCTCTTCTGTTACACTGGTGTAGAACTCTCATGGTGAGATGGGAAGCCAAGGGAGGGAAAGAAAAAAAGAGAACATAAACAATCTTCAGGCTATTGCTCTTCCTTAAAGTTTATAAGTGGATTGGGATTGTGCACACCTCAACTAATACCTTTCCTAGTGTAGTGCCTATGGGCCATATGTATCATAGTTCCGTTTTGCGAATTCTAAATAGCGATTTTTAAGGAATCGCTATTTAGAATTCGCAAAACGGTATGTATGTAAAAAATCTCTCCTTTTTAGCGATTCCTTAACATTCCTATATTGCGATTAGCAAATTGCTAATCGCAAATTACTCATTCATTTCTATGGGCCAGGAGGCCCATAGGAATGAAGGGGAAATTTGCGATTAGCAATTTGCTAATCGCAAATTACGAATATTTTCAAGGGTGCAGGGGTGTCTCAAGAACACCCTGCTGCACCCCTGAAAATGACATGTGGGGGCATATGGCGCACATACATGCCCTAAGGGCATGTATGAGCGTCATATGGCACCTTTGGTTTTTTTGAAAATTGCTTTGTTAAAAGAATTCGCAACTTACCACCAACTAGAAGTTGGTGGTAATTTGCCTATCCTTATGGGCATTTTTGCATTATTTTTTCTTTGATACATTGCATTTAAGGAATCGCAAAATTTGCGATTCCTTAAGTGCAATGGCAAAATAAGGAATAGCAAATTTTGCGATTCCTTATTTTGCAGCAAAAATGTTACATACATACCATTTAGCAAAATAGCATTCGCAAAGGCTGAAATTCTGCGAATTTCGGCCTTTGCAAATGCTAATTAGCTTGATACATATGGCCCTAAGTGAGGGGTTAAGTGGTTTACTTAGATGCGCCCCGCTGTCCTGCCCACCAACCCTTCAGTGTAAATGATGGAGTAATTGGCACTTGCCTGAATCCCCGACCCTCCTGGGCCATGGTGTGGGGAGAACCAGCCTCCTTCCTTCCCTCAGGAGTATCGGTCTCAGGCGTAGTGCTGGGCAAGTATCGGTTGTCGTCTCGGTCATCCTCTGGCTCCTCGGTCACTTCCTTGACTGTCTGTGGGCTCTGTTCTCTCTCCTCTTCCATGTCTCCAGTCTTCTCGATCTTCCTGGTTCCCTCGCGTCGTCGCTCCTCCTCCTCCTCAGGCTCCAAACGCTTAACGACTAAGCCATCCTCGGTTGTGCCTTTTCTACCCTCCTCGCTTCTGATGTTCTTCCCGTAGCACGACTCCAGCACTAGAACGTCCTCCTCACTTCCGGCTTGTCGCGGCGGCATTCGGGAGTCCCGTATTCGGGCCGGGACTCATCACAGGTAACTTCCTGTTACCTCCAGTAAGTCCCACACAGCAGGATTGCTGAAAGGTTGTCAGAGGCCATGCCCCCTTACTCCACCACTCTACAAACATGCCTACTGATGCATTACTTGTAGGGGAATAATGTTCCTTTGGCTCCAGAGGGTCCTTGGGGACTACCTACCCCTCCTGGTACCTCCAGTAAGCTCTCACACAGTGGGTTTGTTGAAAGGTTTTTGGTGGCCATTCTGCCTTTTCCACCACTCTGCAAACACAACTCCTGGATTATTTCTATTTGAGGGATTAGGTCCACTTAGCTCATGAGGGTCTTTGGGGGCCAACTACCTCTCCTGCTACCTCCAGTAAGACCGACACAGCTGGATTCCTGCGAGGTCATCAGAGGCAATGCCCATTTTCCCACCATCCTGCAAACGCGTCTCATGGTGCATTAATGGTTGGGGTAAGTAGTCCACTTTAGTCGTGAAGTCCTCAGGTGTAAAGTGGAATTTATTCCTCAAATAGCAGCATGCATGGAGATGCGTTTGTAGAGTGGTTGAGGAAGGGGGCGCGGCCTCCAAGTCCTCTCAGCAATTCCGTTGTTTGGGACTTACCGAAGGTAAACGAAGGGGTTCCTGGACCCCAAGTACCCTCAGCATTCAAGTGGACTTTATTCCCCAACCACCACCGCACCAGCGGTAGTGAAGGGGGTGTGACCTCCAGTGACTTTCCAGAAGTTATATTTCCTTGGTTTTTATTTTTTATGGGAGGGGGCTTTGTGGCCCCCCTTCCCTGGACCATTTTTTGCCCTGGGGATCCCATCCCCCGAGGCAAGGACTTTTTTCAATGTGTGAGGGGGCCATACGGCCCCTTTCCCCAGCCGGGTTTTGGCTCCAGGGCCCCATCCCCCGGGGCTTGTCCTTTTTTTATTTCCTTTATAAAAAAAAATATTTATAAAGAGGAGGGCGATTTCTGCCCCAGGGACTCCATCCCCGGGACCGGCCTCTCTTTTCAAACATTGGGACCACTGGGAGAGCTTGAAGGCTCCCGCAGTCCCTGCTGAGCCCCTGCATCCTGCGGGAGCCGTTATTGCTTTTACACATAGGGAGCTGCTGACATGCAGCTCCCTGTGTGTAAATGCAATTCTGCCTTGCTTTCAACAAGACAGAGCATTTTTTCGGCTCTCTGTTGTTGAATGCAGAGAAAACTTTGCTATGGCTTGGTGGGAGCAAACTGCAATGTCTTGGGGGTGGATACCCCAGGACATTGCCGGAGCTAGCCGGGGGGGGCGGGGGGGGGATGGCGATCTCCAGGGCCATCTAGTGCCAGTAGGCAGCAATAGTTAAGACCATGTTTCCATAGGAAAAGTGTTTTTTGACTTCCCTACATCTTTAGCGTGGTTTGACGGATCGCCGCAAACTTTTCAAAAAATGGAGGCCGAGAAAAAGGAGGTAGTCAAAAAAAGTGTTTTTCCAATTTTCATTTCCTTATAGACTTTAGACATGACCAAGGCTCAAACTGCTGGATGGAATTACACCAAATTTGGCAGAAAGGTAGCTCTTGGTCCAGAACAAATGCTATTTGGCCTGTGTGGCCCCCACATAATTTTTAATTTAGCCCCGGGAGGTGGTGGTTTCCCGGTATATGAAAGCCAGAGGAGGGAGGTCCATTCACCCCCTTCCTGTGGTAAAAATAAAGCCCAGTGGAGGTGGCAGTCCCTAGCGCTCTCAGAGCTAAATGAAGGGGGGTTCCTACAGCCCCCCTGCTTAATTTCAGTAAAGCCTCAGTCAGATGGTGGTTCATGGGGCTTTTAAGTGGGAAAAAAGAGGTCATAAAACCGAGCAGGAAAGACACAACCGAGCGCAGAGAAATGAGGAGGAAAGGCAAAACAGAGGGTAAAAAACTTGCAGAAAAGGTAAAACAGAGAGCAGTTAAACAAGCAGAAAAGGTAAAACATAGGGGAGGAAAATGAGCAGGAAAGGTAAAAAGAGCAGAAGAGGGAAACAGAGAGGAGAAAAATAAACAGGAAAGGCATACCAGAGTGCAGAAAAGCAAGCAGAAAGGGCAAAACAGCGCAGAAAAGGGCAAAACATAGAGCACTCAATTCCCACACCCACTTACACACCCACTAAGAGACTCATGCACCCGCTCACAGACCCAATGAGACACGTATACACCCACTCACAAACCTACTCTGAGACTCATGCACCCACTCACAGGCCCACTCAGACACTCATCCACCCACTCACAGACCCATTTAGACACTCACATACCTACTTACAGACCCATTCAGACACTCATACACTCATTCACAGATTCACTGAGACTAATGCATCTACTCAAAGACCCACTCATGCACTCACTCCCAGGCCCCCTGAGAAACTCATGCATTCACTTACAGATCAACTCACAGACTCATGCACCCTCTCACAGCCCCACTGTGGCACTCATGTACTTACTCACAGACCACTTAGACATTCACACACCTATTCACACACCCACTCAGAGACTCACACATCCATTCACAGACCCACTCAGAGACTCACCCACCCACTCACAGACTAACTAAGAGATTCACACACTCATTCACAGACCCACTCAGAAACTCATGAACTCACTAACACGCCCACACATAGACACTCATAGAGACCCATGCATCCACTACATACCTACTCAGACACTCATGCACTCACTCACAGACTGACACACACTTATGAAGACAGTTGCAATCCCACTCAGACACTCTGACGCTCACTGAGACAGCCAATCAGACACTCATGCACAGACTCACAGACTCATGAAGGAACTATCAAAACCACTGAAACACTTTCACACCTACTCACTTCCCACTGAGACACTCACTCACAGACTGACTCACACACACAGGGAGGCACTCACAAACCCACTCAGACTAATGCGTCTACTCAAAGACCCACTCATGCACTCACTCACAGACCCACTGAGAAACTCATGCACTCACTCACAGACCCACTCACAGACTCATGCACCCTCTCACAGACCCACGGTGGCACTCATGTACCTACTTACAGACCTCTTAGGCTCTCACACACCTATTCACACACCCACTCAGACACTCGTATACCCACTCACGGACCCACTCAAACACCCATGCACCCACTCAGACACTCACTCAGACAATCATCATCCCATTCACAGACCCACTCAGACACTCACTCACCCACTCACACACTCAGTGAGACACTTATGTAGTCCCTCCCAGGCCCACTTAGACACTCACACATCCACTCACACATCCATTGAGACACTTACATACTCCCTCACACAACCACTGAGACACTCATGCACTCATTTACACACTCGCTCTCAAAGGTTACAGGTTACACTTGGGAAATAAATTGTAAAAACCCTACACATTCACTTAAAAAACAAAGGCTAGAAGGACATTATAGTTAAGAAATTGAATTTAAAAAACCTTGGACATTCACTAAAAAAACAAAAGTTATAGGAAAAATTATAGTTACACTCAGACTTCACTCGTACAAAACCTGAGCTAATTATAACTTACAGCCCCGTAATGCACTGTAACCTTTGGCAAACCCTAGTAGGTAGGTATAGTTAGGACCAGGTTTCCATAGGAAAGGTGTTTTTTGTTTTGCCAATAACTTTGATGCCATTTCACGAATCCTTACAAAACCTTCAAACTTAGTTTACCACTCACGTCAGCTGCTATCTTGAAGGTTTCAGGGTCATCTGTCCAGCGGGGGCCAAGAAAAAGGTGGGGTCACAAAACATGTTTTATCGAAGCAATTTCCCATATGGATTTTAGACACAACTGCAGCCTGAACCGCTCAATGGAATTATACCACATTTGGCAGAAAATAAGATATTGATCCAGAAAAGTGCCTTTTCCTGATTTGCGATAAATCTGTGTAGAAGTTTCAGAAATATTAAGGTAATCCAAATTGGTATGTATAGGGGCGTGGTCCCTCCGAGGATCCAACAATCCCTGTGCTGAAATGTGATTGTCTGGCAATAATCCAACCAGGAAATGTTGGCAGCCATTTTGGGATTCAGGTTCAGCTGAGTCCCACAAAAAAAGGTAAAGAAAAAGGAGAAGGGGAAGGGTAGGAGATGTTCAGGATCTGTGGCTCCTGCCAAAAAAATAAATGAAGTACAACCCCATACTTCTGTATTGTTTAGTCACAGGGTGGGCCAGGTACCCGGGGCATGAGCAATTATATAAAGAAGGGGGTGCACAGGCCCACCTCCCAGGGCTTATAAAATCCACGGGTCCTGCCACCGCCCAGTGCATTTTAAAATATACATTAGGACTGTCTGCGCCCCAGGGCCAGCACCTCCCTGGAAAAATCAAGCTAAATTAATGCGGGTGTCTGTGCGGGCCACTCAGGCCCAGGGACTGCCACCTCCCTGGGGAATTTAAAAAATATATATGATGGAGCAAAACATATAAAATTAATTTCGGGGCCCTGAATGGCTGCCATCACCCCAGGCAATTCTTTGAATTTAAGGGTGACCGCATTGTCCCTTCCGCACCCCCCAGAACCATCACCTTCCTGGGGCTGAAGTAAAATAATGTAGGGGGTCTGTTGGGGCCCCCAAACCCTGAGGACCGCCACCTCTCTGCGGGACCATATACATACCTTCATGGAGCTATTTATGGCACTGGGGACCCCGACCCCAAGGGCCAGCTCCTTCTACCTCCCGAGTTGCCCACTCTTGGCAGGTACCTGTTTGTTTTTTCTTGGTGGCAGCTTATAGCTCCCACCAAGCAAAAGCAAAACATAACTCCGCTTTCTGCAAGCCGGAGCTGTCATACTGCTTAGACTTGCAGAAAGCAGAGTTTTCATCTGCATGCAGGAAAACAGATTAAAACATTACCCCCGCATGCAGGGATGCTGCTATTTCACGTAGCTCTCTGATTGCAGGAGCAATGCTAGCTCCAGCAGGAGTCTTGAGCAAGCTGGGACCGCGAGGGCCTTAAGGCTCCCCACGCTATCCCATAGCACACTGGGTGCACTGGGGCTCCCAAGAGGCATGGCTGGGCCCTAGAGGATGGGCCCCTGGGGCTGAAACTGGCCTGGGGAGGTGTCACAGGGCCCTCCTCCCCCATTGGATAACGTCTGGGGCCCAGGGGATGGAGGCCCCGGCTAAGATCGACCAGGGGAATTAAGGCCTAACCCCAGGGATGTGGTCCCCGGGGGCAAAATCAGCACGGGGAGGGGTGCTGCTCGGCCATCCTCCCCCATTTGTTTAAGGCTGGGCCTCAGGGCGGCCAACCCCCTATTAAAAATTAATTAATTTTAATGCCCAGTCCTGGGGAATTGGATCCCCAGGACCAAAATCGGCCCGGGTAGGGGGACCGCACCCCCCTCCCCATTGGATAATGGCCGAGCCCTGGAGGATGGTACCCCTGGTCGACATCGGCCAGGGGTGGAGCCCCCTACCCTGGCCTATTTTGGCCCTGGGGACCCCATGGACAGGGTGTTAAAATGTATTTATTTTTAATAAGGGGGTTGGCCCCCCGGGGCCATGTACACGTCTCTCTTTTTTCTTTCCCTCTGTTTCTTTCTGATGCCCTCCACTGTAGATAGTCTTATCTCACTCTCCTGGCAGTTTAATCAAACACATTTTCATTTTTGTACTATAGATATGACCTACATCTTCGGGGAAAAAACAAATCCTGTGTGAATTTTGAAAAAATGCCTGAATTCATGCAAGAGTATGGATGCCAAATTGATCTGCTTACAACTCATTCTTTTTAAGACCGTACTGATTAATGTCACTTTAGGAAACGATTTCACAGAATCCGCTGAAAACAGTGGCAGTCCCTCCATGTGATCCCTGGATGAAATTAGGTTAACCCTGCCTTTCCGAGAATTATATGTTATTACATTTTCTTGTAAATCAGGGATTTAATCTTTAAATCTTCTTCTTTCCTAAACCCGGAGTGTGTTAGAGAATATCTAAATGGCCCTTTTGAGTCTTGGCAATAGAGACCTGCTCATGCTAGATGCCTTTAGATGCATCCTACCACAGTGGCACCTAGCAGTGCAAACATAGCCAACATTCAATGAGAGGACAATTTCAGTCATATCTGCTCTCTGGCTTTCAGATTCAATGACGAAGAATGTTATTATTTTTTTAAATTCTAATTTATGCAAATTAAAACAATGTCTAAAATATGTACCCGTCCCTGGTTTAGCATGGGTAGCACGTATTAAATGCATAGGAATGTCTGTACCTTGCTAACTGGGACATCTTTCGCTCAGAATTTAAAGTGAACACTTACTAAACTCTGGTGTGAACTTTTGTTCGAAGAAAGCGACAATGTACCAATCAGCGTGCTCGACCCACTCCCCACTCATTCTTTTTGTGGCCCTGCCTGCCTTAACTTTTACCCCGTACCTATCACAACGAGAGTAATTCGGCTTTTAAACCTCTCTCACCCCTTCACATAGGATAGATAAATGAATGCAGAAGAAGTCTGGGTTGATCTTTTGATTAATATCCGGTATATCTTTCAATCAGAGCTGAGCCTTGCAATCATAGCTTCATTGTTCAAGCCTCGTTTTGGAAAATCCATTTGACAGAACAGATGATGATCACCTGTGCTCGGGTTGTAAAAAGGGCTCGGATCCAATCTGCTTTTCTCATCTGAGGAAAAAACAACATTCAATTCTTTCTCCATCTCTTTCATGTCTGGTTCTTTTCTGTAGAACACTCGCCTTTACCTTATTCATTCCGTGAGAGTCACAAAGCAAATATCTTGCAGGAGTTCATAATAGAGTGGCTTTTAGTTGCTTCATGTGCTGGTGGCACGGTGTGCTTTGTTATGTTTGGAGCTTAGAAAAACAAGAGTTCCATAAATTGGATTTAGGCTGGATGAGAGTGGTGAGAATGCCTAATTGCTAATAATACTAAGGCTTGGAAAACGGTGACTACCCCTTCTATGAAAGTCTTCCGAGCTAATTTGAATCTGCCAAATATTGAACTAATATGGGGCGCAATTCTGATGCCTTTGCTCACTCCAGTTTGCATTGAGTAATTACAAGGTGATATTCGTATTGCACACCCACGATTCCCCTAGGTTATTTTAGCAGGTCCAACCAGACTAGTAATTGCAGACTCATGCACTTTGTTGGGGTAAGCACTGAATTCTGCCTGTCATGAGTAATTTCTGATTAAAATCTTCGAATAGGAAAGTTTGCCATATTTAGTAAATACCATGGGGCTGGTATTTAAGTTCCTACTGGTGTCAAACTACGGCTTCTATTTAACATCATTATTCATGTAGAAGAATTAATGAAAATGATGTCACTTTTTCCAAGGTATTATCAATAATTATCAATTTAACCTTATACTTATCTAAAGTGTAAAGGATGACCAGTAGTCAGAGTGTAAAGGATTTAAAATAAATGTTTCTGCTGGCTTTATATTTACACAAGTAGTGCAGATGAGTCTCAGGGTGCTATTTATACTTCTGAACAAATATATAGTGCAGATATTGTGCGTAATTGGGTTATTGGTTGAGGAGTATAGAAGCAACCCCAATACTTGTCGGGGTGAACCACAAAAGACCCCAAATTAACCTGTGCTTAACTGTCTGCTACCTTGGCACAAAAAGTCAGTCAGGCTTAACTTAGAGGCAAAGTGTAAAGTATTTATGCAGCACATAAAAAGTAACAAAGTGAAAACACAACACAAGAAAAATTCCAAACCAATTTAGAAAAATAGAGTACATTTTAATAAATAAAATAACAGAACGACAAAATCCAATCTGTAGAGCCGGAGGTACTACATTTCAAAGATTTAGGTAGATATAAATCCTAAAAATGCAAAGTGAAACTTGCAGTCATCTGGTCATGCTAGACTGGGGAAAAGTAACAACTTCAGGCTGACCACGATGGACCATGGAATGGTTACACTGACCAGGCTAGTCTCTGTTACCACTTCAAAGTCCAGCATGAGGAATTGTGTTTGCAATGGAGGAGGCCACAAAGAGCAGTGAGAGTGTCATTGATGGTTGTCGCTGTTGCGCATAGAGCACGCATGGGATCGCGAACGGTTGTTGCGTAAGCACAAAGATCTGGTCATGCACCACAGATGGTTGTTGATGGAGCTTCATGTTGGCTGTCAGCAAGGGCAGTCATTGCTGTAGCACAAAGTCCAGATCTTGTGGTGTTGTCATTGCTGGCGGTCGCTGTAGCATGAAGAGTCGGGTTCCCAGAGTTTCCCGTTGGTGGTCATCATGGTCGGCAGAGTCGTGGAGTGTATTGACCTGTTTACAGTCACAAGGAGCCCAAAACTTCAAGATTTCACATTTGTTTACAGAGGAGTGCACTCTTCTATCACACAAGGGTCCAAGACCTGGGGAGACACATCTCAGGGATCAGGATTTTACTCCAGCAAAGGCCAACAGGGATCAGTCAGGTACAGTTGCAGGTTCCCGCAGGTACGGTTGCAGCAAGTCAGCTGGACAGGGAGACCTCTGGAGTTTGTGGGGTCCCTGTATCTTAAAACAGGAGGTCAGCCAACTGATCCTTGGAGTCACTCAAAATAGCTTGGTATGAAGAGAGCAAGTCCATTATTCTTTCTCAGAGAGCAGGGCAGGCCTTGAGCAGCAAGACAGTCCTCTGGTAGCAGCAGGGCAGTCCTCTGGGTCGTAGACGACCTTTGCACAGTTAGCACACCAGGAAAAAACAAGTTTAGTGCCCACTATACCTTTTGAGAAAAAATATTACCCTAGCTTCAGTTAGCTTAGTAAGCTGAGGTACCTGGTGGTGGAGAAGGATAAGAAAAGGGGAAAAGAGAGGTGTGAGATGATTGGGGTTTACAAACAGGATGCGAGCAGTTGGAAAAAAAGATTTAAGGGCAGTTTACCAGAATCATATCAGACTGCAACTGATGTGCAGCTGTAGATAGCCTGGACCTTGCGCCACTTGACCTTGGCACCCTGGGTATGGGCGGGGGCCGACCCTGCTCTTGAGTACAAGCCAGGACTTAAGCAGCAGAGCAGTCTTCTGGTGAAAAAGTCAGTCCTTCTTCTGTAATTTCCACAGGTCAAGGAGTGTACTGAAAAAGCGTTCTGAACTTTATTTATACCCGGTGGTAGTCTTTGAAGTGGGGGGATCTTCTAGGCTGCCCCCACATGTGGATCTGGGACATTCTTCCATTTCCCCGTTCAAGGCTCCAAGACGTCGGGGTAACAAAAGACTAGTCTCAGGTTCCTTTGCGCATGTGTGCTAAAGATGGCCCTTTGAAATGTAAGTCGGGCAGGGAATAGCTCTGCCCCAGCAATCTAGGCCAAACGGCCTATCATGTCAACCCCTAGTCCCCTTTGTCTCACAATCTGGAAGGAATACACAAAGATCAACAGCTAAGCCATTCACAATTGTGTGACCAAGAACATTGTCAGCAGGCACCAAATGGTTAGGACATGAAAATGCACATTTTCTAAAAGTGGCATTTTCAGAATTGTGACTTAAAATCCGACTTTACGATTGAAGAAGATTTTTAATTACAATTCATTTCAGTTCAAATATGACAATTCTTCCTGTTCTAAATCAAATGTTACCAATGTTACCACTTATTAGACACAGTGCACCCAGCCCCATTGACTGTTTAGGGCCTATCTTAGAGGTGACTTATATGTATTTAAAAGGTAGGTTTAGGCTTGGCAAAAGGTTTTTTTTTCCGGGTCGAACTGGAAGTTTGAAACTGCACTACAGGAGGCAATAGAAGGCCCGAAACATGGTCTAAAATGCTACTGTGGTACATGGTACAATGAGTGATGCAGGCCTTCTATTCAAATTTAAATTACCGGCCCAAGGTACAATGGAATACCAAATTCTAGAGACTTATAAGTAAATTAAATGTGCCAAACAGGTGTAGGACAATTTCCCCATGTTTTAAGGAGAGATCACAATCACGCTAGCACTGGTTAGCAGTAGTAAAGTGCAGAGAGTCCTAATCCCAACAAAAATACATTTCAGAAAACAGGAGGGTTGAAGCCAAATTGCTTGGGGTAAGACCAGACCAAGGATATCAGGTCTAACAAATATGATCAGAAGTGATGGCCAGAAGATAATGTTGATATATTTAAACCTCAGGTATTTCATTTAACTAATTCTGATTGACTTTTTCAAGTGAAAAATTATGCAAACAAAAGTCTCAAACTTTTTGATGTTCCTGGCTTTAAATGTTATCATCTAAGGTTTCATAAGAGATAACGAACTAGGTACTGTACATTTAATACAAATGGGAATATTGGGAAAGGAACAAGCTACCAAAACTAGAACTTGTCAACCTATAATTTAATCTATAAAGTGTAACATTAATATATTTTTACTAAACAAAAATAAGAATTCTACAGTTTTTTCTATCATGTTGGATGCAAATGTCAGAATCATTTACAAAGAGAATGGCTATGCTGAAAATCTGGTATGGCTCGGCATTCGTAGAACACCATCAGATGCCCCGGTTTTAAAAAGATGCTGACTCCTTGGTTTTCCTTGTACAAAAACCTGCTGCGTTTATTGTCCTCCGCCATGGCCACTGAGAATTGCATTTGGTGTATCAATTAATAGACGTATATTTGTGAGGTTCTCAAATTATATGGTTGAGTCTGTGGTATTAACTTATGAAATGGGATCACAATAAGGCTGAGGCAATACTTTCATTCCAACAATTCTCCCTTATATCTGTACTGCCCATGATCTATTTTTTTAAAACTGCTTTTTTATTTATTTTTTAATATTCTGCTCCTAGGAAAACCAAAACATTATTTTCAAATCACATTAGTAGAAAGAGTTTGTCTAAGAAAAACTGACCTGAAAAATACCATCAATTCGCCTAGGACAGCCAGCGACCTCTAAAAGGTTCTTTTTTTAAGTGAGTACTTTCTGAGGTAAATTTAACACAATTACCGCCCCAGTCACTTGCAGGATGTGTCTATCAAAGTGGCCCATATCTAATATCATTGGCTTGACTACATCCGATTTTAAATAATTGATTTATACATGAACATTTCCCCCCCACATTATTTGCCATCCTGCAAGCACTGTCCAGTTAGCCAAGTAAATTTGTAAAATTGGAATTTCTTTTGATAAAATGTTTTATACTTACATCACTCTCAATCAGTCTTGGGGTTTTATGCTCGGTGACCCTGAAAAAGAAGGGGTCTAGGAAATTGATGTTTTCATACTTTTCCTTGCATCTGTTTTTTTGATTGTTTTTCGTATTCACTTTAAGAGGCCGATTACAAGATCACAGAAATCCCTGATGTGGCTGGTGAACATTTATTGGACCCATGGTGATTGCTAGATTGCTGGTAAATCCATGCACCCAGTGTGTTTCTTCCAGGGATTCTGTCTGGTAAAGCAGTCATAATATCTAGATGAAACTCCAGCAAGTGAAGGAATACCAGTGGGGAGGAACGTAAAATTACCAGAGAAATTAGACCGAGATTTACTGATTCTCCAGGTAACTTCTTCTTGTTGTGAAAAACTTGGGATTCCACTGGTACTCCCCAATAATTCCACATCTTGGAGTTATAGGTGTACCTGAATCAGTACCTTAGGGGTAGGTGGACTTAACAAGTCCTGTATTGTGGATATCACTATGATTCTAATGAAGCGGAAATTTCATTTTAATTGTAGGGGTGCATCATGATCACGTTTAGAGCGCACCCTCATATAATCACTTGTTTCATTAACAGGAAGTGTTCGAATTTTGAAATGTATTAACATGAATATGTGGTGTATATTAGGCCATTGGCAAGTAACATTGAGAATTGATGTAGAAAATGAATGTAAATAGCAGGAAACATTAACATGAAGAACTGTGTTGTGCAACTGACACTTATTCATGTTTCAAATGTGTCTAATAATTACGTTATCTTATATATATAGGTAAAATTACTGGTTGAAATTACATTAATGTTATGTGAATTTGTAAAGCTTATATGTTGTTTTCCTATGTTAGCTACAATTTGTAGTCCTGAATTGATAGTACCTGAAACTCTTACTTTGTGAATAACAGTTTGAATTTCATGTGTGCTGTGGAATTTTCTTTCTCATCTTTTGTGTTGCAGGTGAAGAAGCGCTTATTTAGATAGAATAGCGCTTGTTTTGATAGAATAATGTCTACATTTTACCAGTGTGGCTAGGAGGGAAGAAGTTACAATTGTGGGGTTTGAGTCAGTAAAGGAAGATCGCTGTGCTTCACACAGGAGAAGACGCGGGAACCAAGGACAAACTGTATAGAAGAAGGTACACCGTTGACATTGTGGAAAATTTCCTTTAGGAATGTGCCCAGGGTGGATGGCGTGATCCGAATGCAGCATGGGAGTGCCACCTGAGAATAACTGTATGTTGGAATTAGGGATAGTGTGCCACTTCTTTCTTACCTTTTAAGAGAGAGCATATTAGAGCAAGCTCTGTCTTTGGTAGCTTTATGCTACTTGACCCATTGATTATGGAGGAGACTTCTTAGGAAGACTCCCCGTAAAAGTCTCCACATACTGACACCTTTTATCCTTCCTCCTGAAAAGGCTTATTTAAGGGTGTCAGTGTTAAAGTAGGGATAGATGTAATGCCTTTTATTCACCAACCCTTGATGCAGAGAAATTTGAACTCAGGCTTCCCGATTTTCTGTATTTTATTGCTTGAACTAATTGTGTTGCTTATGTTGCACTGTCTAAACTGGATGTACAGATGTGGCTTCATGCTGATTCCTCTGTACTTAGATACTCTTATATACTCTTGTGTTGAGGTGTCTTTATGTTCAGTTATTTCTTGCTTTATAACAAATTAACTAATCTTAAGTAGTTGTCCATGGGTTATTATGTACCCAAGAGAATTATTGGCAAATTGATCGATTTCTTAACAACTCTCCTCTCTACACTTGCATGCTGCAAAAAAAAACATCAGAGTGGGGTTCTAGAACAGTCTAGAAATTATGGGCCTGGCCCTTTCAATACACTAAGAGGTGGATTTACAAATAAAAATAAGAAAAATCACAATATGCTAGAGGGAGAATGTCAAGCAGAGCCATATTTACTAAATATGGCATGCTGCTCTCTTCCCATGCGCTAGTGCACAAACAGACTGCCTAGTGCCATTAATGCACCTTTGCTCTATAGTGCAAATGTGTGTGCATATTGTCTAGAATAGATTTTGTACTGGAAGGATGCCCTTCCAGTTCAAAATCTGATTCGCAGACCATTTTTTAAAAACATTTGACACATTGGATGTATGTTCAACAGTACAGCATAAATCAACTTGATGAAATGTTAATAGAAATTGAAACATTTCTCATACTTAATACCTGCTTCGTGGAAGCTTTATTTCTTGACACAAAACCATACCTGCCAATATTTGCATATCTGATTTGGCATGGGTGTTAGTGTGGGAACACCCAAGTACCACCCATGGAAGGCCTTCTCAACTTAAAGTAGAGCAAAACGGTTTTGCACTGCATTGCGTGACTTTGACAAATTATGTGGCACTGCAAAGGTTGATAAATCTCCCTGAAAATGTTCAAGAAAAAGAAAGCAATTTTGTAAGCTAAATTGGGCATAAAAAATGCCCAAGTGAAAGTTATATTTGCACTGGATGTCATTCGGCTCATTCCCATCTCCTAGATTACTATTCTTTTAAAAATTCAAATGGGGGATAACATCCACACGCATTTTTGTCAGTATGCATTCAATATTTCCTTATGTTTTCTACTTCATTTTTTCAATTACAGTACGCTATGGCCAAGCCCAAATGCTGATCTCTAAAGAGGTGCTAGTGATGCAATTGGCGTAACTGATGTTTGAACCCATGTTAGCACTATTGCAGGTTTAAAATAACAAAAAAGTCTTATAATGGCTCCACCTAAACATTATTGATCATACTCTAGATTTTCCTGCTTTGCAGCCCTTTCTTCTCAGGAACTCGCAAAAAAGAGAAACAGACTCCAGTTTCTTCGTGCTGGTTTATTTCAGTGCATAAATGCCGACATGACACATTTCGGGCTCAGAAGCCCTTGATCACATGACATGTCAATGCATTTTCCCTTATTTAAAGTGCCAGTGCAGTAGACAACAGTGAAAACAGACTTTCGATCTGTTATTTCATGAGTCTTTTTAGCAGCATAATACATTTTCATTTTTGAATAGCATACCTATTACTTTTGTATATCATTTCAAAATTGCAAAAAACATTCACAATAATATCTGTTTGAATACAATATAAGATATTTCGTTGTGCTTATAAATACAGTTAAGTTAAGATAAAAGCTTCAAGTTGATCATTGGTAAAAGATATAAATATAGAGCTAAGGATTGTAAATATAAATATAGTTATAATTTAACATATAAGTATAAATATAAATATGAATATGAACCTGAACAATATGTGGCCCTTGTACATAATATGCCACTATCATATCTTACCCTGTTTTTTTACAATAATTTCCACATTTAAAACCAATACATCTCAACTACTAAAAGTAAAATAATATCTTATATGTCCAGTTGTTATACTTGAACATCTAAAACCCGTTGTCTACAATCTTGCCTATAAATGGTGCTAAAATATATCTTAACTATAAAGTACCTGAGTGCTAAAAAAATAAAAAAAATACAAAATTAACACGATTTGTAGTGTGCGTAGTGTAGTACATGTGTTATTGTTTCTTTTTTTCTCTTTATTTCTTTAGTGGGAAATGATGCAGAGTTTCCGCATGGTTTCGCACATTGATAGCTAACTCAATGTGATTTAGGATTAATCCTACAAGTCTTTGTGTTTTGTCAGTTGGCTTGTCAATGGTAGACTGTAAAAAGTGTTTATGAATGAATGAATGAAATTAAACTTGTAGAGCGCGAAACTTAGCCCAAAGTAATAGTTCTCCTGTGTTGGAGGACTCTCTTGTGGACTGGCAGTTTGGTATTGCCGATGTACTTTAGTCCACAGGAGCACTCCAACACATAAATGGCGTGCTCAGTTTTACAGGTCAAGGACTTGGAAATCAGTGTGGGAGTTGTCCTGCAAGAGGTACAGTATGCATTTTTGTTAACACCTAATTTGCAAGCTTTGCAGGTCAGACTTTTTCGGAACCCTTTTTGTCCTGAAAGCCAATTCTTATTAGAAGCAATCTCTGGGCTACTTTTCACTAAATAATCACTAGTTGAAGTTGCCCTTCTATAAGTAACAATGGGATTTTTGGGGCTTGATTCTCCCATTGTTGGATCGTTGCGTATTATATGCCAGTTTTTTCTTATGATTCAGCATATATCCTCTCTCTGTCTACTGTTCGTCAAAATGAGTCTGGGATTGCTAGTTTTGGAAGTGGACTTAGAATCAGGTTTTGTGTTACTTTTGGACAAAAGGTCTTCCCTGCTTAGTTGGTTGGTTTTACGGATTGCTGCATCTATAGTTACAGATGAGTAACCTCTGGCCCGGAAACGTTCTTTGCATTGATTTTGTGCCTGCATGAGATCTTCCTTTCTGCTGCATAGTCTGCGCATCCGAAGCGTTTTCCCGTAGGGGATACTGTTTATTGTATGCTTAGGATGAAAACTGGATGCATGCAGTAGGGTGTTTCCTGCAGTGGGTTTGAGGAATAATCGTGTTTCTAGATGATTGTTGGCAACAAATACCTCACATCCAAGAAATAGACAGATTGATCGCTAATGTAATGGGTGAGATGTAAATTGATGTAATTTATGTTTAAGTTAGCAATGAAGGCCTCTGCACTTACTCTGTCACCATGCCATATCAAAAACAGATCGTCTATATATCTGAACCATTTGATTACATGATGTGATAGTGTGATAGTATGTCTTCATATAGTGTGTTGACAATCTCCTCCTCCCACCAACCCAAATGGAGGCAAGCATAACTCGGGGAAAAGCGTGCCCCCATGGCCACATCTCTTACTTGTTGGTAAATTTGAGTCTGTAACAGGAAGTAGTTGTTATTTAGACAGAATTCGGTCAAACTTACCAACATCTTATTATGATTATGAAACTGAATGGGTCGCCTGTCCAGGAAATGTTTAAGTGCTCTCAAGCCATCCTTGTGGTGTATACTGGTATACAAATTAGATACATCTATGGTTATAAGAAGGTAATCCTTACACCAATGACACTCCTGTAAAGTCTTTAAAAATTCTGTAGTGTCCTTGATAAAAGATAGCAGAGCTCTCACATAATCCTGTAAGAATGAGTCAATGTAGATAGATACATTTTCTAATAGGCTTTGTTTGGAAGAGATTGTCAGTCTCCCTGGTGGTTTGCTGATATTTTTGTGTATCTTAGGAATTAAATAGATCACAGGTGTGACCGGATAATCTTTCTTGAGGAATTTGTATTCGTCTTGATTTAATAAGCCTGCACTTTTCCATGCCAATAGATGTTTGAACAGTTCATTTTGTGCTGCAACCGTTGTTAATTTGTTGCCGATTTTGTAGCAAGCTCGGTCGTTAAGATGCATGAGTGATTCCTCCAACTATAAAGTCCTGGGCTAAAGCACCACGTTTCCTCCTTTGTCTGAATTCCTTATGACCAAGGAGTTGTTTGATTGTAATTTTTTAATCAGCTGATGATATTGGTGTTTGCGCGCTTTTTGATGTTTGGTTGTTGCCTGTATTTTATGATTTAGTTTCTTTATTTCCACCAAAATGTTCTCATTAAATGTATCTATAGAGTCCCTTGGTAGAATTGGGACAAAAGTTGACTTTGGTTTGAAGCTGGTATTGCTTGTAGCGTCCATTTGGATTGATTGGTTCACTAGGATTTCACTACTTCACAAGGATTTGATCTATATATATATATATTCACTGAAAAAACCATAGGTTATAGACCATATATAGTTAGGAATTAGCATTTACAAAACCTTGAAAATTCACTGAAAAAACCATAGGTTATAGACCATATATAGTTAGGAATTAGCATTTAAAAAACCTTATTTTACTCACACAAAACCATTGAAATTCCATATATAGTTAGTTGCACTAACTATATATCGCGCACCCGCAATCCACTGCTGATCATGTCACATATTACATCATTCATGACATGGTCAGTGACATCACTGATGACATCACTGATGACATCTCAAATGACATCACTGATGACATCACTGATGACAACATCCAGTGACTGTATGTTTCTGTAAAGTTAAAATATGTCTTACATATTGAAGAATGAGTGGATGTATAAGTGTCTGGATGAAGGATTTAGTAGGTGCGTGACTGACTGTATGAGTGAGTGATTAAATGTGTCTCACTGAATGCATGGGTTAGTGACTAAACTGTCTTAATTTGTGCATCATTATGTCTGTTGTGATGTAAACTGCTGC
Source organism: Lissotriton helveticus (assembly GCF_964261635.1). Lineage (NCBI taxonomy): Eukaryota > Metazoa > Chordata > Amphibia > Caudata > Salamandridae > Lissotriton > Lissotriton helveticus. The sequence continues at coordinate 711,661,292 of NC_136071.1, forward strand.
ATGTGTTGATCATTAGCTATACGAGAGGCTATATGTGTTATTAATTGGTTGCCCAAGTATTTCTATGGGAGATTGAGTTTGTGTGGGGGTGGCTGGAAGGTGTGTGACTCTGTGCATAGATGTGTGAGCAGTTTATTCACTAGGTGTATGAGTTCAAGAGTGCATGTGGAAACAGCTACATGGGCAGTTGACTGTGTGCATGAGTGTATTGATGAGTGAATGGATATCTCAATGCTACATGTCATAGTAAGTACATATGTAAAACACAGTACATGTGAGAGTTGGCATATATAAATAACTGTGCATGAGAGCCACTGAATGAGTGAGTGGTTGTATCGATCATTGTGAACTTGTATCAGGGATTGTATAAGAGAGTAAATATGTGTTAGTATATGTTTCAATAAGTAAGGTGTGTATAACTGTATAGTTGAAGAAATGGAGGTGAGATTGTTTCTTTGCATGACTGACTGGGTGTGTGAGTAACTCCATGGATGAGTGGCAGTGTGTGAGTGTCTGTATACACTGAGTGTATCTAAGGTTATATTAGAGTCTGAAGAGGTTTATCGTATTAGCACAAGAATGATGTCAAATGAGACGTCATCAGTGATGTCATTTGAGATGTCATCAGTGATGTCATCAGTGATGTCACTGACCATGTCATGAATGATGTAATATGTGACATGATCAGCAGTGGATTGCGGGTGCGCGATATATAGTTAGTGCAACTAACTATATATGGAATTTCAATGGTTTTGTGTGAGTAAAATAAGGTTTTTTAAATGCTAATTCCTAACTATATATGGTCTATAACCTATGGTTTTTTCAGTGAATTTTCAAGGTTTTGTAAATGCTAATTCTTAACTATATATGGTCTATAACCTATGGTTTTTTCAGTGAATTTCAATGGTTTTTTAATAGCAAATATCATAAGCTGTCGAATGTCAAGTACGTGGTAAGTAAAAACATTTTCGTGTTTATGCACACTGATCTGCTTTGAATGCTGCCCCCCACCCCTCATTTCTATTAGGAGTACTCTCTCTTTGCAGATAGTGAAGGGTAGTTAACGCAGGCCTTTGCCCCCGTTGTAATCCGTCGTGCCTGCTTCTCTCTCCATTTGATTGATTGTTCTCTTTGGTTCATTCTCTATTTACAAACAAGCACAGAGTCGCAATACTCTGTTTAGTCTTTGCAGACAGCGAAAAATCGTGTAAAAAAACAAAAGGAATCGAGCAAAATCAGTAGGCCACTAATGGGATCTCTTTTTGACCTCCCTAAAATAGAAACATTAGGAACAACCTGTTGATAATACCAATGTGTATGTACATAAGCGGCGTTCATTTGTGTTCACAGTACCCCTTGTTGATTGTTTGAATCGAGCATTGAATTGTTCGAAGTTGGTTCTCTTAAGAATCTTCTCTGCCTGCAAACGAGGAAGAATAGGAATATTCTCTCTCCCTTTGCAGATAGTGAAGGGTAGGTAACGCAAACCTTTAACACGTCGTGCCTATTTCGTTCCTCATTGATTGATTGTTTCCCCAAACATTGACTGTTTGGGAATTGGTTCTTTTTGGAGGGATTCCCTGTTTGCAAATATACGTAGGAAAATCTTTGCAAATAGTGAAAGGGTACGTAATGCGGACCTTTCTCCCCCGTTGTAATCTGTCATGCCTATCTACTCCCCACTGATTCATGCACCTGTTTCACCCGGACCATTTACTAGAGATACGTCATCTGGCCCGACCAGAGAGCACCCCTAGTGAAAAGGACATATGCAATAATAATGAAGTGATCACTGTATCCTGTTAACAGAAACTTTAGCATGAAACAACCTGGAAAGAAAAGAATAGGAAAACGAAAATCAGTAGGCCACTGATGAACATGAACTTTTATTAAACAACGAACAAAGAAACGATAACATAACGTAATGATAAAACCTATTAATGTCCTAGAAACAAGAAAACGTTAGAAATATGCCAGTGGTGAGAGACCAGAAAAACAGTAAGAGAAACCAAATCACCCCTCGCTGTCCCACCGCCTGCCACGCCAAAAAAATCGATAGACTAGGGAAAATGCAAGTCAGTAGAACATCCGCCCCCACTCTGGAAACTTCCAAGGTGGGGCAGGGTTGCGGCTACACCCAGCCGGGAGCAGCCCATATAAGGCGGGTCCTGCTGCCACGCCTCGGCCAGGAGATCCTAACGTAGGGTGTAGCCGGAGGAGAGGCCGAGGCCAGCGGGACCCGGCCAGGGGATTGCCTTTACAACGCTGAAGAGTTGCAGGGGGGGGAATGTCTCCTCGACCCTCCCCTCTCTCTCCCAGTCCGGCCGCGGTGGCCCTTGAGAGTTTCAGGTAGTCCCGCCACATGCTCTTCCGGTCCGGCCACCAACGGTCGGGGGGCCGAGGTCGACGGGATCCGGCTGCAGCCGATAAACCAAGGAACCCGTTCATGGGGCCAGAGCCAGGGGCGTCCGGCCGACATCCACCGGAAGCCCGGCCCAAAGACGGACAGGACATTTTTTCTTTTCTCCTTCGTAATAGCAGCGGCAAAACACCAGGCACCACTTCTTTCTTCAAAAATGGCTTTGACAACACTGGGGGGGATGTCTTGCACATGCCTCCGACCCCCCCCCCGTCCTCATCGCCACCGGCCATAACAAATGTCAAGCGGGGCGCCGTGGGGTGCACTGGGAGGGAGAGACGGTGCGAACAGGCCTCTCCCGCCTCCTCAGGTGAAGGCTTCCCAGCTGCACCCTCAGCGCTCCAGACGCCCCGAAAAGGGTTCGTCCACTGTGGCGATGCTGCAACGTCTCGCCCGGCAGGGTGGAGCCCGTCCGCTCATGTGACCCCGCGATCGCCGGTAGCTGCCGAACTCTCAAAATGGCGATCGACCTGGCAAGAGCGGGCCCAGCATGAAGAAATGGCCCGGTCACTGGTTGACTCCACCACCGTAGTCCTCCACGACCTTGAAGATTCTAGAGGAGCCGCGGGAGTCTCCGACCCCCGATGGGGAATGACTGCCATGATCGCCCGTGGAGTGACGAAACTGTATCCGCAGGACGTCGGCGCTCCCATGCTGGCGCCAGCCTCACTTTGAATTACTAGAATCCTGCAGACCTCAGTTCCGGTGAAAGCACAGTGTGACCCGGTAGGAAAAATTGTTGCACCCCCTCCCCTTTTTCAGTGATAGTTCAAACCACCGATCCTTTCCTTTGCCCTTTTAACGGAACTTTGGACTGCCTCCCCCTCTTTTACATTTTCTAGAGAAAACAAAACATTAACCACTACATTACCATAGCAGTTGACACCAGAACTGTTTTCAAATTGAAAACCAACAACATCTTCAACAGAATCCTTTTTGTTTCTGCTGTGACCCTGCTACAGCACAGGCATTGTCCCCAGCAGTAATTCTGCAATGCCGGTAAGAATAGCTGTGGTGCCTACTGGACTCACTCACCCCCGCGGCGCCCCACGCCGTTATTTGCTGGGCGGCAACTTACTAGACATCACTTTCGTGCCATCTAGATTTCAGCGCGTTCTGCTGCCTTGGAACTATTCGCACAACAGACTGCTACTGACGACCCACCCCCAGGCAACATCTTCTGAATTTTCATAATTTGAAAGAACTAGTAACATGTCCTCATCAGGAATTCAAAAGAAATTGCCACGGTCTCTTCGTTGTTTAAATGTTTTTACTGTTTTTGTTTTGTTGTATATATTTATATGTTATTAAAGTTTTATATTCCTACTACTTTGTTGGAGTGCTATATATTTTTAATGTGACACATAATTGTAAAAACTTTGATGTACAAAGAGTCATTCCTAGAATCTTCCGCTTCAGGCTCGGTCCCCTCCCCAATCACAATACAGGATGGTTTTCAGATAGTAGGAACACGTGTGGTGTGACGGATCTCATCGGGTGTGGGCCTTGATCTACTATAACTCCTTTGAAGAGGGGTGATTCTTTACAGCTGGAGCCATAAACTACATCTGCAGGGCTAGCTGATAGCCTGGACAATCGGACACAGAGGAAGAGGAGTGTCAGAGGGTGCGGTAGTGAATAGGGCGAAAGGGAGGTGTCGGGCGGGCACCTAGTGTGATTCTCAGGGAAGAGCAGCGCAGATGGGGGGAGGTTTATTGCCCATGCATAAGACAGAGAGCGGGGGTGACCAGTGCCTGGGGAAGATGCTTGCGAGGGTGGGGAGCCATGCTACGAATCGACAGCGTGCAGAGAGTGGGTCTGGTCAAGGCATCTAAAATGGCTGCCGTGCACGACAAAAGTGTGGCATTTCAAAAAAGGCAAGATGGCGCAAACAATGTTTTTCAACACTTCCTCATTTCCTTGGAATCGAACGTTAACAGACGTTGGTGCATATTACCAAAGTTAAGCGATATTTATCGCTAACGATGCTTACCAACAAATTTTTTACCGCTAAGCATCGTCAGAAATTATCGAAGATAAACCTTGCTATTATCAACGTTTATCGCAAATGCGATAAAAAACGGCCACAATGCATGAATATCGCTAAAAAGTCAGCGATATTCATGCATTACCGAGCTAATGCTCTTAGCCATGTTATCCACCTCCCATTGGATAACATGGCTAAGAACTGCTCAGGGCAGGTGTTACTTTTTGGAGATATTCGCGCTTAGCGCGAATATCTCCAAAAGTTGGTAATAGGAGATATATATCTTGCATGTTGTAATGCAAATTATTGTGGTATATGGAACTCATACCATAATCTCTCAGGAAAGCAGAAACTGATCCTTTTGGGACCGCCTGAGAAGGCCTAGGGGGTGAGGGGTACTCTACTTTGCCCCCTTTTCACGTTCCGAACTATTTTATTTTACTCTCTTCTGTAATTACACAAAATAGCAGCGATAAGATGCATCAGAGACACACAGTGAGAGAAAGGAGGCCGGAGATGAAGAAGAGATGTCAAATACACATTGGAGATAATATAGTGGGAGAAGGGAAGTAAATATGAGTAAACTTACCATGTAACATAAAAATGTTGCACTCTATACTATAAGTCTCATTTTATACAACAATCACTTCGCTACAACCTCATAAATTAAAAATAAAAATGAATAATGTCTCAAACAATTTTTTATTTCTAAATATAAATTTATTCTTCAGAATTTTCTAAATTTGAAAGAACTAGTAACATGTCCTCATCAGCAATTTCCTCTTCAATCATCTCATCTGGAATCTCCTCATTAAAAGTCTGCAATGATGATTCTTGTAACTCTATGGTCTCCAAACATTCGATAAATTCGCCATCAACAGATTGATCAAAAAAATCATTCAAGTCATCTCCTCCTTGTGACAATATTTCATTATTGGTGCTGTCAATTTCAATCAATGTAGTGGAATCATTCAAGTCATCTCCTCCTTGTGACAATATTTCATTATTGGTGCTGTCAATTTCAATCAATGTAGTGGAATCATTCAAGTCATCTCCTCGTGACAATATTTCATTATTGGTGCTCTCAATTTCAATCAATGTAGTGGAATCATTCAAGTCATCTCCTCCTTGTGACAATATTTCATTATTGGTGCTGTCAATTTCAATCAATCTAATGAAATCATACAAGTCATCTCCTCCTTGTGACAATATTTCATTATTGGGGCTCTCAATTTCAATCAATGTAGTGGACAATGCAAAAGAAATTGCCACGGTCTCTTCATTGTGAGCGATTTTATTTTGAAATTGCTTGCTGTAAATTGCAGAAAAAAATAATCACTTTCATTTATCGTTTTTAGTAATACATAATATAAAACTAACTTTATCAAGTATTTAGTATAACAGAAGGACTGCAAATAAATAACAGAAAACATTTTTCAAATTATCTTCAAGTGTACAACATAGTTCCCCTTACAAATTAACAACTCACCTTTTTAAAAGTAGGAGAAGTGTTAGTACTGTGTAAATCAAACACCAGAAATTCACCACCAAAAATTCCTCACAAATGTACCTCAGACAGTAGTATCACAAAATGGCTGTGGTTTCCTCTCATTTGAGATATATACATAACCAATTAACTTTCATCACACACAAATACAAAACCAAAGTAACATTTTAATTGGTTCTAAATTTCAACACTTTCAAATGTGTTTTCCCCATGCAATTTTCCATAGGACATTTACATACGTCTACAGCCTGAATGGCTGAACGGAATTACACCAAACTTGGCAAAATGGTACATCAAACCTAAGAGGTCAGGAAGGATCTACTATGCCCCCTTATGGTCATTTGCCCCTTCGCTTTGGCCTCCTCTTGTCTCTCGATCCTACCGAGAGACAAGATGGCGGCCGCTACGGACTGTTTGTAATGTTGACAGACGCCGGACAACCAATCAGCTTCGCAAAGCTCCGTAACGCGAAAAGTACGCGAAGCGGAGCGCTGTTACAGATATATATCTTTTTTTGAACGTTAATTTCTCAAAATCCACTGGAGCACATATATTGAGACCTAGCAAAGGCACATCGGGCTACCAGTCCCTAATATTTTGCCAAGTTTCGTGCAAATCCATTCAGCCGTTCGATTATTGACATTTAGATACGTCTACAGCCTGAATGGCTGAACGGAATTACACCAAACTTGGCAAAATGGTACATCAAACCTAAGAGGTCAGGGAGGATCTACTATGCCCCCTTATGGTCATTTGCCCCTTCGCTTTGGCCTCCTCTTGTCTCTCGATCCTACCGAGAGACAAGATGGCGGCCGCTACGGACTGTTTGGAATGTTTACAGACGCCGGAGAACCAATCAGCTTCGCTTCACAAAGCTCCGTTGCGCGAAAAGTACGCGAACTGGAGCGCTGCCCGGTCCGCTGTTACAGATATATATCTTTTTTTAAACGTTAATTTCTCAAAATCCACTGGAGCACATATATTGAGACCTACAAAAGGCACATCGGGCTACCAGTCCCTACAATTTTGCCAAGTTTCGTGCAAATCCATTCAGCCGTTCGGGCTAAAAGTGAGGCCAACCGCCCTATGGAAAACTCAATGTTAAAAACACGTTTTGGGACCCCCCTTTTTTCTCAACCCCCCCTGGACGAACCCCCCCCAATTTTCAGGGGCTGCTCAGAAACAAAATGTGCCATTTTCCTGAAAATTTCAGCCAATTCCGTCCACAAACGCCAAAGTTATTAGACATAGAATTTTCAAAAATCCCATAGAGAAAAAATCCTAACTATATATACCTACTGGCGACCGCCAGTAGGTAATTACCTACTGGCGGTCGCCAGTAGGTATATATAGTTAGGATTTTTTCTCTATGGGTTTTTTGAAAATTCTATGTCTAATAACTTTGGCGTTTGTGGACGGAATTGGCTGAAACTTTCAGGAAAATGGAACATTTTGTTTCTGAGCAGCCCTTGAAAATTTGGGGGGGGTTCGTCAAGGGGGGGCTGAGAAAAAAGGGGGGTCCCAAAACGTGTTTTTAACATTGAGTTTTCCATAGGGCGGTTGGCCTCACTTTTAGCCCGAACGGGTGAATGGATTTGCACGAAACTTGGCAAAATTGTAGGGACTGGTAGCCCGATGTGCCTTTTGTAGGTCTCAATATATGTGCTACAGTGGATTTTGAGAAATTAACGTTTAAAAAAAGATATATATCTGTAACAGCGGACCGGGCAGCGCTCCAGGACGCGTACTTTTCGCGCAACGGAGCTTTGTGAAGCGAAGCTGATTGGTTCTCCGGCGTCTGTCAACATTCCAAACAGTCCGTAGCGGCCGCCATCTTGTCTCTCGGTAGGATCGAGAGACAAGAGGAGGCCAAAGCGAAGGGGCAAATGACCATAAGGGGGAATAGTAGATCCTCGCTGACCCCCTACGTTTGATGTGGAGGTTTTAAAAGGGCTCCGCGGGGCAAAAAAAAAATAAAATAATAATAATCGAACGGCTGAATGGATTTGCACGAAACTTGGCAAAATATTAGGGACTGGTAGCCCGATGTGCCTTTGCTAGGTCTCAATATATGTGCTCCAGTGGATTTTGAGAAATTAACGTTCAAAAAAAGATATATATCTGTAACAGCGCTCCGCTTCGCGTACTTTTCGCGTTACGGAGCTTCGCGAAGCTGATTGGTTCTCCGGCGTCTGTCAACATTCCAAACAGTCCGTAGCGGCCGCCATCTTGTCTCTCGGTAGGATTGAGAGACAAGAGGAGGCCAAAGCGAAGGGGGAAATGACCATAAGGGGGCATAGTAGATCCTTCCTGACCTCTTAGGTTTGATGTACCATTTTGTCAAGTTTGGTGTAATTCCGTTCAGCCATTCAGGCTGTAGACGTATGTAAATGTCCTATGGAAAATTGCATGGGGAAAACACATTTGAAAGTGTTGAAATTTAGAACCAATTAAAATGTTACTTTGGTTTTGTATTTGTGTGTGATGAAAGTTAATTGGTTATGTATATATGTCAAATGAGAGGAAACCACAGCCATTTTGTGATACTACTGTCTGAGGTACATTTGTGAGGAATTTTTGGTGGTGAATTTCTGGTGTTTGATTTACACAGTACTAACACTTTTCCTACTTTTGAAAAGGTGAGTTGTTAATTTGTAAGGGGAACTATGTTGTACACTTGAAGATAATTTGAAAAATGTTTTCTGTTATTTATTTGCAGTCCTTCTGTTATACTAAATACTTGATAAAGTTAGTTTTATATTATGTATTACTAAAAACGATAAATGAAAGTGATTATTTTTTTCTGCAATTTACAGCAAGCAATTTCAAAATAAAATGGCTCACAATGAAGAGACCGTGGCAATTTCTTTTGAATTGTCCAACACATTGATTGAAATTGAGAGCACCAATAATGAAATATTGTCACAAGGAGGACATGACTTGTATGATTCCATTAGATTGATTGAAATGGACAGCACCAAGAATGAAATATTGTCACAAGGAGATGACTTGAATGATTCCACTACATTGATTGAAATTGAGAGCACCAATAATGAAATATTGTCACAAGGAGGAGATGGCTTGTATGATTCCATTAGATTGATTGAAATGGACAGCACCAATAATGAAATATTGTCACAAGGAGGAGATGACTTGAATGATTCCACTACATTGATTGAAATTGAGAGCACCAATAATGAAATATTGTCACGAGGAGATGACTTGAATGATTCCACTACATTGATTGAAATTGACAGCACCAATAATGAAATATTGTCAGAAGGAGGAGATGACTTGAATGATTTTTTTGATCAATCTCTTGATGGCGAATTTATCGAGTGTTTGGAGACCATAGAGTTACAAGAATCATCATTGCAGACTTTTAATGAGGACATTGCTGATGAGGACATGTTACTAGTTCTTTCAAATTTAGAAAATTCTGAAGAATAAATTTATATTTAGAAATCAAAAATTGTTTGAGACATTATTCATTTTTATTTTTAATTTATGAGGTTGTAGCGAAGTGATTGTAGTATAAAATGAGACTTATAGTATAGAGTGCAACATTTTTATGTTACATGGTAAGTTTACTCATATTTACTTCCCTTCTGCCACTATATTATCTCCAATGTGTATTTGACATCTCTTCTTCATCTCCGGCCTCCTTTCTCTCACTGTGTGTCTCCGATGCATCTTATCGCTGCTATTTTGTGTAATTACAGAAGAGAGTAAAATAAAATAGTTCGGAACGTGAAAAGGGGGCAAAGTAGAGTACTCCTCACCCCCTAGGCCTTTTTAGGCGGTCCCAAAAGGATCAGTTTCTGCTTTCCTGAGAGATTATGGTATGAGTTCCATATACCACAATAACTTGCATTACAACATGCAAGATATCTATCTCCTATTACCAACTTTTGGAGATATTCGCGCTAAGCGCGAATATCTCCAAAAAGTAACACCTGCCCTGAGCAGTTCTTAGCCATGTTATCCAATGGGAGGTGGATAACATGGCTAAGAGCATTAGCTCGGTAATGCATGAATATCGCTGAGTTTTTAGCGATATTCATGCATTGCGACCGTTTATTATCGCATTTGCGATAAACCTTGATAATAGCAAGGTTTATCTTCGATAATTTCTGACGATGCTTAGTGGTAAAAAATTGGTTGGTAAGCATCGTTAGCGATAAATATCGCTTAACTTTGGTAATATGCCCCAACGTCTGTTAACGTTCGATTCGAAGGAAATGAGGAAGTGTTGAAAAACATTGTCTGCGCCATCTTGCCTTTTTTGAAATGCCACACTTTTGTCGTGCACGGCAGCCATTTTAGATGTCTTGACCAGACCCACTCTCTGCACGCTGTCGATTCGTAGCATGGCTCCTCACCCACGCAAGCATCTTCCCTAGGCACTGGTCACCACCGCTCTCTGTCTTATGCATGGGCAATAAACCTCCCCCCATCTGCGCTGCTCTTCCCTGAGAATCACACTCTGTGCCCGCCCGACACCTCCCTTTCGCCCTATTCACTACCGCACCCTCTGACACTCCTCTTTCTCTGTGTCCGATTGTCCAGGCTATCAGCTAGCCCTGCAGATGTAGTTTATGGCCCCAGCTGTAAAGAATCACCCCTCTTCAAAGGAGTTATAGTAGATTAAGGCCCACACTCGATGAGATCCGTCACACCACACGTGTTCCTACTATCTGAAAACCATCCTGTATTGTGATTGGGGAGGGGACCGAGCCTGAAGCGGAAGATTCCAGGAATGACTCTTTGTACATCAAAGTTTTTACAATTATGTGTCACATTAAAAATATATAGCACTCCAACAAAGTAGTAGGAATATAAAACTTTAATAACATATAAATATATACAAGAAAACAAAAACAGTAAAAACATTTAAACAACGAAGAGACCGTGGCAATTTCTTTTGAATTATCCAATAGATTTATTGAAATTGACAGCACCAATAATGAAATATTCTTGTCAGTAGCGGTCTGTTGTGCGAATAGTTCCAAGGCAGCAGAACGCGCTGAAATCTAGATGGCACGAAAGTGATGTCTAGTAAGTTGCCGCCCAGCAAAAAACGGCGTGGGGCGCCGCGGGGGTGAGTGAGTCCAGTAGGCACCACAGCTATTCTTACCGGCATTGCAGAATTACTGCTGGGGACAATGGCTGTGCTGTAGCAGGGTCACAGCAGAAACAAAAAGGATTCTGTTGAAGATGTTGTTGGTTTTCAATTTGAAAACAGTTCTGGTGTCAACTGCTATGCTAATGTAGTGGTTAATGTTTTGTTTTCTCTAGAAAATGTAAAAGAGGGGGAGGCAGTCCAAAGTTCCGTTAAAAGGGCAAAGGAAAGGATCGGTGGTTTGAACTATCAGTCAAAAAGGGGAGGGGGTGCAATAATTTTTCCTACCGGGTCACACTGTGCTTTCACCGGAAGTGAGGTCTGCAGGATTCTAGTAATTCAAAGTGAGGCTGGCGCCAGCATGGGAGCGCCGACGTCCCGCGGATACAGTTTCGTCACTCCACGGGCGATCATGGCAGTCATTCCCCATCGGGGGTCGGAGACTCCCGCGGCTCCTCTAGAATCTTCAAGGTCGTGGAGGACTACGGTGGTGGAGTCAACCAGTGACCGGGCCATTTCTTTATGCTGGGCCCGCTCTTGCCAGGTCGACCGCCATTTTGAGAGTTTGGCAGCTACCGGCGATCGCGGGGTCACATGAGCGGACGGGCTCCACCCTGCCGGGCGAGACGTTGCAGCATGGCCACAGTGGAAGAACCCTTTTCCGGGCGCCTGGAGCGCTGAGGGTGCAGCTGGGAAGCCTCCACCTGGGGAGGCGGGAGAGGCCTGTTCGCACCGTCTCTCCCTCCCAGTGCACCCCACGGCGTCTCGCTTGAGATTTGTTATGGCCGGACCAGGCGATGAGGACGAGGGGGGGGGGGTCGGAGGCATGTGCAAGACATCCCCCCCAGTGTTGTCGCAGCCATTATAAAAGAAAGAAGTGTCCCGTCCGTCTTCGGGCCGGGCTTCCGGTGGATGTCGGCCGGACGCCCCTGGCTCTGGCCCCATGAACGGGTTTCTTGGTTTATCGGCTGCAGCCGGATCCCGTCGGCCTCGGCCCCCCGACCGTTGGTGGCCGGACCGGAAGAGCATGTGGCGGGAGTACCTGCAACTCTCAAGGGCCACCGCGGCCGGACTGGGAGAGAGAGGGGAGGGTCGAGGAGACATTCCCCCCCCCTGCAACTGTTCAGCGTTGTAAAGGCAATCCCCTGGTCGGGTCCCGCTGGCCTCGGCCTCTCCTCCGGCTACACCCTACGTTAGGATCTCCTGGCCGAGGCGTGGCAGCAGGACCTGCCTTATATGGGCTGCTCCCGGCTGGGCGTAGCCGGAACCCTGCCCCACCTTGGAAGTTTCCAGAGTGGGGGCGGATGTTCTACTGACTTGCATTTTCCCTAGTCTATCGATTTTTTTGACGTGGCAGGCGGTGGGACAGCGAGGGGTGATTTGGTTTCTCTTACTGTTTTTCTGGTCTCTCACCACTGGCATATTTTAACGTTTTCTTGTTTCTAGGACATTAATAGGTTTTATCATTATGTTATGTTATCGTTTCTTTGTTCGTTGTTTAATAAAAGTTCATGTTCATCAGTGGCCTACTGATTTTCGTTTTCCTATTTTTTTCTTTCCAGGTTGTTTCATGGTAAAGTTTCTGTTAACAGGATACAGTGATCACTTCGTTATTATTGCATATGTCCTTTTCACTAGGGGTGCTCTCTGGTCGGGCCAGATGACGTATCTCTAGTAAATGGTCCGGGTGAAAAAGGTGCATCAATCAGTGGGGAGTAGATAGGCATGACAGATTACAACGGGGGAGAAAGGTCCGCATTACGTACCCTTTCACTACTTGCAAAGATTTTCCTACGTTTATTTGCAAACAGGGAATACCTCCAAAAATAACTAATTCCCAAACAGTCAATGTTCGGACAATCAATCAATCAATGAGGAATGAAATAGGTACGACGTGTTAAAGGCTTGCGTTACCTACCCTTCACTATCTGCAAAGGGAGAGAGAATATTCCTATTCTTCCTCGTTTGCAGGTAGAGAAGATCCTTAAGAGAATTAACTTCGAACAATTCAATGCTCGATTGAAACAATCAACAAGGGGTACTGTGAACACAAATGAACGCCGCTTATGTACATACGCATTGCTATTTTCAACAGGTTGTTCCTAATGTTTCTATTTTAGCGAGGTCAAAAAGAGATCCCATTAGTGGCCTACTGATTTTGCTCGATTCCTTTTGTTTTTTTACACGATTTTTCGCTATCTGCAAAGACTAAACAGAGTATTGCGACTCTGTGCTTGTTTGTAAATAGAGAATGAACCAAAGAGAACAATCAATCAAATGGAGAGAGAAGCAGGCACGACGGATTACAAAGGGGGCAAAGGGCTGCGTTAACTACCCTTCACTATCTGCAAAGAGAGAGTACTCCTAATAGAAATGAGGGGTGGGGGGCAGCATTCAAAGCAGATCAGTGTGCATAAACACGAAAATGTTTTTACTTACCACGTACTTGACATTCGACAGCTTATGATATTTGCTATTAAAAAACCATTGAAATTCACTGAAAAAACCATAGGTTATAGACCATATATAGTTAGGAATTAGCATTTACAAAACCTTGAAAATTCACTGAAAAAACCATAGGTTATACACCATATATAGTTAGGAATTAGCATTTAAAAAACCTTATTTTACTCACACAAAACCATTGAAATTCCATATATAGTTAGTTGCACTAACTATATATCGCGCACCCGCAATCCACTGCTGATCATGTCACATATTACATCATTCATGACATGGTCAGTGACATCACTGATGACATCACTGATGACATCTCAAATGACATCACTGATGACATCACTGATGACATCTCAAATGACATTACTGATGACATCACTGTTGTGATAATACGATGAACCTCTTCAGACTCTAATATAACCTTAGATACACTCAGTGTAAACACAGACTCACAGATTGTCACTCATCCATGAAGTTACACACACACCTAGACAGTCATGCAAACAATCAATCACACCTCCATTTCCTTAACTATACAGTTAAACACACCTTACTTACTTATTCAAACAAATACTAAAACATATTTACTCACTTATACAATCCTGGATACAAGTTCACAATGATCCATACAGCCACTCACACATTCACTGGCTCTTATGCACAGTTATTTATATATGTCAACTCTCACATGTACTGTATTTTACATATGTACTTAATTTGACATGTAGCACTGAGATATCTATTCACTCACCAATACAGTCATGCACACAGTCAACCGCCCATACAGCTGTTTCCAACATGCACTTTTGAACCCATACATCTATGCACAGAGTCATACACTTCCCAGCCACTCACACACACACTCAGTCTCCCATACAAATGCTTGGGCAACCAATCAATAACCTATATAGTTACTCATATAGCTACTGATCAACACATGCAGCAGTTTACAGAACAACAGACATAATGATGCACAAATTAAGACAGTTTAGTCACTAACCAATGCACTCAGTGAGACACATTTAATCACTCACTCATACAGTCAGTCACGCACCTACTAAATCCTTCATCCAGACACTTCTACATCTACTCATTCTTCAATATGTAAAACATATTTAAACTTTACAGAAACACACAGTCACTGGATGATGTCATCAGTGATGTCATCAGTGATGTCATTTGAGATGTCATCAGTGATGTCATCAGTGATGTCACTGACCATGTCATGAATGATGTAATATGTGACATGATCAGCAGTGGATTGCGGGTGCGCGATATATAGTTAGTGCAACTAACTATATATGGAATTTCAATGGTTTTGTGTGAGTAAAATAAGGTTTTTTAAATGCTAATTCCTAACTATATATGGTGTATAACCTATGGTTTTTTCAGTGAATTTTCAAGGTTTTGTAAATGCTAATTCCTAACTATATATGGTCTATAACCTATGGTTTTTTCAGTGAATATATATATATATATATATATATATATATATATATAGTTGTATACATTAGGGCAAGAACATGAACTCACAAATCACAACATCCCTCAAACTCCCCAATCACCCGCCAGGCAGTGACTTGAGAGAGAAACATATATGTTAATCTATTTACTATGTTGTGTAGCATTTTAGTTGCTGCTCTGTTTGTCGAAGCTGTCGTAGATCTGCCTGATCTTGTGGTGGAAGAGGATGCCAAGTTAGTTGCAGACATCTTGGGAGGGTGGGACGTCCATGGTCTCTCTGTTAGGCCTGGCAAATTCCTAGACAATGGTAAATATATCTTGGCTGTTGTGTGCGTGGGTGTTGATTATGTCTTGGAGGGCCGTTTTCTTTGCAGTTTTGAGGAGGAGGTGGTGTGTGGTGATGGCGGCTTTGAACGTTGCGTGGGTTTCTGGGGGGTTTTGTTCCTCCATCTCTTCTTGTGCGCCTGAACTCATAGAGGGCGGGACTGAACCAGCTGGCTTTCTTGGAGTGTTATTTGCAGGGTGCCTTCTTGAGGGGTACCAGGGTGTTGGAGCAGTTGGAGATCCATCAGTGGAGGTTGAATGCTGAGATATTAGCATCGTCAGATGGCTGCAGTGTGGTAGTGCTAAGGGAGGTGACAAAATGTTCTTCAGCTACGGCAGGGTGGCAGTGAGGCCAGTGGTGTATGGTGGGTTTGGTGAAAGCGAAGTGCATGCAGTGGTAGTCAGCCCAGAGGAGTTCAGTGATGTGGCTGTAGGTGAATTTTTTGCTGGCGGAGGCGACGGGTTCAAGCGTGTGTCCTGCTACATGGGTTGGAGAAGTGACTTGCTGCTTGAGTCCTATGTTGGCGAGGTTCTTCAGAAGGGATGCCGTGTTCTGGTCATTGGTGTTGTACAGATTAAATTTGAGGTCCCCATGAAGGATGTAATCGGTGGATGGGAGAGCCTGGAGTGCGATGAATTTGACTATGGCGTCGGTGATGGGCGGGTGGGGCTGGGAGGCCTGTAGACGAGGGTTCTGTGGCGGATGGTGTTGGGGTTGGTCTGGATCTGGAAGTGGAGCTGGAGGTGTTGCTTGGTTGTTGTTATGTTGTCCGAATGGTTGGTCAAGTGGAGGATGTTTTTGAGAACGATGGTGATGCCTTCTCCTGGTTGGTCAATGCCGTCCTTGTGAGTGATCTTGCAGCCGTCGGGGATGGCAGTGGTGTTGTCCAGGCCAGAGCTAAGATTTGTCCAGGTTTCTGTGAGGCAGGAAATGTCGGGAGATATGAAGTTGATGAGGTCCCAGATTTCTGTGGCATGTTTATGGAGGGAGCGCCTGTTGTGGAGGATGCAGCTGAGCTAGTCTGGTGCGCTATTGGTTGGCTGAGCGGCAGGAGTGCGGAGGTGGTCGTGGGTGCAGCTGCAGTTTCTGCAGGAAAAAGGCCATTGGGTGACCTTTGATGACGCGAGGTGGCAGGCAGCGCGGCGTCCGGTGTTGAGGGCAGGGAAGGTAGTGGCGTTGTATCAGTAGAAGGTCCAAGGACCAGGGTCCATGGCTGTGGGCTCGGTCCAGGCACGGACAGGTGCAGATGGGCTTGCGTTTGGCGTGCCAGAACCACATCTGTGCAGCAGGCATCCATTAAAGAGTGTGTGAGGCCTGGACAGCTGGGAGGCAGGAAATGCGTGGAGCGGGAAAGCGGCACTGGATAGGGATGGGGCTGCAGGGGATCACAGGAGCAAAGAATGGCAAAAAGCAAAAGGAGGAAAAAGAGCAAAATGGTGAAAGGGACAGAAAAGAAACAAAGAAAAAAGCCTGAAAAAGGCAGACAAGGAGAAACAGAGGGCAGCCCAGCAGTAGAACAGTGTCTCTACCACTAGACCACCCGGGATGAGGCGCATGCGGGTGCCTACTGGTGGAGGAGGGCCTCATACCACTGACCCGAGGGTCAGCAGCAGGGAGCTCGGGGGCAGCAGCTACCAGGCAGTGCTGCACAAGGAAGGGAGCAGTCCACTGAAAAGGTCGGTGGATAAATGCCAATGCCTTCCTGTTAAGCCACGAAAAAGGAGAAAATCCTGCTCTCTGAATACCTCAGAAAAACGCTGTTCTATTTTTTTTTACTGAAATGGACAACAGAGCTATAGCTGGTTGGCAATATCCTCCTCATCGAGAGGCTGCACTTGCGAGTGGCAGTTCTGCTAAAGCTGAAATACCAAAACCTGGAAATAAAATGCGGAACATCAAGGATACCACAGGACTTAAAGATCCGGAAGAGTTTACGGTCTCAAGAGGTCGGTTCAAAGGGTAACTAGGAATGCAAGAACGAAGAATCGTGCCTTTGTGGCCCCAAACCAAGTGGAAAGAAGTAATAGGAAGTATGAAACTGTCTTCCTCAAATAAAGTGATAAAATAAACAAACACCTCCCAAACAGGCAAATTATTACAGTATGCTGTTATGATAAAAATAGGCTTGATAATTGTTGCAACTCAGGCTGGAATGCCCGAAAGACACCGGGGCAGATGTATCAAGCGTTTTTTGTCGCAAACGCTGCGAATCGCAAAATAGCAGCGTTTATGACAAAAAAAAACGGGAAATGCGATGTATTAAAAAAATCGCATCGCAAAATTTTTGAGCTACCATTTAAGGAATTAAATGGTATGTACGAAAGAAGAAAGTTTTGAGATTTCACTCTAATAAATCGCAAATTACCACCAACTTGTAGTTGTTGGTAATTTGCGAATTCTTTTACAAATGCACTTTTTGCAATTTGTAAAGGTGGCATGTGACGCTCATACGTACGCCATATGCGCACACATGTCAATTTCAAGGGTGCAGCAGGGTGTCCTTAAGACACCCTTCCACCCTTGAAATTATTCTCTATTTGCGATTATCAAATTGCGAATCGCAAATTGAGAATAATTTCACATTCATTCGTATGGGCCTCCTGGCCCATAGAAATGAATGGGAAAATATTCCTTAATTGCGAATAGCAATTTGCTAATCGCATTTAAGGAATTTTAAGAAATCCCTAACAAATAGCGAATTTGTACATACATACCATTTTGCAATTCTCAAATAGCGATTCCTTAAAAATCGCTATTTGAGAATCGCTAAAGGGTATCTTGATACATCTGGACCATCACTAGGGCCCGAGGGGGTATTGCAAAAATTGTGATTAGGGAATGGTGAATCATATGCCTCTTTTCAAGTGTTTCTGATTGCCATCATCCCAAATTAGTTGAACTCGGTGTGAACGATTATGTTTTTTGTCACTCCTAGGAGCCCATTGGTAAACTTCAAACTTCATAGATTACCGTGGTGCCGGTGCAATTCTGCAAAGTCATTAATGGACTGCATTGGGTTACACACATGCAGGATCAATTCTTCATTGACATTTGCCATGCTTGGGAAGTGGGAAGTACTGGTGCAAAATTGCACTCGCACGAGTATAATCTATGTATTCCATAAATGCCAAGATAATTTCACTGATACTATTACAACCTGTTCTAATCGCCCCAAGGGCCAGATGTAGGAGCCAAAATACCGGTCGGTAACGGCCGATTTCGGCCGTTACCGACCGGTATTTAGGATTTGGCATGTAGGGGGCATGTCATTTACAGAATCTGTAAATTTACCGATTCGGTAAATATACAGAATCGGTAAAATACCGAATCTGTAAATTTACCGATTCTGTAAATGAGATGTAGGTGGCACTTCAGAAAGTGCCACAGGCCGGGGGGCGTGGCTTGCGCGCCGCTGTGACATGGCGGTCTGCGCTTGAGCTCTGAGGCGACGAAGGCCGTCGGAGGTTTCTTTGGCGCCCCTTCGCAACGGAGACTATTTGAAGGTGCCGCATTTGCCATCGGAATATGCCGTGAGTGATTTGTGCGATCCTTGACTTACACGATACTGGAACGGCGCTGATATTTGCCGCAGTGTCCTTCTCGTCAGGATTTTCGAGCGGGCGCCATTTTCTGCCCTGGTGGCGACGCTCGAGATCTCCTCAGCACATGTCTCCATTACTGCACCGGAGCCTGGCTATTTATCAAAGATGACGTATTTAACGCTGAACTTCCTATGCTGACCCCTTTCAGTACACCTTGCCTCATAATATGATGTTTTTCGGCGACTCTTCAAATGGTAGTTGTTCCTTGCCATTTTCAGGACTGTATATTATACGAATTTAACTCTTTCTCTGTCAGGCCAACTGGTGAGCGATTTGGTCTCTTTTATTACTCTCACAACTCGGCTTGAGGTTTCTGCCCTCCCATTTTGTGTCCTGTGAGATGCTCATTTTTGGAATGTTTGATTGTGTCTTTTCAATACCCTGCTCTTAATGGCGGATAGCGACATCTGAACTACTCTGCATTGTCATTTATGCTCCTTGGGGTCTCTGGAGCTGGCGCTGCTCTTTTTTTTTTTTTTTTGCGGTGCCCCTGCTTTAGCCCTAGATTTATATGTGGCTCTGCTATACACTGTTGTGCCCATATTCCATTTAAGTCCGCCGCTGTCATTAATTTGACGTTTTCTGCGCTCTGCGTGCTTCATTCCTTTATTTTTTGGTGTGGGATACGCAGTTTCTGCCCTCTCCTTTTCCTCAAGTGGCTGTCTCTTTTCCTTGGTGACTGTTACTTCATGGCTGAAAATATGGGCCGTTCTTCCACTAATAAAGACTCAAAAGAAGCTGGCACCACTCTTAAAAGACTTAAACCATTGTCTCCTACGCCTGAGTCCGCTCAGTCTGACACCAACTCTACTCTTGACGCAATATTGACGCGCCTTAATGAAGTGCATGATATTGCGCAGTCAACAAAGACTAACACGGATTTATTACAAGTGGAGATGACCGCTCTTAGAAATGAATTCAAGGCCCTCTCTATTCGTGTTTCGACCACAGAGACACGTATCAGTGGTGCAGAAGATCATATGCAGAAACAATCCAGGTCCCTCACCCACTTAGAGCGCTCAATGGCGGCATTTCGAAAAGATCTGACTGAGCAGGAGGACCGTAATCGTAGATCTAATCTACGCATTTTTGGTCTGCCGGAGGATGCAGAGAAATCATCTTCATCTATGATTGACTTTTTATATCAATGGATTCCTGATACTCTCCAAATCTCGTTCCAAAGAGACTTTGAAATAGAAAGAGCACATCGTGTCCCCACTTTTCGTTCTAAATCTGCAACCCAGCCAAGAGCAATAATTTTTAAGCCACTGCGTCATCAACATACAGAGCAAATTCTTGCTCACATGCAGAAGGTTAAATCTGTCTCCTGGGAAGGACATCGAATTTCAATCTCTCAAGACTTTGCCAGGGATACAGTTATAAGAAGGAAGGGTTTCCTTAATCTTCGGAAACGTCTCTCTGAGATGAACATTCCCTTTTCTTTTTCTGGTCCATCGAAATTCTGCATTACTTTCAAGGGCCGTTCCAGAATTTTCGATGAGCCGGCGGATTTAGCTTCCTTCCTGGACAATCAGATGGAGATACAGATGGAGATTCAGAGGGCGACTTCACAGGATCCTGGTGCTTCGGGCACTTGAAATGTTTACTTCTGTCTCCTTTGTGATGGCTTTCTGTATACCTATATTTCTCCTTCTCTCTCTCTTTTGTTTCCGGGTTTTTTTGACTTAAATGTCTCTTATGGTCTGTCTCCTTTGCTGCTTGTTTCCTGGTAATGTCTCTTTGTAACTCCGTTACTGGAGTTTTTTCCGATCTATTTCTTATCTGCACTGTACTCTCTTTGCTCCACTTCTATGTAGCTTATTTCTTTAGATTTCCATTGTGCTTCTATTTCTTATTATTGTTGTTGTTTCTGGGTCTATCTTCTATCTCTGTGTTCTATTTTCATCTTTCTCTGTTAGGTCTTCTCTCTGTACTTTTTAATTTTTTCATGGTCATGTTGTTTAATCTATTGTGTCTATACCTTTTTTGCTCTTTGTATTCTTTGCTATTTTTGTGCATATTTATTAACTCATACATGTTTAGTATTTACATTTCATTATCTTGCGTTCAGTTCTAATGTTTTTGTATTTTATTTCTATATATATATCCCTGGACAGTTTCATTGTTTGCTTTTTACTTATTCATATCAATTGCCTTTATCTAATTCGTATCAACTGCTCTCTCTCTCTTCCGTTTTCTACTCCCATCTCCTCTCCCTTCCTAATGGTTTTTTCTTTTTTGATATGTTCATGCATTTTCAATTTTCAATTACTTGTAGTACGTTCTACACGGTTAAGATTGTTCATTATTTGGGTGTTTTTAGGCTTTCCATATTCATCGTCATGAGATAGTGGTTTCTTTTTTATTCTATCCTACTGCCTTTTTCGTTATCAGCTTACATAGTTTTCATACCTATCATTTGCATGACATTTGATAGTAGCTTAATGACTGAATGTGACTTTATAGATTTGCATGTGAGTTTTTTTTTTTCTATTACTCTACTGATATCGGTTCATATTTTGATTCTTCCTATCTTATACCTAAATGTTATTAGCTAGGTAATATATTGGGGTTGTCGCTATCAAAACCTTGTATATATTGATTGTTTCATATTTGCTTAGTATTTACATCTCATTATCTTGCCCTTAGTTCTATGATTATGTCATTCATTTATATATTTATCTCAGGTCAATTTTCTTTTTCTTTTACGTTTTCTACTCTCATCTTCTCTTCCTTTCTATTATGAAAGGGGTGCCGCTCGTTGTGAGGTTTCTTTTGCCCTGTGGTGTGTCAGCGACGCTACTGGAGTAGCAATCAGTTATTCCTGCAGCCTGTGTCTTCCAGCGGGAGGAGGTCAACGGTGTGGCCGCAGAGGAGGCGAGAGGCGCGGCCCCGGGACTGCGAGGACCAGCATCCACCACCACCAGCTGGGTCCTCTTCCCGTGTGAGCCGCGCCCCCTCCCAGTGCCACGCCCCCTCTCCCCCAACTGGAATTTAAGGAAGGACATTAACGCGCACCGCGGGACGCGCGCGGGTCGCAGCCCGGAGCGAAGCACGGGCAAAGGGCGGGCCCTCTACAGCCCTCCAAGGCCTGACAAGGCTTGGCTTGGCCACTCCTCTATCGTTCATTAATTAGCCTACGATCCTCATTCATATCGTAACATCAGGTTTTATATGCCAGGTATGTCTACGCCCACAGATGACGTTACATCATCTAGGGTGGGTATTTCTATTTTGGGCCCACTGGATAAATATTTTGTCAAAGCCAAGGCGGAGGTCGACAGAGAGCTGGCCCTGGCAGAGCGCCGTGCAGCTCGACGTCTATCAATTGAGCAACTTAAAAACACAGCTCTGGATCCTGGTATCAAAGCAATCCCTGACGCCCAGCTGGTCTTCCCAATTCGGGAAAATTCCGATGATGATTTATTCAATACGGACAATGTTCCTTTAATTTTCCAGTCCAGCTCGTCTCCCAAAGATGATAATTTCACTAGTCAGCAATTGGAGCAACCCCTTCGTAGTAGTAATGTCACTACTGACCTTATCGACCTTGATACTCCTAGACCTCCTAATATTCATGAAAGTTCATGTATTATGGAGGCATCTAAATCCTCAGAAGTGGGACATCGAAGACAACGTGATCTATTCACCTTTAAATCCAAAGCCCCTAAATTGTTGAGAGGCCCTAACTCGGTGAAAACGAAAAAGGTCGTTAATAGATCTCCACCGAAAAAGCGAAGGAAAAAAAGTTTGGGCCAGGCAGATACAATTATCCACAAACTAATGCCCCAAAAGGACTTATTAATGAAAGAACTGCATAAAATAGCTGAAGGGGCACCAAATGTCCTTAGAAATACACTGACCGCCCAGGTTCCTCCGACTATAAAAGACTTCGTTGATGCGATGGAGCACCTTATGAAAGCTTTACTCATTCCAATAGTGGAGGGAGTAAGGAAAATAGGAACTCAATTGGATACTCTCTTAGGATGCCCCACAACAAACACTTTAATTAGTAATGGTTTGGCAAACCCCTCACCGACTCTTAAAGAGAGAGAGAAAGTCATTAAAGAGGTAAAAATGGCCAACTCTGATATAACAGTAAAAACATCAAACACCCCCACCATACCAACTCCTAAAGCTGCATTGCGCCGAGTAAATAAAGTTTCTCTGGGCTCATCCAAACAGCCCACAGACTCTCGAGCACACTCAGCTCAAATTAAATCTCTTATGGACTCGGCAAGAATGGGGAATACCAAATCCATGTGGGATACGAAAACGTTTGTGCAGAAACATAAGAGACCATTGGGTGAGAGACATGTGGATCTACCTCCAGCAGCATCCCACAATGTTATTATTTTAACGGGGGTTCCTCCTTTACCATCTGAAGCAAGATATGAAGACCCTGTAAGCCTAAAAAATAAGGTCATATATTGGCTAAAAAATAACAGGCCATTGCCACCACACCTTAATGGTGATATCATCATGGTGAGGAGAACTAGTTGGGTAGGCTTACGCCCCAAAGATATTGAGGGAGATGTAATTATAATTACTTTTAAAGATCCTAGAGTCACCAACCATATAATGGATTGGTTTACTGCTACCAACAAAGGTCCGATTTTACCTAAATCCTTGCTATATTTCTATCCAGAAGCCTTAATGCCTCCAAAACTTTATCGCTCTACACAGTACTATGAGAATCCCACCATCCTATACAACCAAAGACCACCGCGAAATTTTCATTTTCCAGGGCAGGGAAATAGGGGTGACATTTTTCCTACCCAAAATCCACACTTGCATATTGGCAGCCTGTGGAGAAATAAAACCTATTTAACTCCTATATATGACCAAGCGGGTTATGGTAACTGTTTCCCGCCAACAACTCCCACCTGGAATTTTCCCTGTAATAATTACTATGAACCGCTCTATGGTTTGGAAGATATAGACTGACTCTCTTTAGAGAAGGACCAAAGGGAGGAGGGGGAGGGAAATGTTAGTATACTCTCAAATGTACCATCTATGAAGAGCTTACCGAAAAATAGCAAGATACCAAAAGACCTGGTAAATGGGACAAAGACGCAGCACCCAGTACATGGTCTCCCCCCTCCTGGTCAGCTAAATAACGTAAAAACTTTACCTACTAGTATGGAAATGCAAGATCTATCTTCCAAATTACATATTCTTAGCTGGAACTTGGCAGGTATATCTTCAAAAATCATTCAACCAGCATGGCTGGAGATAGTTAATTCCTACTCTGTCCTGTGCCTTCAGGAAACTTGGGTGTCTACCCCGATACACCTATTGGGCTTCCAAACTTTTCACTCAGCAGCACTAGAGAGTAATCGGGGCAGACATCGGGGGGGACTATTTATATATGTAAGTGTAGCCATGGGACATAGGATCCGGAAATGTGTACTAAGGGATTCCTACCAAATTATAGTTATGGATATGGGTTCAGCTTTGAGTCTTTTAATTATAAATTTGTATAATAACATCCCCTTAGATCGACTGGAGAAAACATTAGACGACTTGTCTCATTCTATTGTTTCAATTAAAGAAATGCGTGGAGGTGAGTGCGTGACGGCACTCATGGGTGATTTTAATTGTCATATCTGTCAAACTATCTCCAGGGGGGTGTGTGATTTTTCTGCCCCACATGATGGGGAATTAGAGGGCAATATGCCTGATCATTTTGTGCATACCAATACAGGGGAATTACTAAATAATTTTATGGCATCATTTAATTTAGACTTTGCAAATGTCTTATCACTTCCCTTGAAACCATTTAAACCGACATTTCATGGCAGAGCAGCAAATTCTATCATTGATTTTATCCTTTTTTCAAAGATGCATGCCTCCTTCATTTCTTGTTGGGATACTCTGGACCACCTTTTTGGCGATCACTATCCTCTGGCTTTAGCCATTGTGTTACCCCTTGCCAGCACTAGCCATGAAAATCCCGGACCCAAATATGAACAACCTATTAGATTAGGTACACTAAATGGGTATACCCTTAAATGGGACAAAATAAATCCAGCCAATCTTCTTAAAAATTTACTTAAACAGAGATGGGAGGAGATACATATTTGCTTGTCTATAAATGAACACCCTCAATCTATCCTGGAAGCATTTTTAAAAATTCAAGAGAGTCTTAAAACGCTTCTTACCAGACAGTTCAAGCAAGGCCCCACTACCCCAAAAGGGTGGTTCGATAACGAGTGTACAAGAGCCCTAAAATCACTGAAGAAAGCTCTTCATACAATACCTAAACAAGTTATGGTGATACGTCAAGCTAGACTCCGATATCATCTTGCTGTTAAAAACAGGAAAAACACACTGAAGGACGAAGCTTGGCAGACTCTTTTGTTAACAAGTGAAAATAGGGATTCTTCAGCCTTCTGGAAAATCCTAAATACCCCACTCCCATGGACAAAAACACCTAAGAGACACCTGGATCTCGCAATTGATGGTGATACCTGGGCTGCCCATTTTCAAGATTTATACAGCAAACCTAGTCTTGTAAATAGCACCCCCTCGGATTCCATCCTGCCTCCATATTTAATATCTCCCCTCAGGAGAAAAAGTATTACTAATATTGTGTTTTCATATGAAGAGGTGATGGAGGCAATAAGGGAGAGTCCGACCGGGAAGGCACCTGGCCCGGATGCCATCCCTGCAGACGTTTTCAAGGCTGAGATATATATGTGGGCACCAATACTAACCGCTGTTTTGAATTCAGCAAATGTTACTGGCCAAATTCCAACCTGGGCTGAAGCAATAGTGATACCCATATATAAAAAAGGAGACAGGCACCTGCCATCATGTTATCGGCCTATCTCCTTGCTCGATTCTACAATGAAGATCGCGGGGCGAATCATCCTGAAACGTTTGCAAAAGTGGACAGAAGAGGAGAACATACTCTCAAGTTTCCAATATGGTTTTCGAACAGGAAGGGGCACAGTCGAGCAGAGCTTGAATTTACATCTTATCATGTCAAAATATGTTGTGATTAAGAGGGGAAGTCTCTACATAACATATATAGACTTAAGCTCTGCTTTTGACTGTGTGGTCCACGACCAACTATGGGAAACTCTTGACCGTCTAGGGATGGACCCATCTATTCTTGATTTCATCATGAAACTGTATAAAGATGCTGGAGCCAGGGTGCGGTTTGGCTTGAAGGGAGAATGTTCACCAAGGTTTACCATCAATAGAGGGGTTAGGCAGGGGTGCATTTTAGCCCCCCTGCTGTTTTCCCTCTATATAAATGCCATTGGTGAGCATTTAAAAACAATTGAATGTGATTACCCCAAAGTGGGAGGCCAAGCTATCCCAATCCTGTCATATGCCGATGATGCGGCCATTATCTCACAAACAAGATTGGGGTTACAAAGAGCGGTGGCTGCATTCACCAACTACATGTATGAAAGAGGCTTGAAAGTCAACATTGGGAAGACTTTTTCTATGGCCTGCAGTAAGGGTAGAAAGAAAATTCCATGTCCTATATTTATCAAGGATCAGAAACTGGAGACAGTTGACAATTTCACGTACCTTGGTATAAGTATAAATAGGAAGGTACTATGGCAGCTCGCTGTTAAAGCTAGGAAACTTGCCTTTGTCAGAGCAATTGGAGGTATACGTGACTTTGCAAGTAAAATAGGAGGGAGGCCAGTAAAACAACTTATTAGGATATATAAAGCCAAGTGTGTTTCTACAGTGATCTATGGGGCCGGCCTCTGGGGTATTGAAAACGACATCTCATCAATCCAAGTGGCAGAAAACAATTTCCTAAGATACCTGTTAGCGACATCAAAAGCAACATCAGTCTATATGATCCATATAGAGCTAGGCTTATCATTTATCATCGATCTAATTAAAGTTGAGCCACCACTTCTATGGCATAAAATCTGGACCACCACCGAGATTGCTCTAAATCGAGATATAATAATGGATATTCTTAAATTGGAGGAGGCAAAACATATGAAATGGTTATCATACGTTAAAAAGATGTTCCAAGATATAGATCGGCCTGAGTATTATACCGATCCAACGACACTGGAGAACATCTCAAGGAAAGAACTGAGAAAGACCCTATTGGACTACCTAGAAGCCAAAAGGTGGGCGACTCAGAAATCAAATAAATCAATCCAGGCCTATCAAAGGATCACCGTGAATAAGGGGTTACAACAATATCTTTCCACTGACTATTCCTGTTTCACAAGGATGTTGCTTACAAGATTCAGGTTGGGCTCTTTTTTTCGCTTAATAACTTTTCCGATATGCAACGATTGGTCGCGAAATTTGAGCCTATGCCCCTGGATCATATTTCTGCCCAATCAAACATTCACTCCATATTATTTTGTACTTATTATACCACCCCTAGGAAATCTTTATTGAGACCCTTGCTGAAAAGATGGGGACTAAGGTCTTGCAGAGATGCGATGGAACGCTTGCAAGAGTTAGAGGACAAGGATGTCATACGCAAAATGGAATATTTTTTAAAATTATTACTTAAATTTAGAAATTCGTTGGTAGGCACAATCTGATTCGGCAATCGCCTAATGATCCTATTGTACATCAGCCTGTTTTTAAAATATTGTGTCCTTCTTAAAAAATGTATCTTTATGGAAAAGTCACTTTTTAAACCTTACATCTTGCTTCTTTATGATAATTATGTGTTATAATTGTAAATGATTTTCTTTTCTTTTTAATCAACACTATGAATGCTTTTATGATATTCAACGTAAATATCGAATAAAGCTTATTTTGAAACTTTATTATGATATTTTTGATATGTTCATGCATTTTCCCTTTCACTTACATGTAGTACGTTCCATACAGTTAAGGATTGTTAATTATTGAGTGTTTTTAGGCTTTACATATTCATCTTCATGAGATAGTGGTTTCTTCTTTACTTTCATATACTGCTTTTTTGTTTAACAGATTGATTAGTTTTATTACCTATCATTTGTATGACATTTGCTATTAATTTAATGACTAAGTGGGATTTTACAGTTTTGCATGTTAGATTGTTCTTTTTGTTTCTACTACTCTGCTGATATTAGTTCATATTTTGATTGTTCCTAGTTCCTACCTAAATGTAATCAGCTGGGTAATATATTGGGGCTGTTGTTATCAATTATTTCTCCTCCTTGTACGGTTCCTTTATCGCCTTTCCACGCTCTCCCTAGTATGAATTTGGTCCTTTTCAGACCTCCCCTGCTGCTTCTTCTCTTTCTTCTCTTTTCTTCTTTTCTGTCTTTTTTCTTCTTTCGGATTTCCCTCTTGGATTCTCCCTCCTCGTTGTTTATGTTTGATGTTTGGTTGCTTGGATTTGTGCTGTTGGCTGTCTATCCTTCATCTATGTTGTCTTTTCTCTTTTCTTGTATATTTCCATGCCGGGTTTGAATGTCCTATCCCTCAATGTTAAGGGTTTAAATCATCCGGTGAAGAGGTAAAAAATTTTAGATTATTGTAAATCTCTATCTTCAGACCTGATCCTTCTTCAAGAGACAAAGGTCTCTACCAGAGAGGCGTTGTTTCTGAAGAAGGAGTGGGTTTCTGATGTTTGTTGCTCTGATGCTTCTGGTAAATGTAATGGGGTCATTACATTAATTTCAAAAAATGCAGGTTTATCTATACTTTCCTCTGATCACGATTCTGAGGGTCGGTGGTTACTAACTAAATTGTCTGATGGAAATAACGATCTGTATGTGATGAATATCTATGCCCCTAACAATGATGATCCGGCCTTCTGGAGATCGATTACCAAAAAATTAAAGGATACCCCGCATGTTGGGAATCTTATTGTTGGTGGTGATTTTAATTTACCAATGGATCCCATTTTAGATAG
Source organism: Lissotriton helveticus (assembly GCF_964261635.1). Lineage (NCBI taxonomy): Eukaryota > Metazoa > Chordata > Amphibia > Caudata > Salamandridae > Lissotriton > Lissotriton helveticus. Next base: position 711,690,025 of record NC_136071.1, read on the forward strand.
GAATTCAGCTTTTCAATTTCGTCCTCCAAAAGCCCAGAAGCAAATGATTAACATGTGTTCCCTCACTCATCTTCAGGATATAGGGCGTCTTCACAACCCCACTGGTAGTGACTTTTCATTCTTTTCTTCACCTCATTCTTCCTTTTCTCGTATTGATTACTTACTTGTTCACTCTTCTCTTGTTTCATCCTCCTCCGCTCCGCTTATTCATCCTATTTTGATTTCTGATCATGCTGCAGTTACTTTTACATTGCTGTCCTTTGCTCCTAAATCCTGTGCTCGTTCCTGGAGATTAAATACAGAGGTTTTGCATGATATTGCTCAGGTTGATGAATTCTCTAGTGCAATCGAAACCTTTTTCCTTGAGAATGAAGGCTCAGTTTCTTCCCCAATTGTCCTCTGGGATTCGTTTAAATGTACTTTCCGTGGCCAAGTTATTAAATGTATGTCCAAAAGTAATTCTGCTATTAAAAAAGAGCTTACAGATCTAGCAACTGAAATTAAACATGTGGAATCTACCTTTAGACATTCTAAGGATAAATCTTGTCTACAGTTAATTAAACAATTAAAATACAAATATAATACTATAGTTACCAAAAGAGCCCATATTGGTGTTCAAGCGCAGAAATCCAAGAGGCTATTGTTAAAGAATCGTGCTGGGAAGATTCTCGCAGCTACATTAAAATTTCAAGATTTCTCATTTAAGTCCTCTCAAATTTCTTCTATTACTGATAGCTCTGGCTCTAAAAAATTTCAGACTGGAGAAATTCTCGAAGTTTTTCGTGACTTCTACAATAACTTATATACCCCTTCTAATCAAACTTCCTTTGAGCAAGGGGAGAGGCGGAGGCATAGCCGTGGCTTTTAAAACTTGCTTCACCTGCACCTGGAAGCCTATGGACTTGGCTGGTGCAGAGTGTGCCCATTTTTCCATCAGCTTTAGTCAGCATCAAACATTGTCAGGTCTTTTGATCTACCGCCCTCCAGGGAGTGACAGTGCTTTCAGGAAAGCCCTTCCTGAGCTGGTAAGCTCTCTTTCTCTGTTCTCCTCCAACATAACCATCATCGGCGATCTTAATATACACTTCGATGCCATGGAGATACCAGTGGTTAGAGGTCTGCTGGACGACCTTGAAGCAGTACAGCTACTCCAACTGGTCCGTCATCCGACCCATGAGGGAGGTCATATCCTCGATCCGGTCTTTACAAACCTTCAACTGGTCGAGGTCTCACCTCCTAGACCCATGGGATGGAGTGATCATTACCTCATTGAGCTTTCTGTCACAATGGTGACACAATCTATTGGGAAGCCTGATAAAACATCTTTCAGGCGGCCCTGGAAAAAGCTCAAATTGGAGGATTTCCATCGTCTCCTGATCACCTCACCTCTGGCTCACATGGATGACGTTGCAACTGGGTATACCATCTTTTGCGCTTGGATTGTTAAAGTCCTTGACGTATTAATCCCAGCCGGCTGGAGTAGGAATCGACATTCACAGCCAAATCCCTGGTACACGGAGGCACTCAGGTGTATTAAAGCTACCTGCCGACAAGCCGAAAGAGCATGGAGGAAGAATTATGATAAAGACCTGAAAGTATGCTACCTGGCCAAGGTAAAGACATACCACAGAGCTGTCTGCCGGACCCGAGCTGACTACTATGCACGGGAGTTCCAGGCGAGTTCTAACCCGTCCAAACTGGTTTTTAAAGTCTTGAAGGAGCTCACAGTGAACAGACTTCCTATTACGGAGATCTGTTCCCTTGCCCACTGTGAGTCGTTAGCCAGCTTCTTCGTGGAAAAAGTAAATGCCATCTATCGCTCTTTTCCCAAAGCTGACCCTGACAGTACGACCTTGACATTGCGTACTTCTCAGTGTTTGGCCTCTCTCTCTATACCATCGGAGCAGGAGTTTAATCTCCTAGCGGCCAAGGTCAAGTCTGGCTCACCGGATGACCCTTTGAGACCTGCCCAGTTTATGGACTCGGCGTCCGTTTGCCTTCCTCCTATCCGCCATCTGGTGGAGCAATCCCTTGCCATCGGTTCAGTTCCACCTAGTTGGAAGGCTGCCTGTGTCATGCCCATCATAAAGAAGCCTGGATTGGATCCGTTGAAGCCGGAGAGTTATCGACCCATCTCCCTCCTTCCCTGGGTGGCAAAGATTACAGAGGCCCATGTGAATAACATCTTAACAAACCATCTGGCATCTGCACATCTACTAGACCCTACACAGAATGGTTTTAGACCTGGACATAGTACAGAGACGGCACTTCTATTCATGGTTGAACACCTCCGCTCTGTACTAGATGCAGGTCAAACGGCGGCATTGGTCCTCTTGGACCTTAGTGCCGCCTTTGACACTGTATCTCACACCATTCTTATTCGAAGGCTTAGTGAGGCAGGTATTTCAGGCAGGGCGTTGGATTGGTTTCAATCGTTCCTTTCGGAACGATCCTTTCAGGTTGTAGTGCCACCGTTCAGATCCAAGCCCCACGCTATCACTCAAGGAGTCCCGCAAGGCTCGGCGTTGAGCCCCACTCTCTTCAACCTCTACGTTCAACCTTTGGCGGAGGTCGCGAAGAGTTGGGGTCTCACTATGGTATCATACGCCGATGATACTCAGCTGGCGGTGGCTCTTAATGGGGACTCTGACCAACTAGCATCGAACTTTGCGGATGGTTTGAGGGCCGTTGCTAGTTGGCTTACGGCCAACTGTTTACAACTCAACGCCCTCAAAACTGAGGTGATGGTGCTGGGGAAACATCCTGATCTGTGGGGTGCTAGCTGGTGGCCTAAGGAGCTGGGACCTCCTCCAAAACCTGTCTCTGAACTCAAAAATCTTGGCGTCTGGTTGGATTCCAAACTAACCTTCTCGTTCCACACTAAGAAGGTGGCATCCATGTGCTTCGGCATTCTGCGTGGGTTGAGGCCTATCCTCAAATTTTTTGATGCCCCCACCCGCCAGATGGTGATCCAAGCTAGCGTACTATCGAGGCTCGATTACGCGAGCTCACTGTTCTTGGGCGCCAACCAGGCGGAAGTCCTGCGACTTCAACGGGTGCAGAATGCGGCAGCTAGGGCCCTGGTGGGCCTGCCGCGCTTCTGCTCAGCCCGTAGCACAATCTTCAATCTGCACTGGCTGCCAGTAATCAGGCGCATAGAGTTCAAGGCCCTCTGCTTTGCGTTCAAAATTCTTAAATCTGATACCCCTATCATTCTTCAGCACCTTTTGTCTTTGTACACCCCTTTGCGCAGACTTCGCTCTGCCGGCCAAAATTTGGCACTTGTCCCCCGTTTTCAAAAATGTAGATTGGGTGGCCGATCGTTTACGGTCTTAGCCTCTAAACTATGGAACGCACTTCCTGCCTACATTCGCTCTTTGGATGACCTTTTTGCTTTCAGAAAAGCTGTCGAAACTCATTTCTTTCCTCTGCCTTATTAATCACTCCCTACTTTTTCTGTGTTGTTAGTTATGTTACCTTTTCCAGATATAGCGCCGGGACGCCCCTTAGCTGGGGCAGCTGTGCGCTTAAAAAATCCAAATAACATAACATAACATAACAATGCCAGGACTTCTTAAAATCTATTCCGGTTCAGACAGTTTCGGTAGATGATCGCACTCTTTTAAATGGCCCGATTTCCCCTGAGGAAATTATTACCGCAATTAAATCTACTCGATCTGGAAAAGCCCCGGGCCCTGACGGCTTCCCTATTTTGTTCTATAAAACTTTTCTTTCTGCACTTGTTCCCAAACTGCAATCTGTCTTTGATACTTTTATTAAATATGGGTCTGTTTCTGGTACTGCGGCTGATGCTACTATTGTAGTAATTCCAAAAGAAGGAAAGGATCATTCAGACCCCAAAAACTTCCGTCCTATTTCTCTTCTCAACATGGAGGCAAAGATTTTTGCCAAAATCCTCGCCAAGAGATTAGAATCCTTTGTTCCTACACTTGTCCATCCGTCTCAAACCGGTTTTGTAAAGGGTCGTCTTGCGCGTGATAATATACGCAATTTTTGCCATATTCTTGGAGCAGCTAAACGGTCTCATTACCCTGCCGCGGCCTTGGCCCTTGACGCTGAAAAGGCCTTCGACAAGGTCTCTTGGCCTTTTCTTCGTGCTGTCTTGTCTGCACATAATCTTGGTGACTCCTTCATTAATATGGTGATGTCCTTATATTCTCAACCTAGAGCTAATATAAGAGTTAACGGTGCTACATCGTCCTTTTTTAATCTTCGCCAGGGCACTAGACAAGGTTGTCCTTTATCTCCGCTTTTGTTTTTACTATCCATTGATCCTCTCCTCCGTTTGATTGAGCTGCACCCAGACATCAAAGGTTTTTCTTTTGGGCCTCATTGTATTAAAACTGCTGCATACGCGGATGATGTTCTTATTTTCTCAGATGACATTTCTTTGGCTATTCCTGCTATTTCAGATACCATCTCCCTTTTTTCAAAGGTTTCAGGTTACACCTTAAATAAGGATAAGACTGAAATGTTCCCTTTGAATGCCTATTGTTTCCCTGCACATATGGGCTCTGCTGGCTTTAAATGGCAGCCTACACATTTAAAATACTTGGGTATCTATTTCTGTTCTACCTTATATGCCACTACTGCCTATAATGAATCCCAGACTATTCTTAAAGTGCGGCGTCTTTTAGACACGTGGTCTCCGAAACATATTTCCTGGTGGGGTCGCCTTCAGACCCTTAAAATGATGATAACACCCATTATTAATTTTGTATCCTCCATGCTTCCGGTTAAATTATCAGATTCCTTTTTTCATGAACTTGATATCCTGACCTCTAAATTTTTATGGAATGACAAGCGGGCTAGAATTGCTTATAAAATCTTGCGGAAACCTTATGACATGGGAGGTTGCATTCTTCCTGATTGGGAAAAGTACCAAACCGCCTTTTTGGCATCTCAAGGAGCTCTATGGTTCTCTTCTCCCCCTACTCATGTTCCATCTTGGTTGTTAATAGAACAGGAATTAGCGTCTCCTCTGCCGACTGCCTCCTTTTGCACTGCATCTACCTTGCACATCCTGTTTTCTCGTTCTATAATTCTTGATACTCTTGCTGCGGTCCGGAAAGTCGACAAGAAAGTAGCGATTCCACTCCATAAATCTAGGTGGTCGTCTATTTGGCGAAATTCTAAAATTAAACTTAACATTACTCCCACACTCATGTCCTATTGGGCAGCTAAAGGGATTTCGCTTGTTAAACATCTTTATGGTTCTAATAATGAGCCATTACCCTTCTCTTCCTTGGCCCAACAACATTCTCTAACTAACTTGGATTTCTATACTTTTCTTAAAATTAAAGTGGCACTTGCTAAGTTGCGTTTGCATCCTACCTCTCCTACCATTTCTCTCTTTCATATCTGGACTAAATCTGGTCACGTAGCCTCCAAAATTTATATATTTTTATCATCTGCTTCATTACCAGTACATACGGTTGCTCAACAAAAATGGTTACATCATTTTGATCAAGGAGTTACTGATCATATTTCTTCAGACACCTGGCAGCTGATTGGTAAATTTTCTCTTCGCAATAAAATCGCCCCATCATTGATGCAATCTAAATTTTTCTCCGTCAACCTTCTTCATTGGACACCTGTACGATTACATTCGCACAATCTCAAAGATGACAATTTATGCTGAAGCTGTGGATTATTGACGGGCGATTTCCCACATATGTTTTTTGAATGCTCCCTTCTCCAGCCTTTTTGGGACCTCATTCATAAACATCTCACTCTAATCTTTGGTATTGATTTTCAACTCTCTTTTCCATTAATTCTATTAGGTCCATTGGCTGCCCCTGTTCCTCTTCCCTTAGATCCCATGTATTTACAGTTGTTGGATCTCCTTTTGACTATTGCTGTAAAAGTCATCCTTATGGATTGGAAATCCTTTTCCTCTGTTTCTTATCATACTTGGTGGGCGTGGGTTTCCTTCTTGCGTAGTGCTCACACTTCGGTTGACCATGCTCACCTCTCTCCATCTATTTCTAGTGGTGTTTGGAAAGCATTGGATAACTATATGGACTTGTCCTCAAAAGGGTTGGTTGCACAATATCCTTTTGTTCTGTCTGGCTGACTGGTGTCTTATCTGTTGGGTTAGTCCGTTGGAAATCCTTCTTTCTCTTCTTCTTCCTTTCCTTTCCTGTTTTCTTTCCTTTTCTATCTTTTCTCTTACTCTCTCTTTCTTTCTTCTTTCTTTTTTTTTCTTTCCCTCCCTTCCCCTGCTTATACCAGCTGATTGTGATACTTTTGATTATTGATTTTGTATTAAACACTCATTTTCCCTTATCTACTTCATTGTCCTGTTTATGGCAGGCTACGTTTATTTAGAACTCCGTTTATTGTGCTTATTCTTAAGGTCTTGCCTCTATTTGCTTTGCCTTTATTTGCTATCATTTGTATCATATTTATTGTATTATGTACCTCTTCTTCTTCTTTATAAAATAAAATTCTTTGAAATAAAAAAAAAAGAAAGTGCCACAGGCCCGTAAGAGTCGGTATTTTACCACCCAATCCTATTGGGTGGTAAAATACCGAATACAGGTGTGCATGCACACCTGTGCAATGTGACACACAGACATGCCCTTAGGGCATGTATGTGTGCCACATGTTAGACGTGCCTGTATTTGGGGTGCTAGAGGGTGTCAAAGTGACACCCCCTGCACCCTTGCAGAAATCGGTATTTACCGAATCGGTAAATACCGATTCGGTATTGCCCATTGATTCCTATGGGCTTCAAGGCCCATAGGAATCAATGGGCAATACCGAATCGGTATTTACCGATTCGGTAAATACCGATTTTTACAGATTCGGTAAATCAAATAAAGATTTTACCTACATCTCCCTCCTTCTATTTTACCGATTCATAAATACCGAATCGCTAAAATTCGGTATTTATGAGTCGGTAAAATAGAATTACCTACATCTAGCCCCTAGTCTCTAAACGCACAAAAACTGGTCTATGCCATGAAAAGGGTCCTGCAGCATTTCTCTGCAAGTAGGGGCACCGACGGTGTGTTTACCGCATACCTTAAGGCTTTCCTTTAAAAAAGCATTTCAGTCTTAATGAACCACAGCATTGTACCAAATAGGCTGTGGCTGGAAAGTGAGCGTCCTTTATACTTCTGTCACATTTCACCTCTCACTTACACCTCCAGGCTCCGCCCACCCCTTCGCCGCGCGGCAGACAAAACAACCCCTGATTGACAAGCAGACTTTGTGAGATTAATGCCCCGCACTGTCAAGTCTGCGACTCTCAAACGAGGCCCATTGAGTGCTGAAAGAAGGCTCGGAGAAGGGGAGGATGCGAGGACGGCGCTTCTGCATAATTGTTCTGACGCTGCATCTCACAAGTGCAATATCACACCAGGAATGGTGGATTAAATAGTATATATATTTTTTGGAATCGAAAGGTTTGAGCTGGGTTAAATATTGACTTTTTCTTTTGTTATTACTGGTGTCTGACCTTTGAATAGGATTAGCATACCGAGGTTACTGGTGAAAAGAAAACTATGGATAAACAGACAGGTTGCATATTCCTGTTGATCTTTTTAGTGATCTATAAAAGGTTCTCTGCTGGCTGTGGTCTCCTCTGCTCTTTTATTTTAATTAACAGGATGTGTGGGGTGGCACTCTCTTTGGCAGCAAGATCTGTGTGGTCTTGACTCCTTTTTGTGCCAGTCTCGTGATATACCAGTTGTCACACTGTGAGTGGGCTGAATTCCTTCAACGAGCCACATGTGATTGGCCACAACAGCACAAGTGGTTTTAAAACGATCTCACAATCAGGGCTGGTGCTTCCATTTGGCTGAGTGGTGCCAAATTCCAATAAAAAAAAGCTAAAAGAGATTTTTATGGGTGAATCGGGAGCACTGCACCAGAAAAATGCAATTTTGCCAGCAGTGCCTCACATCCCTTCCTGCTCACAGTATTCATGCAGAGAAACACTTTAAGGGTTATTTATTAAGGGGTTCTTTATTAAGTAAGGGACGCACTGGTAATCGGTGGCGCTGCACATTTTTGTGCTTCCAAAAGGCTTTTATAACAGTTAGTAAATCAGCACAATACTTTACGTTGCTTTACGCCACAGGGGCGCCTGCATAACATCTTTAAAAATAACCCTCCAAGTGAGGAGGCGCAACCAAACGGATGGAGACTCAAATTGACATCTCAAAAAAAAAAAAATACAACAATTATATTGATAATGCACGGCACACAGTATGGTTAGACGAGGGGTACTTTTGAGATTAGTGGTAATTACAGAATAAAAAACAAAAGGGTTTTAGGAAAGCAACATTTGGATCAAAAAGAAGACAGAGCTACGTCGTTGTTAAACCATTGTCAGAATTTCTTAAGTACACCGCCACTGACGTCTTCATCGCATTTGCTAATGCCTGAGGGTCAATTTACTGCGTTTTCTTCACTCATTGCTCATAAAAATGTTACCCGCGGCCAGATATTTTAGATCTTGATTCGCTGAATCACAATTTTATGTTTGTAGATAGAACTTACTAGAGTAGAAAATGATAACGAGGACTGGATATTCGGCAGGAAAAAAATACAGTGGGGGGGGGGTGAAAAATGAGCGTTTTCATGGGAGCCTTATAACGTTGGAGGTATTAACACATGGTTTCGCTCTCTTTTTTCCGCGAATATTTCTTTTCTAAACTTACACCTCCCCTAGACGGATGCAAGCTTTGTGGTGAATGTGCTGAGTACCCCAAAGTCCACAATTAATTTATTGTTCTTTCATTGGCGGACGCTCTCACCTCCACTTCCTATTGATAAGATAAATTTTTCTGTGGATGAGGAATCCACTCAGTGCTTAATTTGAGCCGGAGGTTTCCAGTGCTTGGCACCCGCACTTAATTGTCAGCACCGGCTCTAGTTACTGTTCACCACATGATGATATTGTCTGAAATGTGCACAACAACCATGTTTATTAAGTCAAATGGCATTAAAAATGAATAAGACCAGCCCCTCACTCCATTGTTATAGCTTTGTGTGGCTTGAAGTAGTCTGAATTGTCACAAATGTAGGAGTGTGATGGTTAGGTGTTAGGTTGGTACTGTCACTGGCAGCGGCAATGGATGGTACAGACTGCCGTGGGCTTCCGAGAAGGGCCCTGGCACTTACGTTTTAAAAAATTAAGGACTGAATCCATTGCCTTTAATGGATCAAGCAGCCGTTAGATGAGGTAGATCCTGACAAAATATACGTCCACATGTCCAACCATCAGCACTTCGGTATAGCGATTCGCAAAGAACAGTTAAGCTGCAAATACATGGTCGCCAGCCCGCAAAGCTGTGTCAGCCCGGGCTGACACACACAACAGGGGTGAGGGGGGTTGAAGCCCGTGAGCCCAATGGGTGTTGCGCGCCTGGTGCTTAGCAAACCTTAGAGCACACCCAAAAACTTTGCGATAATCTCTTCCTGTATTTGGAAGGAAAAGTTGATAACATTCTTGCTGGGTTGAGCCTTCCCAGCACCATTTCACACCAGTTGGTTTGTAAATTAGGAGGATCATTGAAGAGCACCACTAGCTCACGTCCCATTCTTAACAACTTGGACCATCTAGCCCTTGACTCTTTTCGCACCATTGCCAATCGCGTTTCCTCTGGGCCACCTCTTGATCCACTGCCACCTAAGGTTTGCAAGGACCTATCGGATTCCTTAGCTCGCCCACTTCACACCCTAAGTAATTACTGTCTAATAAGAGTCAAAATTGCTGCAGACTGCAAAATTGCAATGGTGGTTCCATTGTTAAAAAAATTATTTTCAGTTTTCAAACAGCTTGCCTCTTGCCACCGCATTCTGGGAATATAGAATGACATACTAATTACGCAACAGAGGGAGAGGCTGAAATAAACGCACTGATACACACCATTTTGAATAATTTCAGGCCTATTTCCCTCTTGCCTTTCCCAGTGCAAATCATGAAAAAAACTGTGAATAAACTTGTCTCCGACTTACCTGAAGGTCATGATCTATTGGACCCGGCTCAATCAGGGTTCCTTCCTGCTCATGGTATGGAACCTGCTTTGGTTAAAGAATTGATTCAGAAAAGGGGGTGGTGATGAACAGAGTGCCTGAATTAAGCAGACCACTCTTACCCAGTCCAAAGATCAGGGCTTGATCCATCACCGTTTTTTAGCTCACTGCACCATCCCAGCTCAGAACTTGGCTATATGCAAATTAGTCTGTTCCTGTCCCAGTGCATAATGGGTACAGGGCAAACCAAACTACCAAGCCAATTCTTATACTGGGAAGGAAACAAGCTTCCGGGGACCGGTTTCTGCCATTTCAGGCGTCGTCGGCCCGGCTTGCTTCAATCCTGATGGTGCAATGAGCAAGGGACTCACATCTGAGTATACCCTTCCACGTATATGGTGGACAAAATGATTCAGAAAAGGGGGTGGTGATGAACAGAGTGCCTGAATTAAGCAGACCACTCTTACCCAGTCCAAAGATCAGGGCTTGATCCATCACCGTTTTTTAGCTCACTGCACCATCCCAGCTCAGAACTTGGCTATATGCAAATTAGTCTGTTCCTGTCCCAGTGCATGATGGGAACAGGGCAAACCAAACTACCAAGCCAATTCTTATACTGGGAAGGAAACAAGCTTCCGGGGACAGGTTTCTGCCATTTCAGGCGTCGTCGGCCCGGCTTGCTTGAATCCTGATGGTGCAATGAGCAAGGGACTCACATCTGAGTATACCCTTCCACGCATATGGTGGACAAAATGATTCAGAAAAGGGGGTGGTGATGAACAGAGTGCTTGAATTAAGCAGACCACTCTTACCCAGTCCAAAGATCAGGGCTTGATCCATCACCGTTTTTTAGCTCACTGCACCATCCCAGCTCAGAACTTGGCTATATGCAAATTAATCTGTTCCTGTCCCAGTGCATGATGGGAACAGGGCAAACCAAACTACCAAGCCAATTCTTATACTGGGAAGGAAACAAGCTTCCGGGGACCGGTTTCTGCCCTTTTAGGCGTCGTCGGCCCGGCTTGCTTGAATCCTGATGGTGCAATGAGCAAGGGACTCACATCTGAGTATACCCTTCCACGCATATGGTGGACAAAATGATTCAGAAAAGGGGGTGGTGATGAACAGAGTGCCTGAATTAAGCAGACCACTCTTACCCAGTCCAAAGATCAGGGCTTGATCCATCACGTTTTTTAGCTCACTGCACCATCCCAGCTCAGAACTTGGCTATATGCAAATTAGTCTGTTCCTGTCCCAGTGCATGATGGGAACAGGGCAAACCAAACTACCAAGCCAATTCTTATACTGGGAAGGAAACAAGCTTCCGGGGACCGGTTTCTGCCATTTCAGGCGTCGTCGGCCCGGCTTGCTTGAATCCTGATGGTGCAATGAGCAAGGGACTCACATCTGAGTATACCCTTCCACGCATATGGTGGACAAAATGATTCAGAAAAGGGGGTGGTGATGAACAGAGTGCCTGAATTAAGCATACCACTCTTACCCAGTCCAAAGATCAGGGCTTGATCCATCACCGTTCTTTAGCTCACTGCACCATCCCAGCTCAGAACTTGGCTATATGCAAATTAGTCTGTTCCTGTCCCTGTGCATGATGGGAACAGGGCAAACCAAACTACCAAGCCAATTCTTATACTGGGAAGGAAACAAGCTTTCGGGGACCGGTTTCTGCCCTTTTAGGCGTCGTCGGCCCGGCTTGCTTGAATCCTGATGGTGCAATGAGCAAGGGACTCACATCTGAGTATACCCTTCCACGCATATGGTGGACAAAATGATTCAGAAAAGGGGGTGGTGATGAACAGAGTGCCTGAATTAAGCAGACCACTCTTACCCAGTCCAAAGATCAGGGCTTGATCCATCACCGTTTTTTAGCTCACTGCACCATCCCAGCTCAGAACTTGGCTATATGCAAATTAGTCTGTTCCTGTCCCAGTGCATGATGGGAACAGGGCAAACCAAACTACCAAGCCAATTCTTATACTGGGAAGGAAACAAGCTTCCGGGGACCGGCTTCTGCCATTTCAGGCGTCGTCGGCCCGGCTTGCTTGAATCCTGATGGTGCAATGAGCAAGGGACTCACATCTGAGTATACCCTTCCACGCATATGGTGGACAAAATGATTCAGAAAAGGGGGTGGTGATGAACAGAGTGCCTGAATTAAGCAGACCACTCTTACCCAGTCCAAAGATCAGGGCTTGATCCATCACCGTTTTTTAGCTCACTGCACCATCCCAGCTCAGAACTTGGCTATATGCAAATTAGTCTGTTCCTGTCCCAGTGCATGATGGGAACAGGGCAAACCAAACTACCAAGCCAATTCTTATACTGGGAAGGAAACAAGCTTCCGGGGACCGGTTTCTGCCATTTCAGGCGTCGTCGGCCCGGCTTGCTTGAATCCTGATGGTGCAATGAGCAAGGGACTCACATCTGAGTATACCCTTCCACGCATATGGTGGACAAAATGATTCAGAAAAGGGGGTGGTGATGAACAGAGTGCCTGAATTAAGCAGACCACTCTTACCCAGTCCAAAGATCAGGGCTTGATCCATCACCATTTTTTAGCTCACTGCACCATCCCAGCTCAGAACTTGGCTATATGCAAATTAGTCTGTTCCTGTCCCAGTGCATGATGGGAACAGGGCAAACCAAACTACTAAGCCAATTCTTATACTGGGAAGGAAACAAGCTTCCGGGGACTGGTTTCTGCCATTTCAGGCGTCGTCGGCCCGGCTTGCTTGAATCCTGATGGTGCAATGAGCAAGGGACTCACATCTGAGTATACCCTTCCACGCATATGGTGGACAAAATGATTCAGAAAAGGGGGTGGTGATGAACAGAGTGCCTGAATTAAGCAGACCACTCTTACCCAGTCCAAAGATAAGGGCTTGATCCATCACCGTTTTTTAGCTCACTGCACCATCCCAGCTCAGAACTTGGCTATATGCAAATTAGTCTGTTCCTGTCCCAGTGCATGATGGGAACAGGGCAAACCAAACTACAAAGCCAATTCTTGGAAAGAAGCTTCCGGGGACCGTTTTCTGCCATTTCAGGCGTCGTCGGCCCGACTTGCTTGAATCCTGATGGTGCAATGAGCAAGTGACCTCAAAATGGCAGTGGACAAGGGGCAATATGTAGCATTGATTATAATTGATACTGGCTTTGGCACTGTAGACCATAACATCTTGATTTCAAGCATGTGTAATGTTGGTATTCCATGTGTAGTACTTGACAGTAGTAGTTCATACCTGGAAAATCGTAAGCAGGCAGTTAATCTCCCACCAGAAGACAGAGATTCTCTGCTACTCTACAAGTAGTCTACTTACCTCATTGCCATTTGATTTGTGGTCACTGTCCAGCAATCCTGTTCATGAGGCTTCCTTGGCAGTCTGGAAACAAGTAGTATCTCTGGATGCAAATCTTGTGCTCACGTCACATCTGAAAAAGTTGTTTTCCACCTGCTTTGCTTTGATGTGACTCCTTCATAAAATCTTGCCACTCCTTCCATTTCATTGTCGTTCTCTGGTGGTCCAATCTGCTATACTCAGGGCCTGATTGAGAACTCAGAGGATTGACTCCAACTGTGGCTTTTTTGACGGTCTTCCCACCTGCCCGCTTAGCGGTCTGCCCACATTATTTAGTTGTTAGCATGTCCAAAGACGAAAGACCACTTTGGTCCTGCTCTCACTGCCAGGAAATCTTGACCACTTCAACGACGGGATAGGCAAAAGTGGCTGTCAGAGGGAGGACCGCCAGTTTCCTTGCAGACCCAATCATGATGTGCCACACAGCTAACTGACTGTGGCTGTAAAACCTCCACACCTGAGTTGGCGGAATGGAAGGGCTATATGGCTTAAACTCACCTTTTGTCAATGTCACACTTCCTGTTCCACCATGGATCCAATCTTTCAAGAACTGCTTCTGCTCCTGCTTCTTGATGACAAAGGAAACCAATACCGCCGTGGACGCAATCGACGGAGAGCTCCACTTTTACCCATTACCTATTGAATTTTCTGTTAACATATGTAGAGGATGTGCACATTTATAAATCTCTCTTCCAAGCAAAAGCATACCAATGTGCAATGCATATGTCTGTAATGTTGATGTTTAAGGAATTTAAAGAAACACACCTGTTTGATTAAAGTATTTGTATACATTTGGACCAAGCTGCCTTAAAAAAAATGGGCACTTGCACAAAAAAAGATATCCCAATAAAAATCAAAAAGTCACCATACAGGTGTGTGTAAAGAAATTTCTAAAATTCCCACATTAAAAACATTCAACACACATCGATAAGTTCAATGTAACAAGATGTAGAAATTGCACGGGACAATGTGTAACGTTTACTATAGAAATTAACAGTAAAATCAATGTCAGTCACAAATTAGAAGTATTAAACATATACATCCATGTCACGTCTCCCCTTGTCTGGTGCAAGTCCTGTACTGTATACAATTTCAGTAGTCACAAAATTGTTCATTCTGATCAGTTATTAAGGTGAAACAAACACACTTGTAGTAACACATCCCGAAAAATGTGATACATCAAGTAGTTGGTGCAACTGGCCATTACTATGATGAATGCCTGCACATAAATTCAAATGACCATCACATACTATGTTAACCTACGCGGATGACACCCAGATCCTCGTGTCTCTCTCTCAGTCTACCGAGCTGACAGCCTCCAATTTTAGATCTTGTATGGAGGCTGTCAGTAAGTGGATGATTTACAATTCACTGAAATTGAATGGGGAGAAGACCGAGGTTATGGTGTTTGGTGGAAAGGAGGAGATCTGGTCCATGGAGTGGTGGCCCGACTCGCTGATTGCCTGCCCTAATCCTACATCTTCGGCCAAAAATCTAGGGGTCATTATAGATCCCAACCTTGATATGTGCCAACAGGTCAACAGGACTGTCTCCACCTGTTGGGGTATAATCCACATAATAAGGAAAATTAGGCACTACCTTTCCCCGCAGGCAAGAAGGCAACTTGCCGTTGCCCTTTTGGGTTCCCGCCTGGACTACTGCAATGCGCTGTATGCTGGACTTAATAAGAGCCAGCTGCAGCGCCTGCAGGTAGTCCAGAATGCGGCAGCCAGATTTGTCCTAGATCTTCCCAACCGGTCTTCGGCCACGCTAGCTAGGAAGCAGCTTCACTGGCTTCCGATCAAGGAGCGGATAGTTTTTAAGTCCATGTGCATGGTCTATAAGGCTTTGGCGAGAAATTGCCTCACAGGGATTGGATCTGCCCTGTCTTACTATCATCCGGGCAGACACCTCCGCTCCTCCCATCATCTTTTTCTTCGTGCTCCGCGTATCTGGAAAACCAGATGGGGTGGTAGGGCTTTTTCCCATCTGGCCCCCAAATGGTGGAATGATCTCCCGATAGAACTAAGGTCCCTTCCCTCCTTACAGAGTTTCAGATCTGCCCTTAAAACTCGTCTCTTTGTTCAAGCTTATGAGTAGCTGTGCCCTGCATTTTTGATCTTTTCTGTTAGGCGCCTTGACACCTTCGGGTTTAGTTTTGCGCAATACAAGATGCATAATAAATAAATAAATAAATAAATAAATAAACCAGTGCATGCACTTAACAAAGTATACATTAAAAACATCACTTGTATTACCTGCCATCATGGTATAGGAAATTAAGTACTTCACATTTTACTCAGAAATATAGCTAGTAATCAAACAATTACTAAGGAAAATAATGCCTGGATCAATTTGGTGAAATGAAAAGTATAGATTTATTCCACAAAATGAGACAGGGCTCTCAAAATAGTATGGAAGACAAATGGTAGTCCATAAAGTCCAAAATTCTGCAGTGTTGTGCAGTGGCAAACACCTTGCCTCCAAATTTACTGCCAATGGAACCTCCTCAGGAAGTGGCATCTAGTGGGTAGAGCAGGCACCTCAAAGATCTTACAGGGATGGGGGTTTGGGTTTGGGAGTGGTGCTCTTGTATTTGGTAGGGGTGTATTGAGATTTGGAAGGGGTGGGTTTCGGTGTGGAAGGGGTAGATTTGCATTTGCTAGGAGTGGGTTGGGGTTTGGGAGGTTTTAGGGCAAGGGTAAAAAGGACATCTTCCGTGGGAAAATGGCTAGGGTGTTCGTCAGTGAGTTGGGTTTGGGAGGTAGAGGGAGTGGCAGTGTCTGATGTGCAGGTGTCTATTGAGGGTACAGGTGCCTGTGGGTCTGGTGTATGTCATGCAGGTTTGGTTCTGTCTTGCATCATAGGTGTCTGTTGTTTTGATGAGTGTGGGTGCTTGAGTTTCATGGGTGTGAATTATAATGTGTGTGTGTGTGGATGAGTGTGCAGTGGAGGTTCTGGGTGTGGTTGTGGTGCATGTGGGTGTGGTGTGGCTGCAGTGTTTGTGGGTTTTCTGGTTGTGGTACATGTGTGTGTGGTGGCTGTGGTATCTGTGGTTGTGCATGGGATGGGGGTTGTACATGGGGGTGTGGTGGTAGATGCAGTGCCTTTTGTTGTGCTGTTGGCGGGGGTGGTGTATATAGGTGTGGTGGTGACTGTGGTGTTTGTGGATGTGCTGATGGTGGGGGTTGTGCATGTGGGAGTGGTAGTGGCTGTTGTGTATGTGGATGTGCTGGTGGTGCAAGTTGTGCAAGTGGGGGTGGTGGTGGCTATGGTGTCTGTGGATGTGCTGGTGATGGGGGTGGTGCATGTGGGTGTAGGGGTGGCCGTGGTGTTTGTATGTTTGGTTGTGTGCCTGTGTTTTATGTGGTCTTTGTGTTTATGTGTCTGTGTGCTGATTGTGTGTGTTGCAATGGGTGTGTTCAAAAGGTTTGAGTGTTCTTGGGACAGGGCTGGGAATAGGGAAATGGGACAGGGAAGGGCGGGAGGTGGGGCACACGTTTGGGATGGTTGCAAGGCTGTAGTAAGTGAGGAGGCCAGACCTTCAGAAGACCGCTGTAGGCAAAACATAACACTAAGAATGCCTTACAGGTAAGCAGACAATTGCTACATATGGCATCTAAGCCCCTGGATGGCATTCAGGAATGCAGTCTGGCCAACAGTAATGCAGAGGAGGATGTCAATAACCTCTCTACTCAGTGCAGCTGGGGAGACATGGGCAGGCGATGAGGTGACTGGAGTGAAGGAGATGTCACCCCTTTTAGGGGGATGGGATTGATCACCTTGGGGAGCAAGAGGGAGGGTGGAGATGGTACTCTGGGTGGAATACAAGGATGCAGGTGGAAAAGGAGCAGTAGGGTCTGCCACCACTAACGACTGGTCACTTGGGGAGGCCTCTGAAAAAAATGTTGAGCTGGATCTCTCCATGCCAGTCCCCTCACCCTCTATGGAACTGTGTCCCTCAGTGTCACTGGTCTCACCAGGTGAGACACAGTATCCAGCTGCTACCCCACCTTCGTGGCCAGCGTCTCCTTCGCCTGCTCAGGATGATGCTGAAAAGACATATACAATAGTTTTATTATAGCTGTGTGAATAGAACTGATCAATGTCTTTGAGCAAAATACATTTTCCTAGTTTCCATATTGCACCTGCTATAAGGCTCACAAACTTTGGTTCTTTACATCATCATAATCTCATGCTTGTAGGGAATTTCTTCAGACACCATTGGCTTACAGCTCTATAAATCCCCATGAAAGCTATGACATCAAATATGATCTCGTCTCTTAACTATAATCATTCCTCCAAATGAACTGTTGAACACCTTTGAATGGTTGGCATTTGATCTCCAGAAGAGTGAACTTGTGTCACCAATTAGGATATAGACCAAATATACCCCTGGACACTGTGTGTACAAGATCTAAAAGCTACATTATTGACATACACTAAATGTAAAACATTAATAAATATGTGTCAACTTATACTACAATATTGTACAAATATTTGTAGAAACTGAAAGCCTGTCTCCTCTGTTTGACTATTTCACAATGGTAACACTTACCCCGACTAACTGAAGTATTTTATAAATGTACAAAATGTTATATGCTTTCAGTGCTGAAGTAGCTTATCAACGTAACACGCATTATGAATTAACGGTAAACAACCTTTACAGCGAAACTTTTACAACGCACTACCATTACAACGCGGTCATTACAACGCAAACCATTACAACGCATTGCGCTGGGGGGCGCTCTAGGAGAGGGAATAGGTTAATTTACTATCCAATAACCTTCCCTAGTGTCCACGGGGACTGGAGTTGGAATAGTAAATTAAACTATTCACTATCCAACACCCAAAAGCACTATGCGTTGTAATGGATTGTGATGTAAAAACCGCGTTGTAAAGGCAGGCGTTGTAATAGCCTGCGTTGTAACGTCATACATCCTGAATTAACCTATGCTGTTGAAGACATGTAGACATATTGCCAATGTGGATTTACAAATGACTCCAAAAGCATAAGTAAATACATAGGGCTTGATACATTTCTAATCCAAATTAGTACAAAGCAACTACTTATTCACAATTAACGGCAAAATATCTCAAATTAGTACAGTGTGATGATGGGAACATCCATTGTATCATAACTGCATAGTATGCAATGTCACACGTAATTTGTCTACTATCTACATTAGTGAAGGACCATCACACCTGACACAACAAAGACTATTGGCCTATTTGGTACAACTGCCCCTTTTAGCTTTAACTATATGGGGGTCACACTATCTGACAAACTTAAGTGGGAAGATCAGATAAATAAAGCCCTACTTGTTCTCTCACATAGATCAAAAGCAATTTTACGATTCTACACAGCCACCTATACACAATCAATTTCTCCAGTTTTAGAGGCATGCAAAGGTCTTGAGTGCTGCACTTTACAGTCCAGAAATTTAAGGAAATACTGATATACAGAAATTGGCAGTAACAGAAAATAATTTCATCAGGGCCCTGGTGGCTGTACCAACTAGCACACCTCTTATCCCCCTTCGTTTTGACAGTGTTTCTGATTTAGCACAACGGAGACCAATAATATTTTGGTTATGCATTTGTTCGACACCGGAACTGTATGATTATAGGGACTGTTTAAATGATCTAATAAGGCAGGATCATGCATTAAAGGTCCCTCGGTTAAGATTCATATACAGTTGGTGAAAGAAGCTGAAGCTACTAAATCTCTGGGTAACTCTCGTTCAAATTCGAAAGGTGGTTGGTAAGGCTCTGAAGATCGCCTATTGGCTGCATGTAATGAGTCACAACGCTGACCTAACGCCAATATTGGACAATGAAAATGCGCACCCCCCAAAGTTAGCAGATAGGCGGCTCACGAACTTATTATATGCAGATGACGTGATATTATTGAGCCATACCAAAGTGGGTTTACAGCGATTAATTAGGAGGACTCACACGTACTCTAAGGCAAATGGTATGGTCATAAACGACGCAAAAACCAAAATTATGGTAGTTACAAAAAATAATACAAAAAAACACACTACTAAAATGTATATGGATAACATCGAGCTGGAGCAAGTGGAGTCATATAAATACTTGGGGGTTCTATTTGATTCAAAAGGCAATTTCAAACTACAAAAAAGGGACATCCAAAGGAAATCAAATGCATTGTCTGCTGCTTTCAGAATTGTGCAGAAATCCCTTCCCAGCCTAACTTACGGCCCTCTTCTCAGTATTATTTCTGCAAGACTAGAACCGACTATCACATACGGTAGTGAAGCTACAATGGGTAGGGATACTGAAATCCTGAATAAAAACATATCCAGAGTATATCGGGCACTATTTCGGCTACCAGCAAACGCTTCTCCTGCACAAGTAAGGTTGGAGTTCGGACTAACTAATCAACAATATTCAAGGCAAGCACAGTTCATAAAAGTTTGGAACCAAATAAAAACTGATTACCAAAATGAAATATCGCAACTTTTATGGAAAGAATTAAGTAATGACATGAACTCTCTGGCAGGGCTGTACCTAACGAAAGCGATTGAAGATTTTGAGGTGACGTCAATATGGGATACAAATATAACCAAGACATCATTTAAGAGGATAATTAACAAAAATGCAAGCTATCTATCTATTCTAAATGATAAAGCTATCCTTACCAAAAGAAAACACGCTTGGACAGTAATAAATGGTTATAAAAAGAAAGAAATCCAACAATATTTGGTGACTCCCTGGACGGAAAAAAATAAACAGGTGCTCCTCAATGCAAGATTTGGCAAAATGCCAGGCCTGTGCCATCGTCCACCTTGGGCAAGAATGGTAACGCAAACCGAATGTAGATTGTGCAACACCTGTGAGGAGGATATCCTTCATCTTCTTTGTACTTGTCCGGAACTCTCCCAGGAGAGAAAAACTTTGCTTAAGATTCCTTTAAATGCACGAGGCATAAGGCCATGCAGGCAGGCCCTAATAAGGTGTCTGGACTCGAATATTATTTTAAATGCTACGTTTGTAAAATTTCTAACGATAGCTAAAAGGAAACTAGGAGATGTAACTATTTTAAATATTTAAATTTTGAATGATATTTTAACTGTTTTATGTATGAATATAGCTTTTATTGATTTTTCTTCGAATGTGTAATATTGTAAGATTTTAAATAATCAACACAATAAACTTACTTACTTAATGAGTCACAACTTTGGACCGACAAATCGGGACATTTGACTGAGAAGTTCTTGGCATTCAAACCGGCCCCTTCTTTTGAGTATTTTCTGGATTTTGTAACCCCTTTGCTTGCCAAAGCTTTTATCTAAGGTTTAGCTATGGCCGCTTGCCCGTGAGCGAGCTTTGTAGCAGCCGGAGTAACAACCAGGCTTCTAGAATATGCCCAGTTTGTGAATTGAATCCGCAGTCACTAGATCATGTTCGAGTCCTATGTCCCAGTTATCGGGACCTACATCGTAAGTGGCTCTGACCAATCTGCCTGAACCTGGGGATTACACTTTACCTCCAGGCTTTGCACTTGCTGAGAGTAGATACTTCAGAACCCATTGTATTCTCAGTTAGCTGTGTTTAGGCGAGAGAAGTATATGAGCTCAAATTATTAAATGTGCTTTATGTAGGCAAGAAATATTAGTCATGAATAAGAAAGTGGAGGGGCCAAAGCAACTTTATTTTTTTTGTTGATTTTAACATTTGTACTTGGATTTTTAATTGACTGAATTAATTGCTGTTAATCATGTCCTCGTTTTAAACCTCCCTTTTATTCTATTTCTAATTTTTAATGTGTATGTTATATTTTTGAAGACTTTGATGGTATGTTTTTGCTGAATAAAGTATTGTGAACTGAAAGTATCCCTCATGCCATCAACCAATTTGATCTATATGTGGAGTTTAGGCAGCCATCTGTCAACCCAGAACAGTCCTTTGGTTGTGAACAGGAATCAAATGGGATCATTTCCAACAAATTAATAGTCAAAGCACATCATCATACACATTGTGCAAAACTTTCACCTTCAAGAACTCTTTTTGTACATTGGAAATGGGTCACCCTTAATGTTGATGGGAAAAATCCAGACTGTAAAAAAAAATTTGCCATGTAACATGTGAAACTCTGATAAGAACTTACCCCTGTTTTGCTGCTGTTGGGCCCTCAACTGCCCATCAAGCTCCAGATAGGCCACCACAAGATTCTGAGCCATTATGGAGTCAGGGTGAGGGGCGTGCGCTTCCCACGTTTAGAGGATGGGCCGAGCTGGACTTCTGCTGACTTTCTGGTCCAGGGTCATTGGTCCTTGCACCTCTTGAGGCAATGGAGGCTGTGCCGCTTGTTTACCTCCAGTGTCTGCACATTCCTGTCGATGGTCTTGCAAATGTCCCACTTCTGATGGGCATCCACCTGAGTGGATACAAGATATGAAAGAAAAAAACATGCTTTTGTGACTTTTTTGTCTGTTTTGATGTAACAGAATTTTTCTACATCTATCACAAGCATGACTCATAAGATACCCACAACATGTGTATTTTCACATGCTGACCAAAACAAATATCTTAATGCACACTTTTGTAGTGACCTGTTGACTACACTCATCCAATGTCATGGTCTAAATTCACTAATCCAAGCCAGTGACATCATCTAGCTCATAATCTGTGATGTGACCTATTTCTGATGAGTGCCAAACATTGTGAAACGCTGAAGGCTAAACATAAATACTTATGACACCGTAAATACTGGCCACTGGGAGTAAAGGGCCTGCAATTCGGATATGATACACTTTGAAATGGGAGTAAATTAAAATGAAGTGTCCGCTTAAGAAGTTAGGTAACTCTCTCAATTGTCGTCCATTTAAAAGCTTTCAGGGGCATATTTTCAAGAACACCTCAAATTTTGACCTGGCAAGGATATATGTTGATGACAGATATACTTCGGTGTTTTAGTTGTTTGTCCCTGTGACTCAGCCCCAGCAGGACCTATGATTCTGACTGAGCACTACTCATTGTCAGACGCTGCTATCTGCAGCCTAATTACCATGATGTCACATGAACAAAGCCTTCCCTAATATTTACATGAAAACATGAGTTTATCCTCATCTAATAAGTGATCTCAAGGCTATGTGCTACTCTGAAGGGGTCTGGGAGCTATTAGTAGCTCCCAAACATCTGCTTGGAGAGCTCTGATCTAGGCTGAGTGATTATAGCCAACATCATTTTCATTTGGTTTGAACAGAATGCATATTTATGTACAATTGTTAAGAGTACATAATGTGTTTTCTAATTTCCATTATGTGATTTTTTAATGTATCACATGCAAATAAAACATATACATACATACATCTCTACGTACACACCAAATAGAATCTAGAGCTTTGAACACACAACACATATTAATGTTGTTGTTTTTAACAGTGCAAAGTGATTAAAAATCCCAATAATCATTGTCCTATGTAAGGATCAAACCATATGAGATTTTACAACAATAACTACACTTCACTCAGAAACTCAAAAGGACATTGTAGCCTGTGTTAATGGAACTAAAACAGTGAGACAAATTCACACATTCATTAAAAACATGTTTCTGTACCTCTGGTGACAACATTTGTAAAACCAATGTCCTAGACAATGTGTGCACCATTGTGACCAAGGGCTGCCTGCTAGTCCTATCTAATCAAACTTGTACATAAACAATGACAAATATAATATATCAGCCAAAATATAACACAACATGTCTGGATGAATCAATTATTTAATTCAGTGATTTCTTTTGAGTAGCAAATTCTTGACATGAATCTTCCAAACAAAAATAGTCACAATATTCTTTTGTGAATGGTAGTTCAATCCAACCCAATGCATTTTGGGCCTTAAGGACCCTTCATCAGGGGTCTCTACAAACAAAATATAATCAAATTTGTAAGGATTGCTCATACAGAGTATGACATTTGACTAATGATAATAATTATAGTGCCTAAGTAAAAACTCCTGTGAAAGTTTGGAAAATATGGTGACTAAAAGACCGAGCCTTATTACTGGAGAACTAACAAATATGTCCAATGTGCCACAAAACTCATTCTCCCAGCATGCTGCAGGAAGCAATAATATGGCACTGAGTGAACTGCAGTATCAGTGAAACTGAAATGAAGAAGTGAAGAATAATGAAACCAATATGCAAACAGCTGCAATGCGCCCCTCTGTCAAGGTCCATGCTAGATTTATGGAATCTGACCTCTAAACAAGTGTTTCCCGGCATATCCCAGACTTTATCATAATAGCGTTCCCTCCGCTGTCACATTTCTGAACCATGTACAAGAGAAAACACACTTGGTTGAAATAGACAACTTTGTCTTAATAACTAGTGTTGTTATATCTATTAGCAACAACGTTCTGTTCCTCCAGTGAGCCACAGAGCTGACCATACAGGAAAGGACCTCCTTTGTCAGCAACTCTAGCTCCTCTGGCATGAAGGCAGGGGCCATTTCACCTGCTCGACCAGGCACTGTTGCTCCCAGAGGTGACAAGCAGCAGCAAAAGTGGAGGAGGTCTTGATGACCCCTGTCTTAGGAGGCAATTGAGCTCTTTTTCCAACTGCTGCATACATGCATGCGTCATACGTGATTGTCAGTGTAGATGGACACAACCATTGGCCTTCGTAAATTACTTTCACCAACATGAGCTTATTGCTGTGCCCGCCGTGGAGACTACTGCCCACTAAACGATACACTTCTGCCACGTCTGCCTGATTCCAAATGTCCTTTAGGCAAAATCAGACACCCGCCATTTTAAAGTTTAAAATAGCGTGTTTGGGACTGTTAAGTGCATTACCACCACTCAAAATGGAGGCTAGTTTGTTTACATATTCATACTTTGACAGACACTCATTTTTTTAAAAGTGAACATTTATATATAGTGCATTACTGTGCTCAAATGCTATATTTGTACGGTGTTGTCTTCACCTCATTTGTTAGTATTTTTTAAAAAAAGAACATTTTTTTTATTTTTTTTATTTTAGGTTATACATGTCATTTGTGAAGAATAAAGGACTAAAAGCAAATGTTTGATTAAATTATGTAGTAAAACCATGCATATGTTGTAGAACTACATGATTTTAGTGTTAATTAACAAATATGTTGCTGTGGGAAAAGTGAAAATTGTTCAAATGTTTTTCCAATGCAGACATATAAAACCTGGGAGAGTGAGGAGACAGCAGCCTTAGGTGTACCACCCATTTCCAGATCTTGCCTCAATGGAAGAAAGCGATATAATCAAGTTCAGATTTAATCAGCAAACTATACAGGATTTATGTAATCAGCTTGAGCCAGATCTTCAGCCTCCTAACAGAAATTACACATTTATTACACCAATTGTCAAACTCATGTCAGTGCTTTTTTTAGTGGCCACAGGATCCTTCCAATATACTGTGGCAGTGTCTGTTGGAATTTCATAACCAACTTTCAATGGTGTGCTATAAGAACTTATATCTCCATTGAGAGACATCAACAGGTTCACCCAGTTTCGACAGCAGCAGGATTTAGTCAAAGTGAAGGGGGACTTTTACTGTTTGGGTCTCCTGCCACATGTAATTGGATCAATTGATGGCACACATAGTGCTTTAGTGCCACAACATGCCAGAGAACAGGTCTTCCGGATTTGGAAACACTTCCATTCAATCAACATGCAAGTTGTCTGCTTACCGGATTTGTACATCATAAGCATCTGTGCGTGTTTCCCTCGCTCTGCCCGTGATTCCTTTGTACTACAAAACAGCTCCATACCCCTTCAAATGTTACAACTTGGGCTTGAGACGGCCTGGTTTGTTGGTCAGTGCAATCTTTCATGATATTGTTTGGTGAATTTCTAGTTGAATAATCTGAAATTGTGTTACTTTTTTAACACTATTTTTGTCTTCAATCTAGGAGACTCAGCTTATCCCAACTGACCATGGTTGTTGGCACCTCTCCGGAATCCAACAGTGCCAGGGGAAGTCTGCTTCAGTGAGGCCCATGGAAGAATCCGGCGGCCAGTGGAGCAGGGTTTTGGGCTCCTAAAGGCAAGAGTTTGTTGTCTGGACAAAACTGGTGGAGCCCCACTCTACTCACCTGATAAGGTGTACAAAATTACCATGGCCTGCTGCATGCTCCACAGCATTGCCCTGGACAGAACATCCCTTACATTGCAGAGAATGAAGATCATGAAGAGCCACCAGGTGAGGATACTGAAATGGCAAGTGAAGAAGATATTGGTGGAGTGGAAGGAGTTGACTTATGTCAAGATGTTATTGACAACTTCTCCTCATGAGTGTAAGTATATCTCTGCCTGTTATCACTTTCTCCGTCCCACCGGCCATTGATGTGAAGTATGTGGTGGTAGTTTGTTAGGAAGGGCAAGTTTAGGGAATTTCAGGCCAAAGGTGGTTGTTGACCGAAGTTTTGACACATTGACTACTGTGTTCAGTTACATTGTTTATCTCAGATTGTTTTGTGAAACTGTGTCCTCCAAAATTTGACTTTGCAATGTGTCTATTACATTATGTTTGATTGGTAATTGTTTTGTTTTTATCTGGTTATGTACAATGTCATCTTCATTTGGCCATGTCAGAGTTTTGTTACTTGCTGGTACATGGTGCTGTTTCAAAGGGCAAAGGGAACGTGGGTTGATCCTGAGAAAGACAGACACAGACTTTGGGTGTACAAATCTTGTGTCAAGGCAATTTGTACTGTGATTGAATGGATGATTTCAAGATAACATTGGGTTTGTTCTCTGTCATGTATTGGCTCTAAAGCAATACGTGTGCCATCATCACCCACATATGGTAGTGGAGCCAAATCATGCTAAACTTCCTTCACACTGGCAACCTTCTTATTGTGTATAAAGTGTATGTAGCTATTGATGTGTCTCATCATTGTAGGTAATACTTCTTGTTGCACACCACTGAAACTTGGTTGTGATATTCCATCAGATACTGGAACAGTGGATTGGAAGGAATGATCCTGTGTCGACAAAATGTATTACTACAATGTTTTTGTCCATTGCCGTTACAAGATCTGGCTTCAGCTGATTACACGAGTCAATGATCATTTTCCTATTCAATTTAATTGTTGTGGATATATCCCTTTCTTCCATGTTGGTAAGGTCTGGAACTAGAAATGTGAAAACTAGCACTGAGTATTAATTAATATCATATTTGGATTGTTAAGTTGGTGAAAATGAAATTTTTACAGACAATTATTGGTGAAATGGAATAAACATAGTAGCTGATGAGTTAATGGTATCTTTTTTTGGAGTCATGGTTGGAAACTTGAGAAAAACATTACCTACTTGCTAATTATATTTACACAATAATTAGATTTTTCTCATTGTAAAGTTATGATGGAAGGAATCAAATGCATTTATAGAGTTTGGATATACAACACCAGTATATGAGTTTTTAAGTTGTGGATTTATTGAACTAAATGTGAAGGCAGTAAAGAGGGTGAAAATGAAAAAGCAAACCAATAAGTGAAAACATCTGTCTAGGTGAATGAAACCATAGTTGAAGAGCCAAAATTGTTTGAAGTCCAATGTTTAAAATAGGACTGGCATCAGAAAGGTAATTGTACCCAGAAATAGTCTACATAGTGAATGATATTCACACAATGGAGGAAATTATGGTTGAGGTTACCTGCTGGTGGTGGTAGAGATCTTGCCATCCTCACCTCCTGCTAATCTGGGTGGACGTCTCCTACTGTGCAGATGAGGTGATACACAGTTGCATGGTCTGGGGTGGCTGCAGGTGGTTCTTCTGTGGCATGGCCTCCTTCCTATGGCAGATGTAGGTGGGCCACAGAAAATCAAACCAATCAATCCAGGGTGTGTAAAGCACAGCTGCTCACCCATGAGGGCCTCAAGGCAGTGTGGGGGGGCTGCCGATCCCAAGAAAGGGTAGATGGTGCTGGGAAAGACCTGCACATATGGGTGTAAATGTCCAGAAGCACCCCAATCAGGGAGCCCATATTGGAGTTGTGAGTCTCGATCTGATAATTGAGCTTCCTCTTTAACTTCTTCATCTCACGGAGCTCGTGAGTACCTGGTCCATTATGTCCTGGGACTGATGAGAGGCTCCCAAGAATTGGTCAATGATGGTCTGGGTGAAAGTTACCCCAGTGGCCTCACTATGCTGGCCCACAGTATTCCTCCCTCAACCCCAAACCCCACTATTCTGTGCCCTTGGCCCAGTGTGCCTTATCCCACTAGATCCAGGCTGAGATGGAGCTGATGGTGTTATTCTCGACATTAGCCTGGACTAGGGGGCATCTGATCAGTGTTACCGTGGTAAGAACACAGATAGTAAAGGATTTGGTTAGATGATGTGTTACAGCAGGGGTGGGAGGTGTCAGCATGGGCCCAGTGAAACTCACTGGAGGTCTCTGCCCAGGCGGAGCAGATGGACCAGGATTCTCATCATTATCCAGATTGCCTGGAGTGTTGTCCTCGCTGAATGCTTGATCCTGGGATGGAATGGAGTTCTCTTCAGTAGCAGATTCCTGCCCGCGTGCTCTGGCAGTTGGACCTATTGAAAAATTGAGAACATTTTTATTATTAAATGTGTGGATTATACATCCAAATGTTTTGATACAAACAATGTAGATGTAAAGGAGAAAAAGAAAGGTAGAGATTATTATGATTATAGCTTTCAGTGGTATTGAATATATTATCCCAACATTTTGCAAATCAAACAGTACACCTTAAAATAAGCAGGTGATAAGATGCCCTGAAATGTTTATGAAGTGATTAGAAAGTATACCTATCATCTTCCAACCATTCAACCCAACACATTGGAAAGGTGAAATGTGTAAGAGAACAATTCCAAGGCCTAGCTGACCACTAAACAGACATTTACACAACTTGGATGGATGTTTGGCATTAGTCACCATGTGTACAGTGCAGTGCCAATTTTTGCAATTACCACTGTATTGTGTTCTGTTCACGCGCACTCCCGGCTGGCAGACACTCCAGAGGTATTTATCTCACACTGCCCGTTGGCGCACGAGTCACGCTAGTCATGTCAGTTAGAGTATGACAGTTTGGATGTGACAGTTGGTCTGAAACAGCGTGGCGCTTGCATGCACCGCAACATTTGTCTGTGGGATTTTCGTACGTTGTGAATGAACTGAACTCACCTTCAGCTGCTGCTTCCTGTTGTTACTACACACTTTCAGGGCTACAAGTGAGGAGAGTGAAGATCCCGCACAGCAGTCACTTCGTCTAACAGAATAATAAGGAAAGGTTTCAGAGAGTCACGTAAGGGTCTGTCTATCCTAAAAAGGAGGCATAATCGGTACGAATCTACCAATTCTTAGCAAAATTCTAAGGCTTTCATGTGTGTTGACGTCGCATTCGATTACAGTCTGCCTGGCCGATGGCAGTCGCGTAACTTGGTCCGGTCTTCTGTCCATGCCTCTCCTGCTTGACAGTGTATCCTACACCTGTAGGAAGACGATTAAGCACTTGACGGAGGTCTACACACGCCCACTAAACTCCACAACGACTTCATCTTCACAGCGTAACAGACACCGTCACTGAAGGAAACAGATGAGACGTGCTGGCCGGCTGAAATCTCCGCATCCAGTCTCCTCTCCATTTTTCAAACAGTGAGTGACAGGTGCTTCCTTTCCTCTTTGCTTCACATTCGACGATGGTGTACTTCACACATTAGTTCAGGTACCTCGCATTTGTCTTCTTTAAAGGAATATACAGAGTGAGCATCTGCACTCGGTGACTCACACACCTTATTGTATTTTAATTAAACTGACAGTTTGGTGTGAGCACAGCAGCACGATGACTTGCACACCTGAAAATTTACATATATCTTTCATCTACACTCGATGACACACACACCTCATTGTACTCTTGTTAAACTGACAGATTGGTGAGAGCGCGGTGACTCGCCCACCTGAAAATGTACATAACTTTTATCATTTATTCCACTATATCACTGTGACACGCATGCATCTTGTATTCAATACAGTAATCCTAAGTGTGCACTGTGGAATTTCTTCAAGAGCATCTGTTGTTTCGGTTCAAATCTTACAGTGGTTACTGGAAAATTACATTCTTTATTGTCCCTATCCCATGAAATTTAAAATGTTCTTTGAAGTATACACGGACAGTGTTGTTCATTAAACTTAAACATGGTCAGCTTCTACAGTCCTATATCCAAGGGTTGTTCCAATCCTCTGTATGCAAGCTGCTCATCCACCACCACCTTTTCTAGATGCAGCTGGCGGACCGCCAATTAAATGGCAACAGTGGCTTGATGCCTTTGAAACTTATTTGGGTGTGATAGGAGCACACAGACTTAGACCAGAAAGGAAAACATTTCTATTACTGCACTCATTAGGTTTCGAGGGTAGGTCAACTCTCAAACATCTGCCTGAGGTTGTGGCTGAAGACAATGAAGAACTTGACAAATATCAGTCCACCATCAGAAAATTAGCAAAGAGATATGATGTACAGCCTAGCATTGTGGTGTTAAGGCATAAATTCTTCAAGCGAGTGCAAAAAAGTGGTGAGGATGTAGATGCATACATTACAGCTCTCAGGAAAATGATAGCAGACTGTGAGTTTGAGAACTTTAGCGAGCAGTTAGTAAGAGATCAGTCAGAAGCCAATGTTCTGATAGGACAATAAGACAAAAGCTATTTTCACTTGAGAACCCCTCTCTAGATGAATCCATCAGAATTGCTAAAAGTATAGAGACTTCTCAAGTTTCTATAAAGGAACTTGAAAACAAGACACTTGAGTTTGCTGCACCCGTACCCACAAATTTCAAAAAGAAAAGAGACATCTCCCAGAACAAAATTTTTAAGGATGACTGACATATGCTTCAGGTGTGGTTATACTGCTCATTCCAGGAATGGCAAACCCTGTCCATCAAAACACGTAAACCTGAAGATCTTGTGGGGAAATTGGACATTATGATAAAGTCTGTCTGAGTCATAAAAAAGAGAACGTCAGAATTAGCCTTGTCAAAGAAACAAGTGACAACGATAATGAAGAAATGTTAGCAGAAATAAAAGATATGGTTTGTGTTGTTACCAACTGTGAAATAAGGACAGGCGATCCTTCAGAATGCATTGACCCATATGCCAACATACTTGTAGGTGACAAGATACTTCATCTCCTAGTACCCTTAGGTGTACATATCACCAAGATTTCAGAGTCACTTTTTAATGCCAATTGAAGTGAAAGACAGTTTCCCGCTGATCGTGCTCCTGTGTCCTACGAGGGACGCAAGATCGATCTCTTAGGGTATTTTGAGGACATCATGGAATTTAAGGGTAGGTGTATCGCAGGAAAAATATACCTAGCTATACAGGGATTGAACATCCTAGGGTGGTTTCATCAAGGTTTGTTTGACATGATGTTGTGTCCCAGAGCAAAAGAACAAGTGTTAGCCATCTGTGATTCCACCCATGTAGAAGATCTACTTACTATGTACCCTAAAGTCTTTTCAGCGGAGATGGTTAAAATAAAAGGGTTCAAACACAGAATAAAAGTTTTAGAAGGTGCATTACCCACTAAACACAAACTCAGAAGTGTACCATTCAACATTAGAGAAGATCTCGAGCAAGTGCTATTGTCCATGTGTAAAAGAGGTGTAATCGAGCAGGTTGAATCTTCTGATTGGTCATCTCCCTCAGTCATTGCACGCAAACAGAACAATGAACTCAGAATATGCATTGACTTGAGCAGTCTTAACAAAGAAATTTGAATCGATTCCCACCCACTTCCAAACATCTCAGAGATGTTAGCCATGGTATGAGGCGCTAAAGTATTTTAAAAACTCGACCTGGCCTCAGCCTGCCACCAGGTAGAACTCCCGAAGGAATCACGCCACCTCACCACCTTCAACTCTGGCATGTATCAATTCTGTTGTATGCCCTTTGGCCTAGCTTCGGCAGCGTCAGTTTTTCAGTGGCTCATGGTAAATCTTTTTAAAGTTGTAAAGAACGTTGCCATCTTGCAAGATGATGTGCCCATTTATGGTACTGACCAGGCATCACACGATGAAACTCTCAATCAACTACTGTCACGTTTCCAAGATTATGGTGTGGTTCTAAAATGCGATAATTGCGAATTTTCTAAAGATTCCATTGAATACCTTGGGCACACCATCTCAAGTGCAGGAGTAACCCCAAAACCCAACCGTGTTCAAGCCATTTTAGACGCGTCGTCACCCAAAGACAAAACAGATGTGAAATTGCTTCTAGGATTGACAGAATTTTACTCTTGTTTCATTCCTGATTACACAACAAATGTACGCCCCATTTCCAACCTGCTTAAAAAACAAACTGCTTTTGTATGAGATGATGAGTGCAAAGTTCATTTGAGTAGCTTAAGACTCAGCTCACCACTGGCGCTAAAACCTTTCGATCACACGCTTCAATGCACCTTGCCTGTCGCAAGCTGTTACGGTCTTGTGCTTTCTTGAACCAGCAGGCAGGGACACAAGGACACACTATTGGGTACGCATCTAGGGTACGGAGTACCACCAAACCACACTCTTCTGTAATTGAAAAAGAACTGCTTGCGTGTTGATGGCCATTGAAAAGTTCAAATGTTACCTTTGGGGCAGAAAGTTCACTCTGCAAACTGACCATAAACCTTTAGTGGCCAACTCCAGTCTTCGCAACACGACACCAAGTATAGCTCGCCTTGCATCTAAACTTGCCCAATTCGATTTCGAAGTCGTACACATACCTGGTAGAAGGAACGTTCGTGCTGATGCACTCTCACAATTGCCATCTGTGCAAGACAAGTCAGTTGACAGTGTTAAACCCAACAGGAAGACGATCAAGAAGACTGTATAATTGCTAATATTGAATTGCAACATGTTTGTGCTGTTAACAAATGTGATTGGTATGATGCTATGGGTAGTGATGATGCTCTTAAGAGTGTAAAGAAATACATAACCGAGGTGTGGCCTAAAGAGAAGAGTTTAAATGTTGATGTTCAACCTTTTGTAAAGATACGTGAAGAATTATCTGTTGAAGATGATATCTTCTTCAGGTTAGATAAAATTGTTCCACCTTTCAACATGAGAAAAACACTCCTCACCAATGCACATGAGGGTCATCTGGGTGCCACGCTCACCAAACATAGAGTAGGAGAATACTTCTGGTGGCCTCAGATGTACAGAGGTATTGACACACGCGTCCAAGAATGCACCATGTGTGCAAGTAGTGACAAATCTCTCCAGGCAGCCAACCCTACCCTCATCCCCATCCCCCTCCCAAACAATCCCTGGGAGAAAGTTGGTATCAATGTCATGAGTCCATTCCACACCCTACCACAGCAGTCACAGTACGCCATAGTGCTGGTCGATTATTATTCAAAATGTCCAGAGGTCAAAGTTGAATCCAAAGTTGAATCCAAAGAGATTCTCGATTTCATCAGAGAGGTTTTCAAGCAGGAGGATTTTCGCAAAATGGTGGTATCTGACAATGGTGTACAGTTCATTTCTGGTGAAGTTGAAGTCTTCTTTAAATAATCTGCCATCACAGACAGCAAAAGCTCACTTTATCACCCCCAAGCTAATGGGCCAGTAGAGAAACTTAACTGAGTCATTGGGGATTGTATACGGTGGGCTCCAAATTACAACAAAGACATACCTAAGGCTGTCAAGAGCATGCTGTGGTTCTACAGAACCTCAGCCACGGGTGTGTCCCCCTTTGAACTACTTAAAGGGAGAAAGGCCAGTACAGATTTCAGACCAGCGTGGATGTCAAACTGGCTCAAATCTAGAACTTCTCCCTTTGAGCTTGAATACATGGTTAGAAGAAAAGTCAGCGATGTACAAAATAAGCAAAAAACATACTTTGACACCAGAAAACATGTTGCTAAAAGGAAATTTGCTGTGGGTTACATGGTGAGAATAAAGAAACAGGGATTTGTCAGGAAAGATGACTCCAAGTTCGGAGAGCCAGTCTACATTGACAAAGTCTGTGGTAGTGCTGTTCGCATTAATGGGCGTAATTGGTGGAACATAAACAAGATAGTGAAAGTTAATGATCTGGGTGATAAGAGGTCCACACAAAGGTCTGATATGGACCAAATGCATTTATCTGTTCAGAATCGCAAAGTTTGTGATGTTGCCAATGACCCTCCTGTCTTTCCTAGAAGAAGTTCGAGGGACATCAGAGTCCCCTTAAGGTTCAGATAATTTTCTCTGCTTTCCCTCCTCCATCCTCTCCCTTCCCCCCCTGCTGTGCCTCCTTCACCAAGGAAAAGAGATATGTAGTGTTCTGTCCACGTGCACTCCCGGCGCGCGGACACTCCAGAGGTATTTGTCTTGCACTGCCCGTTGGCGCACGAGTTACGCTAGTCATGTCAGTTGAAGTATGACAGATTGAATGTGACAGTTGACCTGAAACAGCGTGGTGTCCCTCAATTCTGGATTCCATGCCGCACACTACCTAGGGTCACTGAAGGAGACCCATGGACTCTTTGCCTGCCGGAACTGCAACCACGCCTCCACCCATGCCAACACGCCAGCTCCTCTCACCGCCCAGCTGACCAACAGCACACCCTACTGACTCAACTACGATCCCTCCACAAACATGAAACAGAAATCTGGGACCTCCTTGATGCCTGCCATCACCTTCTTCATGGGAACCTGGACCAATCCCAGTTCTGGACCGGACATTCACAATTGCCATCAAAATCACCTGCAAGGACTACACCGACCGACCAACCAGGAGGAGGTATCGCCATCGTCCACAAAAAAACCTGCGTCTGACCAGGCAAACAAATGACCCAACAACAGCCATGGAGCACCTCCACTTCCAGATCCTGACCAACCCCAAAACCTCCCTCCGCAGCACCCTTGTTTACAGACCCCCCCGGCCCCACACACCGATCACCACCACCATTGTAGACCTCATTGCACCATAGGCTCTTACTTCCTACTCGGGACCTTAACTTCCCCCTAGACAACCCCAGTGACCAG
The DNA here is from genome assembly GCF_964261635.1 of Lissotriton helveticus. Lineage (NCBI taxonomy): Eukaryota > Metazoa > Chordata > Amphibia > Caudata > Salamandridae > Lissotriton > Lissotriton helveticus. Next base: position 711,724,399 of record NC_136071.1, read on the forward strand.
AATATCGCCTCCATACTGAAAAACATATGACTCAAGCAGCTAATGACTGCACTGACCCACAAAGCCGGACACACACTCGACCCCATTTTCTCCGCCAGCAGGAACATCACCTGCAGCCACACCACCGTTCTCCTCTGGACTGACCACCACTGCATACATCTTGCCTTTGCCATGCACATCCATACACTACTGCCCTCATCATCCCCCATTGCAGCTGGAACAAGGCCACCAAAGAACTTCCCATTGACCTCCTCAGCATAAACAACCCGGCAGCACCAAGAGATGCCAACACCGCAGCTCGTAACCTTCACCAATTGATCTCCAACTGCGCCGACACTCTGGCACCCCTCAAGAAGACACCAGGCAAGCAACACTCCTAGAAAGCCAGCTGGTTCACTCCCGCCCTCCACAAATCCAGACGCACCTGCCGATGACTCAAGACGAGATGGATGAACAACAAAACACCGAAAACCGATGGATCCTTCAAATCTGTTGTCAACATACCCCACCTTCTCCTCAAAACCGCAAAGAAAATGGCCTTCCAAGACAGAATAGATGCCAATGCACACAACAGCAAATAACTCTTTGCCATCGTCAAGGAGTTCACCAAGCCCAACAGCGAGACCACAGACGTCCCACATTCCGAAGACCTCTGCAACAAACTCTGCACTTCTTCTTCCACCAGAAGTTCAGGCAGATCTACGACAGCTTCGTCACCCAAGATCCCACTGCTACGTCCACCACCACTGCACGCAACCACGCCGCAACCCAATAGATCATACTCAAATGGACTCCGCTCACCACAGACCACACACCCAAGACCATAAAGACTATCCACTTAGGAGGCCCATCGGATCTTGGCACGTACCACATCTTCCACCGAGCAGCCGCCTCCATCGCCCTCCAGCTTAGCTGCACCATCAATTGCTCCATCGAAACCGTCACCTACCCAGATGACTTGAAACACACCGAAATTAACCCCCTGCTGAAGAAACCATCCATCAACCCAACAGACTAATCTCCCTCTTAACATTCCAAACCAAGGTCACAAAGAAGGCCATCAACTCCCAACTCTCCGAGTTCATCGAAGAGAACCATTTCCCGGATACCACCCAATCAAGCTTCCGAACCAACCACAGCACCAAGAACACACTCTTCGCAGCCACAGACCACATCCACTCCCTTGTTGACCGGGGTGAAACCACCGCTCTCATCCTATTGGACCACTCAGCCGCCTTCAACACCGTCTCCCACTCTAATCACTAAACCTCATGAGGCCGGCATCTGCGACAAGGCACTGGTCTGGATCCACGCCTTCCTGACCGGCCAAACCAAACACAGTGAGTCAGAACCTACAGAGATCCTCGCTGAGCCCCACCCTCTTCAACGTCTACCTGACTCCCCTTACAGCCTTCTTCAGAAGCCACAGACTCAACATCGTCTCATATGCCGACAACACCCAGCTGATCATCTCCCTCACCAACAAACCCACAAACACCAGAATCAACTTTTACAATGGAACAAAAGGCAGTCACTACTTGGATTCAAGACAGCAGCCTCAAGCTCAACTCAGGCAAAACTGAATTACTTATCCTGGGACACTCCCCCTCAGCCTAGGATGACTCCTGGTGGCCCACCACACTTGGAACCCCTCCTACCCCTACAGACCATACATGCAACCTTTGCATCATACTGGACACCTTGCTCTCAATGAACCATCAAATCAATGCAGTACCTCATCCTGTTTCCACACACTCCACCTGCTTCGAAAGACATTCAGAAGGCTCCCCAAAGAATCGAGAAAGACATCACCCACGCATTCAGCGCCAGTAAACTGGAGTACAGCAACGCACTCTATGCCAGCATCACCCAGAAACAGCTCAGGAAACTACAGAATGTCCAAACCGCTGCAGCCAAACTGGTCCTCAACAGCTCCCACAACAGCCACATGACACACCTCCGACAATTCCACTGGCTCCTTATCAACAAGAGAATCACCTTCAAGCTCCTCGCACATGCCTACAAAGCTCTCCATGATGCAGGAACAGAATATCTGAACCACTGCCTCACCTTCCACACACCCACCAGACAACTCCCCTCTGCCCAACTTGCCCTGGCCTCTGTCCCACAGATTCACAACATCAGAAACGGAGGAAGATCCTTCTCCTACCTCGCTGCCAATACCTGGAACGCCCTGCCTCTCAGGCAATCCGTGTTGTTGACACATTTCAGGAAGGACCTCAAGACCTGGCTCTTCGACTGAACCTCCACACACAGCAGCCCTCCCCCTCAGCCCCTTAAGACCCTCATGGGTGAGTAGCCGGCTTCTACACAGCCCTGATTGATTGATTATATTGTTTCGAAATTTTCCTTTAGGCCTTCAGTCTCCAAAGTTGTTGAAAAATGTGCTTTTGGCATATTTAACTCTTTAGTAAAAAACTGCCCCACATGATCCTCAGCATAGCATTAATGCATTCTAGATGAGATTAGGGCAGCACAAGTACCTTAGGTCTTCAGGAAAAAGATTTAAGAAGGATCACGTGCTGCAGCACATCTTATAACTGGCATCCATTGACATGGTCATATCTCACTGATTCTATCACACTTGTATTCGCTGCCCATTAAAAAGAAAATTCTATTTATGTCACAGGTTATTTTTCATCTTATCATTGATGGGTTTGTCCCTTTTTTTGGACATCCAAATTTCAGTGTTATAGCCCTTAAAGCTCATTGCGCTGAGCTAATGAATATCTATGAAAGTGTTTTTAGTTTTTACACTTTCATTAAAATAAATGTTTAATAATGATTTTAAAATGGATCTAATGGGGTAACATAGAGTCAATATGAAGTTTGTATGCAGTTGATTAGCGTTTAAAATAATGTACAGGAGTTTTCAGCAAAATGTGGCCTAGCTAAAATACTTTAATATTAACGTATTGTAGTTGGGTTACATTTTGCTGAACATTTCTTTTTATTTAAAATGGATGCTATTTGTTGTCCCACTCTCATCGCGTCTCCCTGCACATCTTCTCTCCCCACAGGTCCACAGATTGAAGACTAAATGATATCACTGTAATTTCCCCAAATGTGCATATTTTGGGAATGCATTTTCTAGTGTTTCTGATGTTGCAAGTTCCCAAGGTCCTTCTATAGAAGTTCTATTGCTGTGTAAGTACTCTTAGACTGATGTATGGCATATTGTTTAGAAATGTTGCATATTATTATCTCAACTTTCTAGGACAACATGACGCTGAAGGTGCTTGAAGCTATCTTAGAATGGGACAGTGTTATAGGACTCAGTATGACAGTTAATTCTCTGATTTGCTCAATATTGGTTACTTTTAGTCATGCCATGATAAAAATACAGTTTTCTTTTATTTGTTATGCAAGAATGTTGTATAAGAACCCCTTGGCTTTGGGGTCAGAGAGAGAAGATGTTCCTGTTCCTCTGAAGATGCTGCCCAGTTTCGTTTTGATTTTGCTGTTTGTTTGTGTATTAGAATACTCCTGTTTTCTGACTTTGAACTTGTGGTTTTTGAGCCTTAATGGAATTAACTTTTACTCTATGCTACTTGATTTTTGAGAATTGTAATAACCCCCTTTAACCTTTCCCTGATCAAAAACTCAGTTATTTAGTGGTCCCGGTTACTCTTTTGCTACTCTGCTAAACTAATTGTGGGTCTGTTGATGGGGAAGGTGCCTTGAACACAAGAGCTACTCCGGAGCAGAACTGCCTATTTTGGATGTTTCCAAATTTGGGGTGACCTAAAAATTGGAGTTTGATATTTCGCTTCCATATCTGTTAGACATCCCCAAGGGTATGACTCTTTCCTTCGTCTATATATTGAGTGAAAAAATGCACCAAAATAATTCTGGCACCACACTTAAAAACACTCTCTGATTTATAGTTCTGTTACTTTGCAATCATTAACCCAAACTTGATGTATTTCAATTACAAAAATTGTAATAACTTATTGTATTTACTATTTCTTCTTGTTGCATTTGATGGAGAGAGATGGACCTACCCTCTTACAATTCATCCTTCAGTGGACCTTTTTATCTGACTGAGAGGTGATGAGAGGTAACATAAAATCTATCAAATTCAATAAACCGTGTAACCCATTTGGATACACAATAAGGACCAACCATGAGATGGCTAAGATTAAGAAGTTTTATTACAAATAGCAATCAAATGAAGGTACACAAATCTAAGCACCATACTACGGAGATACATAATCACAATTGGAAAACCTAACCTAAAAAAGTTTAGGCAAACCAGTATTAAGCAAAAAAGAAGTACAGTCACTGCAATGCAAAATATTGTTATCAATATCTGGTGCTCAGAGACAAGTTTCGATCTTCTCTTCTACATATGAGTAAATCTAGGATTGTCTAAGTTAAGGTCCAAACTAAGAAGATAGTTAATTTGTCCAAGGAATCTCAAAATTCAGGGAACTGCAGAAAAATAGAAAAATTTAGGGAAGTACGGATAGTAAAGGAAATATAGGAAGTAGGGAAATTGTCAGCATTACAGAAGCTCAGTCAAGAGTCTTCTTAGGTTAGAGAATTTGAGTATTAGCCTAAGCCACACTCAGCAAGAATCAAAGGGAATACGCATTGAGGTCTAAACCTCTCAAAAAAGAGCACCATTTCAGAAAGTGTAGACTCCAGTTATTCAAACTAAAACCATTCAGGTAACACACCTCTTGTTTGCATTATCAGGGGTTCCATTCTCCTTTTCCATTCTCAAGTTGTAAACTAAAACATCTACAAACTATCTCACACTAAACATGGGAATGACATTGTCCTTGTTCCACCAAACCAATGTGGCAACATTGCTGAATAGGCTCTTCAGTTACACTCTGACTCTCCATGTTCTTTCGGCAAAATCATCTTCTAATGCTCTCTCTCTCTCTCTATCATTAATACAGTGTTGTATCTATTCTCAAACTAAAAATGGGTGTGAATGCCTGTAATGGAAAAGTCATGTGAGCAGGAATAGTAAACAGAATTTTATGCCGAATAGAAAAAAGAGGCATAGTTAAGCTAAGTTAAACTATTAAATCAATGGTGCACATTTAATATGTGTGCTCCCTTTCAAACACAAATTAATATATTAATATATTAATTATATTACATGTAGTACATAGTATATCTTTAGTAATCATCTTGTGTACGTTTAGCCAAGAATTACATTTTATATGAAATATTAGTGTAACATTAGTGCACACAAACCCATTATCGTTTTTTAGGGAAAAAAACATTTTAAATATGTGAGGTGGTTTCTATTTAATCATTAATTCTACTCCCCTAGGTCAGAGGGAGAAACCCAGCAGCACCCAAACAATTTATAAAGGATTCAACATCCATTGATTTTACTAACATTACATAGGAGAAAGCACAGTGTGCCACACACCCAACAAGCATCAAGTTCTATTTAATCACCTAATCAGTAAATCTCATGTAATGAGTTTAGGCACACAGTTAGGTATGCTTTTTTCTAATTCTACAGTGAATGCACTTCAATAATGATGCCAAGTTGAACATTTTATTTAAAATGTCATTAAGTCAAACAGGAAACATATGGTAAGTGCACTTTTAGGTTATGCATTTGTGATGTGTAAAAGTGGAATCAGAATTATTTTGTACCCCCCCCTCTGATGGTGAAGCAACCCATCACCTCTACGATAACAATCTTTTCATCAAAGGAATACATTAAAATATGGTTGTTTTCATCATCTTGCTTCTGGAATCCTCCAGAAGTGGTATTTGCTTTGTCTTTCGTCTAGTTCTGTGTCTGCTATCTTTTTCTTCACTCCCTTTTTCACGTATGAACGTTTGTATCCCTTATAGATTACAAACAAAAATAATCCGCAACAAGTAATTATCGCTAAAGGTTTCAAGATGCTTCAAACATTTCCATTATAATAAGTTCCTGGAAACACAGGTACTCTTCCAGCTAAATATAATCCTCAATTTCCCCTAACTTCAAAAGTATGATCACATTTGTTGTTTCCCACATAATTTGTTTCGAAGCGGAATGCACAATTTTCCTTTATGTTGCCAATCTATAGCTAATGCTGCTAAATTTCCCATTAACCTATGTTCTTCTTCCTCTTTGGCCCACTGGGTTACTTTTGAATGGTCTGCAGCCTTAGCTCCCTTCTTCTGTCTTCTACCAGTGGTGACTCTCCCGCTAAGGCGGAGGAGCATCACACCACTGTTATATTGCTGAGTTAGGTCCATGTGGTGAAGCAGCTTATTTCTAACACTGTCCTCGCAAATAACATTTCCAGCCAAGACCTTTGGCACACATTTGCATGCATGACAATGTTGGATTAGTTTCTCTGAAACTAAACTTGTTTTTACACCAACGTTCATGCAACATTATCACAACGCCCTGAGCATCATGTACAAGGTCTCGCTTCGTACTACTTACAAATGTCATCACTCTCTTAATCCACGGGGTGACATATCTATGTATCCATAACATCACTAATCTATATGTACATCGCAACGCTGCTTTTATTATAAAAGATGAGCATCCCAATAGATTAGTAGAGGAGGTATTTCTGCTGACACGGAGGGTCCTTGCGTGATAAGGAATCACCATGTAGCGGTCTGACATCTCATGTCCACTTCATGACCAAGACCGGGTCCTTCACTCTATCTCATCAATTAATGGTGTTGGATCGTCCCTTGGGGGGTTTCTTGGCTCAGCACCTGCACACTCTAAGTACACTTACAGTAGAGTTGGCATAGTAGGAGTATGCCAGATTACTGCCTTGTTTGTATGCCTGCATATATACATTGTTTAGCACCATGGGATAACTATATCTACTATTTAGGCTTTTGGTGCTTGTAATCCCGTTTATCTGCTCCTGTCTACTAATCATTGCAGCACACGTATTTTACGCAAGAATAATGTTGGTTCAATCAATGTTATTGAAAATGTCCCACTGTTTAATCTCTGTATATTTCTCCGAGAATAAGTAAGCACAAGTTACTGAGCGAAATGTTATGTACAGTTTCCACGATTCCTGAGGGGTCAGGGTTGTCATGTTCAGTGGTTGATAGAAACAATTCGCTCTCTAGTACGTTGGGGGCCAACATATCCTGCGGGGGTCTGTAATCAATCTTCACACCAATCATTTAGTTTATGATGTCCAAACAATGCGCAGGTCCTACGGATTGGTGGGAACTACATGATATGGCCCAACGTTGGTTAGGCTTATTTAACGGTCAATCTGAGCAGTTCAGTCATGCTTTTCTCAGAGACCCCTGTTCACATTTTAACCAGAGAGGTCCGTAGAGGTAAGGGAAACACATCTGCCTCAGCTGAGTAGGCATACCCTATGTATTGGCTGTAGGTTAATCAAGCTTGGAGGATTAAAAGGTTCCCACACTGTGCACACCATATCTCTATACCAATTTGACTAAATACTACTGCTTTAACAATGACTGAACAACTAGACAAGGATGTTGAAGAACAGTTAGTTGGACTAAATATTTCAGAACATTTCAGACAAGCAGTTATCATTAAATCATTGCAGCACAGCCTCCTGGCAACGTGTGGAGATGTTACCTTCATGGTTCAGGCACACAAAGCATTCAGAACAGAGGTATTCCATTCTTGGGTAACATTCCCACCTGCAGAGGCCCACACAATGTTTTTCATGAATACATTGAAGATGAACTACCTGATGTGTATTTTCCATCTGTGGACTTGGAAGTCCTGTTAACATACCAAGAACATCTTAATTGGTTTAAAGGCACCCTACCCCATACCACAGAACATGTGAGACTTTGTCTGCTCAGCAGAAATGGAGCAACTAGGGCATTCTTAGCATCATACACACCACATTAAGACGTTGCTACCTTAACATCAGAAGGAATGCACAACATTCACAGAGATTTTGTAAAAATGTACAGAAATGTAACACAATGCGTAATGAGAACATTGACAGGCCAACCTGCGGGGGCTGCTCAGGTTACACAACCACACTTGGCTACCACAGGTTTTAGCCCACAAATGCTAAATGCCTGTATGGGAAAGCTTCCCACTAGCTGGGACAAAATCATGTTCTGGATAGCACAAAAACAGCACAGCTTGAAGCAGTTTTCCCCATACGGGCCACAGTTAAAACATAGAATACAGACAATTTGCTTGCCTATGGGGATAGTTCCCCAGTTAGAGCATTGTGCCACTTGGGGTACAATCTTCGCTGCCGCATACACCAGAACACATGGTACCCCTGCAATAGCAGTCACATCAGATGTACTGAATCAGATTCAGAATAAGTACGGGGCAGAGCTTGCCTTGGAACTGGGAATGAAACTGATGGGCAATTTTTCCCAGGTATCTACCATTATGTTGAGTAACATAAAAGTAGAGGCAGCAGCAGTGGCTATACGCCAATGCCTGAGGGAATTCACACTCCCACAGCAGGCGCACGTATTGTCGAAGATATATATGCTTCTCTAGGCAGACATAATTTGAGAGCCAAACCTGGGAAACCCAGAGTTAAGAGTAGTTCTGAAAGAGATAACTCAAAGCAAGCACACAAGTCTATAAAGAAGAAATGGGATAATAAACAAAAAAATAAACAAAACAAAACACAGTCACGGGGTGGGTCCCCTCAACAGGAACACAACAAACGAAAATATACAATTTGTGAAACCGTGACAATATGAGAAAGCCTGTTAGGTATGAGGATACTGATACATTTTCATCTTGTTCCTTTCAGGAGACATTTGAAAAGATTTGCGAGAGAGACGGGCGGTCAGAGTACAGGTCGGACCAGTGAGTCAAGCCAAAAAGGGAGACACATCGCACTTTGGATTACATCATTAAACAGGAAGACAAACAAAAGAGTTCAAAACCTCAATTCAAAAAGAAGGTAGCCAGGATTAAAATTGGAAATGCAGAGGCTACTGACGACTCTGCTTCTGAATGGAAAATGAGCAGTGATGATGCTGGACAGCAGGCAGAAGTCACTGTAGCTCACCAGAACCTGATGGAGTTTCTCTGGGTAGTAGCGCAGAGTGAGCATCTTACTGTGGAAGCACCTGATACAAGGGTAAGTGTCCCACCTCGTTTATCCGAAATAACACTCCAAATGGAGGGGGACATACCCATGAAGGTAAAAGGTCTCTTTTGGGAGAACCTGTCCTATGGTTACAATATTCTTTTGGCCGAAAAGGATTGGCCACCTGAGTTTGTGATGGATTGCCCAATTGGAAAAGAAGTCATTTTGCCAACCTTTTCCGACCTTGTACCAGAATCAGTTAAAAATTCATAGATGCAGGGGTGGGCGTTAGTGTTACCTCCTGAAGTTTACGATAATCATGTTGGGTGGGATGATGAGTCACCTCATCATGAAATCCCTTTAAAATCAATTGCTCAACCTCAGAGACAATACCTGTTTAAACGTGAGGCAAAGAAACAAGTCAGGGAGATCTTAGATCAACTTGAATACCAGGGTGCGATAGCGAATTGCACCTCACCTATGAATAATCCCGTTTCCAGTAATTAAACTCAATCATTCATATTGTCTAGTCTTAGATTATATACATTTAAATGCATCCACAGGCACATTTGCAGTACAGAATGCACAGAGAGCCGCACTAATGATTAACATTGTGTAGAAAAAATACAAAACGACACTAGACATCTCAAATGGATTTTTCTGCCAAAGTATAGCACCTGGGAGCAGATATTTGAGAGCATTATCGGTGCTAGGCTTTAACACTAATTTTGTTGATTACTCCAGGGGTATAGGAACAGCCCGGGTTGTTTTCAGCCAGGGTAACTGGGTAATTCAAAATTTTGATGAGGAGGAATTCTCCTATGTGTGTGAGACCTATCTGACAGACGATGAATTAATGGAACGCCCGGCCGGAGTGAACCACATAATTCTTTGGTTTGCTCATCTTGGGTTCCAAATTCAATTAAAAAACAATTAAAAATTGCTCACCTCAGTGTCCTAGTGTTTCTAGGGTATGAGTTGCCAAGTGAAGGCAAAAGCCTGGTGGCTCAATTTTTAGAACAATGTGCAGTGCTCTAATCTCCAACGACTCTGAAAGGACCACAATCCATTTTAGGATTCTTGAATTTTGGCAGGACACACATTTTGGATTATGTAGAAAAGGTGACTTAATTAGACCTGCTTTTTCAGTGCACCATTGGACACAGGAACATACTGATATCCTACGGCACGTACAAGCTGTAATGATAGCGCCCAAACATTTACAGACACGTGGCAACACAGCTAACCTGGTAATCCGCGTGATCACTGGACCAACCAGGTACACCTACATCACTTAGTACTGAAGGCAATACAGTATCTAATGCATACAAATCACATTTGTACACAAATGCTAAAATGTGTTTTGCACCAACTGAAAAATTACTCACAGCATACAGACTGCTGGAGTGAGAGACAGAGCGCTAGCCCAGGGGAATCTCATACTTGTCGTGACTCCAGTAGCAACCCTAGAGGCCGTTACAAAGGCAAGCATCCCCAATGCTAAAGCATTGCATCCACAATGGTTCCAATAGGTGAACTCTCTCACTGCAACAGATGTGGATTACAGATTTGATTCTTCATTACCAACACAAGCATTCCTGCAGTACGAACAAGAATATCATCCACCACATTAAATAATGCTTCTAGATCGATATGAATGTATCATTTATACCGATGGATCTGGCCAGTCGACCATAGGTATGAAACAGCAATATTCCACGGCATGCACAATTGTAAAAGGGCTCATGCAGGATGGAAAGTTTCTTCCTAGGAAACAGACACACAAAATCTAGGAGACTGTACGGCTCAGTTGGCAGAATTTAAAGCCCAGATACTGGCACTACAAAATATGGACCATGAATTCCCCACACTCATAGTGTGTGATTCATTTTATTGTGTCCAGTCCTATAACAAATATTTAGAATATTGGGGCCAGAATGGATTTAGGGATTCCAAAGGTTGCACAGTAAAGTACAAGATGCTCTGGGATCAAGTGGTGAAGCTGAATGATGGCCTGCCAAAGGCTCATGTTATTCATACATTGAGTCATCAACGTGTTGGTGTTCAAGTTGAAGGGAATTCTAGGGTGGATGAAGCCACCAAGGCAACAGTTCATACTGCTGCTGTTGCTACAATAATTTGCTCTAGCACAATGATAGACAGAGCAACTATGATAGCTGTCAATGCCATGTGTAACAGCTCAACCCTGCCGAAAGGCTTTCCACTCAAGTACTCCTACAAATTAGATGCACAAAACATTCCGTATGCTCAAATTCCAGGAATGGGGGAGTATTACAATGATCGAAGATTGGGATTAATACTAGCTGCACCTGAGGGTCTGGGTTCAGTACATGCAGGGATCTCTGCTACAGTTTCATGTCTAAAGCAGCACTATTGGTTGCCAGGTCTTACTAAGCGGACCAAGAACTTTGTCCTCAAATGCGACATCTGCCAACAGAAGAAGAGCTCCACTGTAGCACGTCCACAACAAACACCTTTATTGAACTCAGACAAAATGTGTCTATTTGGATCACTGAGGCCCCTTGCAATCAGACAGGGCTTACACGTACATCTTGGTGGCAGTAGAATCATGCTCTAGATTCTTGTGGGTTTGGCCAAGCACCCGGCAGACGCTCAAACTATTATCAAGGATTTGCGAGTCTTTATCAGCACATATGCAATTGTCACACTACATTCCGACCAGGGCCCAGCGTTTAGCTCTCGGGCAATGAAAGAAGCCATGGTAAATTTGGATGTGACCTTGCAGTACTCCTCTCCCTATCATCCTGAGGAAATGTGGTAGTTGAGAGGAAAAACAGTGACTTAAAGCAATCCTTAACAGCAAGGATATTAGGCTCGGGTGGCAGTTAGTCAATCACCTATATGGGTTCCAGAGGGCACTCAACAACTTGCCAAGAAAATCCCAGGGGGGTCGTATACCTTATGAGCTCCTGTTTGGGGTAAGGATGTGGGTACTCAAACTCGATAGTGTCAGCAAAGTGGCGGCTGAAACTTCATTTGACCTCAATGATTGTTTAGATGTATTACAGGACCTTAAACAATACTAGGCTTTACAAAGGAACATTCACGTAAAACGTTCCGCCACTGGGGAAGTGAAAACGGTGACAGCAAGACCTGCTTGGGTCCCAGAGACTGAGGACCTGGTCAGAGAGAAAATTGTGGACAAAAAAGAGGTTGGGTTATCTTACAGAGCGCATGTACCTGTCCTAGCTGTCTAAGGTACCAGAACTGTCCTTCTTCTGCCTCTTGCTGGCCACTGAGACAAACAGCTTGTCTCAATTGATCAGATCAAACCACACTACGTGGCCAATTCTCAACAGTAGGCCACACAGGCTCCTGGGTAGCCACTGCACTGCTCTCGCTACCATACAGGAAAATCAGATGGAAGCTTTAAAAATGACTGAAGACTCCACTATCCAAAGAGACGCTGGGAATGACAATGAAATTATGCTTCTCCCTATTGAATCAACTTCAACTGTACAGTCAACAAGTACAACAAATTTCAATTAAAAAAATTGACGGAGTCTATGTCAACATGCCACAGATCAAGTCATCTCTCAGTTCTACAAAACCTGCTGAGCTGCCAAGAATAGACCGGACGGTGTCTGGCTACTTTCTACATTATGACAACTTCTCATCGGATCCAAGTGAACCTGAGGGGCCGACACTGCCTCTCCCTTTAATCTTTGAGTTGATGCTTTCTATCTTTGGCTGAAAAAGACTTACTTCAATGTTCCCTGGATATATCAATGGATTACAATTGTCTTTCTTTTCCTGGTACTTTGGATTAGTATAATAACTGTCTTTTTCCTACTTCTAAATGGATGCTTTCTCCCAGAATGCTCTGCAGTGCAACTTGTGTACTTGGTTCTTAAACCACATGCATCATCACACCATGAACTAAGAGACTTGTCCTTGGTGAACATTGGGTACAGGTTATCGTGTGATGTATATGGTCCTACTGAACTTTTAATAATTCTTTACTTGTTTAAAATTTCCTTAAAGTACTTTCTCTGATGATTGGGACATTGAAACTGTGCATAATTTGCTTTCAGATTTAGTACAATCAGCTGCATTTTCTAATGATGAATTGCATGATGGTACAAGAAATTTTGGAGGCATGTTCAGTTACCAGCATTATGGGCACCATTCTTTACATAAAGCAAATATCCCACATGCTGTTTATAATTACACACACTGTCCAACACAGCCGAAAGATAGTTCAAAGACTTCTGCACAAAGCCAAAGAGACGCTTGATCTCCTGGTTGCAAGATACAGACAGTACTCAATACTAACTCCTGCATTTTGGAGAGCTGGTCCATTGTATCTTTAACATGTCTCATATAAAAGGAATAGTGCACTTTATTACATGTATCCGCTTTGGGTTGGTTAGCACAGCTCAGATGATATTTGGAGTTATACCATCTTTCATACACACTGTGTTGGAAAGCATTTTTGGAGGGCTCCTGCTTATCCTGCTACTTGTAGCAGGAATACTGATTTTATTCAATCTACCTCTATATGGATGTCCCAGTCCAAATTAGAATGGAGACAGCACTGCTAGTGCTGCGTTGCCATGAGCGCATGATACACTGGTTCGGCACACCTCGGCTTCAAGAAAGAACTGAATGAGCACTGGTTCTTGTCTTTCAGGCATGTCTGGCTTGACTGCATACAACCTGTCGCCCACTTCCTGCTTTGCAGCCACAAATGCATCCTGGATATATGTCTTGGATCAGAATTGGTTGTGCCACCAGATATTGAAGTACTGATGGACCTCTTAAAGCCCCATGTGTATTGCTGTCCCCAGCGTATTCCATTGATGATGCATGCATTCTTAGAGCGACCCTGGGATGCTTCAGCTCCTAGTGTTGTGAACAACATATCCACGGACAACTTGTGGGATACAACACCTCCCTCAGCGATGGCTGTGGGAACTGGATGGAATCACCTTTGCTCCATAAACCAGCTATGAGGTACACTTCTGGGAATGTCTGCGGATGTGGGCAACAGCAATGTTGCGTCTTCCACTTGGAACTCATAAACAATTGGCCTTTCCGTGTGGGAATAATTCGGGCTCTTTTTAAAAACAAAATGAAATCGAACAGCTTTGTTTTTTTCTAGGCACCATGGCTTTCTGAGTGCTTTGGGATCTTAAATAATATAATCACTTTTTGTTTCAAATTTGTTTTATTGAGTTTAAGAGCAATGGTAGACATTACAGCATGAAGGAAATGCAGCAGGCATGAAAGGCAATCAAAACAAATAGGTACACGAATTCTACCAAGCAAATATATAACTCGTTGTTGTTGGCATAGCAGAAGTATAATGCCTGAGATGCAGATGTCTCTTGTAGGGAGGTGATGAGATTGTAGAAGCAAACACCATAACCATAACCAGAACTCCCACCCAGTCCCCCGTCCCCCCACCACGTACCCACCCCACCCAGTGTGCCAAATATGTGAGACAAACACAGCTGCATACATGTATTAGATGTCGCAGGCACTCAGAGGATCACAAGGAGTCATGTGTGGTCTCTGTGAGTCGTAGCAAGCGAAGGTACTTGGGGCATGTGGTCTTGTTTAATTCTTTGGACAAGAGGGAAAGCAGCGGAAGCCATACCTTTCGGTAAGCATCTGTGGAGTGTGTAAGCGTGGCGTGGATGCGTTCCATACCTAAGGTGAACCATATTTTATGCAGCCATCCCGTGTGAGTGGGCCTGGTGTTGAAACCCCAGAGGGACAGAACGTGTTGTGTTGCAGCTTGCATGGCGATCCCCATCTGGCGACCTCTGGAAGATTTTAGGGGAAAGGTGATTGCGTTGGGGAGGCCTAAAATGGTATAGGCTGGGAATCTAGGGATTTCAGTATCAAAGGTAGAATCAATGTCATCTAGGACCATCTTCCAATAGTCCTGGATTTCACTGCACTCCCAGAGGAGGTGAGTCAAGGTGCCCCTTTCCCCACATTCCCTCCAGCACAGCGCGCTACGTGTTGGGTTACCTTTATTGAGCCAGACTGGGGTGAGACGCCAGTACATGGCCAACTTTGTCGCCGTTTCCCTACCTGCGGTGTTGCGAGTGGTATGAGAGGCCCTGTGGTACACAGAACTCCATTCCTTGGGTGACAGGGCCCTCCTCAATTCTGCCTCCCATCGCTTCTGGCCTGCTGTCTTGCCCAAGGGCGGGGGGGTGTAAGCATTTATATATAATCACTTTTAAGACTTTTAATACATATCTTATTGGGAAGACCATTTTTAGATACTTTTAAGAGTAGATTTTTCATGTTTTATAGAATTATCAGCTGGCTTTTTAAATATCGACTCTTAGTATGAGAAATGTGTATTATATTCCCGAGTTAGGCCCATGTGTCAAAGCAGCTTATTTCTTAGGCACACATTTGCATGCACCACAATGTTGGATCAGTTTCTCTGAAACTAAACTTGTATTTACATCTAGCTTTACACAACATTATCACAATGCCCTGAACATCATGTACAAGGTCTCGTTTTGCACTACGTACAAATGTCATCACTATCTTCATCTACGGGGTGACAGGGCTATCTATCTATATCCATAACATCACTGATCTATATGTACATCAAAAGGCTACTTTTATCATAAAAGATGAGCATCCCAGTAGATTAGTAGAGGAGGTACTTCTGCTGACATGGAGGGACCTTGATTGCTGAGGAATCACCACTCAGCGGTCTGACATCTCGTGAGGGGTGTCCAGTTCATGACCAAAACTAGGTCCTTCACTCTATCTCATCAGGTAATGGAATTGGATCGTCCCTTGTGGGGATTCTTGTCTCCTCACTTACATACAATCTAGGAACACTTAGAGCACGGTTCGTATAGTAGGAGTACGCTAGATTACTGCCTTGTTTATATGCCTTGCCATATACATTGTCAAGCACCATGGTAGAACTATATCTACTAATTACTCTTTTGGTGCTTGTAATCACGTTTATCTGCTTCTGTCTACTAATCATTGCAGCACACGTATTTAATGCAAGAATAACGTTGGTTCAAAAAATATTATTGAAAATGTCCCACTGTTCATTCTCTGTATATTTCTCTGAGAATAAGTGAGCATGAGTGACTGAGCAAAAGGTTCAGTAGTGTTTCCACAATCCCTGAGGGGTCAGGGTTGTCATGTTCAGTGATTGCCAGAAACGATTCGCTACCTGGTAGGTTAGGGGGCTTACAGTGGCACTGTTAGCTAGCTGATCTATAGGCCAACATATCCTGTGGAGGTGTCCAGAATCAGTCCTGACACCAAGCCCTTAGTTTATGTTGTCCAAACATTGCGCAGGTCCTATAGATTGGTAGGAACTACACAACAGCACCGTACTTCTGCAGTGGAAAAAGACAGAATAAAATTATAATAGCACTACTTTATTATCATTTTTTTACCTTTGTCATGCAGCTTTACAGAGTGGGTGGGGCTTGGCTGTCGTCAAAGCCAGCAAGGGGTGGAATGGTGGGCACTTAAGTAAGCATGACAGTTTGACCGGCCCTCTTGGGCTGGCCAAACAGTCCTGCGCACTTTGCATGCTCCCCACTAGGCTGAATTACACAGCCTGGTGAGGAACATGCACAGGCTTCCTGTCCCATCTGAGTGCCAATCCACTGCTCTTAGACCAATAACAATGCTGCACTACAGCATTGTGATTGGCTTAGGGGAGCTTGTGCTTCTTTGTTCAGGGGACAACCCGAGGCGAGGCAGCGGTTCTGGTGGTCTGTCAGCAAGGTAGGTCACTTTTTAATTTATTTTTTAAACCCCCCATGCCCCAGCCTTACCAGTGCTACTCGGTGGCAGCCGCCACTGTCTTTTACTGAATCTATGAATATCTTTACTATACCTGTTAAAAAACAAGTTAATGGTGTCTATGTGCATAAGCTGTCTAATGTCATTGTGTATCTAAAGAAATGTTCCCATTTGTTTTAGCATCAGGCTGACTATTCAAGTGCCTCAACACAGGAACTTCTGAAAACACTAAGTCATAGTTTCTATTCAATCACCTAAACAGTGAATCTCATTTAATGAATAAAGTCACACAGTTAGGTATGATTTCTCTAGTCGCACAGTAAATGCACTTCAATATCGATGTCAAATGCAACATTTAATTTAATTGTTGTTAGGTCACACAAGAAACGTGCTCAGTGCACATTTAGTATATGCATTTTAGACGTGTAAAAGTGGGGTCAAATTTACATTGTACCACATTGCAAACCCAATGAACCAAATCTAAGGAGTGCTTTTTGACTGAGAGAAACCTTCTTTAGGGGCCAATCCTTCTCTGTTGCGATAGCAAGAAAGTGGAAAACACTTCTTTTGCATCAACACTTGCTTCACTCCACCATGTGCTTTTCTAAGAGATTGAATGCTTTTCTTTTTGCTATGATTAATTAATACATTTGTGATAGTTTTATGTGTTCCTAATTGTTGCTGGAGCATGGGATTCCACGTGTCACTTTACTCACCACCAAGCACCCCATGCTAGACTCGTCGATGGCTCTCTGTTGTCAGCTGAGACGTAAAGTGAAATCTCATCATAAATCGTTATTAATTATCATTACTTTATTTCAGTCAATAATAAGAGTTCCAATGAGTTAAAAGGTTTTATTTCAAATCTCTTTTTAATTCATTAATTTTTATTAAAGTATAAAAACTTCAAGTTTCATTATTAAAGATTAACATAATCAATCAATTTTAAGTATTAAGGAAAGTCAATTTAGTAAATCAGAACAAGGCATTAATACAGTAAATGTAGCAAGGGTGTTCCATAAAGAAACTTTCCTATTCGAAACAAAGTCAATATAAATGTAAAAAGGATTAAAGGTGTCAGTTCAGAATCTTCTGAAGGGTTCTGATGAGAGAATTAACATAAGCATGAAGCTTTAGTGAATAAGATGGAAAGTATTCTCCGCTCTAATAACAGCAGATCAAGAAATAAGCTAACACTTCTCATAAAGAGCTGTCAAAGAAAACTCAGTGCAGAGTCTCCTCTCACCGTGTCTGGGACAAGTGACGCATCTAATGTGCTCTGCAAAAGGAAGTCTTGACAAAGCCCCAAAAGTCTGTCGCCTAAGCTAGGAACACTCACTAATACACACATATATTTTCTATGTTGCAACAATAATATTCTTTCTTCTTCATGTTGAACAATAAGATTTCAGCATGCTCCTGAGAACAAGTCTACTCCCCATCTTCTCACCTGAGTACAATTGTCTTTTACCCATGTGTCCTTGAATGTTGCAGCACATCATTTCTTGTTTGACAAATCTTCTTCCAATAAATCATCCTGCTTGTCGTCTACATTCTTTGCAGTGAGAACCTCACTGTCAGACATCTAATACAACACATTTCTATTAATTAACTAATAAACAGTAGCTTTCAAAATTGCAATATCTGCAGCAAAGAGAAGAAAAACATTTTGCAGAATGATTGTTTAAAGTGAAAAACAAGCAGTTCACAGAAAAATCATGGCATCCTCAGCCATTACAACCTAACAATAATTCATTACTGTTTTATAGCCCTATGATATTTAAGTATGGTTACTTACTACGAATTTTGCATTAAACATGCCTCATGTTTAAACATAAACTCTGCACATTGCATTTTTATTAACATAAATCAGCTTTGTTGAGAAAAAAACAATGGCAAAATAGAGTAACAATACCCATACCTAGATATCAACAATACAATTAGCTTACAAAATTGTTGATAAAAAGAGAAGCTGTTTAACATTTTCCACATTTTTGGTAATAAAAGGGGAGGGAAGGGGAAAAAGGAAAGATATCGAAATTGAAGATCAAGTCATAATATTATCATGCAAATATAGAATAAAATTTCAACATAAGAAAGTAAAAAAAGGAAATTAATACTGAGAACAAATGTAGAGAAATAAACATCTTATGATGGTTTGACATTTTCTGAGGTCAGATAATTGATACATTTGTGAGCAGCAGTATATAAGAATGAAGTTCAAGGTAACCGGTATGACTCTCTATTAGCGGAAGGGCAATATAATGAAGCAAATGCAGTATACAACTTCTGGTAATGACAAACATTATACCACAAACCTTTGTAGGATATGTTAGAACAACATTTCCAATTTAGTGTAATCTGTTGCAATGCCAGAGCCAACATGAGATCTAGCAACTTCAAAGGATCAAAATCTGAGTCAATATTCTTGGATATGCTACCTAGGAAAAGTGTCAATGTAGGTAGTGAGGAATGCAAATGAAAAATGGAAGCGAATTGGGACCAAATCTTGTTCCTAAAAGAAGCTGAGGTATGAAAATAAAAGCAAGGTGTATAAGATCCCTATTAGGATGATCAGAAGACCACCATTTTGTATTGGTATTTATGAAGGATATAGCAACGTTGGAGGTGGTAAGATAAAGTCTGTGATACAACAACACTAATGACTGAGAAGTAGAGGTTGTTCTAGATATTCTATGCATTCTATCCCACATTTTGTTCCAAAAGGATACATCCCAAATTTGATCCCCAGTGAAGCTCCACTTTAGATTTAGGTCTTGTCATGATAGGAAAGCAACAATATCTGTAAATTGGGGAGGCTTTATGAATAGAGGTTAAAATAGAGCAAAGAGAAGATTACGATGTAGCAGAAGATGAAGATACTATAACGGGGAAAGAACATCTAAATTAATATTTACAAGAAGAAGATATTTACGTAGGAAAGTGTGAGAGCAATTAATATTTGGATTTTTGGGAATTTTGAAAAAGAAAAAGGAACATTATCAGAAAATATATCACTGACCCATAATATTCTCATTTGCCTTGAAGTTTCCAAAATAATGATTTGTTATTTAGAGTTATAAGATTGTTATACCAAAGAGGAGATTGCAATAACAAATTATGAGTCATGCTTTTTGGCTGATAAAAAGGTTTTAACAGGGTACAGGTTTGCCTAAAAAGTGGGGCAGCTGTGATATAAGTATTAAAAGAGAAGGACAGAACCTGCCTGGGTGAGAAAGAAACAAGTAAAGAGCATTCAATGTCCAACCATAAGAAAGAAAACTGAGACTGCAATGAAGAAATCCATATTGAAGCATGTCTCAAGCAGAAAACAATATGGTATAGCCGGAAATCTGGAATGTTAACTCCACCTTCCTGCTTAGTTTTCAAGAGTGGGGTGAGAGACATTCTAGATATTTTTTTACTCCAAAGACATTTAGAGAGTTTTGACCCCAAGTTTTTTAAAATAAGAGACCAGTATGTACACTGGAATCATGGATAGAATATATACAATAATGGGTGAACTTATTATTGTGATGGAGTGAAGATAACTCCACCATGAAAGAAATAGAGGATTTCAGGAGGACAGACGCTTTTTGACCTTTTCCCAACAATCCTTGATATTCAAAGCAACAGAATCCTTAATTGAAGGAGTGAACTAGATGCCCAAGTATTTGATCTTGGAAGTATTCCAATGAAAACCTGTGGCTATATAATATTGTTTAAAACAAAATGTGGTAAGAGGATGAATTTCAGTGTTATCTGAGTTTATCTTACAACCTGAACCTGAGGAAAATGTAGCATTTTTTTTTAAGCAACTCTGGTACAGATTGGTCCGGGTTAGCGAGGAAAAGAAGTATATCATCGGCATTTGCAGAAAGTTTCAGGAATTTACCCTCATAAAACAAAAGGGAGATAATGGACAGCATTGATGATGGACCCCTCATTTCAGCAGGAAGTGATTGAAAACTTTACCATTGACAAGTACAGATGTCATGGGGCAATTATAGAGTAAAAACATAAGTGAAATGAAGTGGGAACTCACCCCATGCCAAGACAAGGATTTGAGTAAGAAGGTCCGATCAATGCGATCAAACACTTTCTCTGCGTCAATAGATATCACCACTAGGGAATACGATAAGGAGGACGCTTTACTCAATACATTAAAGAATAGTCTAGTATTGTCATATGCCAGTCTAGCTTTGACAAATCCAAATTGCTCCTTACCTATCATTGAAGGGAAGAAAGGTTCAAGGCGTAAGGCTAATAATTTGGCCAAAATGTTATAGGATCCGAATACGAGTCTGGTAGTCCACAGGCCGCCAGACTTATGGGGACATGGTGGTGAGGGTCTCCCGACCATCCTACTACGAGTCGGGTGGTCAAACTGCCACAGCCTGCCACAGCCAACCGCCGTTCCCTGGCAGTGTTGTGGCAATTAGGAGAACACAATATGCTTGGCGGGACAGCAGCGGTCCCAACAACCATATTACTAGCTTCCTCTCCACTGTCGGTGTCAAGGAAGTTCCTCCCCATGAAAACTGTGGCTGAGAGGAAACAAGAGGGGCCCTGTCTGTGCCTCCTCTGCATGGAGATACATGAAGCGACACAACATGTGCCCCCTCGGTTTCTATGCACACGAGTTCCTGCATGGCATGGACTTTTCAGTCCATGCCGTGCAGGAACTGTTTTCGGTGTTCTCATTGTGGTGCACATTTTCTGAGGCGCCACAGTGGGTACACCAAAAACCAGCCTACCAAACAGGAGGAAACTCCTAATCTGGCAGGTGGTCGGCCCACAGCTTTGGTGATGCGGCACCACACCGCAAAAGTCACAATAGTTACCTTAGTCCACGTTAAATTAAAAAAATTGGTCTGTTGTTTTCACAAAAATGTGGGGTCTTTGCCTTCTTTATGAATGCGACAGATTGTGGCCACCTGGAAGATGCCTCCTGCAGAGCCAGAGAAGAATTGGATACAATGCAACAATCCGGGAAGTAAAATACTAGAGAAGGGAAGAAAAAACTCTGAAACCATCAGATCCTGCTGTTTTATCCTTCTTAAGGGATTGAACAGCCTAAAGAATTTCTGAGATTGATATATCATTTTCTAGAAGAGAAAAGTCTAGATGCTCGCAGTTAGGATTTACAACATCTTTTAAATGGGTATCAATCTGAAAAGGAGGAGCAGGAGACTCAGGGTATAAAGAGTCTGGTAATATTTCACAAACTCAGCTAAAAACTCATTATCCTTTAACACAGGGCTTCCTGAAGAAGGTCCTATAGACTCTAGTGTGTAGTGTTGTGTGCGGATCTTCAAATAATTAGCTAGGAACCTTTAATGCAGCCACCATAGTAGCAAGCATTGCTACAAAGCCAAATAGAAGAAGCTTTGTCTGAAGTAATTTTTAACAAATTGCAATTTTGCTCAAATAAATTCTTGTAAATCCGGCACTAAAGATAAAGAGTTATATTGATGTTCTTAGCACTTAATGTTTGATAATAAGGATTGGTGTTGCTTGATAAAACTTTATTTTTTATTTTTTAAACAAAGTCAATGATGTGGCAACGAGCAGCAGCCTTGAAAGTATCCCATAATAGCTGAGAAGAGATGTCAGTAGCCACATGAATGTTAAAGAATTCCTCAGTAAAAGTAGTAAAAGATGAGGAAAAATCTTGGTCGAGTAAAAGTGAATTACTGAATCTCCATCTAATTGATTTGGAATATACCTGGAGCAAATCAAAATCTCTAACAACTGGGGCAGGGGCAGATATCACAATAGGTTAAAAATTAGAATTAATAAGGTTTTGCAAAAGTGGTTAATTTACAAAAATATTTAAGAGATCAGCACTCACTATGGGGAGAGTGTTAACAAAGTAGTAATTCACCTAATAATATACAAAGAAATGTCTGAATAATTTGTGTATTGAACAATGGCATTTTATATGCATACAAATTTCCATTTGTTAAGGGTTTTATCAAGCACATGGTACAAAATGCTCACCAATGTAGTGAACCAGGACTGCCTGTATGAGAATAGACATACTTAAATATAACTGCTCCGATAATACTCATTGTCGATACACTTGACTTATAATCGAATCCACGTATTACAAGGAGTCACCCTCTGGAGTGTAATATGATTAAATCAAGATAACTCCTAGATCTTAGAAAATATTCCTTTATGGTACTCGGATATATAAGGTTTAACAATGTTATATGCATTCATTTGTCGCAAATATGCATGTACAACTGGAATATATCAATTGTACACTGGCTTACAATTCGTTTTACATATTTAAAGATGTTGACCCTGCAGTTCTAACAGCCCTTATTTCAAATATGTGGATATACTTTTGCAAGATCATATTCTACCAAGATGTATAACGAGACTTCAAAGAATGTCTATTCATCGTTTATAATGACGCTGCAATGGAGTGGATTTAAAAATATACATCCGGATGATAGCTTCATTTGCCCATTTCAGTTAAGTGTTCTATAGGTTCTCTATGATATGTTGCTGTATTTCTGCATGATATTAAGGTATACTAATATTAACCCTTTCGTATTTAGTTTCTGCACTTCTAGTTTTGCATTTCTGGAGTAAAGGATGCTCATTCATGGCATCTAACAATGTAGCAGTTTGTTCACTAATAGAATGTCGAGCCAGGAAGACCACTCCTTGTGCTCAACATACAGGGAGGTCACTAGAGTTAGAGAACTCTATGCTGTTAAAAAGAAAGTAGACAAATGTTGTAAAGTGCATCAATATATAAATCATCCTATAACAAAAATGTGCACATGGCACCAGGGTAAATATGCCCTGTACCACTACAGATTGCTATATGTGGTGGTTTAGATAAAATTAGAATTGGCTCAATTTATATCAGAGATGAAACTATCATTCACTATGAAGTCTATCATACCATTTTTATGCCATAATACTTGTAATTAGATCTTATGTTCAAGACATATTAATGGCTTCACGTATCTAGAAGTAAATAAGTAAAGATAGCAGTATTAAGCTATATATACTCATTTACTGTTTATGGGCTCTTTGTGGCTTGCCCCTGGTATAAGTGACTCATTTTGAAAAAATAGCTAAAAACAACGATAAAACTCCCCTTTTCAGTAAAGAAACAATGCTTAAAGACATTGTTCAAACAGATGACTAATAGGTCTGATTGTGATATTTTTGTTATGTTCTCTGTTTTCCATTACTATGAAAAAATGTTAAACCAACCAGTATGATACGTGCGGTGCCTAGAGTCCAGGCCTCTTTTTGTAAATCGCTTACAATTTACAAAAATATGGTTGAGCCTAGAAAGAAAGCTATGTGGGGGAGAGAAAAAGAAAATTCCCTATTGGAGGGATTACAGAGTCTCCATGAATCCACAATGAAATATTGCGTGAGAAAAGAGTGTGCAGCTTATGAGGTTTGAATTTGACTTTAGACTGGTGATTAACAATAGGATCCTGGATTTGAATGCAATCCCACCCCAAATAAAAAAAGTCATCATCAAACTGCAAAAAGTTTTTGCAGATCATAAGCCAAAAGGAGTAATCTGTATGAGTAGGGCCATAAATATTAAAAACAGTTAAGAGGATATCATTGATAAGTAATTTAACAATAAGCCATCTCCCCTAAGTATCAAACTCTTGGGACATAGTTACATGCTTTAATTTCTTATGACGTAAGAGTATTACTCCTTTCCTCTTACCAGAAGCTCTAGAAACAAAAACTGAGCCCACCCACCCATGTTTAAGGCTTCAGATTCAGTAAGGTGGGTTTCTTGGAGAAGGACCATATCAGTATTATACTTTCCTAAACGTGTTACAATTCTCTGACTTTTTATCGGGTTAATAAACCCTTTTACATTCCAAGAAAAAACTCTGAATGATAAAACAAGCAACAATTTATATAAAGAAATGGCCTTCTATGATAATAAGCTCTGAAAAAACTGGATACATTAAGAAACAAAGAAAGAAAGGAGAAGGTGAACGAACAGAAATACAATTATATTATTCACTCAGCACAATACCAAATATTAGTCTATGAATCCATTGATAAAGGTCAATAACAATATATCACATAATGCATAGACTCCTTCTTTGTCATTGATTTCTTTATTGATAATTGTTTAAAATTATCTCCTCGTATCAGATTGTAGCCAACTCATTTTGTCCTTATTGTCTTCTTCAGGGCTTTGTAATGTCTTGTCACTTTTTGGCATCAGAACAATGAAATACTCTTTCAGATTTCCCAACCACTGGCATCACATCATCCAATCTCAAGACTACCCAATTGCAGGTTTCAATATCTCTCAATTTGTATTCCTTTTTATCCTTTATCCTTGCCAATTTCTTGTGTCTCAACAATATAAAATGGCATATGAATCCATAAACCTAATTGCTTCTCTGGTTATTTATTATCCTTCTTGGTTCCTCTATTCTCTCAGGCAGAGTCCTCCTGATTTGGTGAGCATGGGGGCTCCCGGCATCATCGCGCACCTCTGATTGGAATGGGCAACCAAAATATAATTAAAGGGAGAAAAGGAAGAGGATCAGGAAAAAAGAAACGGCGCAACTCAAACAATGATGACCGTAGAAACATGTCAGATCAGGATGAACATTAGGGTGGTGTCGATGACAGCACAGGGTAAAGACTGCACAGCAAGGGATCAAAAAGCATCGACGAACAAGCAATATTAAACAATACAATAACGTAATAGACTACAAGGGACCTGTAAAAAAGAAAGAGGTAATCAGTAAAGAAAATACAATTGCATCAAAATAACATAGGAGAACATATGCAAAATAGAAAAATGCCAATGTCTATGATGGTTGTATGTCAATACAACGCGGGCATTTACCCTGCATGCCATTACAAGGCGGGGATTACAAGAAAAGTCGTTACAACAACTTTCGCTGGAGGGCGCTGGATAGTGGAATAGTTTAATTTTCTATTCCAACTCCAGCCCACGTTGACAGTAGGGAAGGAGTTGGATAGAAAATTAAACTATTCCCTATCCAACAGCGCCCTCCAGCGAAAGTCATTGTAACGACTTTCGTTGTAATCCCCACGTTGTAATGGCAGTGCGGGGTAATCCCCGTGTTGTTATGGCTGTTCTCCTCTATGATAGACATTTGAGGCAACTCATAAAATGTGTTTATCGTGTAGAAGAACCAAAAGTATCAATGTATTTGGTGGAGTGAATACGAAGAAAGTCTCTAAGGTATATAGGTGCTTTGTATAAAGACGTTTTGTTCTGAAAAGTTTATTTAGAGAGACAGGGATTAAACTGTCCAAAGTAAGCACCAAATGAGTGAAGTTGTGGAAGAAGATCTAAGAACTCCTTCCTTCTGGTCACCTTGTCTTTTGAAACATCGTGTGGTATGAAAATCTTTCTCCCCTGCCAAAGGAGATGCATTTTGGACTTTGCTGCATTGAGAAATTTCAACAGGTCAGTAAATTTAAGAAAGAAAATAATCACTCCCCCGAGTTTAAGGAAGGAAGAAGGCGTTTGAGGACGATGACCTAATCTATGGACTTTCTGAATTTTCAGTACTGTAGAGGATGGTAACCCCACTAACTGGACCAAGAAGGTAGTGAAAAACAAGATGGAGTCATTGCCTTCAATACCTTCTGGAAGACCATAAGGCAAAGGTTGCTAAGCCAGTTTATATTTTCTAAGTGTTTTGATTGCATTTTTAACAAAGCCAACTAATTTTAAAGAATTTAAATTTTACTTGCTGCATCCTGCACATCACTGATCCGTTGATCCATTGCTGAGACTCTTGCTTCCAATTGAGACCATTTGTTGGCTAGACTTTGAATGCAAGTGATGGTTTCTTCAACAAATGAATGCAGAGCTCTTATTTCATCTAGCAAGAGTTAGAAGGAGATAGGTGAAGAAGGTTTGACAGGAGAAGGCATGTCCTGTTTGATCCGCTTATGTGTAGACATCGCATTGCTGGTCTTGAGAGAGGGTTGGGATGAGGAAGACATCTTTGAAGCTGAGAAAATTTTTGTAGTAGGACAAATGTAAGCTTTTAAAGGATACTGCTTAATGGGAAGAAAATAACCAGCACAACAAAAACAGTTGAAGTAACTGAAACAGTTTTAGAAGAGTGATGTTAATAATTGACTAAAACACCAGAAGGAATCCAAATACGACCTATGCAGCTAGGAGAAGCTAGATAGGAGAAGAAATGTTCAAGAAGTGAGAGGAGGTAGGATTCATTGTCTATGACATTTCAACCTGAAGGCTGCAGTATTTCAGGACCCAGGGAGCATGATGCAATGTATTCATGGAACTGCAAAAAATGGCTGCTAATATGAGGAGCAAGACTGTAGACAATGAACCAATGAGTCAACTACACGAAAAACAGAAGCAATAAGCAGTTCCCCTCTGTTCCTGCGACGAAAATATTAATAGGAGTGCTTCATGTGGTTAGCATGCCGGAGGAGAGGTCCTCTCACGATGAAAAACATATGCAGGCATCATTAAAACAGTGAGGTGAGATTAGTAACACAAATAATAGCAGGCATGAATACAATTGTCCTTAAAAAAATAGCAAAAGATAGCTGCAGGTGAAGCAAAACCTCCTAGAAAAGCAATAGCTGCATTTTAGGGCGAGGGGAAGTGTTGCAAATTAAATGCGTGTTTAATATAAAATGGCTGCCGCTTTGAGGTAGAAAAGAGCAGGCATGCAAGCGACCTCAAAATGGCCCAAACATGGCAGCCAAAAGTGACTTTATGCTCACCCAACAGTCTAATTGCAATCTAAGCAGTACATTTGGATAAAATTGTAGGTCAGAGGCTCCATATTCAGCAAGTTCATCCAATCAAGTGTGAAGCACCCGGCTCAGGCAGCCATCTTGGCCCGCGGTCGAGCTCTGCCCCCTCTTTACATTACATTTTTAATAAAGCGTTTTGTAAATAAACTATTTGTGTTAGCACTGTTGATAAGTTGTCTCCCACAGCACAAACAAAAGTCAGTATACATGCAGTACACATAAAAGCAGGCTTAATTTGAGCCAGTGGTTGCCGGTGGGGGCCACTTGCACTAATTTTTGGTGACTCAGAACTTTTCTTCGGCATTTTAAATTTACAAGAGCAAGAAAGGGAAAATTCCCAAAATGGAAAGACTGAGGAAGAAAAAAACAGAAAAACAGCCTCAAAGGTAGAAAACAGGAACCTGCAAGAGTTAGATAAACTGTCAGGGAGTGCCGGTAAATGGATTGTTGCGGCATGAGGTGGATTTAGGACTATGCAGCCTTGGTATTGGGTGCACCGACATTTAATTACACCAGCTGCGGGCTTCTGAGCTCAACCCTAGGCAACAACACTCATATTTTTACAAGCACTGATAACAGGTCTCATCGCTGGCATATTGCAAACATAGCGCTGTGACGCCAACTCAGCGGCAACATAACCACTAAAAGATTCATTTTTTCCAAGTAGAAATATATTCCTTGTGGATCTAAGATACTTACAAACATATAAGTATTGTAGATCGAGTGTAAGAGAAAAAGATCAAAGAATAAAAAGCTATGGAGGTATTTGTTTAATTCATTTTTTGCACACTATAGGCCTTGAGTCTTTTTGGACAAGCAAAGAACTATTTACACAAAGCTCTAACCACCTGATGTCTTGGATCGTTCTTCATTGAATTATAAGACAGACAGATAATGCCTTCCTGAAGAAATAAACAGAGGCTCAACTGAAGTTGAGCAGCATTATAAAAAGTCTATAAATGTAACAGGAAGTTTGTTGTGCCAAAAAGGTGGCTCACTATGTATTCGCAGGATGCCGCTGACAATACAGCCGACCTGGTGCTTCAGACAAATGTTTACTCTGATTATCTGGGATCTTTTCGCCTTCTATTTTCCTTGCAAATATCTGCTCAGAAATGCATAGAAATGTCGTCTAAACAGGAGGACGCACCCTTCATTTTGGCAATTTTGTGAAGCTGACACCTGGGCAAACATTGGAGCAGTCGCATCTGTCATCAGTTCTGGAAGCCAATCAGAAGGTCCATGGTCGTACTAAGGAAGTTGTGAAAATCTCGTTTCAGTTGTGGTTAACCCTTTGTGTTCCGAATTGTAACACCCTTCTCATTTGAATGAAAGGGATTACTTGCGATATTTCCTTCAGAAAAAAAATAAATATTTCAAGCACATACACATTTCCAGCAGGGATGTTTTTGAGAAATTGAATATTGAAACCAAATATACAAAGGATAAACAAGCAATGTTTTTGGAGAAAATGAGGTGTCTGAAACATGCAGACAAACAAACTGTATCAGTCTCATTTGTGTCTCTGTCGTTCTCAATTCGGTCATGTAATGCTGTGTTTGGTATTTCAATACATTTTTGTAATTCAGTGACAAATTCAGTTTCAAGCAAGAGGCCTAATGTGCTCTGTAGGATGGGGTAAAAAGTGATCTTTTTACACAGTTAAAGGCGTCATTTGCTTTAAAATTAGCAAAATGGATCAACAGGATTTAACCAGGATGACAATTATTAAATGTAATTTGTATTCTGTAATCCAGAAATACTTCTTCCCTATGATATAGTTTGCATGAGAGACTGCAAAATATTTCCAGTAGCTGAGGCAAACCACCATATTTGATTTATGAGTGCTATAAGAAGTGATAATTTATGTCCCTTTGTCATCGACGTCTGCCTCTCAGTTCTCCTCTATCTTGTTGGTGCAGGTGAGAGTGCGCTCACCCACTCATTCTCTCTCTCTCTCTCTCTCTCTCTCTCTCTCTCTCTCCAATAAATATAAATATGCAGGCTTAGATTTACTATATTTATGTGTCTGGGTTGTGTCACCCAAAGCAAAATTAACAAAGTAGAATTGCATGGCTTTGCGTGGTTTAGTAAATCCAAAGTAACTACGTTACTTTGTGTTGGGTGGGCATTACATGAATAGAGAATGGGCATTTCTGTGCACCCACCAGTGTATTTTGATGCAAACCCAGGTTTACTAAGTTTTGTAAACCTGGGTTTGTGCCAAAAATGGTGAACCTACCCGACAGAGGAGTAATGAGGAGAATTATCTTTATTTCCCTTTGTTATTTCCCTTCTATTTGTGATGCATTCTGCATCACACACAGAAAGACGAAATTGTCTCTTAGGATTGGTTTTGTGCAGGAAGCTATACATTCCTGCACAAAAGTAATCCTTCCTGTAACACATGCACCCTTGCAATAAAGCGCGATGGGACCTTCATTGGCCTTAAGCCGAACACAGTGCACCAGAGCTAGGAGAGAGAGCGGAAGTGCCCCATACCTCATACCTTAATAGACATGGCACATTTCTGTTCTCTCCCTTTCACACAATGCAGTGCAGCAAATTGCCTTGCTGGGTTTCATTGCATGAAATGTTTGCATTTCTGCCCCTTAGTAATCAATAATATGAAAGCAGGGAAAAGTAGACTGTTGATAAGAGTTTTTATTAATATATAGAGAGGATTGCAAGCCTCAACCGCAGAACTATCTAGATTTAAGGTTTTCATACAATGCACTCTGGTCTTATACATAGATTAAGCTAAACAGTCACACGACAGATGGATCGAGGAGATGCAACAACTAATTTACGAAGCATTTGGTTAAAGCTGCACTAAATGTTTATGGTTATGATTTCAGCAACTTATGGTGCAAATCGCTAAGTTATTCGAACTTGTGTTCCCAGTGCCACTGAAAACCTACAACATAATAATCTGTGGCGTCACCCAGCCGCGTGAAATGTGGTTTTTGAGGGATAGAGATGATGGCTGCACCTAGAAATATTATAAGGCAACAGTTAAAAGATAGTGTGATAATTCCTAATGGAGATAGACATGGTTTTAGCTATTACCTGGCTCAGGAAACATGCCTATTGTGCTTTACTATTGATCAACTTTTTTAATCAACAGTGTTTATTTCAGATAGAAAAAATATCCTGGCAAACATAAAACAACAAAAATGTAATTTGTACAACTAACCATAGCTTGCTGTACAGTGTAGATTCAGCTCACGTATAACAGCAATCAAAGCATGTGTACTCTATAAGTGCAAACAAGCAATTACAATAAGAAAAATAGAAACCCTATCAATGTAATTTACAAATTAAATGTAATTTCAGCACAAGTAGCAACAATAAAATGAAGTGCACTTTCATGTATTTGAAAACAATAAACAAGAGTGAAACCCTGTCAAAATATAAAACATATATGGTCCTAGGGACTAATGAATCTCTGCAATATGCACCCATCTAATCAAATTAAGCACCAATCATGTATTACAGACAATTGTCTTGGTGCATATGGTCTAATAAATATTTTCCTTCATAAAGAACCTTAACACCAAAGATAAGAGGTGCCTAGCAAGCGTAAGAACACTTTTTCTATTGTTGATTTAAAATTGATTTTGAATTGAAACACTTAATTTCAAAACTAGCATCCATCGGCTATGAGATCTTTGAGGGGAGGGGAAAATATATTTGCCCTTAATTAGGCCTGGCCGAAATTTTAATTATGTTGGAGTAATTTCAGTAATTACGCATCACTCGTGTAATGTGAAATTACTCAAATTGCTCTGTTACTCCATCTTGAGTAACTAAGAGTAATTTGGAAGAAAATCCTATTGCAGGAGCACAGGAATACCAAACGAAAAGCGTGAGTGAGTGGCTGCTGGCTACTACTGTTCCAGTCCTATAGTATTTAGTGCTATTTTCTTAGCCCAAAATGCTTCCTCTGGCACATATTGGACAATAGGGTGCAAATAGTTCTAAGTGCTGGATTACATTTCTCACATAATTATGCATTATTATGATACATTTTCAGTAATCACGCTAGAAAGAATTATTCCAGTTATGCCCACCCCTACCCTTAACTACTTTTAAATGTTTTACTTTGTTGTATAAGGCAGTGTTGTGTATGAATCAGGATACATGTGTTTATGTTCTTGAAAGAATGAGGTGGCTCAAACATGCACTGTTCTAGAGCTTACTGCCTAACACATATTTTCTTTATCCCAAAATGTGAATGAGAAGATAAGTAGGGTCGCCTCAGCTTACCAAATGCACACAATAGTTCAAATGGGGAGGACCCCATGGCCAGTCTTTTGGAAATTGGGTTACTGGTTGAGGGGGTAAACCCTACTCAAGCAGGAACCATCATGTCTGTCAGGGTGAAACACAAGGAAACCCAAAATTAACCTGTGCTTAAACCCCTTGTAGC
Source organism: Lissotriton helveticus (assembly GCF_964261635.1). Lineage (NCBI taxonomy): Eukaryota > Metazoa > Chordata > Amphibia > Caudata > Salamandridae > Lissotriton > Lissotriton helveticus. The sequence continues at coordinate 711,756,454 of NC_136071.1, forward strand.
TTGGCACAAAAGCAGTCAGACTTAACTTAGAGGCAACGTGTAAAGTATTTCAAACAATAGTAAAGGGAAAACACAACATAATTAAAAAGCACAAGGCTCCAGCTGTAGTTATCTTGTTGCACCGGACCTGAAAAATGTCACAAGTTCAGGCCGACCACGGTAGAACATGGACCGGATAGAGGGACAAAGTTAGGCCCGCTGAACAAGAGTATCTTATATCCTTGTTTCAAAGCTTTCCAAGAACCCACATAGAGGATGCATCGCACAGCGGTGGTTTCAAGGAGCTGCTGGCTGCAAAGTGATGTTCAGAGTCATCATCGAGGATGCCGTCCACGAAAGGCTTGCGATGTGAAGTCCTGCATCGATGGTGCATAGTGTACTGGCTGGTTGCAAAGAATTTCTGGGGTTTGTGAGGCAGAGTCCTGAGTCATCGTTGAGGATGCAATTGATGAGGGGATTGTGATACAAAGGCATTCATCGAGGATGTATTGCTCAGATGTGGTTCTGAGAAGGCTGCAATGGAAAGTCTAATGTCAAGGATGTGTTGCGTAGCAGTTGCAATGAGGAGTCTTTTGAGGAGATGCCTCATGCTCCGTTGGTTCGGCTGGGAAATCAGATGGGCTAGCAGAGCACTTTCAGGCCCAAATCCAAGTTTGTAGGATGGGGTGGCACAACTTGGAAGGGGCAAGACTCTGATCTGGCAGAGTCCAGGTGCTATGTTCAAGGTTCTTGGAGCCAATTCTGTCCCTGAACCTCTGATCAGGAGGCCAGCCAACCTGCCCTTAGAGTCACTCTTGTGGTCCTAAGTTCAAAATGCAGGTCTAGTCTTTCACTCAGGCAGCAGGGTAGCAGGCAGCAGGGCAGAAGGGCAACAGGGTAGCAGTCCATCTTACAGAGCAGCACAGCAGTCCATCCACGTCTTCCACAGGTCCAGATGTGTACTGAAGAGGGTCTGATGGTGCAATATTTATACATGGTGCGCACTTTGAAGTAGGAGAAAGTTCTGGAGGTTTCCACCCCCAGAGGTAATTGGAATTTGCTGTCACCCTGCCCTGGCCCCAGATTGTCTGGGGTTGATACACTATTGTCAAACCCTTTGTGAGTGTTCTCAGGCAGAGACTTTGTGATGGGCAAGTGTGGCAGGTGACAACTCCTCTGCCTCATCATGTCAGAAACGGCCCATCTTGCCAACATGTACGGCCATTTGTTTCACTGTCAGGGAGCAATACACAATGATTAACTGCAAGCTACACCTACACATAAGACCTAGTAAACAGGCTGCAGGCATCAAATGCTTGGGACATGAACATGGCAACTTTCTTAAACTCCAACTTTACTATTAAAGAGGGTTTTAAATTAGACTTCTTTAGACATATGATCTAACTCAACATTCCTATCTGTTCCCAATTGAAGTAATCACTTATTAAATGTAATAAGTTAGCCCAATGTTATTCTAGGGGAGACATTGTTCAAATTGTGGCAGTTTGTGCTCCAGGGCCCATCCCAACCACTGCCCCAACCCCTGGCTCATGCAGATGTCTTGCTCAGAAGGCCTTTACTCCATGTTGCAGGGGCGTAATGTCCGGGACCTGCCTTGTGGCAAAGCCCATGCTTTCACTGCATCATTGTGTTGGTGGTTGTGCTGTTTTTTCTAATGTACCCACCATATATGGCTGATACATTTGTTGTTTTGTTTCTTTTTGCACTGTTTCCAAACCAGACTCCAAATCCTAGTTGCACTGGGGTGGTGGCCATCTTGGGTGTTACTCCCCTATAAAGGGCCTCCCCACCCAAGCAGATGTCTTCATTATTCTTCAGCCTTCCTTGAAGTTGGTGTCTTCCACTTTCCAGCTGTCCCAGTGTTGAAGTTCTGGGCCTCATGTTTAGACCCCACAAAACCTAGCAAAGTAAAGTAAGACCGGTCGGGTCTTTTGGATTGGCCACATTGGCCACATTGGATTGGATGTTTGGCCACATTGAATGCATTGAAGCCTTAGAGCACTTTCTCAGAGGTGCACTTCAACCCAAACGCGATTCTCACTGCTATTAAGAGTTCTTATGACATTTAATAGTATCCTTCCTCCCTGACTGGTATTCAAAGTCAGAGACTTCATGGTGCTATCAACCTGGGTGCTAGTTTTTTTCAGCGCATCGCACCTGCCAGGTGTTTTAAATTTGGGAGTGTTGTTTTGTTAGCACTGTTATAAAACTGCAACAGTGCTGTTAAGTGCTTTTGAACTGTGTTTCTTGAAATATTTTTGAGTGAGTGTGCAAGACCCAAGTGCAAACCAAGACCTAATCCTCAGCCTTGACTTCATTTTGTAACCCAGGCGTGTATTGGGTGGTCTCATATGAGGACCATTTCCACAAATGCAGCCATTGTTCTAGAGTGTTGAACCTAACCTTTTCCTTTCCAGATCTACCTCCCTGCTGTTCCTTCCCCAACATCATTTCCTCACCTGTCCACTCTGACACTCAGTGCTATCACAGCATTTTTCTGAGTTGGAGGTGCCTGGAGGTGGAACAAAAAATTGTCAAGCAGATCCTGAAGAAGAAAGCCATTGTCGACATAACAGCGAGCCTGTTGATTATATTCCTCCTGATCTGCTCAGGGATCTTTGCCATGGCCACCTTGGATGGCTTACTAAAGTTAGTAACCCAAATGCAGAGAGATTTGGCTGATTTTAAAAATGCAACTACACTACTCGCCAACAAGGTGGCTCAATCACAGAACTGGGAGGAAATTACTTGATCAAACTCCTGTAGGTACACTTTGAGCAAAGGTTTCAGGGGCAATTCCACAGCCTCAAACAGGGCCTTTCACTCCCACAAATATCTCAGAATGCAGTGCACATAGAAAGTGTAAGAAACAAGGAGAAATAGAGATATTTTTCCTTGTTACACCCCCCATGTGAAGATCTATTTTTTGGGAGAATCTTGTGGTTTACAAGTTCTTGTAAATCTGGGGATTCTTCAAAATCCATGGGAGTTTCATGGGCAAACCCACGCAATGCCCATGAAACACCTACCCAGGGCACAGTAACTCAACGTAGCAATTTGAACTTCATTGCATTACTCCAGATTGTTGAAGACACTCAGAGCCTGGCTTTGTGTAGCTTCAAAAATCTGACTTAGAGGTTTGCTTCATGCATGCAACACATTGCATGGTGCACACGTGATGCAACCCTCTCATAAATTAGGCCCTTAATCTGGGAAGCCAGCAGTCACATAAAGACACTGAGTTCAAAATCATTGATCTTTTGTAATGCTCTGTGCATATAGAGATTCTGAAAAAGCATATTACTTTCATTTGCTAATTTAGAAAATATATGTGTGCACTATATACACAAAACAGAAAGAGGAATCATTCTTAATGGCAAACTCGACAGGTCAGCACAGGTAAACATGGTGATCTTCACCTTCTTCCACATCATGAGGATCCTATGAGTAATCTTCAAGTAGCTACTAGAGAACACCAGGAAAACATTAACACAGTCCCTGATTACCAGCAGACTTAACTTTGGCAACACACTCTACTCAGGAATTACCAAGCAGCTCCTGAACAGGGTCCTAACCATCCGAAACGCTGCAGAAAAACATGTCCACAACCTACCAATCCACACACGTATCTCTCTAAACCTCAAAGAACTTTACTGGCTCCCCATTCACAAGCTGACTTGAATCGAACTGCTCACACAAAAACAAATATCATACAAAATAGGCTCCAACTAACCCAATAGCTACATACACTTCCACCACCCATCCATACATCTTTGATCTGCTGGACTCTCACTAGCAATGGTATCCCACATACACAAAAACAGATCTGGAGGTTGCACCTTCTCTCACATCTTCCACAAAGCCTGGAACTACCTGCCACAGCATATCACAGCCTCCTCATCACTTCTTGAGTTCCACAAGATGCTTAATATCTGGGTCTTTGAATAATTTCACCCAGGAGTACACATCCTACCTACATGTGTAGCACCTGGTTACCCCCACAGATGATAAGTGTGCTATACATATAGGCATAACATAACATATTGTATTTCTAACTCAGAGGTGAAAATGACATCCTTCACACTTCTTTGAACAGAGCATTTAAGCCATTCACGATTCCATCTAGAGAAATGTGCTCACTTTAAAAAAAAATGTTTTATGTAGCGCGAACTAGACCCGGAGATATTGGGTATCAGAGCGCTTTACATAGCACCAATTTCGTTACATGAGGACACATTCATTTTTGTTATGCACTGGGAGATTAAGCGATTTGCCCAGAATCACAGGATGTTAAGCGTCGTTCCCGAGACTCACACCCGGTTTCCCAGCTTCGACGTCGACCACTCTAGCTGTAAGGCTACATCCTCTCCACTTGAAGCCCAACTGCACCCTATCATGTGACTCAGAATTTGTAGACAGTAAATGGCTAATGCAGGAAAATGTTAAAACTGGCACATTCAAAATATTTCATTTAAAATCCAACGTTACAATAAGAGAGGATTTTTCATTATAATTGCAAAGACACTAAATATGAACTGGACACCTGTTCCCTTTTGGAGCTTACAGCTTGTTAAATGTAATAATGTGATACCAATGGTATCCTATAGGATTGCTAGACCTTGTAGTAGTGAAAAAGGAACATAAGACTTTTCCAGTACCAGGACACGTAAAATGTAAAAGTACATGTCCAACTTTTAAAATGCACTGCACCTTGTCTGGGCTGTTCAGGGCGTACCCTAGGGGTGACTTATATGTATGAAAAAGAAAGATTTGGGCCTGGCAAAAGGTTAATTTTATCAGGTTGAATGGTAGTTTACTACTACACAAACATTTTGCAATGGCAGGCCTGAGGCATATTTAAGGGTGGCACTATGTGTGCTGCAGGCCCACTAGTAACATTTAATTTAAAGGCCCTGGGTTCATATGCTACCACTTTACAAGGGTCTTAAATGTAAATTAAATATGCCAATTGAGTAGATGCCAATTCTATCATGTTTAGTGAAAAAAGGACAACTGATTTAGCGCTGGTTAGCAGTGGTAAAGTGCATAGAGTCTTAAGGCCAACAAAATGAATTCAGCAAAAAAATTGAAGGATGAACAAAAAAAGTCTGTGAATGACCCGACAGAAAGGGCCAAGTCCAACACTTCCCTTCTTTGATAGCAGGATTTTCTGGCATAAGCATTCATACTCCCAGCACTTGCTCTTGCTTGCATTTTTCTGAACTTAGTAAGTACAACTCCATCATTGCCTTGATTTAAACGTCTTATGATTAAACCCAGATCTCTGACTGGGGGTGAATGTTTGACAATGTTCAACATTCTGTCTGTCATCTTTTTGTGGGAAGGGTATGCCCAGACGTGGGTCCCACGCTCGCTATGCCACTGGTGTTTCATTAGCCTGGTTGATGAGGGGTGAAGCCCCGAAACCAGTCCCAGGATGCTTGTTTTCTGGTCCAGGGAGGAATTGGCATGGCAGTTTGGGCTGGACTGCTCCCATGGGGAACAGGGTCAAGAATGATCTGCATATGGCTTGGTCCAAACTAGAATGGCGGGGAAAGCAAATTAACAATGGATTAAACCCAGATCTGTGACTGGGGGGGAATGTTTGACAATGTTAAACATTCCGTCCATCATATTTTTATGTTGTAGGGGCTCACTGTCCTTCTAAATATTTTCTGTCAGCTTCAGGACATTAAAAATGTAGTTTTTCCTGAGTTATGGTTAAGCTCGTTCATGTGGAAGACTATCCCAGGTTTACAGGTGGCACCTATGTCAATCAATTTGTTGAAATCTGTGATCTTACAGATCACCTTGTTGGGACAACTTAATTTGCAGTTCAAAGCTCGAAGACAAACTGGTTTCAGTATTAATACCTCAGAACCCTCTTGATACTCAACACTCAAATAAAGCCAACTTCTGGTCATACCAATACATCAGATATTCTTTGCTATGTTAAGTTGAGCCACTAGCTTCCTTTGGACCAGAATGTACTCCACCACACAACAGTTTGGGGATTCAGGATTACCTTCCTAGCTCTCTCTGACCAAAGTTAGTTTATCACAAACAAGACGGTCCAAACAGACATTTGAAGGGCCTAAATCCTACCGCTATTTGGTGGGATTTCACTGTAGATGAATAAAAGTCATGATAGAATGAGATCCAATCTCCTCTTTAGGTTCTCTGGCACAGTTACCATCATGCACTTCATGGTCATGTTAAAGAATTTGTCTAAGGATAGTACTGGGTGGAGTAGTGCTAAGTTACTCCAGCTTGCTTTCACATCTCCTGTATGTATAAGGAGATAAAATGTCTTCCTCTGTCGGATACCTTAGTCCTGAGAAGTCTGGCATAGGAGAAAATTAAAAGGAGATCCTCACCATTACGCTGGCAGATATGCTCCTCAGAAGTACTGTCTCAAGGAACCTGAAAGCATGGTCCACCACAACAGAGATGTACTTACCTGAAGAAGAGGGAGCATCAAATGTACCAACTATGTCTATACCAAACCTCTGAAACAACACATCAACTACGCCTTGGCTTGGTCCCCAGGCTTGTCAATCACTTGACATGACAGGCAGTTTCCACAGAATCTCTGTATGTCTTGGTCTACCCTCGACAGTCCAAAAAAGGTTCCACATGTCCTTGGTTGCCTTTATGCCCAGGTGTCCAGCCAAGCATACCTCATAGGTCAGCAACAACAGGAGGTTTATGTTCACTAGTGGAATTACCAGCCTTTAGATCTCAGTTTTAGGTCCATGGGCTCACTATACAGCAGTCCCTCCTCCCAAATGACCCTGTGTCTGAGAACCAAACTGGTGGCACCTTGTTCTTGGCTCCCCTTGCCTTGGCCTACCACAGTAGGACATTCTTCCTGTGAGCTGCAGAATTCCTCATAGAACCGTCCTCTAGCAGCTAGCAACTTGTGCAACTCTGCCAGCTACCCAGACTCTTAACACATAGTCCATTCCTGGGGGCGTATTCTCCTCTCCATCTAGAGCAGGAGCAATGGGCAGTGCTGGTATCTTCCTAGAACCTGCCTTTATCAACACTATCTTATTCTGTCCTCATCCCTCTGCTAAAGCAGTGACCCCAGACTCCTTCTGAGGCTGCGGTGCTGCAGCCATTGCACTGGTTATCACAGCTGATATAGTCCAGGCAATGTAGACCACCAGTCCTGGTACTAGTTTGGGTATAGTTAGGTCATTACCAAGCAGTGACCTGGCACCTTGCTTCTCCTGCACCCCTATGCCACTCTTGGCCATCTTGTCACTGACTTCTAATTCAAACCTGGTGAGCATGCACTCCATCCCATCCCCACTGGCTACCAGACCATTGCCAGTGGTACCAGGAAGAATCCCCCCTTTGGAATACTTTCTCTCAAACATAGTCCTGTAGGCTCAAGTACTCCTTAGGCATGAACCTTCCTCCCTTTGGTGCCTGTCAGAATCCCAGTGGTGAGCGTTCTAGGGCCCACTACTGCTCCGACTCCAAGGGAATCTCCTTGCAAACCTAGGAGTTGTTTTGGTACTAGGCCAGCACTACTCTGTGGAAGGCCCACTGTTCTCTTAAGACTGTCAAATGGTGGTCGTGTTGTTTAATTTGAGGTGGCAGATACCTCTTGGACCCTCCAGGACCCTCCATCTCCTGTGAGTGTATGTTGAGTTTTAACAGTCCAGAAGGATGCTAATTTCTGGCCGATAAACTGTCGGGATCTTAGGCTAGAAGCGTCTACCTAATCGGGGAGTGGACTTCAACTCCCATGAGGCCAAAGGAAAAGGAGGGGCCTTATAGACAGACTGCCATATGCAAGCAGATGTGCATAATTCTTATTTGGTTCTGGCGTTTCTCTTGCGGCTGCAAGAGATCAGCGGCTGCCGGTTGCCGCTCTGCTCTGTTCCTGATTCGCGCTGAAGGAAGGGCGTTTGCTGAACTTTTTCCCAGATTCAACCTGCAACATTCCACAGCCTGGGTGAGTTGAATCGGGAATCCCGATTCAGTTCCTTTTCTGTTCATTCCCAGCCAGCCTTGATGTGAATGGGCGGCGGCCAGGATTGTTCCCGCCTTCACATTTCCTTTCTCTGGGGCATTTGAACTAGATAACTCTGGGGACACAGAGTTAAAACACCTTCTAAGAGCAGAATGCAGTCGTGAATGGCAACCACACATTACTGTTTCTATTTTGTTCCTTTTAAGAGTGGAAAGCAGTGGTGAAAGGGTTTGCCACGCTTTACCATTTCTAGCTGTTTAAAGCTGTGGTGCTTACAGAGTGTTTTGTTTTCCTTTCCTTAGTTTGAGTGGTGGGGCTCATTATCTCCGGACGACTTGCACAGCATCATTTTGGGGAATAGGCATATACTGGACTGATCTTTTTTATGGTGTTGAAGCAAAAATAAGTCAACAGAATTTTACTTTGGATTGCTCATTTCTCTGTCCTTTGGAAGAGGGGTTATTGAAGACTTTCGGAAACCCTTATCCGCTCTGTGGATTGAGACACTGACTAATTCCCCGACATTTTTATTTCCTTCAATTTTTCTCATTGGACGTAGTCTTGTTGTTCTATGTGCTATAGGAACCGCTATGTATGTGGTGTGCCTGCCATAATGTATCTAGAGAGATGGTGTCTTTAGATGTGTAGTAATGTGTTGCTTTATGCCTTGTAGACATCTGTTTATGGGGAGAGAGGTTCCTCCATGCATGACAATTTAACGGGATTTCTGTCAGATAACCAAGGTACATATGAGTGACTAGCGAGATCGTATGAGAGTAGAATACCTGTGTTTGCTTATTCATGGTGATTGTTGTTTGTTTTTACAGGATCGCTTTCCCCGCTGTTCCCTTCCTCTCCTTCCCTCGCCTGATCGCCCTAATTCTCTGTGGTTATATTCAGAGTCGGGGTTGTCAGGAGGTGGACACTTTATTGCTTCAACTGGATTCTGTGGAATTTTGATCTCAGAAGAAAGAGATCTTTGGCATAAATATTTGAGAATGATGCTAATATGCGACCGCTATTTAAACATACCAGAATGATGCTAATGTGTGGCCGCTATTCCCTTTCTAGGACCTAGTGCACATTCGCATTACAAGTCCCCGATTTCCTTGAGCAGCAAACATCTTGTGTGGGGCTCATGTATAAAACCGGACCCAGAACTGCATGCTTGAAGAACTGACAGGAGGCTAAGCTCACTCCTGGCTTCCTGGCTTATTGGGTAGTCCCTGTAGCGCAATGCTTGTTGCAGATGCTGTCGTCTCCAGCTTCTTCATTTCACCAGGGGAAAAACTTGGAGCAGAACGGGGCTGCAAGGCTTTAAGTGAGATCAAACAGAGCCTGTCCATTCTGGTAAGGGCCTTTGTAGTAAGTACTTTGAACAACAGGCATTGAACATTAGTAAGAGAGAGAAAGATAGACAGAGACAGGCTCCATAGTGTAATTTCTGGTTAGTGTGTTGTGTTATATTCCATATAGGTACTATAATATAGGCCTCTGTAAACTCGTTACCCTTCACCTATATTGTCTCCCTACATTATACTTGTCATGGTTTACAGGGACTGACCTTTTACCTAGATATTGCACTGCATTCAGAACGCAGGTTTTCCCTAGTTCGAAATCTCATTGATTATGCATGAGGGTTCTTGGAAGCACAACAGGACTGCCATCGCATGTATAAAATCTACGTTTAAAGCCCATGCCCAACATCATCCTTAGGCCGACACAGTAATACAGCAAGGTAGGACCACTGGGGAGACCTATGGGTATATATACATCACATCTTGCTAAGATAGATAGAGGAGACCGAGACTTCCTCGCCCATACACTGACCAGAGGCGCTGAGGTTTCTGCATGCAGACACTCCAGCTCGCAGTGGTCTAACATCCCTCGCGGGGTGTCCAGCTCGAGACCAGAACAGGGTCCCATATTCTCACTTCAGGTAATGGGGTTGACTAAATCCTAGAGGAATTCTTGGCTTAACACCTACCCATGCTAGGTACACTTAAGTACATCTAGTTAAGGAGGCATCAAAGTAGTATGCATCTTTTTATCATGTGTTTTATATACTTGAAAGTATTCATGATTGTAGAACAATGGTAGAACTATACCATCCTTTTTCCTTTATAGTCACTGTTAATCATTTATATCGTATACTGTCTAATGGTTGTTGCAGCACATCTATTCTACACCAGAATAACAACTGTTCAATAAATGATTATTGAAAATGCCCAGCTTGTTTTATTTGGTGTATCTCTCTGAGACAGACTTAGTAAGCACGAGTGACTGAGCGACAGGTAGTATATTGTTTCCACTGCCCTGAGGGATCAGGGTTGTCATTTTCGATGGTTTCCAAGAACTATCCCCTCCTTGGTAAGAGGAGATTCTAGCGGTACTGTGAGCTAGATGGTACAAGAAGGCAAACATCCTACAGTGTATGTTGTCTAAATGCGCAGAGTATATTTTCTATAGGAACTACACATCAGTTGTTTCAGTGACCCAAGCAAGTATCATCACTGATGTTAAGGGTACTATCTATTTTCTTCTACAGTCAACAAAATAGGGGGAGCCTGAGTAAAACTTAAAGCATTTAAAGAGCCAGTGAGAGAGTGCAGAAACTCTTTCTGCAGGGTAAAGATTAAGTTTGTTTCAAGGGAGAGGCCTGAGGGTACATTATTTCAGAGGGTATCTGAATCTTTGTGTTTCCTTTTAAGATCTCCCCTCCTTGCTGTTTCTCCCCCAAAACCCTTTTCCTTCACTTTGCCCCTCCAATACTCTGCACTAATATAGAATGAAGAGTTGGTCATGCCTGGAGGGGGACAACACAAGCTGTGTGCAGATTCTGAAGAAGAGCCAGCACCAACTCAGTGGCAAACCCAAGTTGTTTGGGTGAACATTTTTTCTAGCATCTGGATATCTTTCACAGGTGTTTATAGCAACTAGAAGTAGTGCTACTGGGCTCTCACTAGAACCCACCCCTGCCAATAGCACACATCCTATCAAGGATGTGGTTGGCAATAAGTCAATATCTGGGTCATCCTTCGTGTGATACAGTTAATACGTTATCACCTTGGAGAAGAGGGGGTCTTTCTTTCTACCCTGCTCTTTGTGGTTCTAACTAGACACCCAGTTTCCATGAGAAAGACACAGAAATTTGAAGCAGAAACAAACAGTGCTGAAAAGAATGAAGAATGGAATTGTAAAGGGTTTGTTAATGAGTAAGGGTGGGCTATGAATTCCGCTCTGCTGGTGGATTTCATGGAGTTTTGCCCACTCCGTGCTCCATGTAGAGTGGGGAGTGCCCAAAAACTCCACAAAGTGGCACAGAGTGGAGTTTTTCCTCCTGTGTGGCTCACCAACGTTTATGTTGGCGATCGCATGCGAGGAAAATCATACAATAGACCATCTCCCAGTGAGATTTCTCAATGCTGATGGTAACGGCAGGTATCTGCCACTCGCATTGAGAAGCCTGCTGCTTGCGTTGAGGAAGCTACTGCTCGAGTAGAACACCTACTAGAGTGTCAGAAAGAAGCAGTGCCATCTTGCTCTGCATGTGGTGCCTTTCGTGCAGATTTTACAGCCCAGGACAAACTGCAGGTGATAAAAATCAGCTTGAGCAGCGCAACTTACTGCACTCACAGCTTGCGGAACTCCATGGAGCTTGGCCGAGATTTTTCAGCATTTCGCAGAGTTCCACATAGCAGAACTCAGTGAACTCCACCCAGGTCTATTCACAAGAAAAAGATCCAGGAAAGGCACATTTTTCAGGATAAAATAACTTAAAATATACTCAAAAAACCACCTGTCTCATGCATGAAATTAGCTTTGGGGCACTACTAAATATTTTAACTCCAAACCCGACAACTGCCTGTGATGGCACTAAAGGACACCATTGTACCTGAGGTCAGATCCTAGAGAATGGTTACAGTGAGCAGGTTATGGAGAACAAGCAAAGGAGAGAGGAAGGGCGGGGGAGCAGAAGCAGTGATCTTGTCATAGACTAAATTCTACTTACAAGATCTGTCTTGTGCTTGCTTTTTAAATATGAATTATATTTCAAACATGGCCATAAGACAACACCCCCAATCAGGGCTGATTGTACCATTTTCAAAGTCCTTATGCCACAACATTTCTTTTTCAGCTTTGTACACGCACAAAATCAAACACAACCCATCATCACAAACACCTACTTACATTACTAAAAGTCACAGAACTGTTTCATATAACATAAGTCTAACAAGGAGAAAGGAAACATAATTTCAATACTAATATATCTTTCCTATGAGATGGATTTATTGGTATTTTATTAGTGTTTTCCTATCATGACGTTGCTTTATGTATATAGTACACCTTTCATGTAGGTCAAATTGCAATTTTTGTACACTCATTAATTGCAAGAAATCAATCTAAAACTAATGACGACGAGTTTGGACAATTTATGAAAATTACTAGCATTTCAATCTCTGTGTGCCCTTTTGGATATAAAAGTACTTTCTGAACCTTTTGCCACTAGCATGTCTTTCCCCTTGCAGCACATATGATTTACTGACCCCCACTCTCCACAAGAGAGTACTTTCAGATAGAAGGATTGGGCACCTTGTTTTTTACAAATTCCTTTAGACCAATACATATTTCATTCATCCAGTGGTGTGTGTGAGACAAATTATGCAACATTTCCTTGGTCAGGTGATGAAGAAGTCCCTTGTAACTGTAAGATGAATCTGGGTGCTATCCACATACATTGCCAGTTTTAGGTTGCACATTTTATGTTCTTTGCTATGGAGATCAAATGTGCATTGAAAAACACAACGGCAACAGATCAGACCCTTAGGAACACCGCACGGCACTGGTATAGTTCTGTCTTCGTGTAACCAACGTTGCTCCATGAGGGCTGGATACATGGCAAATATTCAGACTATCCACTTGAGATACATTTACATATAATGTATCAACATGCGAAACATATACAATGCCTGTTGTTATGCTGACAATATGACCTGTGACCTGAATCAGTCCTCTTAGACTAATGTTGGACCTCTGCTCTAGCCTATACTGTGTCGGTTGGACCTGTTCTGATCATTCCTTTGAGACAACAACACATATATTTGAGGAGACTAGCAGCTACTCCCTTCTAGAGTCCAGGTCAAAAGAGGAGGTCAGAGTGTTTAACGGTTCTGAAATCCATAGATTCATTCAGTAGCATTATTGCGGTGGCTTTATTTGTACAGAGTATTGTTCATCAAATTTTAAACTCTGATTGATGATCATGCAAGGTTTTGTTTAGTTTTCAGCACCGATGCAGTTAATAGGTGTCTTGCTGTTGACAAAGGGACAGTTGCTGATGGGTAAGTAATTCAGCACTTAACATTCCTGTCTTCTTTTTGATTGATTGCCGTGATTTTCCAGCATATTATGGGGTTGTCCCCATTTAGGAGTAATGCAGTTGGAAATTGCTGTTATTGTTGGCGTTACCCTGTCTTTGACTTAATCATACTAATACTAATTTGGAGATTACCACTGGGTTTGTTTTTCTGGTATTTAGGTTCAAATGTTTCTTTTACAGGGCTGAAGTTCTGAATGATCTGAAAAACGTGTTTGCCTTGGAAGACATTATACACATAAGAACATATGTGTCTTTCAAATGAGCAGATTAAGTGCGAGGCATAAATTAACAGTATCTACAAAATCCAGTCCCAATGTACTCAGCCCAAAAATATTTATACATTTTAGAGGGAACTATGATGCACTCGGTCATATCAAAGGGATGTAAAAATAATGTGCCAATATAAGTAAGGTGCAGTATTAGCATGGTACCTGCTTCTATGTCCTGCCAAATTTGGCAGGTGAAGAAACTAAAGCACAGCCAGATAATGTTTTTTGACATATAATCGAATCAGATGGGGTGGGGTCTTGGATTAACCCCAAATATCCTGTGT